>NC_090297.1:3847500-4447500 GCF_039906515.1 Pseudorca crassidens | reverse complement strand
TAGTGATTTTGTCATCAGACACGTCCCCTAGCAGCTCACCTGGCTTTTCCTGGCCTCACCTGGACTAACTGTGATTGTTACCCAAGTTTGGGCCTTGTGACTCGCTATTGGAGCTGCTTCCTGGGGTCGATTCAGCGTTCCTTTGGTCCCCGATTCACTTACTTACTTGCAGCCCTTTCTGAGCGCTGTGTGTCAGGTTCTGAATTGGTCAGGACACGGGGACCGTAAGGCGTGTCCCCACCGTGTGCCAGCTTCCGTGTCACGTGATGTGATGGCCTGGGGGCACCACACCGGGGTGACGGGGCAGCAGGCAGCAGGAGCTCAGCCAGCTGCTCGCGTTCCCCCGCCCCGCCCCGTGTGCCCTGGGCTCAGAGCCCGTCCTGGCTAGGGATGCTTTGGATCCTGCAGTATATTTAGTAACAGTGAAGTCCCTCGTGGAACCTCTACCTGCATTTTAAAATTGTTTTTTATTTTTTATTTTTGGCTGCGTTGGGTCTTGGTTGCGGTGCGCGGGCTTCTCATCGCGGTGGCTTCTCTTGTTGCGGAGCACAGGCTGTAGGCGCGCGGGCTCTAGAGCACAGGCTCAGCAGTTGTGGCGCGTGGGCTCAGTAGTTGTGGCACACGGGCTTAGTTGCTCCACGGCATGTGGGATCTTCCTGGACCAGCGATCGAACCTGGGTCCTCTGCGTTGCCAGGCGGATTCTTAACCACTGCGCCACCAGGGAAGTCCCTGCATTTTGGATAAATGGGGCAAAATGCTGGTTGAAGGAGCTGATTATTACTTGTTCCATTTAGTCTTCCATTCTTAGCTTCTGCTTTTCAGGACCTACAAATAAGGGATTAATTGTAGGTACCTTCTGTGTTCTAAACATTAATCCCAATATAAATTCTTTCTTTCCAAACTCCAAGCCACCCCTCCCCGATAACACCACCCGGTGACTTGGGAGCTCTGGATCCGGGACCCCCACCCTGCACACACGGATGTCGCTGCCACCGCCACCTCTCAGCAGGAACTTGAGCTGTCTTCTCCACAGTCCTGTCTTAGTCTCAGTACCGTGGGATCTGGGTCGAGAGTCGGCGTGGCCTCTGGTGCCCTGTGGTCAGGAGCTGGTCCCCACCTCTGCCCGAGGGCGTGAGCCAGCGTGAGCCATGGATACGTGCCTCGCTGTGCCTCTGCTTCCTGCTTTGTAAAACGGAGACAATAAGGGCCCTTCCCCCTCCGAGGCTGCTGTCCAGGGAGGGCCAGCACTCATTCGTTCGTTCGTTCATTCATTTGTTCTTACACTCGGTATGTGCTAAGAGCCTACCATGGGGCCGGCCCCAGGGGGCATCAGTGAACAAGGACAGTGTCCTTCCAGCCCGAGGGGCTCTGAGCCACGTGCTGGAGCATTGCCTGCGCCTGGACCTCCGTAAACGCCCGCTGTTTTTCGTCTAGTTCTCTGCTCCCACCACCATCCTGCACCAGACTCCAGTGTCGCCTTTCTTTGTTTTTCTCTCGAAAAAAATCTCTGGCTATCTCTGTCTCATCTGTTCCCAGAAGGACCCTGATGTGGCTGAGTTCGCTGGTGTCTCCATCGAAAAACAGGACAGCCGCACGTAGTACACATTCCATCATAAATTTCTAACATCCTCTGGTTAAAATGCCCGCAAACCCCACTCCCCCGTGACACACGCATACAGTTTTACCAGAATCCCCTCTGTCTCTTCATCCTTCTTGCATTCAACTGTTTCAAGACTCTGGATCGGCCTTTGCTTAACGTCATAAATTATCGTCTTTGCAGCTGTGTTTCATGGCAAATGCAGCCGACCCCAGACCCCGAATGAGCTTTGCTGGTCACTTATCGCACTTGGAGTAAGTCTACGGGAAACACCTTCTGAATTCAAGCCTCCAGCTCACACCGAGTCCTTTCGAGAGTGGGACCACTTGTCCAGCTGCTCTAACGACGTGAATTTTATGAGGCAGGTCAGCCTAGGAGCACTCAGTCTGGGCTCCCTCACTCCCTCTAGGAAACAAACACACGCACGTGCACACACACACGCAGGCGCAAACACGCACAGTGACCCACGGCCTCATCCGCAGGTGGTGTGTGTCGCCCTTGCCCAGCGTGTTTCCTGGTGTTCTGAGACATTTCCCTCATCTTTCTCTTTCTGTTGACATTTACCCTCTAGACCACAGCTCTCTACCCAAAGCCCCGAGTTAAACCAGGGTGGAGGTCAGCGGCGCTCACGAGCCCCTGAGTCTCTGAGCTGCAGCGGCTCAGCTCCTGTTCGCTCTGCACGGTCACCTGCGTGTCCCTGCTGCCACTTCTTCTAATTTGCAGATGCAGAGCCCAAAGCTCGGAGGATGATCTGCCCGCTCAGGGTCCCCAGCCAGGCGGGGGCAGGGGGCGCTCAGGCCCAGGCCCTCCCAGCTCTGAACCACCATGTGGGAGGGACAGGGCCCTCCCCCGCCAGGTGACCTGTATGCTGGCCTGTGTTTTCACCTCTTTGGAGCCCCAGGCCAGTGAGGGACTTGGCTGCTAAGCCAGCGCTTGCCCCGCCTTCATCAAGGCCCCTCCCTCACCGTGGGTAGAAAGGCCAGGAAGGACTCGTGCTGGGCTTAGGCATGGCTTCCCGGGTCCATTTCCAATATGACTTAACCCCCCAGAGGCTCCTCGCAAAGCCAGTGTTACCCCTCGTCTCAGACCTTGAGCGCCAAGCTGCTTGAAGCCCGGAGCCGCCCTGCCCTGCCAGCCGCCCAGGGTTAACACCTGGCACCGGTGGTTCTGTTTTCTGCCGAAGAGCCTTTCCCCAGCCTCTCGTTCGCACTCTCTTTAGAATTGGACCTTGTGTGACTTTGAGCCTCCGTTGACGCAGTATCTTTGAAAACGCTTTGAGAGCGGCAGGTGCCCGCTAACTCTGCCCCGTTGTCTCCATGCTTCATCGTCATCATCAGGATCTTGCATGAGAAAAGTCGTGGTAATAGAAGCATAATTTTAAAATCAACAACCCTAATGTTTTTCTTAAAAAAACTTTTTTATCATGGACGTGCTCAAATACACACAAAGGTAGAGAGAAGAGTATACCAACCCCCAGGTATGCCTCTCCCAGACAGAGGGCCCCTCCCTGTCTCCCACGTTCCTTATAACTAGTGTCTTCTGCTGTAGTATCTGTACGAGGCCTCTGGTCCATTACAGATGGGGCTTCTGTCCTGTTTTTAGTTTATTGTATTTTGTTTCCCCTTCACAGTAAAGAGAGATTTAATTAATCACCAATGTTTAAAAATTGGTAGATTCCTCATAAACTTGTAGGTTCCAGGCTTCTCTTAAAACATCGTTAGTCTGGTCGTGCTGGGCCCTTGTTCCTGGGGCTGAGGGACAGTAGGAGGGGCCGAGCAGCAGCTGTCCTGTAGAAGGGTCCCCGCCAGCTCTCCTCGCCGTCAGCTGTCGGGCGTCACCTGCCTGGCCCTGCAGGCACTGAAGTTCACGAGCCCCACCTGAAACATGACTCCCTGGGAGCCAGGGTTTTATGAGCCTGCCTCTCTCTGCATTTTTAGAAATCATTCTGTATCCTTGGGTGAATGTACATAACTTTTTGTTGTTGTTGTTTGTTTTTGGCTGTGTTGGGTCTTCGTTGCTGCGCGCAGGCTTTCTCTAGTTGTGGCGAGTGGGGGCTACTCTTCGTTGCGGTGCGCGGGCTTCTCATTGCGGTGGCTTTTCTTGTTGCGGAGCACGGGCTCTAGGCGCGCTGGCTTCCATAGTTGTGGCTCACGGGCTCTAGAGCGCAGGCTCAGTAGTTGTGGCTCACGAGCTTAGTTGCTCCGCGGCACATGGGATCTTCCCGGAACAGGGCTCGAACCCGTGTCCCCTGTATTGGCAGGCGGGCTCTTAACCACTGCGCCACCAGGGAAGTCCCCATAAATTTTAAGATTTCTGATAGTTGTCAGG
The DNA here is from genome assembly GCF_039906515.1 of Pseudorca crassidens. Taxonomy (NCBI): domain Eukaryota; kingdom Metazoa; phylum Chordata; class Mammalia; order Artiodactyla; family Delphinidae; genus Pseudorca; species Pseudorca crassidens. The sequence goes on along the minus strand of NC_090297.1, from coordinate 4,443,574 downwards.
TAGATCAATATCATTTTGCTGCTTTTATAGGTCAAAACGGTTGAATATTGGCCATTTCATGTAGTTTGACCTAATAAAAGATATGGTTTAAGGTTTTAAATATAAGATAAGAAGAATATTGTGTTGCCCTTGGTGGGGCAGGAACGGGGGGTGGGGGGTTAGCAGCAGGTATGCCGTCCTGATCCCGTCAATTAAGGGGGCGCAAGCAGAAGAAAACGTCTACGGCCTGAGGTTTTAGACACCTTGGCCCGACAGCGCTCTTTCAGTCAGCCCACTTGTCTAGTTTTGTTTGTTTTCTTATATAACAGCTTTATTGAGATGTAATTCACATGCCGTACAGCTCACCCATTACAAGTCATTGATTTTTAGTCTGTTCAGAGTTACACAACCGTCACCACAATCAATTTCAGAACATTTTCATCACCCCGAAGAGAAGCCTCATAACCACACTGGCAGCCGTTCCCCACTTCTCCCACATCCCCTGTCCCTAGGCAGCCACTCGTCTACTTTCTGTACCTATGGACTTGCCTATTCTGGAGATTTCATATAAGTGGAATCCTCCAAGATGTGGTCTTTTGTGTCTGGCTTCTTTTGTTTTTGTTTTGTTTGCGGTATGCGGGCCTCTCACTGCTGTGGCCTCTCCCGTTGCGGAGCACAGGCTCCGGACGCGCAGGCTCAGCGGCCATGGCTCATGGGCCCAGCCGCTCCGCGGCGTGTGGGATCTTCCCGGACCGGGGCACGAACCCGTGTCCCCCGCATCGGCAGGCAGACTCAACCACTGCGCCACCAGGGAAGCCCTGTGTCTGGCTTCTTTTACTCAGCGTAATGTTAGGGTTCATCCATTTTGCAGCCTCTATCAGTGCTTTGTTTCTTTTTACTGCTAAATAATATTCCATTGTGTGGCTATGCCACATTTTCCTTGTGCATTTATTGGCTGGTGCACATTTGGGTTGCTTCCATCCTGGGGCTATTATGAGTAATGCTCTCATGGGATCGAAAACTCGTGTATAAGTCTTTGCGTGAACGCCTGTTTATATTTCTCTCCGGTGCACACCTAGGAGTGGAGTTGCTGAGTCACATAGCAGCTCTGTGTTTAGCCTTTCAAGATCCTCCCAACTGTTTTCAAAGCGGCTGCACCATTTCCATCCCCAGCAGCCGTGTAGAGGGTTCCGATTTCTCCACATTCTCACCGGTGCTTGGCATCTGGCTTTCTGATTGCGGCCATTCTGGTGGAGAGTGTGACAAAGCTTTCCTGGCAGGATAGGATGCCTGTAGAGGTTAGGAGAATGGTCGTCACTTTGTCAGTGGCCTAGAACCTCAGCCACAGTCATCTTCCAAAGCTCTCAAGGAAGCCAGGTTTGCGGCCCTGCGGGTGGGAATGGGGGCATTGTTTCCCATAACTTGTTTCCAGGACAGGCAATAGGCTCCCCTTCCCCATGTCTAACCTGCCGCCTGCCCTTCTCTGCAGGGGTCACCATGAAGCTCATGGACGAGGTGGCCGGGATCGTGGCCGCGCGTCACTGCAAGACCAACATCGTCACGGCTTCCGTGGACGCCATTAACTTTTACGACAAGATCCGAAAAGGTAAGAGAACTCCGCCAACAAAGAGGGGCGCTGCCTTGGCTGCTTGGGTCCCGTGTACAGTTTGCTTTGGTTCACCCTGCCTGTCCCGGGCCCTGGCCTCTGCCCATCTGCCAGGACACAGGAGCCAGAGCCTCGAGTCTGCCTTTGGTGATGCATCTGTGAAGTTACGGTTTGCAGGTTTGACTTTTCAGTCTGGTACATTCTGTAACTCAGTTGCGATTGGGGCCTTTATCCTGCTGAAGAGCCACATAAACTCGTCCTCTTAAACTGCCCCAGGCACGGAGCCCTGCGAAACCCGACGCACACAGTTGCTGCGACCACTGCCACCAGATCCCATGGCGGCACATAACCTCTCTGGGGGGGGCACGGGTCACCCGTGCCGTACGCAGTGGCGGGGGCAGAGCAGAGAAGCCTCCGGCCCTCTCCTCGGCCAGCCTGCCTGCACCGTCCAGGGCAGCGCTGGTGTTGGTGGTTTTCCCGACACTGAGGTCTAGTCCCAGCCCCGCCCAGAAACAAGACGGTTCCCGTGCTTGTTTCACATTAATGCTCATCTGAAGAGGTACAGTGACTGTCCCCTCCTGGCACGTGGTGACTTCTGTCTGTCGTGTCTTCTGAGATGAGGCCATGTGGCCCCAGAAAGCAGCCCTTCACCGTGGGGTCGGGGGTGTCCGGGCTGCGAGAGCCTGACTGGTTCTGAAGGAGCCTCACCAGGAAGGCAGCCGTTGGAAAAGCTGAGTCAGACCCGTCCCCAGGCCGTGGGGGGACAGAGGAGAAGGAAGGGAGGCTGACTCCTTGCCACCAGCCTCGAGGGGCACCGCTGCGTGGAGCAGTGCTGGGTCCAGAGCCACAGAGACCTCATCCGGGCTCTGAGGCCCCGGCCTGGTCCCAGCCCGGCTGCGCGCTCTCTCCTGCAGACGCGCCTGTCAGTTGAGTGCCTGAGTGCTGGGGACAGGCGTCCTGAGATTGGAAGGGTGAAGGGGTGCCTCCCCTTCCTGGCCCAGCTAAGAGCACGCCAGTCTGACCCACCCTGGATTTGGGGTGCTTTTAGGGGAAGGGTGGTCTGCAGTGCTGCTTTGTAGAACCCCTTCCCAGCTAGCAGGCGGTTGCCTCAGACACAGAGCACAGTGTCATTTTAGGGTTTGCCCAGAACAAGTGGGTCTTGTCTGTCTTGGCTGGTTCCCCCCGGGCCTTGGTGCCCTGTGTGGTGCTGGTGGTGTGGGCGTTTGGAAAAGGAAGGCTCCTGTCGTGTCACGATTCCTGGCCTCTCGTTTTCTGGAACTGCTCCCTGGGTAGATTACTGTGATCACAGCTCCACTGTTAAACATGACTTCAAAACCCACTGTGCAAAATGCACTTACGTTCCACAGAGCTCACTTGTTCAGGGTCTCCCGGGTGCCCTTGGAGCACCGCCAGCTAAGAAGCAAAGTGGGCCTTCCTCGAGAGCCCGCCAGACTTCTCAAGGTCAGCCCTGTTGGCGAAGGTGCTTTACAGTTGAGGGAAGCTCCCAAACAATGAAAGTTGACCTTGCTTCGTTAGAAAAAAGGAGCCGATGAAAGAGCCCTCACCCCCGACACTTCACCCTCAGTCCCTCGTGTGACCAGAATTACCTTTCGAAGAGGTCAAGGAGGGGCCGCGTTGGTTCGTTTTGAGCGGAGACAGTGAACCCTGGATGGAGGAGAGCACTTTTTCTAGGGGTATGTTGAGGGGGCTGGCGGAGGTCAGGGCTACGTGGGTGCAGAGAGGACTTTGTTTCTAAAATGTTACTCGTATTCCAAAGCACAGAAAGGGACCTCCATTTTCACCAGCTGTACTTTCTGGCAGAACATTCCACCATGGATGGAGTGAGAGTGCAGGGCGGGCTGTGGGCTCACTGGCTACCGCCTATGGCGCTGAGCCCTCCTCAGGCCCCCCATGCACCTCGTGCCGTCACAGCCTTGGCCTCGGGCCTGTGTGGCCCCGGGCCCCAGAGCTGGGCCTCCTGGCCTGGGGAGCCCCCCAGGGAGCAGAGAGATTGCTTCCATTTTCTCAGGTCACGTCTTGTTTTGTGTGTAGAGGAATTTGGGCCAAACTGAAATAACAGTTATGGAGTCCCCTGGGGCCGGTGCAAGAAATGTTTAACAAAGACCTAGAAGAATTAAAGAACAAGCAAACAGAGACGAACAATACAATAACTGAAATGAAAACTACACTAGAAGGAATCAATAGCAGAATAACTGAGGCAGAAGAACGGATAAGTGACCTGGAAGACAGAATGGTGGAATTCACTGCTGCAGAACAGACTAAAGAAAAAAGAATGAAAAGAAATGAAGACAGCCTGAGAGACCTCTGGGACAACATTAAACGCAACAACATTCGCATATATTGTAGGGGTCCCAGAAGGAGAAGAGAGAGGGAAAGGACCAGAGAAAATACTTGAAGGGATTATAGTCGAAAACTTCCCTAACATGGGAAAGGAAATAGCCACCCAAGTCCAGGAAGCGCAGAGAGTCCCAGGCAGGATGAACCCAACGAGAAACACGCCGAGACACATAGTAATCAAATTGGCAAAAATTAAAGACAAAGAAAAATTATTGAAAGCAGCAAGGGGAAAATGACAAATAACATACAAGGGAACTCCCATAAGGTTAACAGCTGACTTCTCAGCAGAAACTCTACAAGCCATAAGGGAGTGGCATGATATACTTAAAGTGATGAAAGGAAAGAACCTAAAACCAAGATTACTCTACCTGGCAAGGATCTCATTCAGATTCAATGGAGAAATCAAAAGCTTTACAGACAAGCAAAAGCTAAGAGAATTCAGCACCACCAAACCAGCTCTACAACAAATGCTAAAGAAACTTCTCTTAGTGGGAAACACAAGAGAAGAAAAGGACCTACAAAAACAAACCTAAAACAATTAAGAAAATGGTCATAGGAACATACATATCAATAATTACCTTAAACGTGAATGGATTAAATGCTCCAACCAAAAGACACAGGCTTGCTGAGTGGATACAAAAACAAGACCCATATATATGCTGTCTACAAGAGACCTACTTCAGACATAGGGACACACACAGCCTGAAAGTGAGGGGATGGAAAAAGATATTCCATGAAAATGGAAATCAAAAGAAAGCTGGACTAGCTATACTCATATCAGGTAAAATAGACTTTAAAATAAAGAATGTTACAAGAGACAAGGAAGGACACTACATAATGATCAAGGGATCAATCCAAGAAGAAGATATAACAATTATAAATATATATGCACCCAACATAGGAGCACCTCAATACATAAGGCAACTGCTAACAGCTATAAAAGAGAAAATTGAAAGTAACACAATAATAGTGGGGGACTTTAACACCTCACTTACACCAATGGACAGATCATTCAAAATGAAAATAAATAAGAAACACAAGCTTTAAATGACACAATAGACGAGATAGATTTAATTGATATTTATAGGACATTCCATCCAAAAACAGCAGATTACACTTTCTTCTCAAGTGCGCATGGAACATTCTCCAGGATAGATCACATCGTGGGTCACAAATCAAGCCTCAGTAAATTTAAGACAATTGAAATCATATCAAGCATCTTTTCTGACCACAACGCTATGAGATTAGAAATGAATTACAGGGGAAAAAACGTAAAAAACACAAACAGAGCTTCCCTGGTGGCGCAGTGGTTGAGAGTCCGCCTGCCAATGCAGGGGACGCGGGTTCATGCCCCGGTCCGGGAAGATCCCACATGCCGCGGAGCGGCTGCGCCTGTGAGCCATGGCCGCTGAGCCTGCGCGTCCGGAGCCTGTGCTCCGCGACGGGAGAGGCCACAGCGGTGAGAGGCCCGCGTACCGCAAAAAAAAAAAAAAAAACACAAACACACGGAGGCTAAACAATACGTTACTAAATAACCAAGAGATCACTGGAGAAATCAAAGAGGAAATAAAAGAATACCTAGAGACAAATGACAATGAAAACACAATGATCCAAAAACTATGGGATGCAGCAAAAGCAGTTCTAAGAGGGAAGTTTATAGCTATACAAGCCTACCTCAGGAAACAAGAAAAATCTCAAGTAAACAATCTAACCTTACACCTAAGGGAACTAGAGAAAGAAGAACAAACAAAACCCAAAGTTAGCAGAAGGAAAGAAATCATAAAGATCAGAGCAGAAATAAATGAAATAGAAACAAAGAAAACAATAGCAAAGATCAGTGAAACTAAAAGCTGGTTCTTTGAGAAGATAAACAAAATTGATAAACCTTTAGCCAGACTCATCAAGAAAAAGAGGGAGAGGACTCAAATCAATAAAATTAGAAATGAAAAAGGAGAAGTTACAACAGACACCGCAGAATTACAAAGCATCCTAAGAGACTACTACAAGCAACTCTATGCAAATAAATTGGACAACCTGGAAGAAATGGACAAATTCTTAGAAAGGTATAACCTTCCAAGACTGAACCAGGAAGAAACAGAAAATATGAATAGACCAATCACAAGTAATGAAATAGAAACTGTGATTAAAAATCTTCCAACAAGAGGCTTCCCTGGTGGCACAGTGGTTGAGAGTCCGCCTGCCGATGCAGGGGACACGGGTTCGTGCCCCGGTCTGGGAAGATCCCACATGCCGCAGAGCGGCTGGTCCTGTGAGCCATGGCCGCTGAGCCTGTGCAACCGGAGCCTGTGCTTTGCAATGGGAGAGGCCACAACAGTGAGAGGCCCGCATACCACACACACACACACACAAAAAAAATCTTCCAACAAACAAAAGTCCAGGACCAGATGGCTTCACAGGTGAATTCTATGAAACATTTAGAGAAGAGCTAACACCCATCCTTCTCAAACTCTTCCAAAAAATTGCAGAGGAAGGAACACTCCCAAACTCATTCTATGAGGCCACCATCACCCTGATACTAAAACCAGACAAAGATACTACAAAAAAAGAAAATTACAGACCAATATCACTGATGAATATAGATGCAAAAATCCTCAACAAAATACTAGCAAACAGAATCCAACAACACATTAAAAGGATCATACACCACGATCAAGTGGGATTTATCCCAGGGATGCAAAGATTCTTCAATATATACAAATCAATCAATGTGAGACACCATATTAACAAATTGGAGAATAAAAACCATATGATCATCTCAGTAGATGCAGAAAAAGCTTTTGACAGAATTCAGCACCGTTTATGATAAAAGCTCTCCAGAAAGTGGGCATAGAGGGAACCTACCTCAATATAATAAAGGCCATATACAACAAACCCACAGCAAACATCATTCTCAATGGTGAAAAACTGAAAGCGTTTCCTCTAAGATCAGGAACGAGACAAGGATGTCCACCCTCACCACTATTATTTAGCATAGTTTTGGAAGTCCTAGCCATGACAATCAGAGAAGAAAAAGAAATAAAAGGAGTACAAATTGGAAAAGAAGTAAAACTGTCACTGTTTACGGATGACATGATACTATACACAGAGAATCCTAAAAATGCCGCCAGAAAACTACTAGAGCTAATCAATGAATTTGGTAAAGTTGCAGGATACAAAATTAATGCACAGAAATCTCTTGCATTCCTATACACTAATGATGAAAAATCTGAAAGTGAAATCAAGAAAACACTCCTATTTACCATTGCAACAAAAAGAATAAAATATCTAGGAATAAACCTACCTAAGGAGACAAAAGACCTGTATGCAGAAAATTATAAGACACTGATGAAAGAAATTAAAGATGATACAAATAGATGGAGAGATATACCATGTTCTTGGATTGGAAGAATCAACATTGTGAAAATGACTGTACTACCCAAAGCAATCTACAGATTCAATGCAATCCCTATCAAACTACCACTGGCATTTTTCACAGAACTAGAGCAAAAAATTTCACAATTTGTATGGAAACACAAAAGACCCCGAATAGCCAAAGCAATCTTGAGAATGAAAAACGGAGCTGGAGGAATCAGGCTCCCTGACTTCAGACTATACTACAAAGCTACAGTAATCAAGACAGTATGGTACTGGCACAAAAACAGAAAGATAGATCAATGGAACAGGATAGAAAGCCCAGAGATAAACCCATGCACATATGGTCACCTTCTCTTTGATAAAGGAGGCAGGAATGTACAGTGGAGAAAGGACAGCCTCTTCAGTAAGTGGTGCTGGGAAAACTGGACAGGTACATGTAAAAGTATGAGATTAGATCACTCCCTAACACCATACACAAAAATAAGCTCAAAATGGATTAAAGACCTAAATGTAAGGCCAGAAACTATCAAACTCTTAGAGGAAAACATAGGCAGAACACTCTATGACATAAATCACAGCAAGATCCTTTTTGACCCACCTCCTAGAGAAATGGAAATAAAACAAAAATAAACAAATGGGACCTAATGAAACTTCAAAGCTTTTGCACAGCAAAGGAAACCATAAACAAGACCAAAAGACAACCCTCAGAATGGGAGAAAATATTTGCAAGTGAAGCAACTGACAAGGGATTAATCTCCAAAATTTACAAGCAGCTCATGCAGCTCAATAACAAAAAAACAAACAACCCAATCCAAAAATGGGCAGAAGACCTAAATAGACATTTCTCCAAAGAAGATATACAGACTGCCAACAAACACATGAACGAATGCTCAACATCATTAATCATTAGGGAAATGCAAATCAAAACTACAATGAGATATCATCTCACACCAGTCAGAATGGCCATCATCAAAAAATCTACAAACAATAAATGCTGGAGAGGGTGTGGAGAAAAGGGAACACTCCTGCACTGCTGGTGGGAATGTGAATTGGTACAGCCACTATGGAGAACAGTATGGAGGTTCCTTAAAAAACTACAAATAGAACTATCATATGACCCAGCAATCCCACTACTGGGCATATACCCTGAGACAAGCATAATTCAAAAAGAGTCATGTACCAAAATGTTCATTGCAGCTCTATTTACAATAGCCCAGAGATGGAAACAACCTAAGTGCCCATCATCGGATGAATGGATAAAGAAGATGTGGCACATATATACAATGGAATATTACTCAGCCAGAAAAAGAAACGAAATTGAGCTATTTGTAATGAGGTGGATAGAAGTAGAGTCTGTCATACCGAGTGAAGTAAGTCAGAAAGAGAAAGACAAATACCATATATATATGGAATTTAAGGGGAAAAAAATGTCATGAAGAACCTAGGGGTAAGACAGGATTAAAGACACAGACCTACTGGAGAACGGACTTGAGGATATGGGGAGGGGAAAGGGTGAGCTGTGACAAAGTGAGAGAGAGGCATGGACATATATACACTACCAAACGTAAGGTAGATAGCTAGTGGGAAGCAGCCGCATAGCACAGGGATATCAGCTCGGTGCTTTGTGACCGCCTGGAGGGGTGGGATAGGGAGGGTGGGAGGGAGGGAGACGCAAGAGGGAAGAGATATGGGAACATATGTATATGTATAACTGATGCACTTTGTTATAAAGCAGAAACTAATACACCATTGTAAAGCAATTATTCCCCAATAAAGATGTTTAAAAAAGGAAAAGAAAGAAATTAAAGATGGTGCCAATAGATGGAGAGATATACCATGTTCTTGGATTGGAAGAATCAATATTGTGGAAATGACTCTACTACCCAAAGCAATCTACAGATTCAATGCAATCCCTATCAAACTACCAACGGCATTTTTTACGGAACTAGAACAAATCATCTTAAAATTTGTATAGAGACACAAAAGACCCCGAATAGCCAAAGCAGTCTTGAGGGGAAAAAAGCAGAGCTGGAGGAATCAGACTCCCTGACTTCAGACTATACTACAAAGCTGCAGTAATCGAGGCAATATGGTACTGGCACAGAAACAGAAACATAAATCAATGGAACAAGATAGAAAGTCCAGAGATAAACCCACACACCTACGGTCAACTACTTTATGACAGAGGAGGCAAAGATATACAATGGAGAAAAGATAGTCTCTTCAATAAGTGGTGCTGGGAAAACTGAACAGCTACATGTATAAGAATGAAATTAGAACACTCCCTAACACCATACACAAAAATAAACTCGAAATGGATTCGAGACCAGACACTATCAAACCCTTAGAGGAAAACATAGGAAGAACACTGACATAAATCACAGCAAGATCTTTTTTGATCCACCTCCTAGAGTAATGGGAGTAAAAACAAAAATAAACAAATGGGACCTAATGAAACTTCAAAGCTTTTGCACAGCAAAGGAAACAATAAACAAGATGAAAAGACAACCCTCAGAATGGGAGAAAATATTTGCAAACGAATCAACGGACAAACAATTAATCTCCAAAATATATAAACAGCTCATGCCGCTCAATATTAAAGAAACAACCAACTCAATCCAAAAATGGGCAGAAGACCTAAATAGACATTTCTCCAAAGAAGACATACAGATGGCCAGGAAGCACATGAAAAGCTGCTCAACATCACTAATTATTAGAGAAATGCAAATCAAAACTACAATGAGGTATCACCTTAAACCAGTCAGAATGGCCATCATCAAAAAATCTACAAACAATAAATGCTGGAGAGGGTGTGGAGAAAAGGGAACCCTCTTGCACTGTTGGTGGGAATGTAAATCGATGCAGCCACTATGGAGAACAGTATGGAGATTCCTTAAAAAACTAAAAATAGAATTACCATATGATCTAGCAGTCCCACTACTGGGCATATACCCAGAGAAAACCATAATTCAAAAAGACACATGCACCCCAGTGTTCACTGCAGCACTATTTACAATAGCCAGGTCATGGAAGCAACCTAACTGCCCATCGACAGATGAATGGTTAAAGAAGATGTGGTACATATATACAATGGAATATTACTCAGCCATAAAAAGGAACGAAACTGAGTCATTTGTTGAGACGTGGATGGATCTAGAGACTGTCATACAGAGTGAAGTAAGTCAGAAAGAGAAAAACAAACATCGTATATTAATGCACATATGTGGAACCTAGTAAAATGGTACAGATAAACCAGTTTGCAGGGCAGAGGTTGAGACACAGATGTAGAGAACAAACGTATGGACACCGAGGGGGGAAAACCACGGTGGGGTGGGGATGGTGGTGTGCTGAATTGGACGATTGGGATTGACATGTATACACTGATATGTATAAAACTGATGACTAATAAGAACCTGCAGGGGCTTCCCTGGTGGCGCAGTTGTTAAGAATCCACTTGCCAATGCAGGGGAAAAGGGTTCAAGCCCTGGTCTGGGAAGTTCCCACATGCCGCGGAGCAACGAAGCCCTTGCGCCACAACTACTGAGCCTGCACTCTAGAGCCCGCGAGCCACAGCTACGGATGCCCACGTGCCTAGAGCCCGTGCTCCGCAACAAGAGAAGCTACCGCAATGAGAAGCCCACGCACCACAATGAAGAGTACCCCCTGCTCACCACAACTAGAGAAAACACGCACACAGCAAGGAAGACCCAACGCAGCCAAAAATAAATAAATTAAATAAATAAATAAAATTAATTAATTTAAAAAAAATTTTTTAAAAGAACCTGCAATATAAAAAAACAAACAAACAAAAAACAACTAATACTAAGCTTTCTTTGGGTTATTTATATGGAAATATGTTAATATAAATGTTTCAAACATTACATGGAGTTTCTAAAAATCTTATATGTTCTGATATAATGTTATAAGTCATAATTCTAGTTATTACTTTAAAATGAATATCTCAGAAATAACTAGAAAAAAATTTAAAATAAATAAATAAATTAGTAAAAATAAAAAAAGAAATACCAAAGTTACTTTGCTGATTCCATGTTTTTCTTAAGGACATTCACTGCCCCAGCTCTCTGGAGCTTAAACGCTGAGCTGTTCTTAAAGTTTGCAACACTTGACAACGTGGCCTTGGGAAGAACAGTGTTTCATTATTCTGTTTTCTTTTCCAAGTCCCTGTCCTCTTTCTGGAATCTGCCCTGGAAGAGGCCCCGGGTGCTGGGGGAGTCGGTGGGGCACCTGCCAGCCCTCCTGGGTTGTGCCACTCCAGGCAGCGCGACCATGATTTAGAAACAGAGATGAGCTCACAGCTCTGCTCACTGCAGGCGCTCCATCTATTTAAATTTAACTCTGGCAAACGCTGCTCACTTTCGAGTGCCAGACATTGTGCTAATAAAGTGCTTTTTACGATTACCCCTCACTTGGGGGTTTGAGACAAGAGCTCTTGTTATCCTCGTTTTTCCGATCTGGAAACTGCTGATGGAGGGGTTTATTAAACTGCCCACGGCCGCAGGGCTGGTCCATGGTGGAGCCTGGCAGGGAGGCTGGACTCCAGGGCCAGAGCTCTCAGCCCCAAGCCCTGGTGCCTTCCCACCACCGACCAGGCTTGAACCACATGGCGTCCGCTGCGAGGGCCCGGGGGCGTCAGCCTCGGTGGGTGATGCTGATGAGTGCAGTGCCACCCATCTTAGGCGCCCGCACTGGACCGCCAGAGCCGCCGCCGTTCCCCCTCCCCAACCCCCACCCCCCCGCAGTTGTGTGTGAAACTCCTGCCTTCATCAAGCAGCTTGAAACAGGGCTGAGGGTTCTCGCAGTCAGGGGTGTCCAGTCCAAGGAAGGCCCGGCTCTGCTCGCGTCACCCCCTCATCGGTCTCAGCCCAGGGGCCCCCTTTCCTGCTGAATTCGGACAGCCAGAGGCAGACAGTTCAGTCTCTGCTCCCAGCAGTTCTGTCCTCTGGTTACGTCAGATTTGCCTGCAAGAGCCCCTCAATGCCAATGCCGCCTACCACAGCGGCCAGTAGCCACACGTGGCTGTTTCCATTATAATTAAAAGTAAATTAAATGAAAACGCTGTTCCTTGGTCAGCAGGGCTGCGTTCCTTCTGGAGGCTGTAGGAGAGAATCGTGTTTTGCCTTTTCCAGCTTCTAGAGGCAACGTGCATTCGCTGGCTTGTGGCCCATCCTCCATCCTCAAAGCAGGCAGCCTCTCCCTGACCCTGCGTCTGTTGCCACGGCTCCTGGCTCTCCTGTCCTCTTGTGAGGACCACTGTGATGACCTGGGGCCCACCTGGTGATCCAGGCTAAGCTCCCACCTCAAAATCCTTAACTGCATCACACCTGTGAGGTCCCTCTGCGTGTGAGGTAACAGTTTCACAAGTTCTGGGATTAGGATATGGACATCTTTGGGGGCCCCCGTTCCACCTGCCACAGTAAATTCCAGCTGACACGGAGAGGCAGGTAGGGCTCCAGCCCACTTCTGCGCTCTGCCTTTTCCCTGCCTTGTGTCTTACCCTGTGAGCCCTGTGGACAGGACGCTGGCAGAAAACTCGGAAGAACGAGGGGCCCCTGAGCTCTTGGGGTTTCAAGGCAGCATGGAAAGAAGTGCTTCTCCCTCTGTCCCAAGCCTCCCAGCCGAGGACATGGCACCTGTGAGGTTCGGGGATTAGGGGTGAGCGTGGAGGCAGCAGGCTCGTCCCTGCCCCTCGTAGAGCGTTTGCGCTGGAGCTGGCGTCCCCCTGAGCGCAGCTGAGTACCCGCCTCTCAGGCAGGCTCACGTGCTGGGGATGCTGAGCTGTGACCCAGGCCTTCTTCCCCTGTGGGCCGCCACGGAGGGGGTCGCACCTCAGTGTCGGATCCGCACAACTGCTAATGTCCTGGGGACCCAGGGAAGAGGGGCAGGGGTTCGTTGCCATGTTCTTCACCAGCTGAAGAGCTGGAACTCCCTCGCGGAGACAGTTGCCCATGTTATTCGTTTAGGCAGCGTTAGAAGCAGCTTCTTGCCCAGTGTACATGTGCCTGCTGCAGAAACAGAGAAAGGAAGGGAGGGCTTTGTTTTAAATGTCGCTGCTTATTATTACCTTGTTGGAACGATTCTTTTTTTCTTTTTAATATTTCCACTTTTAATTTATTAGGCTTATATTGACAAAGAAACCATAAGCTCGTTATTTATTTATTTGTTTAATTTATTTACTTTTGGCTGCATTGGGTCTTCATTGCTGCGCGCAGGCCTTCTCTAGTTGCAGCCAGTGGGGGCTACTCTTCGTTGCGGTGCGCGGGCTTCTTCTCATTGCGGTGGCTTCTCCTGTTGCAGAGCACAGGCTCTAGGCGTGTTGGCTTCAGTAGTTGTGGCACACGGGCTCAGTAGTTGTGGCACACGGGCTCAGTAGTTGTGGCACGCGGGCTCTAGAGCGCAGGCTCAGTAGTTGTGGTGCATGGGCTTAGTTGCTCTGCGGCATGTGGGATCTTCCCGGACCAGGGCTCAGACCCGTGTCCTCTGCCTTGGCAGGTGCATTCTTAACTACTGGGCCACCATGGAAGCCCTGGAACGATTCTTTTCACCCCCTGAAGACACAACAGGGAGTTCTGCAGGCAAACTCTCCCTTTGGGTTTGAGACGCCTTTCCCTGGAGGGCTGTTGCAGAAGGGCACTCAGACCCCACCAGAAATGACTGTCCTGGGCTTCTGTCCAGACAACCTAATATGCGGGAGTGACCTCCCCCGAGAGACGGCCACTCTTGCACCCATTTGCAGATGAGGAAACCGAGGCACAGCAGCTTCCTGGCTTGCCCCCTGCCCATGTTCAAACCCAGGCCTGTTGGACCCCAGAGCTCGAGGACCCCAAGGCTCCTCCCCAGGGCACAGTAGCCTGAGGGAACTGGGGGCCCCGGGGGGCTGCTCCGGGCTCAGAGAGCCTGCCTGTCGTGGAGACACTCATGGGGACTGTCTGGTTGTGTCAGGGCTAATCTGTCCCTGCTTCAGAGGCTCAGAGGAGAACTGGGTGGTCCCTTCCTGGCCTTCTTCCCTGGATCCGGAGGCCCCAACACCCCACCCCTGTCCAAGGTGGCACATGGCACCCAGTGCCACCAGGAGATGCTGTTTCTCCCCTTGAGCAGGTCACCCCACTTTTTTATATATATATAAATTTATTTATTTATTTATTTTTGGCTGCGATGGGTCTTCGTTGCTGCATGCGGGCTTTCTCTAGTTGCAGTAAGCGGGGGCTACTCTTCATTGCAGCGCGCGGGGCTCCTCCTTGCGGTGGTTTCTTGTTGCAGAGCACGGGCTCTAGGCATGCGGGCTTCAGTAGTTGTGGCATGTGGGCTCAGTAGTTGTGGCTCGCGGGCTCTAGAGCGCAGGCTCAGTAGCTGTGGCTCACGGGCTTAGTGGCTCAGTGGCATGCGGGATCTTCCCAGACCAGGGCTTGAACCCGTGTCCCCTGCATTGGCAGGCGGATTCTTAACCACTGCACCACCAGGGAAGCCCCAGTCACCCCACTCTTAAATAAACTAGTCATCCTGTGGGCGGATGTGGATGTGTGACCTAGTGGAAAGTCCCCAGGCAGCGTCGCTGCACTTCGGAGCACGCAGTCAGGGCGGAACGCATCTCACCACCGCCCCTCGGAGCGCCCTCGAGCACGTGGCAGGACGTGCCCGCTCTGGCAGTTTCTGAGACAAAGGGAGCAGCAACCAAGCTAGACTCGGGCTGGGGTCGCCCCCTGCTCAGATGGGCCCCAGTGTCCCGGCTCTGACCTCTGTGCCTGGGGGAGGGTGGAAAGAGCCCGGCCTTGCTGGGCTGCTCGGGCTGAGGGCGGCCACGATGCTAGTCGAGGCGAAGTGTCTACAAAAGTGTCCCCATCTGGCTGGAGTCTGCAGTGGCCCACTGTCCACACAGGGCTACGTGTTGGTTCAGGCGTGATGGGGCGCCCGCTCTCGTGGGGCTCCCTGGCTGGGAGGGAGGCAAACATCAGACAGGCCATCAGATGGGTTGGATACCCTGAAGGAGAGGAGCTCTGTTCTAGAAAGAGAGCGACGGGGGGCGCCCGAGCTGCCGTGAGAGGGTGGACCGGGCTGGGCAATGGGGCAGGGGCGGCGTGGGGTCTGTGGGGTGGAGGTGTCTGTTCCCACAAAGCTGGGACCCATTGCTGGGGACCCTCCACCACTGTGGGCTGGCCACTCTACACTCTTGGATGTTGGGGGAGCCTAGTGATGTTGCAGTGGGTGGTGGGAGCCTTCTCAGCATCTGGGAGCTGACGAACCGTGGACGTGGCTGGAGCTGCCCTGAGGTGCTTCTGACCACCCCATCCCCAGCGAATGACCACAGACCCCAGAGTGCACTTTCTGAGCCGAGGGTCAGGGAAGGGGAGGCCCTCAGCAGCACGGGGGTCTCTCCTTGTCAGTTTCAGATTAGGTCCCAGGCCCTCAATGACCTAGTCCGTCTTCCAACTTTCAAGCACCTTTCCGTGGTGGCCAGCCAGTGGTAAATAAAGCCCGTGGGCTGTGAGAATAAAGATGTCACCATCTCTGAGGGGTGAAGAGGCTGGTGTTTGGGCTATAATTGAAGTTTTCCCGACTTTTAAGAAGGGATCAGGGACTTCCCTGGTGGTCCAGTGGTTCAGAAACCACCTGCCAATGCAGGGGACAGAGGTTCGATCCCTGGTCTGGGAAGATCCCACCTGCTGTGGGGCAGCTAAGCCTGTGTGCCACAACTGCTAAGCCTGTGTGCCACAACTGCTGAGCCCGCGTGCCACAACTACTGAAGCCCGCGCGCCTAGAGCCTGCGCTCCGCAACAAGAGAAGCCCCCGCTCGCCGCAACAAGAGAAAGCCCACGCGCAGCAACGAAGACCCAACACAGCCAAAAAAATTTTAAAATTTAAAAAGGAAGCAATCACTGTGTCTCCTACCATGAGTGACACTCAAGATGGCGTCCTCTTGTGTCTAATGCTCATAATCAACTTCTCTGTTGTTTGAAACCACTTTTGATTAGAAGTTTCTTCGGATTTCTACCCGAAATGAGACGTGATTAGCCACGTGGTTGGTGGGGGGGCTTGCACAGGAGACAAAGCAAGGGTGTGTTTCCATCTGTTCTTTTTTCTTTTTCTTTTTTTTTTTTGGCGGTACGCCGGCCTCTCACTGTTGTGGCCTCTCCCGTTGCGGAGCACAGGCTCCGGACGCATAGGCTCAGAGGCCATGGCTCACGGGCCCAGCCGCTCCACAGCATGTGGGATCTTCCCAGACCGGGGCACGAACCCGTGTCCCCTGCATCGGCAGGCGGACTCTCAACCACTGCGCCACCAGGGAAGCCCCTATTTGTTCTTTGAACAAACGGTCAGTGTTGCAATGCCCCGAATTCACTGCCCCCGCATCCCTGCCCCTTGGCCAGGGAGTTCTGGCGGGTTTCCTCTTGAGGGGGGGTCTTGTCCCTCCCTGCCTCTCGGCTCATGGGCCCCAAGTCTTCTGTCTGGTCGTGGGTGAGAGGGTGCTGGCTGGCACTGGGGCTGGCATGATGGGGACAGGCAGGGACGCCTGGAGATCCTCGGGGCTGCCCACCTCCCCTTCCTGCTCCCCTGGAAGCGGCCCGTGTGGGCCGTGTGGGGGCTGTTCCCAGGGTGGGCCCAGGCGCTTTGCATGCCACGGATAACCGCTCCCGCTTCTGCCTGCCCACGCGCTCACCACCCTAGCAGCCACCCGCTGCCCCAACTTGTCTGTCTTCCTGGTCTCTAAGCATCTTTTGTGGGGGCCTGTCTCCATGGAGCTGGGACATTGGGCTCCCAGGGTGTTAAAAGGTCCCTGCAGTCAGCGCCGGCCAGGCCTGCATTTGGGATGGTGGTCCTGACCACGTCAGTGGAAGGATTAGTGCTGCGCCAGGGTCCAAACAGCACTGCTGGCGGCAATGACCGCACTGCATGCCTCCTGCCACCAGGCGGGAGCCTCGGCACCTGGCTCGTTTCATGCCAGCCCCATGGTTACCCCGTGAGGCAACTTGTTTCTGTTTATACGAGAAAAGCTGGGCTCCATGAGATGAAGTCGAGGGACGGGAGGCCAAGGCCAGTGGTAGTTGGGAGCCCGTGACCAGGAGGGCGGGGGCAGAAGGGATGCTCTAGGGTAGATGTTCAGGACTGAGGGGCATGGGGAGTGCAGAGAGGTTGGGGCAGGGTGGAGGGAGAGCGGGACCCCCAGGACAGTGTTACAGGAACGTGTGACTGTCTACAAGGGAAACTACTGGTGTGGAAGGTGGGGAGCACCTGGGGACTCTGACCATGGGCAGGGCCGCGGGGGTGTTGTCGGAGGGCAGATCCGCAGCTCAGAGGAGAGTGCTGGTCCAGTGGGCGACACTGACCGGGAGGGGAGCCTGACGGGACAGACGCAGTCCCACCTGCACAGAGGGTAGGAGGACGTGGGCTGAAGTGCAGACAGTGGCTCCAGGGGGCTTAGGATCACGGTCAGCGTGGCAGCTTGGCCTGACGGTGCATGTGACGCTGCCCTCTGACCGGCATCGGGAACGCTGGAGCCAGGGAGCTGGGGGGTGGGGGGGTGGGGCCGGGGAGGGTGGAGGAAGGTTCCTTAGCGGGGCTCAGAGCAACTTGGTGGGGCAGCTGTGTGGCTCCAGTGGCAGAAGTAAGGCCAAAGCATGGGCAGTGCAGATGTGTCCTTAACCTGCGGAGGGATCTGAAAGCAGGTGGGGGCTGGCCCTGAGGGGCGGGACTCACTGGAAGCATCCTTCCAGCAGCCGCTGCCTCTCCCGGGGAATAGAGACCCATGCTTGGGTGACCACCAAGATCCCTTCGGCTCTAAATGTTTCCGTAAGTGAAGGAAACGCCCCCTCACTAACTAGAAAGGTGAACACTCAGGGGGCCCCGATGTGCTGTCGTTGTGATGTCCTGGCAGTTAGCAGGATGGTCTGTGCTGTCTAACCAAGTGTCTTCCAGCATCCTCGGTACTGCTGATTTCTGCACCCTCCCTGCCCAGCCCGATCCGGCCGCCTGGCCGCCCTGGGTCGAGGCTTCCCTAACCCGCTGTCTGTGCTCCACAGGCTGTGTCATCACCATCTCTGGGCGCGTGACCTTCACCAGCAATAAGTCCATGGAGATCGAGGTCTTGGTGGATTCCGACCCCGTGGTGGACAATTCCCAGAAGCGCTACCGGGCCGCCAGTGCCTTCTTCACCTATGTGTCCCTGAGCCAGGAGGGCAAGTCTCTGCCTGTGCCCCAGCTCGTGGTGAGTGGCCCCTCCGGCCCGTGTGTCCCTGGGGGCAGCTGCCCCCGCTGCTGGGCCAGCCCCCTCGGCGCTTGCTGGGCTCCCAGGAGAAACCGAGCTACATGAATCCATTCTGGGCAGCTGGGTCCGCTCAGCTCCTGAGGGGCCAGCGACCTTGGCTGTGGGGCGGGTCAAACGTGAGGCCCCGTCCCCGCGGACTGTGGGGGAGGGACTGGGCAGCCAAGGTGAGCGGCGCCCCTTACGAGCTCCTTGCCGTGGGATAAGCACGCTGCCTTGCTGGTCCTGGCACCTTGTACAAGCGCTAGAGTGGGGGTGAGGACCCTCCCAGGGTGGGCTCTCGAGGAGGCCCTGGCCTGCGTGTCCTGCATCATGGGGCCAAGCTAGAGCCCTGCACCTCGGGGCTGGGCGTCTGGGCCTCGTGGCCTTTCCCTGCCCTGGCTCCCCAGCCAGGCTCTGCCCTGGGTGTGCAGAGAGCAGTGGCAGGTTGGCGGCCGCCACCAGGAGCAGAGCTGGGGGCTCTGGCCCAGGCGTGGATCCTGGCAGGTCTCAGCCACCAGCAGGGTTTGCTTGGCTGCCGTCCTGGGCTCCACAACCCAAGAGGCTGCTACTGGAGCTGCGGGGGCGGGGGCGGTGGGGGGGCACAGGTGAGTCACTAGCATTTTTTAATTTGGAAAAGAGAAGGTTGGATTCACTGAACATGTAAGGGTTTCCCTCCCTCTCGCCCCCGGCCCCCTCCTCAGCTCGCGGCGCCCGCGGGCCCCCAGCGCTCAAGGCCACAATCCCCGGAGACTTCCGGGGCTCACACCCGCCGCACGCCAGACCCGCATCCACGGTCTGGCCTCGTCCCTGCCCTGCCTTTCTCCAAAGCACCAGCGCCCCGGCTTGTGGGAGCTGCTCATTTGCCGGTTGTCCCTCCCCCACTGGACTGAGCTTCGCGAACTGGAACACATGTGCTCCTAGTGGCTCACTGAGGCTGGAACAGTCTTGGCACTTAGTGGGTGCGGTTGGGAAAGTGCATGAATCCTGCTGTGTGCAAGGCCTGAGGCCAATCCCAGGAGGAGAGACAGGCGGCGTGGACGCTCGGGGGAGCCGGGGGAGCGCGCTGGGCCGGTGGGCTCCAGCTGGGGTGGACGTGAAGTGGTGCCTGGGGAGTGGGCAGGAGCCCCCAGGAAGGCCAGTGGGGCAGGGGGCCGTGCTGGGCGGTCGTGGGAGCTGTAATCCCAACACCTTGGCGCGTGCTAGCTGTCGGGGAGCCTGGGAGTCGGGGAGCCTGAGGCGGCCAGCGTCAAGGCGGGGCGCGGGGAGGGCAGGGTGGCGAGGAGGCCCAGCTCAGAGGCACTGGGCGACTGTGTGTTGGATGCAGGAATGAACGAGTGAATGAATGAACGATGCCTCCAGATTCCCCTTGAGGCTGATGACAGCTATATGAGCCTCACACATTCCTTAGCTATGCCGGTCGGGGTAAGTGCCCCCGCCTGGGGGGCGGCCCTGTGCCCGCCGGTTCTGAGTCCTCTGCCTGCTTCTCTCGGCCACCCTCAGCCCAGCAAGGCTGAGGCACTTGGGGAAGGTCACACAGCCGGTCCGCGGGAGCCTGGGTGCAGAGGAAAGCCTCCGTTCAGGCTGCTCCTGGTTTGTCTTGAGCCAGTCTGTCACTAGGGGGCCAGGAGGAAGCCAGAACCCTGGGCGGTGGTTGAGATGCGGGTGCAGGTGCGGAGCCGAGAAGCCTGGGGAGGGGCCGGGGGTTAGGGTCTCGAGCACCTGACGCTTATGTGGAAGCGACTGGCAGGCGACTCAGGCCCCCCGCCAGCCTCCCAGGGCCCCTGCAGCATCTGCTCCCATGCAGCTCCTGTGCCTCCTGGCAAAGAGCACGTACTGGAAGCCTCCGTAAGGATAAACATACTGCGCTTCGGAGCACTTCCTCATCCAGGCGGGCGCGAGGCCCCTGCTCGCTCGCCTGGCCTGCCGCCACGGAGGTGCTAACCCCCCAGCCGGAGATGCTAACCCCCCAGCCTCGCTCCTCTCTGGGGCCTCGCAGGCCCACAGGGGCAGCGCCTAGGTTTGGTGGGGGAGCCGTCTGGCCTCGTCAAGGCCCCTGCCGTGGCCAGAGGAGCCTCAGCTGCCCGCTGGGCCCTCTCCTGTCCCTCCCCCGTCCTCTGCGGGCCACCCCCCACTCGCTCTTCTCTGGCATTGGGTCCCCACGCTGGGGCTCCAGTGAGTCGGGTGGGGGGCATGGGGGGAGGCTGCACAGGGCAGGGTTGGTGAACCTGGCCTTAAAGGATGGGGGCTCCACCGTGTGGAAGGAAGGAAAGGGGAGCCAGGGTGGGCACCGTCCTCAGGCAGGCTCTGCACCGTCACCTCCCCACGTACCACCCCAGGCTGCTGGGGAGGGGTGGAGGGTCCGGCAGCCTCGGCCTCTCCCTCCCGAGTCCCCAGCGCTGTAGCCCCCGGCCTCGCGTCCCTCCTCCTCCCCACCTTCCACCACTGCCCCCCCAGGAGGGGCCCTGGGCCACGAGGACCGGGGTGCCATCCCGCCCTCCATCCTGATGGCTCAGCAGGGTGGCTTCCAGCCGCCTCAGCCCCTCGGCTGACGCACGCGCGTCCCCCCGACCTCTGTCCACGGCCTGACCTCCTCCTGCCTTGACCTTCGCAACCATGTGTCCCTGGGTCTCAGACCCCTTCCTCTGGGAACCTTGCCTGCTCCTCTTGGCCCCCAGATGCAGGCTCACCCCCCTTCTCCCCCAGACCCTTGTTCCATCTCTCTCCATATTGCCACAGGGCCCCTGGGGGACATCTCCCTCCTGGATGCTGAAGTCCCGCCCCACACAGGCGAGCCCTTGACCTCTGTCCCCCCCCCCCCCCCCCGCCTGCCCAGCCTCCAGGCTCCAGCAGGGTGGCCAGATCCAAGAACACTCCTCTCCCTGGCGCCTCCTTGAGGGGGCCTCTGCTGAGTGTGCAGATGGCCACCCCATGGCCCCGAAACGCGGGGCTCTGACAGATCCCAACCTGCACCCTGCCCTCCTTGGGCGGTTGGGACCGGGCCCCGGGCCTCCTTGCTTTACTCTCCCATATGGGCTGCCTCTCTCCACAGGGTCTCAGCAGGCATTTCAAACGTAACATTCCGAACTGAACCGTTGTCTCCCAGCCGCCTCCCCCCAAAACTCCCACTCCTCCTGGTGGATTCCCTCCCGGTGAGCCTGGGAACCGGGCTGGCCCCTCTCTCCCGCTCAGCCCCAAGCTGTATGCCCTCCCCCATTCCTGCTGCCCTCACCCTGACTCTGTGCTGCATCCCGGCAAGTTTTTCAGAACAGAATTGCGTTGGCTGCCTCTCCCGCCTGAACTGCTCAGCAGCTCAGCGGCTCCTCGCTGCCCTGGGCACGGGGTCCAGCCAGGCCGGCCACCTCTGTTCCTCAAATCCCAAACCCAGTCCCGCCTCAGGGCCTTTGCACTTGCTGTTCCTCTGCCTGGACACCTTCCCTCAGATGGTCACGACAGCAGCTCCTTCCACCGTTTCTCAGATATTTCCTCCTTTGATGACCTTCCCTCCCCTCTCTGGATAAAGCCTTACTCCCCACGCCCACCCCATCACCCAGAGACTCTTTGCCGTTGCCTGGAAACCGGCCTGGAGTTGGTGGGAGAGAGAGCAAAAGGAACTTAGAGGGCTGGGGGCCGAGCTGGCCTCTTGTAGCGGGAGAGGAGGGGTAGGGACACACCCGAGGCCCCCCAGCTGCTAGAGGGCAGGCCCGGCCCAGGACAGCCTTCTGGCTGTCCGAGCCCTTTCCTCTACCGTCAGCTGAGGGAGAGTGGGGCCTGCGGGACACCCCAAATGGCCCTGAGACCAAGGATAGCCAAGGAGTCGGGACCGTCTTCATTTTGAAAAGGCTCCCACAGAGTACATGCAGGTGGACAGGGACAAGGTCTGCATTCCGGCCGTAGCCGGCTGTAGTGTGCGCCCGCCCAGGAGCCCAGGAGCTGCCTCGGGCCTGATTGGAGCTCTCTATGGCTACCCCCACTGCCCTGCCCGCACCCCAGAGCTCAGGCCGCTGGGGAGACCAGTGCCGCAGCCAGGGTGGAGGGGCAGCAGTCCGGGCTCAGGGAGGCGAGCCTCTGGCCCCGGGCTCCAGTCTGCATGGAGAGCCCTTTGTGGAGGAGCCCATGACCTTCCCAGAGCTGGGACGCTCTCATGGTGCCGGGCTGGTCTGTGAACCCTGGGGGCTGTCTGTGCCCTTTCCAGAAACATAGGGACCTGGGGGTCGGGGGGTTGGTGCAGGAGGGGCTGTAGGGGGTTAGGGGAAAGTCACCTGCTTGAATGAAGGGGAAGGGAGGGTAACCGAATTCCCAGGTCTGAGGGGCCGGTGGTTGGCAGTGGCCACATCTTCCCACTGACCGACTGCATGTCGATCCAGGCTATTGTTGCTAATTAAAGATGGGCTTTGATTCTTCACTGGGGTGTCCTGGGGCCCACCGATGTGGATAAAAATAGCCCCCCCCACCCCGTGCTCAAAGGGGGTGGGGCAGACTCCCTAGCCTCCAGCCCAGCCTCTGGGGCGCTCACTTGGGAACCACCGACACCACAGTTGTCTGCCTCTCAGCCCACGTGTGCCCGCGTCGGGGCTCAGCCCTCCCCACCCCTGCTGTCAGCACTTATCCTCCTGTCTATTTTTAGCTCCCATCCCCAGGGCCCGGCTGACACGGAAGGCAGCGTGGCTGTCGGAGTTCTTCTTGATGAATATTTTATGCTGGGGAGGGCCTACTGCACCGCGCCCGCCCGGCAGCTGCCGGCACTGCCAGGCTGCTTATTAGAGGAGGCAAGCGCGGGACGTGGAACCAGCCAGGCCCAGGCCCTGCCTCCTTCTAAACGCCTCCCTGTGGCTGTGCCCTCTGACCTCGGGGGTGGCAGACAGACCCACACCACCTTCCAGCTCTGGAGAGGTGGTACGGAGGGACGTGGGGGAACGCCCCGAGGTGGCTCCCTGGGACCCGGCCCCAGATTGGCCCCAGCACCTCCCAGCACCTCCCATGGGCGACTTTCCAGCCCGGGTGTGGGAAGCCTTTTCAGTCTCCAGAAGCGTGAGAACCCGATGGACAGACTGTGTTGAAGCTAGAGCAAGCCCGTCCTGGGCGCAAGGCCGGCCTCCGTTCTCTCTGGTTCACATGTGGGCGCTGCAGCCCCCGAGGCCCCAGGAGACTCGCGTGCGGGTGAGGTCGCGCCCTCGACAAGGGAGAAGCCTGGGCTCCATCGCAAGCACGCAGGCGATGTGGGTTTTGAGAGAGCACGTTCACAGCTGCTTCTGTGGGTCATTTGGAATAGGAATGCTTTCCCCAGCGAGCCGGGCGGCATGGCCACGGCACGTGGAGGCAGCGGAGCAGGGTCTTTCCGAAGCCGGTTTGGTTGGCTCCCAGAAAACCCAAACCACAGAGCGGCCTGTGGCGCAGGGGTCTTGGCCGCTGCTTGTAGACCCTCGCCTCCCGGTCCACACGGACAGCTGGCGTGCAGAGGACAGGGGCCTGGACCCTGGGGCCTCCGTTGTCAGCCACTGAAGTGACAAGTCGGGATGAATGCGGTGGCAGTGAGGAGATCGGGGAGGCAGCCGGCCTTCCCTCTCGCAGCCGGTGGAGCTCCGCCAAGAACACGGCAAAACGTGTGCTTCTGCACTTTCTCAGCTGTGAGTGCTTCCCCTGTGCATCACACCCAGACCTCAGGGCACCCTCGAGGGTCAGTCGCCACCAGGTTTCCTGAGCGCCCACTCCCTAGGGCCAGGTGCCCGCCGAGGCCATTCTCTGTCTACTGGGAGGGAGCCGGCAGGGTGGATGCCCCCGGTGCCCACAGCAGCGATGGTCCCAGGGGAGGCAGCTGAGCGTTCACGAGATGCCGACCCGCTTCCCTGGTGGGTGTCAAGGTGGGTTGTCCGAGCCCACAGACAGGCCACAGTGACAGTGATGGGCAGGGACTCGCCCAGAGTCCAGTGGCCGGCCCTGACGTGGAGTCGACCTGGAGCAGGCCCTGAGCCCCTTGGCCACGGCAGCCCCTTCTGGTCTCTTAGCCTCCGTTTCCCCACTGGAGCCACCCCAGGCCGGCAGGTCCTCTGTGGTCTCGGCACCATCTCCGTGATCTAACCAGAGAGCTCCTCGCTACTTTGCACCGAAGAGGAAGCACGGGGCCAAGGCTTCCGGCAGTGGGCAGCTCCTCGATCCTAGGACCCGAGCCTGGAGTGAAGGGGCAGCCACCACCTCCCTGCAACCATGGCCAGGCCTGCTCTCTACAGCCTGATATGGTGAAAGGAACATACATCCCACCCCCAGGGAAGGGAAGAGGGCCCTCACGTGGGGCTTGTTCTGGGCTGGGGGCCCCAGGTGGCCCTACGGCTTGGGGAGACACCTCTGTCCCAGACATTCGGTGTGCTGGAATGACTTCTACTTGCTCCCTGATGTAGGAAGCTCAGACTGGAGCACAGCAGGACTGACTCGTCTGTTCCAGGAAGGGTCCGGGGAGCCGCGTCAGTGCGGGAGGCTGTGCCCTTGCTGCCCGTCCACGGGAGCGAGTCGGGGACTAGAATATGCGTGAAGCTTCTTGACCCCGTGTCCTCTCTCTCCCCCTTGGCTTTGGATGCTTAGCAGGGAGTCTGCCTTGTCACGGGGAAATGCCAGAATCTTGAAGCTGCTCCTGTCCCCTGAATGGGTGGCATTTGGGAACTTGTAGTGGCCTGTGAGTCCCACCTGCCCCTGGAACCAGGGGTGTGGGTACCACAGGGGGTGTGGATGAGAGGGTGCGGCCCCCGCCGCCTGGCTCTCACCTCTGCTCTGCCGTGAGCCCAGACTCTTCCTCTGGCCTTCTTAACCCGTCCAGTCTTCACGTCTCCTGAAGATGCTGTGGCCCTGACGGCTCTGGGCCGGCCTCTTTGTGGACAGTAGGGCTCTGGAGAACGCTCATCTCAAGTTCAACAGTCAGCTCTCCAGAAGAGGGCCCAGTGCACCGATGACACGCTTTTTCTCGTTAAAACCTTGGTAGGTTCTACCTCTGGAACGTCAGCTTCTTGTTGCTTCAGTGCTGTGTCTCCAAGTCCGGGTGACCCCAGCTGTTGTGATTTCTATAGAAGGTGAAGGCCCGAGGCCGGCTCTCAGGGGCACTGTTAGGCCTGACCCCAGATGGTGCCGGAAACACGGCTGCAGGAAGAGAGGCCTGTGGGCAGAGGGTGCAGCGGAAAGAGGAGAATCCCAGCTAGAGTCGGGACAGCCTTGATTCACTGTGGCCCCCCGGAAGGTGACTTCGAAGCTGGGGAGAGGACTGTGAAGGTCATTGGGCCCAGGCAAGGGCCACGGCCGCAGGACCTGAGAGGGTCTTTCAGGAGGGTGAGCTCATGCCTGGTGTATCCTGGGGTGGACCACAGGGCCGCCCCACCACGTGAGAACCGTGGCTTCTTGGCAGCCTCGTGCTTTCTCTGTGAGGTGGCGTGGAGTCCCCTGGCAAAGGCCTGCCAGGGACAGGGACACTTCTGAACCCCATGCTCAAAGATGCAGGGAAGAAACAGACCCCGGAACCCCACAGTGGGAGGAAGCACGCAGAAGGATCTCCCCGCTCACGTGCACACACAGAATCAGAGAACGGCATGCCGGCCCTGCCAGCAGGAGAGAAGATGCTTCATCGGGGGCGAGAGGGGGTTGTCCACCCCTAGGTGTGCCGGACGCCCCACCTTGTGCCTCTGTCACCAGCGCAGGCCCCTGCCGAGCCCCTGGGTGCTCTGAGCCTTCTGGAGCTGCTTGGGGACGGAGGTTGCCTGAATGTGTCCATCGAGCAGACTCTCTAACGCACGTCACACTGATGTGGCCTTCTCGCCGCAGTCTCCGTTGGTTTGCTCGTTCACTCAGCAAACGCCTTCTGGGCCCCGCCGTGTCTCAGGCCCTGTGCTGGCCTCAGACAGACGGCAGGGAAGACGCCGACATGAGTGAGCACACGCAGGGCCAGAGGCTTGCAGTGAGGACACTGCCCCTGGCCGGGGCCCAGCCCGTGGGAAGGGCTCAGAAAAAGGCGGTGAGGACCTTATAGCTGTCGTCTGGTGGGGACAGCCGTGTCCACAGAGCTGGTACAGGGGCCAGTGCTGTGAGCAGGGCCTGTGTCCCCTCTCCCAGCGGAGACTGGTACCCGTCGCTGCCCTTTCCCAGGCAGCGCCCAAGCTCCCTGCCTCTTCCGTAGCCTCCTCTTGGCCCTTCCGCAGGGGAGTTTCGTGACCGCACACGAGGGCAGTGATTTCAGGGGCTGAGCTGGTGCTGTGGGGTGAGGGGAGCCCCTGGCAAGGGTGTCTACAACTCCCCATGGCGGTCCCATCATTGGAGGCTTGGGGCTGCGTGTGCTGGCGGCGGTGGCGGTGAGACCCAGCCTGCGGCCGCTGGGAGCTAAACCCCCGGACGGCGGCTTCCCGGGTGCCCAGCCCAGCACCCCTGGGGTCGGGGTCTGCAGGTGGAGCTGCACTTGGGGGACACAGCTGCCTGCGGGGCTGGGGACTCCTGGACACCACCATGCATAGAGCCCCTCGCCATGCCACACCGAAGGGCCCCAGTAGTTGGAGGATGTCTTAATTGCCTTCATGATTGTCCCACAATCCCTCTCGTCTCCTGTTATGAAGACCGGAGAGGCTGTGCCGCATGGCTTCCTAATTAAGAAGGTCTGCCGTCCCTCAGGCTCACAGGAAGTTGTTATATCACCACTGGGAACCCTCTTCGCACCAGACGTTCGTTAATTACAAAAAGGACAAGCTCTTGATTTTACTGAGGGTGGAACTTAGTCACTCACCCTCCCTGCCAAGTTCCAAATGTGTGTTCTGGAAGCACAGAAAATGCAAAATGGAAAACATTTGGTTTGCACTGACGGGAGCCCGGAAGAAAGCGTTGGCAGGAAGCGCGGTGGGCGGAGAGGGGGAGAGGGGGAGAAGATGCACATCGGAGGCCCGGGGGCCCGGAGCCAGCGGGCGGGTGGGAGCCAGCGGGGTGGCCGGAGCACAGAGCGGCCGGCCCTGGGACCCTCCCCTCACCCCCACGTCCCTGGGGCTGTGTGACGTTCCAAAGGCCCAGCTGCCTTAAGGTGACCCCCAGGGCCATTCGCCCTCCTCCCAGCGCAGTGGCTATGGGTCAGCAGACAGGAGCGCAGTTGGTCTCTAAGGCCATTCGTGATGACAGTAGTTCACGAGCGTGCACGTGCGCGCGCGCACACACGCGGTGTGACTGCCATGCGCGGAGAGCAGCCCGCACTGGCACTGCAGGAAACCCTTTGCCACGTCACCTCCTTGAGGAACCCCATTTTACAGGTGGGAGGACCTGGCCCTGGGGAGGCGGGCAGCGTCTCTTGAGGCCACACAGCAGGTCCCTGTGACCCCCACAGGGGGACCACATCCTCACCACCCCTCCACTGTCCCTTCCACCAGGCAGGTAAACAGGGGTCACCACGCCTTGAGCGGCCTGTAGGCCCCTTTGCTGTCACCTCTCCTTTTTCATACCCACAGGGGGCCACTTGGGGGGGGGGGTCGTGAGCCCTCCTCCCTGCCAACAGCTTCAGGCACTTGAGGGAAAATGTGATTTCCCATGGAGGAGCTTTGTCCTCCCCTTCTCCCCGTCACCTCCAGCCCCCATTAAAAACAGCAACAGCCAACAACTTATGTATTTATTTACTTTGCCGGATGGAGGGAGACGGGCTGCGAGGAGGTGAGGAGGCGGCGCTGGGCCGTGGGCGGGGCCGTGGGCGGGGCCGCGTGCCGGGAGCCATCTGTCTCGTTCTATCAGCTCCGTGCCCAGCAGGGAAGTGGTGGACCCTCTTAGTCACTTGGCCAGGAGAGCTGTTTATCAGAGCTCGTGGCCCTGGGGAGGCTGAGTGTCCACCAGCCAGCAGGGCAGGGCGCCCACCTCCACAGAGAGCAGAGAGGCTGCTCTGCTCACCTCTGGCTGTTTCCCCCTAGGGTGGCGGTCAGGGCCTGTCTTCTTAAACGTGTGCCCTCGCTGGGCACCTTCCAGGGCAGGCCAGTGAGGAGGGCCGTCAGCATTTGGGGTAGCAGCACCGAATCCTCAGAGCCTGGAACGTGCAGCCCAGGCCGCCGTCCCCAGAGGCGAGAAGAGGGATGAGCCCTCGTCTGGCTCCTTCCCCCCCGGGCCTGGCAAATGGCTTGGCCACGCTCTCCAGCTGGCCAGCTGCCTGTACATCCATCATCAGGCGGCGTGAGGTCTGTCCGAGGGCAGCTCCTGGCTGATGAGTTAGCTGCAGAATACTGAATGTCAGAGACTCAGGGCAGCAGCTCTGAGGCCCAGGGCTGGGCGCGGGCCCCTCCCTCCACTGAGCAGAGACTAGAATGTACCCTGTCTTGTACCTGCACCTTGGCCTCGGCCCCTCCTCAGGTCATGCTTTGAGAGGAGAATTCATAGCCTTTGGTGCACCCGTTCTGGACACGTGGTGGCCCGTTGGCTGCTGAGGGGGCGAGTAGCTGCAGTCATCTAGGGGGACCCCGTAGAGGGCTGGGCTCGTCACAGCTGCACATCGGGGCCTGGTGGGACAAGGGGAAGCAGACGAGGCGCCCACCCTGTGTGGGCACGACCCGGAAGTGGACACCCTGCCCGCTGCCCCAGAACCGGCCCTGATGAGGACCCAACGTGGTCCTCCCCTGGCTTCTAGATGCTCTGCTACCCCCAGACATTCACCCCTCACTCCCAGAGCTTATGACCTAGAGAGGGCATTCCTCGTGAGTGTGCGGAGAGCATGGGGGTCGTGGCCCCAAATGTGATGGAAGGGCCGGCATTTTTGTTCGTGTGTGTGGAGATCCGGAGGACGCTCGGGCAGCTGCATGTGGCCCGCTGGCACTCACAGGACCTGGCAGAAGGGGAAGGCGCAGCGCCCGTCTGCTCTTCGCCTCTAGTGCCCAGGCAGCTCCTCGGGGAGGCGCCTGGCTCCAAGGCTGGGACAGGAACGCACCCCTGCCCCGGCTTGTCCCCTCCCAGATGGAGAAGAGCCAGGGGGGCTGGGCCGCTGCAGGCCCAGGGGGCTCCAGGCTCATTCTGGAGGGTCGCCAGGGTGACACGGGAGGGCCACTGCGTGCCCTGCTGCCCACCGACAGGCCCGCCCCGAGAGCCCGTCAGCACAGGCTGGTCTGGAGGGCAGCAGCAGCTCCAACCGAGGCTCTGCCACTTAGCGGCTGTCGCTAGCTCAGCCTCAGCCTCTGCCCCGCGTCCTCATTGGTGGGAGGGGAGCGTGACAGCTCTGGACCCCTCCTGGGTTGTTACACAGACTCTCGTGGGCTAGGTGGTGCCCGCACGCCTTCCCAGGAACCCTCCCCAGGACCTGGCCCTCGAGACCACCTCGCTCTGCTCTCCTTTGTCTTTGGTCCCTGCCATTGTCGCGTTCCTAGTGCTGCGTCGGCTGCCTCTTTTCCCGTGTGTGGTCAGCTTGCGGGTCAGCTCCCCAGGGCAGGGTCCCGCAGGGCGTGGTCTGTGTGCTCGCGGGGAGTGCACGCATCCAGGCCTGGGCGCCGCGGCAGGACAAGTGCATGGTTTAATTCAGTGCACATCACCCCGGCCCTGGTGCCCCTCCCTCATGTGCCCGGATTTGGGTGGGGCACCGCCCCGCTGAACCTTCCCTTTGACTTTCTGTAAACTAGGATGGCACTTGTACCTCTGGGGTGCTTTTCAGATATAATTACATGCCGTACAGTTCCCCTGCTTAAAATGTACAATCTGGGCTTCCCTGGTGGCGCAGTGGTTAAGAATCCGCCTGCCAATGCAGGGGACACGGGTTCGAGCCCTGGTCCGGGAAGATCCCACATGCCGCAGAGCAACTAAGCCCCATGAGCTGTAACTACTGAGGCCCACGTGCCTAGAGCCTGTGCTCCGCAACAAGAGAAGCCACGGCAATGAGAAGTCTGCGCACCTCAACAAAGAGTAGCCCCCGCTCACCACAGCTAGAGAAAGCCCGCGCACAGCAGCAAGACCCAATGCAGCCATTAATTAATTGATTATTTTTTTTAAAAAAGGAGGGACTTCCCTGGTGGCGCAGTGGTTAAGGATCCGCCTGCCAATGCAGGGGACACGGGTCCGAGCCCTGGTCTGGGAAGATCCCACATGACGCGGAGCAACTAGGCCCGTGCGCCACAAATACTGAGCCTGCGCTCTAGAGCCTGTGAGCCACAACTGCTGAACCCCACAAGCCGCAACTACTGAAGCCCGCACTCCTAGAGCCTGTACTCCACAACAAGAGAAGCTGCTGCAATGAGAAGCCCACGCACCGCAACGAGGAGTGGCCCCCCCCCTCGCCACAACTAGAGAAAGCCCGCACGCAGCAATGAAGACCCAACGTGGCCAAAAATGAATACACAAATAAATTATTTAAAAAGAAAAAGCAAGAAAGAAATGCTTGCATTTCTTTAAAAAAAAACCAAAAGACACAGCACACCGCCAGTCTTTATCCCTCCCCCAACCCCTGGCCACCACTAATCTGTGTTCTCTGTCGAGTTGCCTGTTCTGGACGTTTGTGTAACTGGGGTCACACGTGAGGTGGGCCTTTGTGCCCGGCTTCTTTCTCCCGGGGCTGTCGGCCAGCTCTGAGGGCGTGCCACAAGCTGACCTCAGGAGAGGGTGGGCCGTGCTTCCCATTCAGCCACCCCCAAGATGGGAGTAAGGTTCCTTAGGAAAAGGGGTCCCTGGCTAAGTCATTGCGGGACAGCCCTGATTAAACACCATTAAACAGGTTTATTTGATTTCAAGATTTTGACCTGTGTGCGTCATTAGCTGGGAGAGGCTGATCAGCGTTCAGGTTTCCAGACCCGTTTGGCCACAAATCATCAAGAAGGCTTCATCTCCCTTTTGGAGCTGGGAGACAGAGACCCGGGATGCAGGAGGCCACAGAGCCCGCACTCCTGCTGCAAGTTTGCAGGCAGTGGTGTCAACGCAAACTGAACGGTGGTGTGCGTCCTTGAGGGAAAGAACCCAAGTGCGCAGTGTGGGCGGCCCCAAGGGGTCAATGGCTAGGTGCCCACAGAGGGTGGGCTGCTCCCCGGGCGTCTCCCGGGCCCAGCAGCCCTTCCTCAGTCCCAGTGCCAGCACCCCCCACCCAGGCCCTGGCCTCACGTGGGCCATCCTTGCCTGACAGATGGGACGCCAGCTCCTGAGCTCACGCCAGCAGCTCCACGGGGCCGTTTGCCACCCTCCCTGGGTCCCCTCCCTGCTCCCTGGAGCCCCAGGAGCACTTGGCTGATGACCTTGGCACTTAGGGACCCAGTTCTCACCCGAATCCCACATCTGCTGGTTTCCAAGACCACTGATGGGCTGGAGAAACAGGAAGCCCGTCTCGCGAGGCAGGCCGTGGCTCCAGGGGGCTCTGCAGAGGGCCTGGTAGCCGCCCCCTCTTGGTCCTGCTGCCTTACCCAGGCCAAGCTCACACTCTCTTGCTTCTGAGAAATCGTTTTCTTTCTAATAAGCCCTTGCCTTCTTTCCCCTGCCCCCGAGATGGCAACTCCACCAGCTAGAAGGAGGGCCTGCTCCAGAGCCCCAGCAGAGAGGGGCGGGTTTCTAGAGCTGGCAGGAACCTTGGAACGTGGTCCAGACCCCCCACTGCCCTCCTCCAGCTCTCCTCTCAGCCAGCCCCACCAGGCCCCGACTCCCCGGTTCCCAGCTCTGGGACCCCATAGGCACTGATGGGGTCGTCTGCGAGGCAGGCAGGAAGCCCGGCTACACCCCTCCTCCCACTAAGGAAGGGCTGTGCCTTCGGGCTGCAGGTGGATGGGAGCCACGGGTCTCCTCAGCCATGCCAAGCAAATTCCATATAGGGGAGGGGGAGGAAAAAGCCCCCACTGTTCTAGCCTGTGGCCTTGACCTTGCATTCTTGGCCGCTTTGGCTGTCCCCCGTTTGGAACAGGGATGGAGATGGGGAGGAGCCAGGGTCCTGCTACCCAAAGTGCTCTGCGGGCAGCAGCATCGCATCACCTGGACCCGTGTTAGAAACGGGTCTCAGGACTTCCCTGGTGGCGCAGTGATTAAGAATCCGCCTGCCAGTGCAGGGGACACAGGATCGAGCCCTGGTCCGGGAAGATCCCACATGCCGCAGAGCAACTAAGCCCGTGCGCCACAACTACGGAGCCTGCGCTCTAGAGCCTGCAAGCCACAACTACTGAGCCCATGTGCCACAACTGCTGAAGCCCGCGTGCCTAGAGCCCATGCTCCGCAACGAGAAGCCACCGCGATGAGAAGCCTGCGCACCGCAACAAAGAGAAGCCCCCGCTCGCCGCAACTAGAGAAAGCCTGCGCGCAACGAAGACCCAATGCAGCCAAAAATAAATAAATTTATGAAAAAGAAAAAAAAAAAACAGGTCTCAGCCTCTGACCCCCAGACCCACCAGGTCAGAATCCACATTTACAAGATCCTCAAGTGATTCGTGCGTACGTGAACATTTGAGAGGCCCCGAGCTAGCACATTCTGCCTGGATGTGTGCAGAAACCTTGGGCTGGGCCCAGCAGGATGTGGGCTTGTGTTCGTGGGGTGCCTTGGGCAGCAGGGGCTGGAGGACTCGGGGGTCTTGCCCGCTTAGAACTGCCTGCTGAAACTGAGATAGAACAGTTTATCTCCCTGTGCTGTTTCAAGTCAAATTGAGTAGCCTCAAATTTTATTTTTAAAAAGTCAGCCAGAGGTGAAACCAGAGCAGGCCTCCAATAAAGTGTCTTGGAAAAGCCACCATTTTCCACGTTTGCCCCGAGACTCTTCAGACAGGAACCGGAACCACTATAAGGACCACGATCCTAGTGCTTCAGATACCCGAACTTTCTACTGGCTCTGAGCCGCAAGGTTTGACAGTTTACACCTGGTGACATTTAGAGAACAATTGCTGAGAAGGCTGAAGGGGAGGAAGTATTCGGTATGACCTGACATTCCATCCTCAGGCTGATCGTCCTCTCTTTTGCCAATATACCATTTGTCTGTAAAACCCTTGGGCCAAAAATAGCTGCTAGGGCTTGGTGTCATTGTGGATGAAGGGCAACTGCCCCATTTCTTTGGCTTTCAGACGCCTTCAAAGTGTCGCAAGGCAGTGTCGTCCCAGAGGAATTCGCACAGCTCTTTAAGCCCGAATCGCTGGCCCTGGGGGGCGGGAGATGGGGCCTTGGGAAGTGACCCCCTGATGCTGCCGCAGTGGACCTCTCTGGCCAGGGCCACACCACTTAGCGGCCAGGCCAGGCCACTCTCAAGAGTGAGAGGGGGCACCGTTCGCCATCCTGCTGGGTCGGCAGGCACAAGCCGGGACTGCCCTGGGCAAGACCCAGCCCTTGGCCAAGTCCCCTGGTCACTCGGGGACCTGGCTTCTTAGGTTGCTCAGAGGAAGGAAGCAGCAGAGAAGAGGTGAAGAGGACACCAGGTGCCACTTCCTAGGCGTCTGTGCTGGCCAGGACTCGCTGCCCACAGTGTGGTCGCTCGCTCCTGGTAAGGTGGCCTTCTCAAGGTCACCCAGCCAGCACGGTGCTTGTCCCCACTTCCCTTCGGGGCAGAGGCGGACAGCAGCTGGCGCTCCCTGGGAGTGGCGCAAACGTGGGGGATCCTCCTCTTCCTTGCCCTGGCTGGGCTCTGCTTTAGGCCTCCCCTCCCGCGCTTCATCATCAACTGCATTTTCAGCTGAAGTTCATTACCAAAATGGCGCTGGGCTCAGGATTCGGCCTGCTGTGGAAGGTGACACGGGGAGGGATGCTCGCTGTGGGCTGTCAGGAAGATGGGGCCTGGGCGGGCTTCTCTGTGCCCTCGGGGAGGGCCGGGGCGGGGCAGGGCCCAGGCTCCGCTGCAGTCACAGGTTCTCTAACCTGCCTGCTTCTCTGTGTGTGGTCCACAGCCCGAGACTGAGGACGAGAAGAAGCGCTTTGAGGAAGGCAAAGGGCGGTACCTGCAGATGAAGGCAAAACGACAGGGTCAAGCGGAGCCTCAGCCCTAGACGCCCCCTCCTACCGCTGGGGCCTGGAGCAGCCCCCAGCGTCTCATCATTTAGAAGTTACCCCTTGGCCAAAACCCCAGTTCACGTGACAGCTGGTGTTGTGTGAAGTATTCGTCTCGCAGTGTTAACCTGTGTTCACCTCTCCTGGAAACCTATACACCAAAGCTTTATTTATATCATCCCCGTGTAAGTGCTCCACAGTATTGTCCCGACGCCCCAGCGCGCTCCCTGGAAGCCCTGGGGGACGCTGGGGCGCGCGCTGTGCGGTATGGAGAGCCCAGCATCGCTAATAAAGCTGCTGTTTGGCTGGACCTTGGTCTGGGCGGCTGCTCTCCCCGGGGTGTTGGGGGCTGTGGGCTCCCACGGGTCCCCCCCTTCCTCAGGGCCACCCCCCGGTGCCTGTACCTGCACGTACCCCAGAACCTTGGGCACAGCGGCGCCCACTTGTGTTTGCCCGACAGCTTGCTGGACAGAGAGAGAGCACCCCTTCCTCCCTTCCCACCCTTCAACCCCCTCCTGGGCCCTGGTTCCGTGTCCTGGCTCTGAGGCCCCAACCAGTGTCCCACTGGCCTTCCTGTCCATGGGGGCTGGGGTGCTTTTGTGAGGACTCAGGCAAGGAGCTGGGCAGAAAGAGCCGGGCTCAGCCAGACCAGACCACAGCTCAGCATGGGGCAGGCCTGCCCTGGGCCTGGCCTCTGCTCCCTGGAGGCAGCTGAGACACCTCGGAGCAAGAGGCAGGGATCCTGCTGGAGGGAGCCTCCCCAGCTGGTGCCAGGGCCCCTGTGCCCGATGTGGGAACCCCCAGCCACTCGGGCAGGGGCATTACTGGGAAGGCTCGTGGGGTGGGGGTCCGAGGGGCAGTGTGTGTGTGTGTGTGTGTGTGTGTGTGTGCACGCGCGCGTGCACGCGTGTGCACGTGTGTCGGCATCCCTGTCTCTGCACACGTGTGTGCGCACATGTGAAGTATGAGGCTGTGTGTGTGCACCTGGTCCAGCAGCCTCAGGGCAGATACGCGGCCAAGGCCACTCCAGCCCCCCAGCCCCCCAGCCCCAGCCCCAGCTGAGAAGGGCCCCTGCACCAAGCACTGGCAGTCACCATCGCCTAGGGGAACGCTCCTGACCCAGGCTGGTCCCCGAAGCCTGGGGATGAAACTGGCCACCAACAACTACGGCCTCACGCAGGGCTCCCTCGGGCCCCGACAGAGAGAACGTGGCTCCAGATGTGCAGAAACGCCTGCCAGGACCTCCGGAATCCGTCTCGGGCCCCAGTCCTGGCTGACGGGGTTATTTCCTGCTTGGGAGCAGTGGTGGGGAACAGACCACAGGAGGCCACGGCAGCCCCACCCTGCCCCCCGGCCCCCTGGAGGCTGCCTCAGCCTCCCCAGCTCCACCCACACCCTGTGCCAACTTCCTGAAGGCTATAGGCAGTGCCCTGGGCAGGGAGTGGTGCGGAGGCGAGCCGGCCCCAAAGTGCCTGGGCCCTGGGGCTCCCCACGGTGGCCATCGGAAGCTAATCTCCCACCTGCCCCCAGAGCCAGCTAAGCCAGGGGCAGGGGCACTAGTACAGGCGGCCGTGGTGAGCTGGGCTCGCTCGTGGAGGTGCACTTGGGGCCACAGGCGTGGGGCAGGCTGCCTTCTGCCAGCTGGGCAGCGGCCTGGCCCATGCTCTGGATGGCTGGATTGCCTGTTTGCCTTAGAAATGCCACACTTGACTACCAGCTACCCTGTGTCAGCCTCCTACTGCTGATGCCCTATTTACAACCAGGGTCACATGGGCAGGGAGCTGGCCTGTCCACGGAGAGCTCATCAGGGGCCCTGACCACCCAGAAGCCACACACAGGGAGCGCATGGCCCAGGACTCGCCATTCACCAGCTCTGCTTCATTGTGGAACCTTTGCTACACGAACACTTTGACTTTTGTCTGAGACTGATCCTGGGGACTTCCCTGGCAGTCTAGTGGTTAAGACTCCACGCTTCCAATGCAGTGGGTGCGGGTTTGATCCCTGGTCGGGGAACTAAGATCCCACGTGCCGTGCAGCACGGTCAAAAAAAAAACAAAAAACAAACCT
Organism: Pseudorca crassidens; assembly: GCF_039906515.1. Classification (NCBI taxonomy): domain Eukaryota; kingdom Metazoa; phylum Chordata; class Mammalia; order Artiodactyla; family Delphinidae; genus Pseudorca; species Pseudorca crassidens. The sequence goes on along the minus strand of NC_090297.1, from coordinate 4,407,038 downwards.
GATCCCAAGACTCACTCTGGGCCCCCTAAAAGCTGCTTCTAACTCCCCAGCTGTTTCTGGGGTGTGGAGGAGATGGTGTAGGTGGGCACAGAAGCCAGGCTATGGAGTGGTACAGGCAGCACTGGCTGCATTTTGTTGAGTCCAGTCCCGAGCAGATGCCCGCCTTCCTCCAGACACAGGGCTGGGCACTCGTGGGTGCTCCCGGTTGTGGGGCAGGACAGTGTGACTCCAGAGGCCTTTCGTCCCGGGTGTGTGTGGTCCCTGGCTTTCTAGAAGAGGCAGGCAGGATCCTCTGACTGGATGGGAGGCCAGGATGCCAGAGGCCACTCTCTCTTGTGACTTGGGTCTCCAGAGAACCCCATCAAGGGGACTAATGGGTTTCCCCACCTAGCCTAGAGGTGACGACAGCCTGTGCCCTGCTAGGAGTGCTAAGTGGAGGGCAAGCTCCTGAGGGAGGGAAGAGAGAGGGCCAGGGGTGTCAGGTCGCAGGTCCTGGCCTCTCCCAGCTGCCTGGTCGTGGTCTCAGCTTCACAGAGAACACTTCGGAGCCCATGGGGGGAGGGACAACCACCCAGCAGGCAGCCCAGTGGTCCATTCACTTGGTTCCCGCGGTGGAACCCCCGCCCCCCCAAAGGCCCGAGGGTAAGTCTGAATCCTTAGCTGACCCAACCTCACCTCTTCCTGCCCTGGCTCCCCCCCATAAACGACTCCCCAATTTCTAGAGGCCACCAGTCCTCAGGGCCCCCAAGTCCTCCTTACGCCCCGCCCCTATAGTTCACCTTAGATGTGACTTCCTTCAGGAAGGCCTCACTGATTCCCCCACCGCCGGCCCTAAGTCCCCACTGTCCATTCCTGCCCCAGGCCCCCCTGGCCTAGGTCTTCCCCAGGAGGCTCGCAGCCAGCGTCGGGAGTATGGACAGACCCGAGTCGGCAGCGAGAGGCCCAAGCTTGATCCAGGCGTCGCGAGAGGCGCCGCCCTCCCTAGGGGTCTTCGGCCGGGAGGCGCGGATGCGGAGGGCGCGCCCCCGCGGGTACGAGACAAACGCGCGGCAGACACACAGACACACGCGGCGGGCCGCGTCTCCGAGGGGAGGGGCTGGGCGGTCCGAGAGGCGGTGTGGAGACGCCCTCGGAGGCCGGCGCCCTGCTCCGCCCCCCGCCCCCGGCCGCCCGGGCGCAGCCAGCCGAGCGGCGGGATCGGAGCGCGGCGGCGGCGGCGGCGCGAAGGGAGGAGAGAGGGAGGGAGGGAGAGAGAGAGGGACGGAGGGAGGGAGGGGCGGAGGGGCCGAGCCGAGCGGAACGCGCAGGCCACGGGCGGCCGCCGCCAGGATGCCCCGGCCCGCTGGCCGCTCCGCCGCCGGCCACCCACGCGGTCCCCGGCGGCCCGCGCTCGGCTCGGGGGCGCGGGAGCCGCAGCCGGAGCCGGAGGCGGGAGCAGCGAGCTGGAGCCCCGGGCGCCCGAATGCAGGGTGAGCGCCGCCGCCCTAGCCCGGGGGCGGCAGGGCAGGGGACCCCCGGCGGGAGGACTTTGGGCAGGGAGGGGCTGTCCGTGGTTGGTCGGTCACGGGGTCTGTCCGAAGGCCGCGGGCTCCGCTTAAGGCTGCGCACCCCTCCCCCCAACTTGGGGACCTTCGGGGTAACTTCCCCGGGGTCCGCCCCTTCTTCTGAGCCTGGCAGCGCCGCCCCGGGGGGCTTGCTTTCAGGGGGCGGGGATGGCCGCTCTGGGGGTCCTGGGCCCACCCCTGCCCAGCGTAACTCGGGAGGCGTCCGGGACCGCAGTCCCGTCAGCGTTCGGCTCGCGGCCGACGCTCGGACGCGCCCTCGGGGCTGGGCAGAGCTGGGGGCCCCGCTGGAGCAGGACCGCGCGCCTGGCCGGGCGGGGGATCGGAGGACAGAGGAGCGGAGACCGCGAGGGTGGAGGGCGAGCGTGGCGGAGATGTGGAGGCTACTCGTCGAGAGCTCCGCCCTGGGCGGCGGCCGAGCAGGGCCCTGCGGGACTGATGGGTAGCGGCGCCGGCGGAGAGCAGCTTGGGGGCGGCAGCCTGAGCCCGGGAATCCTTTCAAGTTCTGGGTTCTCTTTGTTGCGCAATAGAGCCCGGGGGCCGTGGGGCCTCATTGGCCCGGGGCCGCGACGTCACGCCGGAGCCCCGCCCGCAGACCCTGCGGAGAGAGTCCGGTGGGTCCCAGGTCCGCCACACCTGCAGCCTGCAATGCGGTGTCCTGGGGGCGCGCGGGGGGTGGCAGGGAGCGTCTCCGGGATCCAGGTGGAGCGGGAAGCCCAGTCCTGAAATGCTGCGGAGCCTGAGTGGGCTGCGGGAGAAACTTCCCAATAGGGGGCGGTAACACCCCTGGAGTGTTGGGGCCTGGACCCTAGTGTCCCCTGCTCCCTGTGATTGAGAATGAACAGAAGGTGTCACCAGCCTGGAAGAAGGGGGTCTCCTTGTTTCCGCAGAGCCAGCCCCCTCTCACTCTGCATTTGGAGACCTTGCTCTCCACCCCACCCCGGTGACACTCCTCCCCCATCGCAGGACCACCACGCTCAGGAGTCCATAAAGCCGCCTCCATACTTCCTCCCTGTGCTGCACTGGGCTCTGAGCCTCAGTGTTCCCATCTGCATTGTGGGGACAGTAGGACCCATCTTGCAGGGGCAGAGGCCCAGAAAGACAACCTCAGCTCAAGGAACAAAAAAATGCCAAGTTTCTGAGCATTTTAATGTTTCAGACATCAGGATTTTGATGTCAGGCGAGTGGAGTTTGGATCCTGGCTCGGGAACCTAAGAGCTTGGTTACCTCCCCTTAACCATCTGTAAAATGGGAACGATGGCAGTCCTTCAGACAAGATCACTGGGGGTGTGAACTGAGGGGAGTGTGCCTGTTCGAAGGAGGATTGCCTCCTCCCTCTACTTGTAGGGCACATTCTCCTGCCCACACAGACCTAGGGCCTTTCCCTGCAGTGAGACACTGCTCGGCTAGACTCAGGGAAGAACCGGCACCAGGAAGGGTTGTACCAGTGGCAGCCTGTGGCACCTTCCCTACCACTCTGGACCAGCAATCAACAGGTGGGCAGTGTGGGCTGGGCCAGGCGCAGGGTCACAAGAGTCAGACAGCCTGCCTGCTTGGGCTTCTGAGGGAAGGCCTCCCAATCTGACGGCCAAGGCGGCGCGATGCAAGTAGAAATAGATGGCAGCCCGCCACGTGCATGCCAAATCCGGTTTTCTATTCGATAATGTAAGCCTCTGCCCGCTCTGGACCCCTGGTGGGCTGCCAGACACCCCACCTGGCTGTGTGTAGCCTCATTACCCTCCAAGCTGGGCTGTCCCAGGTTCTGGCTGGGGTGACTGTGCGTCTGCCTGCAGGTCTAAGGCTCGTGCACACCTCTGAGCTCAGTGTCTTGAAGAGACAGCGTAGCTCAGTGAGCAGGGAGGTCTTTGGTACAGACATCTACGTGGCAAGCATTTATTGAGCACTTACTGCGTGCCTGGCTCCATTCTAAGCGCTTTCTCTGGCATAGCTTACCGGCTACCCACACACTTCTCGAGGCAGATAGGGACTATCATGTCTACGTACAGATGAGAAAACTGAGGCCCAGCTGAGTCACGTGACTGGCTGGGGAGCTAAAGCTGGAGTCTAACAGCTCTTCACCCCACACCGAGTGGCCTCTGTATGCTGAAGTCAAGGAGGCTTGCTGGACAGCAGAACGGCTGGTGGAGGGTTCAGCAGGGCCACCTCACCCCCCACGCTGGGTCTGGGGTGGGGAAGGGGCGGCAGCTTTGCGAGCAGAAGCCTAATGTTTGGGAAGGAAGTTCCCTGGCCCCAGAAGTCCCCCAGCCCCCGCTAAAAGGCCCTTAGTGGGCACTGGTGTGGTCCAGATTAGACTCCTCCTGTGGGTCAGGGGCCTGGACAGGCCCACTGCAGGGGCACAGAGATGAATGACACCCATCAGGACTCAAGAGATCCTTCGGTGTCCGTGGGGCTCAGGCCACACCCTGCACGAGACAAGCAGGGGAGCCTGGCAGCAGGCTGGGAGGTGTCACTTCCCCTGTCCTGAGCGCCAGGGGCCTGCAATGGCCTGTCCACCCCAAGCTGGAGACAGTCCCTGAAGGATCACGTGGCTGTGTCTGGTTCAGTGGTGCCCATAAGTGTTGGGGGCAACAAATTTGCAGCCAATGAGATTACACAGGCTAGAGGGTGAGAAGGCCCAAGTGTAGGCAGCGTACATAGTAGACCTGCACTGAGCACTGCACTTGTCCCCCACGCCACCTGCTCCAGGCTGTGGCCAGAGGGGCCTGCTGTGGGGTGCCTCACGTCAGAGGGACCGGCCAGTGCTCTGCGCAGGGACGCACCGAGCTGGGAAGCTGGGGGACTCACCGCCAGGCCCACTGGCAGGATGGGGCGGCTCCCCAACACGTGCCTCCTGCCCCGCGTCCTAGGTCCCTGGTTCCTACCTATCCACAGGCTGTCCTCGGGGGCAGGTTCTGGTCCCTGGACCAGCTACTGTCCCATGCTGCCTGCGGCATCCCAAGCAGCCGGGCCCGCCCCAGGCGCTAGAGATGCGGCGTCTGTCCACCCCAGCCTCCCCCTGGAGGAAGCCTCATCGTCCCCGTTTCAGAGTAGGACGTGGGTGCAGGGACTTTACTGGGGCCACATGGCTAGTACACTAGAGCTTAGTGTACCCCCCAGCCCGGGGTAGTGCCAGGGCCTGCCAGGCGTGCACGGCCACGGAAGGCCTGCTGGGGGCTGACCTGGGTAAAGCAGGCCGCCCTTTCCCAAGGTGGGCACGAGAGTGGCCCCCAGAGCATCCCTTCCTTACAGGGGAGGTTCAGGGCACTCATCCTCCAGGCATGTCCTCATTGGCCAAAGGAAGTGGGACCAATGAAAGTGAGGGCCCCCAGCATGCACTGGGGGTGCCTCGCGTGGGCTGCGTGAGGATTTGGGGAGTTTGATGGTGAGAGGGCTGGTTCTGGGACAGGACCAGGTACACACGCGGCACAGCGCCCACCTGGGCCCGGCCTGGCGGCTTCCCTGAGGATGCAGGCGGCCTGGAAGGAAGCCTAGGTGCCGCACCTTGACCAGGAGTAGGTGGAGGTGAGGGGATGTGCACTTATTGAGCACCCCTGTATACACCCCCTGGGAGCCAGGAGGTTCCATAGAGGGCAGAGGAGGGCGAAGCGGCCCAGCCCAAGCCAGGACCAGACAGGCAATGGAGCATGAGGGGACCCCCTCTATCTCGCACTCCCAAGAGCCCCAGGAGCTTCACTGCCAGAGCCCAAGGGAGAGTCCCTGAGAGCTCTTTGGCTCCCCCCGAACCCACTGCACATCCTCACGGTCCCTGGTGTCCCCAGGCCGCCACGTGTGAGGGCTGCTGCTCGGAGCTGAGGCCTGGCTTGAGGAGGATGTCCCAGCCGCCGGCCAGCTCCCATCTGCACCATGAGTGATGAGCGGCGGCTGCCTGGCAGCGCGGTGGGCTGGCTGGCCTGCGGAGGCCTCTCCCTGCTGGCCAACGCGTGGGGCATCCTCAGCGTGGGGGCCAAGCAGAAGAAGTGGAAGCCCCTGGAGTTCCTGCTGTGCATGCTCGCGGCCACCCACATGCTCAACGTGGCCGTGCCCATCGCCACCTACGCTGTGGTGCAGCTGCGGCGCCAGCGCCCCGACTACGAATGGAACGAGGGCCTCTGCAAGGTCTTCGTCTCCACCTTCTACACCCTCACCCTGGCCACCTGCTTCTCCGTCACCTCCCTCTCCTACCACCGCATGTGGATGGTCCGCTGGCCCGTCAACTACCGGTGAGTTCCTGGGCGTGTGCGCCTGAACATCTGGTGTCCTTGGAGAGGGGGACGTGGGTGCCTGAGCGCGCAGGTACCCTCGGTGTGGGGACAGGGTCCCTGTGCGGTGTGCCGCACCCATGCTGTGCTGGAGTTGCAGGGACGAGCGCGTGTAGGTGTACGTGGGTGCGTACAGTGTCCAGTGCAGAAGGGCTCGGTGAGAAGGACACGTGACGATGTGCTGACTGCGGGGCTGGGGCAGTTGAGGACCCTCTGCCGGTCCCCAGGGGCCTCTGGAGAGACCCTTTGAGTGACGCCAGGTCCCTCTGTCCTGCCCCCGCCCCATGCCAGGCTAAGCAACGCCAAGAAGCAGGCAGTGCACACGGTCATGGGCATCTGGATGGTGTCCTTCATCCTGTCGGCACTGCCTGCCGTCGGCTGGCACGACACGAGCGAGCGCTTCTACACCCACGGCTGCCACTTCATCGTGGCTGAGATTGGCCTGGGCTTCGGCGTCTGCTTCCTGCTGCTGGTGGGCGGCAGCGTGGCCATGGGCGTGGTCTGCACGGCCATCGCCCTCTTCCAGACGCTGGCGGTGCAGGTGGGGCGCCGGGCCGACCGCCACGCCTTCACCGTGCCCACCATCGTGGTGGAGGACGCACAGGGCAAGCGCCGCTCCTCCATCGACGGCTCCGAGCCCGCCAGGACCTCGCTGCAGATCACCGGCCTGGTGGCCACCATCGTCGTCATATACGACTGCCTCATGGGCTTCCCTGTGCTGGTGGGTGAGCCTGGCGGGGGGACGTGGGCTCTGGGACAGCCCTGGGGCTGGGCGTGCTCCAGGCGTTAGGTGGTTGAATCCTCACACCCGATCTTTTCAGGAGGCATCATCATCATCCCCATTTTACAGAGGTGGAAACTGAACTTCAGAGAGGTCAAATGACCCGCCTAAAGTCAGGGCATCCATGGTGGGATCTGAACCCACGTCAGGTGGCTGCAGAGACCAGGGTCTTTTGTCACACGGCAGGGGACTTTCCTGACCTGAGTGAGACCCATTTGATGCAGAGGGTATGGAAGGTGGGGTGACACGCCACAGGCTTTCTGGTGGGTCCAGGTCCCAGGCTGGACAGAGGAGGGATTTAGTGTGGCAGAACTGGCTTTGATCCTGAATCGGGAGGCAGGGAAGGCCTTGAATATGTGCTGGGGAGTTGGACTTGATCCCAGGAGCTGAGGAAGGTCAAGGTGAGGGCTGGTCTGAAGACCCTGCCAGCAAGGGTCCAAGGTCCCCCGAGGCTGCCTGGGGTCCTGTCTGTGAGGCTATGCCCCAGGCCTAGCCCAAGAATGACGTCTGGACTCAAAGACAAGCCCTCCCACTGATAGGGCTCCAGCCCTGCCCCTGAAGGCTATGGAGCTGGACAGGGAAGGGTCTAGGGGCAAGGACCAGATAGAGGCTTCATCCTAGCAGCTGGGCAGGGAGTCATCGCAGGACCCAAGCTCCAGAAGGTGACAGGTGGTGTGGCAGCCTCATAGTCAGGGGTGACCTTCTGCCCCACCCTCAGTGGGCCAGGTACCCCCCAGGTAGAGTCCTCCTGTGTGCAGTGGGGCCTGGTGTCCCCAGTCCTTTGATGATAGAGGGAAGATGTGTGTGTGAAATTGCAGAGCCAGACGGGAACAGCAGTGGGGGAAGGGCCCCCCAGCTTCTCTTCAGGGCCGTTTGTGGAACCCACTCCTTGCTGCCGGCCTGGTATGGTGTCTGGAATCTTTACCTCACCCTGTGGGGTGTTCTTGGCCCATTTCACAGATGAGGAAACTGAACCCCAGAGAGGTTTAGCATCTTTCTGAGGGTCACACAGCTCGCATGGAAGAACCAACATGATGTCTGCATCATGCCCACTTCTGCTCTGAAAGAGGAATAGTTATGTCACTCAGTGGGGGAATGAACTCTCCTGGGAGCAGAGGAATGAGGCGTCCCTAGGCGGTGACCCAAAGGCCACCTGGTTGGATCCTCTGACCCCCAGAAACTACTTTGATTCTAGACCTCTGGGGTCTGAGGTCTAGACCCTCAGAGTAGGGGCAGGGCCAAGGAGGCCACTAGCCATGGAGCAGCAGGGATGGTAGAAAGGTCCCTGAACTGGGAGACTCGAGACCTGGCTCTCAAAAAGGGGCTGGTAATCCACGCCTTCTCCTCCTTGGGCGGTCACGGGTGAAATGAGGGAGGCCGTGCCCAGTGCTACCTGCTGCACTGTGAAGGGCTCTGCACACATGGGGCTGTGACTGTTCATCTTGACACCAGCGGCTGTCGGTGGGCAGGGACTTCTCCCCTCACACTCTGTCTCTTTCCTGCCCAAAACCCCAGGGCTTTGTCCGTCTCCCCCTCCCCCTCTGTCTCCCCCTCCCCCGCCTCCGGCAGGTGGGCAGTCAGACCTGCCCCACAGGTGGGAGAACTGAGGCCGGGAAGGGAAGCTGGGTGATGGGGGTCCTGCCGGGTGCCAGGCCCAGCCCTGTGCCCACAGGTGGTGAGCTTCAGCAGCCTGTGGGCTGACGCCTCGGCGCCCTGGATGGCACTGTGTGTGCTCTGGTGCTCAGTGACCCAGGCCCTGCTGCTGCCCGTATTCCTCTGGGCCTGCGACCGCTACCGCGCTGACCTCAAGGCTGTCTGGGAGAAGTGCATGGCCCTCATGGCCAACGACGAGGACTCGGGTGACGGTGAGGACGGTCTGAGCATGCCCCCCAGGGAGAGTGGCGCCTGGGTGAGGTCACTGGGGGTCCGCGGGATAACAGCTGTCAGAGCCCCCTTGTTCTACCCCAAAGGTTCTTAAACCCCGCAAGGACTCAAGCCTGGTGTCACACGGGGCCTTCCCCTGTATGGCTTGGCCGCCCCAGGGTTCCAGTTGATCAGACGTTCTGTTAGCAGAGTGGCTGTGGACTGCAGCCTGATTGTGTTTCTTGGAGCTTCCAACCTTAGGGGTCCTGGCGAACTGCCCCGGGGCTCCGGTAGACCGGTCCTGTCTCCCTGCCAGCAGCAGTGATGTGACCTGGGCTGAGCCCTTGCCACCTGGCAGGCAGTGTCAGCTCCTTGTGTCTATTTGGTTCTCACCCCCATAGAGGAGGAAACTGGCTCAGGGTCTGTGACTTCCCCAGGCCCTCAACTAAAAGGTGGCAGAGTCAGGATCTGAATAGAGGACCCCGCCCTTCTCCTTTTCTGTTAACCAGCCCACCAGCACTGCGTGTCTCTGGGGGTCCCTGGGACCCATTCCTGGATGCCCCCAAGTTTCCACGGCCCTAAGCTTCTGCCCCGCCCTGCAGAAACCAGCCTGGAAGGTGGCATCCCCCCAGACCTAGTGTTGGACCGCTCCCTGGACTACAGCTATGGGGGTGACTTTGTGGCCCTGGACAGGACGGCCAAGTATGAGCTCTCTGCCCTGGAGGGGGACCTGCCCCAGTTCTACCCTCTGCGGCCCTTGCAGGAGGACAAGATGCAGTACCTGCAGGTAGGGACAGCCAGGGCTGGAGATGCAAATATGCCTCTCCAAGGCCTTTCCTCTCTGAGCTCATCTCACGCCTGCCACAGCTCCTGGGGCTGGCTTTCATCCTCCCAAGACGGGCTGGCCCCAGGTCACAGAGCCTGTGCAGGTGGACCCATGGGCGGCACCCCAGCCCCTGTGGCCAAGTTCGCTGGTGCTCTAGGAGGATGGTCCATTTGGTGCCTGTGTTGTTTCCTTGGGGCTCAGCACCCTACTCAAAGGGACTTCTCCCCAGCTGACCCAAGCTACAGATGACAACACTGAGGTTTGAAGAGATTGTCACTTGCCCCAAATCTCACAGCTCTAAACCAGGGTGCCCTGGACCAGGCCTGGTCCCTGACCTCAGGCGGCCCTGCCCGGTGAGGGGAGGCTAGGCCCCCCTTTTCCAGGAGGGCAGCCCGGGTTAACCCCTTGGTCCTGACAGGTCCCGCCCACGCGACGCTTCTCCCACGATGACGCGGACGTGTGGGCCGCCGTTCCGCTGCCCACGTTCCTACCGCGCTGGGGCTCTGGCGAGGACCTGGCCGCCCTGGTGCTGCCTGGCGGGCCCGACCGGCGCCGCGGCGGCCTGCTGGCGGAGGACGCGCCCCCCTTCCGCCCGCGCCGTCGCTCGGCCGAGAGCCTGCTGTCGCTGCGTCCCCCGGCCCTGGACGACGGCCCGCGCCTCGCTCCCGGCTCGCCCCCCGGCAGCCCGCGCCGCCGCGCCGGGCCCGGCGCCCGCTGCGCCTCGGCCTCGCTGCTGCCCGACGCCTTCGCGCTGACCGCCTTCGAGCGGGAGCCACAGGCCCTGCGCCGCCAGCCCGCCTCGCCGGGGCCCTTCCCCGTCCGCGCCCTGCCCCGCGACGGCGCCCAGCCCGGCGGGGACGCGGCGCCCCCTGGCGGCGGCGGCGGCGGCGCGCAACGGAGCCCCGGGCCGCGCCCGGCCGCACACGCGCATTCCAGGACCCTGCGGACCGGCCTGAGCGCGTCGTGGGGCGAACCCGGGGGCCTGCGCGCGGCGGGCGGCGGCGGCGGCAGCATCAGCAGCTTCTTGAGCTCGCCCTCGGAGTCGTCGGGCTACGTCACGCTGCACTCGGACTCGATGGGTTCGGCGTCTTAGGGCCCGCCGGCGCCTCCCCAAGTCTCCAGGCGGGCCGGGCCACCCACGGGGCCAAAGCACCAAAGATGCCATCCTAACCCGGCCCAGGCTCGGGGCAGGCTACGCTGAGGCCGCCGGCGGCGCCTGGACTTGCGCTAGCCCTGACGGGGCGGCGGCTGTGTGCCGCCCGGGAAGCGGCCATTGCCTGGAGGGGCAACGCCCGCCCCGGACGACCACACTGGGCACGGACCAGCCTCTGGGCAGAGTGAGGCTGGGGCTTGGGAAAAGGCGGGCTCCGGACGGGGCAGCTGGCTACCGCCGGACGGAACAAAGCCCAGCCCTGCAGGAGCCAGCAGACTGCAGCCACTTCCCACTCTGCACTGCAACTGTCACACCTCAGGGGGTGGGGTACAGAGGGTCTGTAAGCACAGGGGTCTTCAGAGCCCAAACCAAGTTCTCTGAGCAGGTCCCCCTGCTGACTTGTTCTGCCTTGGTTTCCGCATCTGGGAGGAGCAGGTGACCATGTTAGCTCTCAGGACTGTCTGGTCAAGTCTCCTGGTCTGTGTGCCCCGGCCACCACCGAGGGGACAGGGAGTGAGTAGTGGAGGACCCTCCATGGGTCCCTTGTGGGGCTCAGTTTTCAGGGGCCTGGCGTGGCCCCCAAGCCTGAGGCCTCCCACACTTAGTGCCCCTGGCCCCCTTGAGAACTCTCCCCAGCCAAGCTAAAGCACAACACTCTCGCACCATCACCATTGGCACACACCCGCCTTGGCCGCTGTTAGCATCCCACCCTCATCACTGTGCCTCCATTGCCTATGCACAACACGTCAGCCACCTCTGTGACTCCCACCACGAAGGTCGTGGGTACGTGGTGGAGAAAACTGAAGCAAAGGGGGAGCGGGCTTCCTTCTCCTGGTGCCAACCCCCAACCTGTGCAGGTCTGGCCAGGAAGGGATCTTGCCTCAGAGGCCTCGCAGCTTCTGGGTTCAAGGCCTGGTCCCTGGTAAGAGTCTTCCTCCACCCTGGGGCAGAGGTCTTCTTTTGCTCTCCATGCTGGGCAGACCTCTTGCGGGCCGGGGCTTGGCCATGGGCCCTTGGGAGGGCCTGCTGGGTCTTGCGTGGAGGAAGACCCTCGACTCAGGCTAAGGAGAAGCCCAGGAATAGCTGTGGACTTTGAGCTGGAGGGGCCGGGGTGAATGCAAAGACTGTCTCATTCCACCCCCTGCCTCCCTGCAGTGGCCCCTCCATGTGAAGATCTGGAGGGGGTTCCAGGGCCCGCAAGGAGCTGGTCTACCCCCTCTCCCCTCCTACTCTGCACCCTGGAATTGCAGCACTGCCTCTGCCCCTCAGGTGGCCAAGCCTGTCTCCTCACCCTCCAGACAGGGTCCCAGCTCCAGAGAGGCCTCTGGGAGCCGGGAGAACAGGGGGGACTACGCAGCTCTGTCTCACCCTCAGAGGCCCCTTCGGTCTCTGGCTGTGGGGTAACTTGGCGGGAGGAGCTGGCCACAGGTGAGTAAGGCAGGGGCCTCCGGTCCAGCCTCAGCCATGGGAGGCCTGCCTCGCCAACGCTGCTGTGCCTTCAAGGACCAACGTGATGTGGGGGCAGAGGCAGCCAGTTAGCCACCGTTCCCCACCCCCGCCGGCCGATTGGTCACCTTGGGTTTTCATATCCAATCTGTGTACTTCATATCCAACGGCAATACTTGCAGGGAGGCGTGGTCCCCTGAAGTCCCTCCAGTCCTGGTTTTTACAAAATTATTAAAGAGGAGGGAGGACCCCAAGCAGAGGCCCCCGGAGCGTGGGGCTCCCTCTCTCACTTTGTCTTGCCTCCAGGCCTGTTTGCTGCCCTGAAGAGCAGCTTGACCCTGGGTTCACTGTGGAGGGAGCTCTGTCTTCATACCACCACCCAGCCCAGAGCCAGGGATCCGTTTGTAGTTTTTTTGGACAACTGAGCATTTATCTTCTGTACAGAATCGAATAAAAACTTCCTATGATTTGCACCAGGCAATCCGAGGCCGATTTCATGGAAACACTTAGAACCTAACAGCACCGCTGGCCAGCTGCCCCTAAACGTCTCTCCCTCTGGGTCCTGAATTCCTCCGCTAGTGCACCCTTCCTTTGGGTTGGACTTGCCCCTTTCTCTAGGCAAATCCAGCGGCCCCACCCAGCGAGTGAGTCAGACCTGGGGCAGCAGCAGGATGGAGCGGCCTGGTGGGTTCCAAAGCCCTAATAAAGGGCGGAGATGACCTATGAGTGCAGATGGCAGCCCCTGCCCAGGTTTGGCTTCAGGGACCACTAATCCCAGTGAGGCTGATTCTGGAGGGCGAGAAAGGCAGAGCAGTTGGAGCTGTGCCTAGGGGAGGAGGACCCATTGTGCCGGTTGACCCGCCCACCAGCCTGGGTTGGAATTCGGAGGACGTGCCCTGGGTCCGCGATGTAAGATCGCCACCTGGTGGCCGGCAGGAGCCTGGTGGCCTGCAGAAGGATTAGTGTCGGGAAGTTGAGACCCGAGAGGCCGCCCCGGGACCACCACTGCAGGAGCCCCGCCCCAGCACCGGAGAGCCCGCTGGGTGGTGCGGTAGGGGAGCTAGGTCGCCCTCTCCCCGCGGTCTGACCAGGACGGGTTTAGCACACGGCAAGGCAGGGGCAGCCCAAAATGAGAAACGTTTTATACAAAGTTGATGTTGGTAGTTCAAAAAGATTCACCTAAGTAGGCATCACGGGAGAAATTAGAACCTTCATGGCCTCTTTATACCCATTTCAGAAGTTCGCACTGTTCTTATTTTGAATTTCAAGCTGGTGGGAGGAGGTGCTAGGATCTCTTCCTGGGCTCAGGGCAGGGTCCCTGTCCTCCACCCCCAGGCTTCCCCGCCGGGAGCCCCGGGTTCGAGTCCGGGCACAGCAATGACCTCATTTTCAGACGAGTAAACCGTCGCACAGCACTCCCAGGGTTGTCAAGGGTGGTGGGCTCCCTGGAGGCCCCAGAGGTCCGGAGTCGGGGGCTCTGCGGGGCCGGGGTCTTTTCCAAGTGGGGAGAAGTGAACTCTCCCTTGAGAGGAGCCGGGGTGTGCCCTAGCAGCCCCCAAGTTGGTGCGACAGTGCGCGGGGTCCCTACCAGAAGCCGTGCGGAGCCAAGCGTCGGGTGGCCGGGGCGGTAGGTGGAGCATCTTACCGGGCGGGGCCACAGCGCTGAGCGGGCGCTGGGCAGGGTCGCTAAGGAGGGGGCTTCCGAGAGGGCAGACTTAGGAGCGTGCGCCAGCGGGTGGGCCGCGCCGCGTGCGGAGGGGGTGGGGATCCCTGGAAGCCGAGTGGGTCCAGGATGGGGATGGGATGGGGGCCCCTTGCTGGGGGGGCGGGGCCTGGCGCGCTTTGTGCCGGTGGGAACCGGGCGTCCCTGGCCGGCTGAATGGGCAGGGGCGGGGCAGCGATTCTCCTCGCTGCGAGGGGTCCGCTCTGTGCTGCTGCGGCCGGCGACCTTCCCACCGCGGCGCGGCCGCGGGGCGGGAACGAGCTGCCCGCCAGGGGCCCTGGGAAAGGGGCGCAGCCCGGGACACCCACTCCCAGCCCCACTGGAAGGTGGGAGGAGGAGAAAGCGGGTCCGGCCTAAGTGGGTAGGGCTGGGGTGGGGGGTGGGTTATGCCTAGACGCGCAGAACCCGGTCCAATCGTAGCTTCGTGTATTTCCCCGAGTTCGAAGAGACGCGGCACCCTCCCGGCCACCCCGTCCCGGGACCAGAACCGATGACCGGAGTTCCGGCCGTCCAAAACAGTCTCTGCGTCCCCAGGCCAGACGAGGGCCTCTGTGAGTCCGAGGCCGTACCTGATCCTCACCAGGGCCGCCACAAACGCAGCCCCGGCCCCGGGCTCTCGGCGAAGCGGCGAGACGCCGACTGCGGCGCGGGGATGCCGGTGGACTGACCGGGGAGACCTCCAGAGAAGAGGAGCCGGGGTGGCGGGGACCGCGAGCCGGCGGCGGCCGGAGCAGGGACCCAAACTGGGGGGGCGCCGGGGCCGCGCCGCGCGGGCGCCTCGGGGCCGGAACTGGCGCTGTCCATGGTGCTGCCACCCGCGCGCTCGTGCGCCAGGGGGCAGCGCAGACCGTCGCCGCCCTCCTCTTCGCGCCGCAGAAGTTGGCTAACGCCCGGTAGACAGCCGCGGAAGCCCGACGGGTACTCGGCTCCGCTGGGGACCGGCCAGAGCCCTGGGGGGAGGGGAGCGGATGAGAGAAATGCGGAAAGGAGGGGAGAGGAGGAGGAAAGGAAAGAGAGAGAGAGGAGAGAGCAAGGGAGGGGAGAAGTGTGGAGGGAGGGAAGAGAAGGGAGGGGAGTCAGCCCGAACCCGCTCCCCCCTTCCCGGGTCCAGACCTTCGCCCACCCGGATTACAACTCCACAGCCAGCCGGGCTTTTGCTGCCTGCCCACTCACAGCAATATGGGGCCCCCTTGTCACTCAGCTGCCCACTGCCCTGAGCAGTTCTTCTCCGTCCATCCCTCCTTTATCTGGCCTTGTAGACTCCGTGGCTCTGACCCCACAAGTTCCCCCGCCTCTTCGCCCGACTCCCCAAGCCATCCCGCTACCTTGCACCGAGTTCTGAAGGCTTTTCATGTACTTGACGCTCAGCTCCAGTATGTCTGCCTTCTCCAACTTGCGTTTCCGGATCTGGGGATCCGTGGAAAGGGCTCTTAGCACCGCAGCCTGGGCTGGAGCGGATGAGGCTGGGGACCGTATCATCCCTTACCTCCAACGAGTCCCCTTTCTCACCTGGTGCGAGTAGTGTTTCTCTAGCAACGATCTGAGCTGCTCCAGCGACACATTAATGCGCGCCCGTCGCTTCTTCTCCATCAGCGGCTTGGAGATCTGTGGGTGAGCAGCAGTTAGAGGGCAGGGCCTTGGCCCTCTCGCGCTCTGCCTCACCCCTCACCCCCGCAGCCCTCAGGACCCCAGACCTTGCGGAAGTTGCCGGCGGGGCCGCCAGAGCTGCCCTGGGTCTCGGACTCAGTGCCCATGTTGTCGTAGCGGAGACCACTGGAGGCGGCACCGCCTTTATAGGGGCACCTCGTTTACATGTCAATGAGGCGGTCCTGGACTTGTGGAACCCCCAGGGGGAGGGGATGAGAGAGGGACAAACTGGGAAGTTTGCCACCTCCCTCTGCCTCTTCTCTTCCCTTAGTCCAGGCCTCACCTCCAGGACCCCTCCTCCCTCCTGAGGGACCACCTTTACCCTTTCTCAGTCTTTCCTTTTTTTTTTTTTTTTTGTCTGCGTTGGGTCTTCGTTGCTGCGCACGGGCTCTCTCTAGTTGCGGTGAGCGGGGGCTACTCTTCGTTGCGGTGCGCGGGCTTCTCATTGCGGTGGCTTCTCTTGTTGGGGAGCACGGGCTCTAGGCGCGCGGGCTTCAGTAGTTGCGGCACACAGGCTCAGTAGTTGTGGCTCACGGGCCTAGTTGCTCCTAGTTGCATGTGGGATCTTCCCGGACCAGGGACCAAACCCGTATCCCCTGCACTGGCAGGCGGATTCTTAACCACTGCGCCACCAGGGAGGTCCTCTCAGTCTTTCCTTTCTCCCTCTCACCCTCACCACTGCCTGAGTCTGGAATTCCTTCCCACGCCCATCCCCTCCCGTCCCAGTCTCCCTAAGTTCTGGGCCTCACCACCAAGCCCACTGGGAGAGGTCCATGGGCCCAGATGGCTGCAAGACCCACTAATGACTATGACTGAGCACCGGGCCTCCTCGGGCCTGATGAAGACGCGGAGGCAGGGAGCAGCCGCCAGCGAGGCCTTTCTGCCGGCTTCACGCTCGGGCCGCGCCGGCGATGCCACATTACTCGCCCTAATGTCGGGACAATGCAGCAATTTTCTGCCTGTGGCCACTCAAGGCCAGGTGCAGAGCAGGCCCGCGGGGGCCAAGCAGCAACATGTGTCCCATTAAAGCATGCAGCCCGCCCGCGGGGCCACAGCCAGCCTCCTCCTTGGGGCCTCGGGACTGGGAGCCGTCCTGCGTCGGGGTTCAGTCTGGGCTCAGGGGCCCTCCGGCCCTGTTAGGACCCAACCCACACTCTTCAAACTGGAGGGCAAGCTGCAGGCAGCCTCGGGCCAGGGCAGTCAGAAAGGCCTCCCCCACCCCCAGTCCTGAGTTTGCAGACTGGAAAACTCAGGCTCTGAGGACCTTTCCCTCACAGGGAAGGCCTAGGAGTTTATTCCCCCCACCCCTGCCCGTTGGCCTTCTCTGGGTCCCAACAAATGGGAGGTGGTGGTGAAGACCACTGAGCATCTGCGGAGAGCACCGTTCTGCACGTTTGGAGGTCCGGGATGTCAACCCCTTTTCACTATTCAGGCTGTGGCTGAAGACCCAAGGAGCTCAGAGGAGGAGACACCTGCCCCCCGACCCGCTAGGCCCTATAACAGGACTCCGGTGCAGTCCCTGCTTGGGCTTCAGGAGGCTGGGCTCCAGGAGCTGGGAGGGACGGGACAACTGACGTCTGCGGGAGTCCCTGGGTTCAAACCTACACAGCTCCCTTTACTGAGTTCCCTTGGCCTCAGTGAACATGCGGCCCCTAGCGCCGCTTGTGAGGGCGCTGTGGAAGTCGCAAGGACCCAAAAGTTCGGCAGTGGAGCCCTGCTGCCGAAGACTGAACGAACTGGCCCTTGCGGGGGTCCCAGTGGGGGGGGAGGGGAAGTTGCTGGGTCCTTGGTGGGCCCCAGCTCCATCCTCTTACCCATCCACCCCCGCTCGGGGTATTGATGGGCCCCCTGCCCGGCAGTGGCGTTCCCAGGCGCCAAGCAGCGTGGAGAATCGCTCCCCCCCCCTCCTTTCAGGCGGAAGCGTCGGAGACAGCGGCTCCAAAGTGTTCTTTCGCCCCGGCCGCAGGGCCCGCCGGTCAGATCCGGGCCGGGCCCGGCCCAGGGCGGGTGGCGGGGCCGCGGCGGGACTGCGGGCGCTGGCACGCGCCGGGCGGCTTTGAAGCGCCGGGGCCGGCCAGCCCCGAGTGGCTTCCGCGGGTTCGCTCCGGCTTGGGGCGGTGGCGGCGCGGTACAAAGGCGCCGCGGGGCGGGCGGGCGGCGAGGCCGGGCACAAAGGGGGCAGCCGAGTGTTAAGGGCATTGTGCCGGCCCCACAAAGCCGCGCCCCCGCCCGACCCCTCGGAACCAAACTCCGGGCGCCCTGCCGCGCGCGGGCTTCCAGCTGCTGCACATCTGCAGGGAGGCTGGGCGCGCGCCTCGCTCGGGCGGTCCCCCTCATCCCCGTCCAGCTCTCGAGCCGCACGGGCAGCCGGGCAATTTGTCCTCTAATTATGATCCCTCCCCATAAACCGCCGCCCGCGCCTTTCAACTCCGGCGTTATTAGCAAACCAATGGCCCTCGGCGCAGCTCTCGCGGCCCACAGCGGGGGCGCCGGGCCCGCCCCCTCTCCAGAGTTCGGGCCGCAATAAAGGGGCCCGCGAGACGCCCCCGCCTGCACCCTGGCCCCCGCAGCTCCTAGGGCCACCACCCCTCTCGAGCCCGTGTCCCGAGATCCCGGCCGCTCTGGGTGGGGCCGCTCACGTGGGTGGCTTAGTGTTTCTTAAGCAGTGGAAAATTGACCGCAAAATGCGCTAATTCGCAATGTTCTGCTTTGGCTGCGGCAGGCGAGGTCGGCCCGGGCGGCCCGGGAGGAATTCGGGCTGTCAAGCTCCGCCCCTGCCGGCTTAATGGGCCTCCGCCTCCGCTGCCCCCGACCCCCACCCCGGCACTGCCCGCTGCGCCCCTCCCCCTCTGGCAGGTCCTCAGCTGGTGTCTCCCCACCTAGGCCGATCCCCTCCCCCACCTTCCGGGCTGGCCCGGGTCCTCGCTCGGCTCCCTCACCACAAACAGCCACCTTGGCGCGTTCGTCGCCTCCAGCTGGCCGAGGGTCGCGCGGGACTCAAGGCTGAAAGGGATCTCTGTGCAAATTCCATCTTACCTTTTACCCACCTTCAGAGACAGTTTCCTCGCCACCCTCGCCACCCTTTACCCCCAATTCGGGTTAGTCTTCTGGGCAGCCGATACCCCCAGTAAGTTAAAGGCAGATTTTTGCATTTGGCAAGATCATTGGAAAAGACCGGAGTCTCCACCGAGATCCTGCTCGGAGACCTAGGCTAGGGACCCCCAGGTCTGTTTGCAAGTTTTGCGTCTGGGCATCCTACACACCCTAGGCAGGCTGGGCTCCGAGGGCGCGTGCAGAGGCTGGGGAGGCGTTTTACCGACGTAGGGGGAGCGGCTGCGGGTTCACCTCGTCCTCTCTGAGGGCAAGCAGGACCAAGCGCTCTCGGGCAGCCGGCAAGGGCATGGACCAACTTAGAAACCCGGCTTACGCAAGCCGGGATGTAGGCCACCGACTCCCTTTCCATCTTTAGCCTCTGGGGTTCCCAGGGGGCTTGGAAAGGAGCACAGGTCCAGGCAGAGCGCTGGGGGGACACAGGCTGCCCTCTGCTCATTCAGGAAAAATTCCTTCTATAACTCAGGAGAGCTCTGGGGGCTTCCAGGGCTACTCAAAGCGCGTGGCTTCCTCAGGCTGGGGAATTTAAGGCCCACAGTGACCTGTGCCTTTTGCCCTCTGTTCCTCCATTTGGTTTTCTTGACTTTGGTAAAAGAAAGAACATTACAGAACGATGCAGGCCCTGGATGGGAACCCCTGCCTTCCTGCAGCCCCCAGGCATTTAAAGCTACCCGAGCTGTTAGGTGCTGCGGAGGCCACTGCCTGTGCAGTGACTGGAGGGAGAAATGTGCCTCCGCCTCCAGGATGCACTTCTAAATGGAATGAAGCGATTGCTCCGTGTAATTAACTATTGGGACACGGCAAAAGCTCAGAAATGACTCAGCCGATTGTCTCCACATGGGGTTGGAGAGGCTGCGATTGTTTAACTCTCTTTGGCTGGGTTAGGACTCCGAATAGCCCGGCAGCCAAGGGCCCTCCAGGGGACAAAGGCTGGGACTCCGGTGAGGGCATCAACACTGAACCGGGCTGGCCCAGCTCAGAGAGAGTGAATTCTGGGAGACCCTCACTGTCCCAGCCTTTTGTGCTTCTCCCCAGCTGGCTCTAATCTTTAAATATTTACCCGGCCCCTTTGTGCACATATGACTTATGCACGTTGGGCTGATCTGCTCATAAATTACGAGAGTCATTTACCAGACGGGGGTGGGGGGGTGGGGGGTGCTTTCATGCCTGGAGTGGGGAATGACCAGAGGAGGGGAAGAAAAAACAGCTTTCGGAGGATCAGAGCAAGCTGCAGCCACACTGGACAGGCCCCTCCTGGCCTCCACGTGGGAAGTGGATGGGGCAGAGGCCTGTGAGTGACAAGGAGTCCCAGGAGGTCACCCACCATCAGGGAGGAGGGAGAGGCAGAGTTCCAGAGCTGTTTCCTACTTGGTGTCAGGCTTGGACAGGAGCCAGCCCTTCATCCTGGGAAGCTGGTGTGGGTGGAGCTGCTTGGCTAACACCCATCCTTGCCCCTTCTCCTGCTTGCTCTGCAGCATTCCCCCTTCCTGCATTTCCTCTTTCTCCGTAAAGCAACCCTGTTTGAGAAAAGGGAGCCTAATTTCACCTCAGCCTGCAGCTTAACTTGGAAAAGTCAACATGGTTCTGACGGCTTTTTAAAACAAGAGGGATCCCCACTTGGGCCCAGGATGGAAAGCCACCTCAGCTGGTGGGTGGATGGCTGGATTGGGGGGCGGGGAGGGGAGGCCCTAGAGAGGGAACTTCCTGCATGAGAAAGGGTTCCCTTTGTGCTTGCCTCACAGCTCCTAGAACAAAACACATTCAAATGCTTATTTAGAGGGGAAAAAATGGAAAGCAAGGCATCTCCAGGCTGACTGGTTTCTCTTTATTTTCTTATATTACTGTAGGTGTGCTGTTCCTCTAGCCTAGGGGAGGACAAAATGGAGTGACACGGGAGAGCTGGGTGCAGAGTGGACATGTTTGATCAGATTGCTTTCCTCTCTGGTGGGAAAGCAGGTCTCTGTGTTTCTGTCTATATCTCTGTGAATTACTGTTTTTCTGTGTGCCTGTGTATCTCTCTGTGTGACTTTGTTGCTCTGGGTCTATGCCAGTGTGTACATACATTCGTTTACTTGCCTTTCCCTTCCATCACTCCTCTGTGAACCCCCAGGCCCTGACAGATTCAGCAACTCTAGTGACTTCTAAAAATTCCCCTTCCCGCTGGTCTGGCCCTACCTGGAAGGGGACTGCCTCCCCCTTCTTTCTCCCTTCTCCAAGTTGGGACTGATGGAGATGTATGGTCTAAAAGGAACTGATGGGCAGAGAAGAGAGAGTTGCTCAAGCCTTCCAATCTGCATTACATGTTACTCTGTGCCCCCCAGAACAGGGACTGCCCCTGCCATAAGTCAGCGTGGAGAGCAGATACCAAGGGCCAGAAAAGGAGCTTCCTGGGAGCAGCCCTCTGCCCCAGGACCAGACTCACTCCCGGGAGTGAAGGTGCAGTGAGCACCCTCTAGTGGCCCTGAGGTGTCCTGGAGATGCAGGAGAGGTCCTGAGTGGGGGGAGACAGTAGAAACAGGGGACAGTGGCAGGACCCTGGCTCTCAGTCCCCAGTAACAGTCCAGGCTTCCTTCCCACATGGTGCTGCAACTGGGTGACGTTGGATTTTAAAACATTAAATCTCCTTTCAGTTCCCATCTACCGAGTTTAGCAAATGTCTTCTGAGCACATTTTTTTTTTTTTTTTTTTGCGGTACGCGAGCCTCTCACCGTTGTGGCCTCTCCCGTTGCAGAGCACAGGCTCCGGACGCGCAGGCTCAGCGGCCATGGCTCACGTGCCCAGCCGCTCCGCGGCATGTGGGATCCTCCCGCACCGGGGCACGAACCCGTGTCCCCTGCATCGGCAGGCGGACTCTCAACCACTGCGCCACCAGGGAAGCCCCCTGAGCACATTTTAAACATGATACTGGGTTTACAGAACACTGGTGTGAGACCCGTGAAATCAGGATCCCTATTTTATAGGAAGTTGAGGCTCACAGAGCTGCTTTGCCCGAGCTCACAACGCTGCTGAGGTAGGCTCTCCACCCTTCCCTGAACCCAGCTTTCCAGACACCAGGCCTCCTGCCTGGTCCTGCAAGGACACAGGAAGGTAGAGTGGCCAGGGACTCAGAGGCAGACTGGGCTGACGGCAGCTCACAGCCCACCTGCCCTTATGGCTCTCTGACCCACTACTCTGGGTTCCAGCCTCCCCCAGGGCCTGTCCCCTATCCCGCTTCAGGCTTGCTTCCTCCTGCCTCTGTGTCTGCAAAACTCGGTCCCCTCCCTTCTGTAGATGTCCTTGCTCTCATTTCCAGTCTCAGGCGGGCTGCCAGTACCGACTCTTCCGGGCACACTCCTAACGCTCCCACCCACGGGCCTCTCCCTGGGGTCCCTCCCATTCCCTCTCTATCCCTACTAGGCTCCTGACCCACCCCCATCCCACCATTGTTTATTCTAGTCATTTGCTTACTTGCCTTTTTCCTCCATCAGGCCTTTGTGAGCGCCCGGAAGTGGAGGCATTTACCTTTTAAAAAATTAAGGAACAGGACTTCCCCAGCGCTCCAGTGGTTAAGACTAAGCCCTTCCACTGCAGGGGGCATGGGCTGGATCCTCTGTCCAGGAAGTTCCAAAATGCCGCGACGGTAAAGTAAGGAAAAATTCCTAAGTAATATAGATTGATTGTGGACCATATGGAAAATACAAAAACATGTAAAAAAAGACAGTAAAAGTCTCCCAGAGTCCCTACCACCTGAAGATTATCGTTGTGAAGTAATTTTGGCTTCTATTCCAAACATTTTTCCCGGGCTCACACATATGCTTCTCTTTTTCCCAAGTGAAGTCAGGATCACACTGCAAAGTTTGGCATGCTGCATTATAAAAAACGTAATGTCTTGAGGATTTCCACCGTCGGCTAACGTTCTCCCTCGACACGAACTGAAGTGGGCGATCACCCCGCTGCGTGCATGCCCCAAGGGTAGTGTCCCCGCAGCCTGGGCGCCCAGCGGGCGCTCGGAGACCCTGCCGAAGGCGGGTGGTCTCTGCGCGCGGACCCCCCCGGGGCGCGGTGGGGTGGAGGCGGATCGCCGGCTCGCGCCCGCATGCCCAGGACTGTCGGTTTCGCCGGGGATCGCGCGGGGCCCGTGAGCGGCGGGGGCGGGGGCTGGGTGCTTTAGATTTCACGTGATTTCTCTGGATGGGGACATTCTGGAGTTTGGGGCCGACTCCTGGCAGACGCCGCCGGCAACTTCTTGGCCCAGGACCCAGACTGCCCGCGGCCCCGCCCGCCAGCCGCAGCTGTGCCTGGGTCAGGGGGTCCCGGGGGGACGGCGGGGCGGGGCGGGGCGCTCCTGTCAAATTCGGGCCCCCGCCGCGCGGCGCGGCGGTATCGCGAGAGCTCGAGGGCGGTGCGCAGGTCTGGGCGGCTGCCCTTCCCGGCCGGCGTCGGCAGCGCAGTGCGCAGGCGCAGCGGGCGGGTTTCCCCAGGCTACAGTTGGGGCCGCCGCCCGCTGGTCCGCCGCCCTGCGCCATGGCGGGCTGCGCGGCGCGGGCTCCGCCGGGCTCCGAGGCGCGCCTCAGCCTCGCCACCTTCCTGCTGGGCGCCTCGGTGCTCGCGCTGCCACTGCTCACGCGCGCCGGCCTGCAGGGCCGCACCGGGCTGGCGCTCTACGTGGCTGGACTCAACGCGCTGCTGCTGCTGCTCTACCGGCCGCCGCGCTACCAGGTGCGGGCCGGGCCGGGCCGAGGGCCGGGGCGGGAACCGGGGGCCGGGCGGGCTGGGCGCGGCGCGTGGGCACCGTCCCCCCGGGGTCGAGGTCCGGGTCTGCCGAGGGCGCGGCCCGCGAGAGGGGTTGCCTCCCCCGGCCGCGTCTTTTAGCAGCTGCGAGTTCAGGTGGCAGGAGGGCCCCCTCCCTGCCAGTCCCGGGGGGCGTGGGTCGCGGTCCCCCTCCACCCGGCGGAGTGGGTGGGAAGTTGCGGTTGGTGCCGTTCAGCAGCTGCGGCAGATGCACGTGGGGTGGGGAGTGAGCGGGCCCACGAGTTCTTTTATGTAATTTAAGGTGTGGAGAACTACCTGCTGTCAAGTCTGAGGTCAGAGGCCCCCGCAGTTACGTGGAGGGGGCTGGGCGCAGAGTCCCGGCTGCCCCGACCAGATTCGCTGCATGGACTTGGGAGAATCCGGCCAATAAGCTAGGTTTAACGCAGTTTTCCCACAGCCCTGAGTGACAATAACAATCATAATAGGAATGGTAGCTAAACCTTACTTACGAAGCACTTCGTCTTAAGTGCTTTACATGGGTAATCTTCACAGCAGTCCTCAGAGGTAGGTACTCTTGTCATCCCCATTGTGCAGATGGGGAAACCGAGGTCCAGCGAGATTAAGTAACTTGCCTAAGGCCACAGAGCCATAGAGGGGTGGGCTTGGGATTTGAACCCAGGCAGCCGTGTTTCACCCTGTTAACCTCTGAGCAAATCGGCTCCATGGACTTGCGGGTGGCCTGCTTATCCCAGGAAGTACGATGTATGCTCTGTGAACAACCAGGTGACTGATCCTCTTTTGGGTCCGTTTCAGATAGCCATCCGAGCCTGTTTCCTTGGCTTTGTGTTTGGCTGTGGAGTGCTACTCAGTTTTAGCCAGTCTTCTTGGAATCACTTTGGCTGGTAAGAAGTGCTTTGGGAATGACAGTTTTGAGGTGGGGGTGGGTGGCTCAGAGGGTCAGTAGTGATATTCCCGCATCCTTGGCTGGCTGAAGGCTAGTGAGGGCTCTAAGGGAATGAGGCCTCTAGCTTCCTAGATTCCCGCATCTTGAACCTTGAGAACTTGTGCCCGTTGGCTGCTTCTGTCGCAGGTGGAAACAGGTCTCCCTGGCACCCTTCCCATAGGTGCTCTCATCTGCTGCACCTTCAGTAATGTGACCAGCCCCTCCCAGAAGAGGGTACTGGTCCTCAGTGACAGGAAGGGGCAAGGCTCTGGCTCGTCTTCACAGGCCTTTTCCGTCTCTAATTTCTATTAGGTCACATCTAGTGCCTCCCCCACGGCCAGTGTAGGATTTTTCCCTACACTATGATTTCAGTCCCTTGAGCCTTCTAGTCCCTGACCTGGATATGAACCAGTGGCTTCAAGGTAAAAAGCTTTATCTCCTACTATCAATACTCTGAGCCATCTAATCCTTCTTTGCTGGAATTATTTCAGTTTTTTGAATTTTTGTATTCGACATACATCACTACTTTATTTTGATACTTCTTTCATGTTTTACTGTGTGTAGTGTCATTTTAAAAAAGGCTGAAGGCCCATAGTGCCTTCCTAACCTATGTTTTTTGTTTTTTGGTTTTTTTTCTTTTTTTCCCTCCTGTGACATTCAAAAACATAGTCCCTTTACAACCCCACTTTCTGCAAACCTCAGGGAATAATGCTACATGTGGGTGCCTGATGTCCACTCTCAGACAGGTGACAGCAGGCCCTCATCATAGAATTCAGGGACAGTTCAGACCAAATCTGTACTTGGACTTAAAGGCTAACTTGATTCCCTTGCCCCAACTTACCTCTCGTTCTTTTTGTTTTGAAATAGGTATATGTGCTCCCTGTCATTGTTCCACTATTCTGAGTACTTAGTCACAGCAGTCAATAATCCCAAGAGTCTGTCCCTGGATTCCTTTCTCCTGAATCACAGTGTGGAGTATACAGTAGCAGCTCTTTCCTCTTGGATAGAGTTCACACTTGAAAATATCTTCTGGCCAGGTCAGTGTGCCCTGCTTTCCCCTCTGCAGGGGAGATGGGTGGCTTCCACGTGGGCCTCAGGACAGTGATGTGGGTTCACCTCTCAGGTCTAATCTCCCCGAGTGATCTTCCCCAGACCTCTGTCCTCACTAAGCTCTTTATAAAGGACAAGCTCCACTTGTGAATTCCGCTTCTGGAGTTTGAATGGATGATATGTTGACCTTACGCTTTAAGCCTTGCAGGACGTAGTGTGTACCATTTAATGTGAAGTCCCAACCTCTGATAGCTGTAATACCAGGTTTACAGTCAGAAGATTCGGATCTGTTCATTTTCTGTGACTTGAGAAATTTCATGTAAAAATTTTATTAGCAAAAACTACTGCATCTGGAACCTACTCTGACACTGAACTTTCCACAGCAAGTTAAATGAAATGTATGTAGTTCCTAAGGTTCAGTAAAGGGCCAAGGCGGGAGACGCTGGACCCTTCTCGGCTTCACTTAGCTGTCTTTGTCCCCAGAGGAAGGATGGGAGCGTGTGGCGGGGGTGTGTGTGGATGAGAGCCTGTCACCTCTTTGCTGTGACACTCTAACTGGGCTGTTGGCGGTTTAACGTGAATGGGTGAACAGCACAACTTAGGGGAATGTGTTTTGTGTATAATTAAATTTTAATGTGATGACAGATGCCGATTGCCCACTAGCATGTGTTCTAGTGTTCCTGTCTTTCGAAACATAGGTTAATTTTAAGCATGCAGAGGGGAACTCAGCAGTCCAGGGTCTTCACTCCCCGGTTGTCACCATCCCTCTCCTGCAGAACTGAAGCAGATCACCTGGCTCAGCGCCACGGGGCTGCTGATGGTGGTCTTTGGAGAGTGTCTGCGGAAAGCGGCGATGTTTACAGCTGGTTCCAATTTCAACCACGTGGTGCAGAATGAAAAGTCAGACACCCACACTCTGGTGACAAGCGGAGTATACGCTTGGTTCCGGCATCCTTCTTACGTTGGGTGGTTTTACTGGAGTATCGGAACCCAGGTATGGTATCAGATACGATACTGGTCTCCTTTAAAGTGTTTAAAAATATGTTTTAAATCGACATATAATTTAAATATCATAAAATTCACCATTTCAAAGTGTATAATTCAGTAGATTTCACTGTATTCACAAAGTTGGTCTTTTTAATTTGTTTGCCATTGTGGCTTTTTTTTTTTTTAAGTGTTGTGTTTACTTATTTATTTATTTATTGGCCATGCCGTGCAGCTGGTGGGATCTTAGTTCCCTTAGCAGGGACTGAACCTGGATCCCCTGCAGTGGAAGCATGGAGTCTTAACCACTGGACCACCCGGGAATTCCCTGTTGGTCCTTTTTAAATAGGTACACGTGTTCCCTGCCATGTTTCAAGTGATAGTTAAATAAAAGTCAAAAGAACTGATTTAGTCTTTAGCGCTTTTTGCTATGTACTTAAAATCTGGGTGTCCTAAGCTTGTAAACTTCCGGCGATCCTAGGTGCCGTTACCCCCTCTGTCGTACCCCTTTTCTGCCTCTTTAACTTAGACCTGGAGCATCCCGGTGGGATGAGGACAGACATGGGGCTTTGGGGAGAGCCCTCTGCCGCGCAAGGGGCAGCTCAGCTGATTTTCATTAGAGGCTGCTGTGGATGAGCCCAGGGTCATATGTCAGGTTTAACATGAGCGATGGAGGTTTGCTCTGTCTCAGACTGCAGACCGAGCCTTGTTTCTTGAGCATTGTCTCTTGAATCTGTTTTCTTAGTCCTAGAAGGACTTGGACAGAGAATGTGGATAGAGCTTAGAAAACTCATCACCTCTTTGGGAACATCCAGTCCGGTCCCCCAGGCATCCCATTGCAGTGCATGGTATGGGGGGGCACTCTGGTGACCCCCAGTGGTGTAGTAGGTTACTGCACAGCATTTGTGTGAAAACTTGCAACCCTGAAACTTAAGACTGCCGCATTAACAATCACATTCCCCGGGAACAGGCTGACTGTAGTGGAATCATGTAATTTGCCGTAAGTGCTATAACTAATAAACCTAAGTGCTCTAGGGCTGGACAGCTTTTCATACTTCTTTGCCTATAGATCTTTCTACACCGTGACCCAGCACACAAGTGTGTGTAACAACTGCACAGATCTTTCCTGAGCAACGCTCACCCTGACTGTGTACAGAACACTCTGTTTCCTGTCTTGTCAGTGTTTGTAACGCCGTTTCGGACGCACGGGATTGATCTCCTGGCTCCATGACGGGTTGTGGCTTGAGACTGGGAAACCCCGCTCTAGGGTCTGCTGGCGGTGGCGGCACAGGCTCTGGGGTCCCTGGCAGGCGGGTGGGGCCGGTCCGGCTCTAACATCAACTGATGGGCCTCCGTTTCCTTGCGGGTTAAGCAGGGGCGGCAGCGCTGCTCAAGAGGCTTGCTCTGGGCGTCAAATGGCTTACTGGCTGGTGGTAAAGGGCTTGGCATGTGCTGGGAACACAGTAGGTGCTCAGTAAACCGTGGTGAGAAGAAGTGAGGTCACCCATGTGGGGAAGACGTACGTCCCGGGCGGGGGCCGGGGGGTCCGTCGGAGTGGGCAGGGGTGGATCAGTGGGCTCCCTGAGCTACCCAGAAGAAGCGGGCCGAGGAACTGCTTTCCTGGGCTGCGAAAGCCGGGCTAAGGAGGCGTGGTTGAGGCCTTCGTGCTCTCTGAACAGGGGAGTGATCTGATGGAAGAAGTGGTTTTGGGGGCTCAGCTGATAGCAGTGTATCGACGGCACGTACGCAGGATGGTTGCGGGGGCCAGAGGCAGGGGGCCAGGCAGCTGTGGGGTGGGAGGGAGCGTGCTAGGAAGGGGGCAGGGTGGGAGCCACGCGGGAAGGCAGTGGTGCTTGGAATGGGAATTCACGTATGGGGGTGGAGGCAGGAGTTGCCAGCACCCCTGCCTGGGGGTCGAAATCCAGGAGGTTGCTCTTTCCTTTCAGTTTTTAGGTATCTCTCAGGTAAGAGGAACAACAGAAAAGCGTACGAACGAAAGCTACAGTGATGGGTGTTTAGCCCTGCTGTGAAAGTGATGGTGTGGTTTCCGTTAATGGCGCCCTGGCTCAGGGTCTCAAAGACCCTAGTGATGTTTCAGGAGTCTCTTGGGCCCTTGGCAGGAAGTCCTCTGCGGTCATTGGAGAGCAGCACATGCCGCTAAAGTTCAGGGTTTCGGGTCACACTGACCCCAGTGCACTAACCCTGTGTCCCTTCGCCAGGTGGTGCTGTGTAACCCCATCTGCGGCGTGAGCTACGCTCTGACAGTGTGGCGCTTCTTCCGCGACCGGACAGAGGAGGAGGAGATCTCGCTGATTCACTTTTTTGGAGACGAGTACCTGGAGTATAAGAAGCGGGTGCCCACGGGCCTGCCTTTCATAAAGGGGGTCAAGGTGGAGCTATGATAGGCCCGGGCGGCCCAGGCCAGGCTGGGGCCCCCCTACTCCAGGCAGCGTGGGACGGAACTGCTTCCTGTCGGCCACGCTGCAGAACGGACTTTCTTAAATCATTTTGTGTGTCACCAGTGACTCTTCTGGAATATCACTCAAGATCAAATGGTCAGAAGGCCTTAGGACCAAAGGACCCCACTCCCACCCCCACTCCCACCTCCCCGCTGCCCGGAGCAGCCTGTTCCCGGGCTGCATCAAGGTAGGACATAGATTAAAGGTGGACAATAAGCAAATAACCGCAGTCCTTGGCAGTGACCCCCGACGCGCCTGGGCAGAGCCTAGGCCACACTCCATCCCCCACGAGGCCAGGGCTGTTAAGTTGTAACCCAGACCCTTGGGGAGAGGTGGGCTCACTCCTGATGCTGAGTGAGGCTCCTGCAGCAGGAAGGGATACGTGGGCACCAGTACTTGCTAGTGTTAGAAACCCATTCAGAATCCTTACTTTGACCGAAACACACAAACAGCACAGCTTTAACCTCCCTGTTTCTGTCCTTAAGTGCATGAGCATCTCTACAATTTTAAAGACACTTCCTTATAAGGCACTTTGGCTCTTCATATATCTCATCCTGTTTACTTACCTGTTTTCAAAAACAGCAGTACGAACTCAGGGGACTCGCTTGGCGTGTGAGCCCCACCTTTCACTTGGCAGAAAGGCAGCACAGACACCTCCAGATGACTCAGCTGCTGCTCTGTGTTACCAGGGCTCCCCGGGCCAGGGACACTGTGGGCCCCTGTGGCTTTCCTGGGTCCTGGCTCCTCCCAGAAGGGGGCTGTTACCAGTGACGGGCATGTCAAAGGTGTGTCATTTCTCCTTTATCCAAAAAAAATGCTTCCTGGACACCTGCTCTGTGCAAGGCATTGTTAAACGTTGAGAAATACCGCTCTCCGTTTACTTGGGGTTTTTTCTTATTCTATCATAGCTTATATTTTTGTGTTTTGACTTAAATCTGTTAACCATTGATTTCTATGTTCTGTTCTCAAAATTCCATCGTCCCTAATGCCATTTCAAACTGTCTTTTCCAAAGGGGTTTGAGCATAAACAACTATGAAATTCAAGCAAGCCAACTCAAAAAAAATAGGGCAAATAATCGCAGCTGAGATTTAGTCAGTGCTTTTGTTGTTCAAGTTCGGGAAGATTGGCTTTACGAGTCAAACATATAAGCTTTGAGACCCTTGTTGAATTCTGGACCAGAGAGCAACTTGCTCTCAGTGTGAATTCCTTCCATGCAGTCCTGCAGTGGCACCAACAGAGCGTGAATCAGGTGGCATCGGCCCCTGGCTGGAGTGCTGCCACGCCACGCCACGCCACGCGACGCGACGCGACGCGGTTTTCAAGGAGCCACTAAACCTTTCCGTGCCTAGACCTCCCCATCTGTAGGATGGGGTCAATACCACCTACCTCGCAGGGGTCTTGTGAAGACTTAGAAGAACAATGTCAAACGTTTTTACTACTTTGGTGACAGAGATGACATAAACGAAACCAGTATTGCATGAATTACACAAAAATGGACATTTGACTCACTGTACCAGATACCGGGAATGTGTGTTCAAAAAAGCATTCTACCAACTCGAAATATTAACTTATTTCTAGATTTCATGGCCTAATTAGTGTTTTTCATCATTATACATACCAAAGAGGTTTACAGGTTCATCGCTGACAGGTGTGACATTTGCTGGTTTGAGGACCGGACAGATTCCAGCCTCGGCCTCCTGAGGTCTCGCAGGCAGACAGCCCAGGCAGCAGCCAGGGTCTCGCGGCAGATTCTTCTGGCGGGAACACTGCCCGGCGGGACGTCAACATGCACTTACTGTGTTTGAGGACTTGAATCAGTGCTAAACTTGTTCTGCAGACCACTCCTAGTGAAATACACTCCCCTTCATAGGATTGCAGAACTGAGGAGGGTGTAGCTGGGGTTTTGGCGGCCACCCCCAGCTCTTTGAGGGAAAGTCCTTTCTTGCTGCATCTAGCAGGTTAGGACCCAGCTTTCATTACCACTGGGGGTCGTGAAGTTGTCTCTTCAGCAGATGGAGAGGAGCTAGTGACGACCCTGGCTTTGTGGACAGTAAGGCCGGAGGTGTTGGCCTCTGACGGTCTGTCCTTCCCCCGCCGGCCTGCCAGGCCTGGAGCTCAGGAGGCAGGCCCTGGTGTCGGCAGGGAGATGCTGCTGTCACACCACCTGGGCTGGACGTGACATTCTGCTCTGCTTGAAAGAGCAGTTCCACAAGCAAGTTCCCACCCTGATTTGTAACCCAGGGCGGAAGTCCGCAATTACTTGGGGATCAGAGATGAACTACTTAGGGGCAGGATTTGGCAAGTGATTGACTTTCATCTAGCACTGAGATCTTCAGGTTATTTTTACCTTTATAAGTTCAGCAGTGACAGCGCACAAGGAAGAGAATCAGGTTAATGGGGTACAGGCTTTTTGGGTATTCCCGAAAGCTTATTTTGGGTAAAGGCCACATCACCGGTCCCCTCAAATTAAGAAACCGTCAGGAGATTTCTTTTTCCATTGCAGGTTTCAAAGCGGAGACTCTGAAATGGAAAATAGGCACTGCACAGAACAAAGCTATTTTGAAGCAGTGCAAAATGAAATACTTCACGAGGGTTTGCAGGCTGGGGCCGAGACCGGCGGTTTACTGAAACGAGGTTGTAGGTGAGCCTGGCAGAGGGCAGGAGGCCTCGCACCCCGCCGGCCCTTCATTGTCATAAACTGCTGCATAAACCTACAAAGTGAACTTTATCAATCCCTTCCACTTATTTAGCACTCTGGGTGATTAACATGATGGGGGAACATCGCTAAACCCACCGGTTGTGTTGACAGGTGAGGTTCCGTAGGGTCTCGACGGCAGCTCCGTTTGGTCGCAGCCCCTCTGTGACGGGAACAGTGAACCACTGTCCCTTCTCTGCACTTTCTTACTGCCTTAGATAGTTGTGCTCTCCCTCTGTGTTTTGCTTCTGCAGTGACTTGGTGAGGCCAGGCGACCCCAGCCTGTCTGGCATGGTGCGAGAGGCTTGCTGTCTGTGCCCCGCTGTGGGGGCCTGACGCCCTGTCCTGGGCTCGGTCCCAAGCGCTTGCCCCTGCAGGACTGTCCCGTAGCTTAGGCTAGGAGAGTAACCTAATGGGGTAATTACTCTTCTTTTTACATGCAGAAATGTTTATTTAAATATTGGATTTTCTTTCACAGAAATTATTTCCAATGCTTAAATAAAACTGTACTTGATTTCACTATGAACAATAGTATGATCGTGTGGGATTCAGAAACTTTTTTTTTTTTTAAATATTTATTTATTTATTTATTTGGCTGTGCCGGGTCTTAGTTGCAGCATGCAGGATCTTTTAGTTGCGGCATTCGGGATCTAGTTCCTTGACCAGGGATCGAACCCGGGCCCCCTGCATTGGGAGTGCAGAGTCTTGACCACTGGACCACCAGGGAAGCCCCCAGAAACTCTTAAGGTCTTTTTGCTTCTGGCTAAGAAATGTCCAAGGCCTACAGCGTAAAACCAGATGTGTTTTGCCTCCTCGATTCTGTTCTGAAGTCCTACCTCTAACCAGTTTGTAATGACAAGTTCCTCCAGCCCCCCAGGCTACCGTGGACGTTTGTGATGCTCTGGGACGGGAACGTCTGACAGAGCAGGTGTGGAGGTGTTGGGTACGGACGTGGCGGATGCGTCAGCGTATCGACCTGCAGGCCCACCTGGCACGTAGAAGCCACTCGCCGTTTGAACCACTGAATCAAGCTGATGTTTGCTTAAAGCATGATTCTTTGGGCATCGTTTTGCCTCCAAAACTTTACACTTTAGGTCATGCAGGTTAATTTTCTTTCTTAAGCATTTTGTTTAAGTTCCGCTTGATAAAATGGGTACTGGGTAGGAGTGGAAAACCACTAGAGCGAAGTTGCTGGTGAATCGTGCTTTAATATCTATAGAAGGTGAACACAGGAGAGTGACAGGCGGGGACAGCGGTGGGGAAGTCGTGACGGAGGCCATCTCCTGCCACGCAGGCCACCAGGTGCTATCGCGTTGCTTTATGTGCTCAGCCCTGGCCCTACAGTGAGAAAAGCTGGAGCAAAGGGTTTTCTCCCCTATGCTGAGTCAGCGCTCAGATTAGCGGGGGGAACTTTCCAGCGGCGCCCGGAGAACAGTGGGGCTGTACGTCAGGCAGAGCCGGATTCCTCTGTGGTAGGGCAGGTGCTGCACAGTGGGCGGGTCTCATCACCCGAAATTCAGACGGGTGCACACCCCACCACAGCGGGCGCTCACGGGACGAGCACACAGACACCAGGGAGGTGCAGGGGCAGTGAGGGGCTTCCGGCTGGACGTTCACTCAGGTAACGTTTTCCACGCCGACTGGGATGCCGTCCCGAGTCACCTTGGTGAGGACCAAGATTCGGGGCAACACGAAGTCTGGCTCAAGCCAAAGAACCTGAAATTGGGACCTGGCAGAGAGTGTCCGGGTTTTTCTGCTGATGCGTGATTATTACACATTAAACAGAAAAGCATGATGGGAACCGCCTTTTCTTAAATATTCCAGCGTTGATGTGCACATTGTAAGACGCCCGACCTCCGGGAGCAGTCCCACGCTAAGCTGGGCGCTCTCTCCATGTGGGGACGTCACCCCCGTTTTTCGGTTTGGGTCTGTGAGCATCTTTATTTTTCAGTGGAGGCTCTTCTGCGAGGCTGCTCAGGGTCCGGCTGTTTCTCGGCTCTGAGGTCTTCTCTCTCCTCTCCGAGACACTCACTGGATCGTTCCTAAAGAAACACTTAATGTGAGCTCCTCTCTGCTCCCGTCTCACTGTGTCCCAGCGCTAAAATCCACCCAGGCAGAGGCTTTCAGAGCGGCCAGCCTTCCGGGAAGGCACCAGCGGGTGATAGAACCTCAACTACATCATCTCCTAAAGGATTTTTTTTTTGTTTTTTAATAAATTTATTTATTTATTTTTGGCTGCATTGGTCCTCGTTGGCTTTCTCCAGTTGTGGTGAGCGGGGGCTGCTCTTCATTGTGGTGCGTGGGCTTCTCCTTGCGGTGGCTTCTCTTGTGGCAGAGCACGGGCTCTTGGCGTAGCGGGCTTCAGGAGTTGTGGCTCGCGGGCTCTAGAGCGCAGGCTCAGAAGTTGTGGCGCATGGGCTTAGTTGCTCGGTGGCATGGGGGATCTTCCCGGACCAGGGCTCGAACCCGTGTCCCCTGCATTGGCAGGCAGATTCTTAACCACTGCGCCACCAGGGAAGCCCCTCCTAAAGGATTCTTATTCACTTCTGATGACTTCTGGTTGCCAAAACATTGGCAGTGCAGACCGTTTCAGTGGCTGTGGTGACCCTGCTCTTTGAATTGACCCTCCCCTGAAGCATGGTGCCTGGGAGGGCAGGGCTGCTTTCTGCTCTGTCACCAACCCCGTGGTGGCGCTAGATGCAGCAGACCTCTCCCTGCCCCCAGGCCCTTTTAGCTCTGACTTCCTACAACTCCAGAGAACTACGAAAAGATCAGCCTGTGATAGTGACACATCTGTTATGCACATTCTCCTCTCCCTCTGGCAGGCATTTTGGCAAACACTGTGGCTCCAGTGAGCAGCCGTGCTCTCTCACAGGAAGAACTAACCCTCGATCTCTTTCTCGAGTCGCAGTGGCGTAGGAGCCTGCGCTCTCAGAGGTGTGGGTTGGGCAGGCGGCAACCACGGCTGTCCCTAGTTATAAACCTCACGTCACGTCTATCAAGGTCACATCTGTCATCTACGAGGTCATCTGTCTGAAGGCACCGCCCAGTTTAAGAACCCCCCTGACCCTGTATCTTACACACTGAGGCCCAGCTGAGGCCGCAGAGCTAGCTGGTCAGTGGCAAGTTGGGACCAAAAGAAAACCGGAGGTCAGTCTTTGTCGCCTGTATTTGTCTCTGAGATTACATCGTTTGCCCGCTCAGGTTGGAAAGACTCACTTTACCTGGCCTGGGCATCGCCGTTCACGCCATCATCATGCGTGTTTTGGAGATGGTCTGACGGTTCATCCACAGGGGCCTGAAACCTGCGTGAGAGAAAGCAGTTCCCAGGAATGCGGATGCAGCAGAGCCAGCCCGCTGCATGTGCTTAGGCTCACTGCACAGACACCGGACTTGAGCAAACACTTTGGGCCTCAAATATTTACCGAGGGCCAGGGCCACGGCAGTGGACGAGAGAGGCTGGGCCCTGCTCTCATGGGAGACCCGTTCTGCGGGGGGAGACACGCCAAGGTTGGGAAGGAGGCCCAGCGGGACGGATGGTGGGGAGTGACAGTGAGGGAGACCTGCTTTCACTAGGGTGGTTTGCGAAGGCCTCCCTGCTGACGAGACCTGGGTGATGAGGTCCATGGAACAAGAAGAAGCAAGAACATTCCAGGCAGAGGCAGGGAAGTGGCAGCCAGTCTAGCTTCTTTGCGGGACTGAAAGGCCACTGTGCCTGGGGTGTGGGGAGGGGCCAACGTGGGCAGAGGTGAGCAGAGAGGGTCCCAGAAGGACTTTCAGGCCCCAGCACGATAGGCTTTAGAAAGACCACTGACTGTGGCATGCTGGAGGGGCCAGGGTGCGGGGCTTGACAACG
The DNA here is from genome assembly GCF_039906515.1 of Pseudorca crassidens. Taxonomy (NCBI): domain Eukaryota; kingdom Metazoa; phylum Chordata; class Mammalia; order Artiodactyla; family Delphinidae; genus Pseudorca; species Pseudorca crassidens. Next base: position 4,371,948 of record NC_090297.1, on the reverse strand, counting down.
GCGGCTTGGATGGAGGGTCACAGTCGAGACAAAGCAGGCGGACCAAGAGGGTTGAGTCAACAGGACTTGAGGATGGGTTGGCAATAAGGGATGAGGGAAAGAAAGGAATCCAAGTCTCCTGGGCTTTTTACTTGAGCACCTGGAGGACTGTGATGCCTTCACTGAGATGAAACAGGAGTAGCATGTTCGGCGGGGAGGAAACCAAGTTCGGGGCCTTTGTGGGGTTTGAGGTGCCCTGAGACCACCAAGAGGAGACTCTCCCAGGAAGGGGCACTTGGAGATGAGTCTAGAGCTTGGGCAGATCTGTGCTGGGGAGGGGGATTGGGGGTCATCTGCAATACCATGGGGTTTTAAAGCCAGGAGACTGGGTGAAGCCCCGTAAGGAGAGGGCGTAGGATAAGAAGAATGCCTGGGACTGAGCCCTGGGGAAAACTGACATTGGGGCCTTGAGCCAAGGGGGCAGAGCCCAAAGCCAAAGAGACTAAGAAGGAACCGCTGGGGGACTTCCCTGGTGGCCCAGTGGTTACGACTCTGCGCTCCCAAAGCAGGGGGCCCGGGTTCGATCCCTGGTCAGGGAACCAGATCCCACATGCATGCTGCAACTAAGAGTTCGTATGCCACAACTAAGCAGCTCGCGAGCCGCAACTAAGACCTGGTGCAACCAAATAAATAAAGATAAATTAAAATAAATAAAAATTTAAAAAAGGTTCTCTTTCCCTTTAAAAAAAATGAAAGAAGGAGGAACAGCTGGAGGGGCAGGAGGAAAACCACACCGGGAGTGTGGGGCGTCTTAGAAGCAAAAGAAGAGTGTGATGAAGGTGACAGACAGTTCAGGCTCACGAGTGCTGCTTCGAGGCCAAGGGATGTAGCCCACAGGTTGCTGATGGAACAGGAGCAGATTTGGTGGGTGGGGTTGGTGTGAGCTGCCAGCAGTGGGAGGGGAGGAAGCAGAGGGCAGCTCCAGATACCTGGAAAGCGGTGCCGTGAAGAAGGGTAGAGGCAGCCTCCCTGCTTGCCCCAAACCTCCAGGAGCTGGGCTCCTGCCCGAGCTTTCCATGTGCTGACACGAAGCACGGATGCCACTTCCCCACAGAGATGTGACTGTGCCGGGGTGTTGCCCCTTGCAGGCAGGCAGGAGCACCCTACTTGAAGCCAGCTGCTCACGGAAGCAGAGCACACAGAAGGGAAAGGACGCCAATGCTAAGAGCATGGCTTAGAACGGGCACACAGCGTGAACAGGCTGGGTAGGCGGCACCAGGATGTCACCTCCACCCAGAGGCCCCCCAGGATAATCCCAATCTCAACTGCTAACACCAGAGGTTAGTTCTGCCTGGTTTTGAGGTTTTATAAATGGAATCACACAGTATCTGGAGTAAACTGCTTAGTAAATGTCAGCTTAGGAGGACACTGTAACTAGTCCTGGCTGGACAGGGATTTGATCCAAATTGTGCAGAAGGCATGATGAGTGCAACCTCTCAGTGTGACGTTAAAATAGTCACTTTAAAGGTGGCTTGGCAATTCTGGATTAATACAGCAATTGCACACACACACACACACACACACACACTCTCTCTCTCTCTCTCTCTCTCATTTTTCCTTCTTCCCCAAACTCATTAAAACTAGTAAAGGGACCAAAACAATGAGGGGGAAAAAAACCTCTCCAGGTTGACAGCAGGAAAGGATAACAGCAAAATTTTGGAACTGGAGAGCATGTAGACAATGGTCACTAATTCAGCAGACCTGAGCGGCGGAGGCCCAACCAGTTCCCACCACAGAATCCTCAGGGGGCCCAGGAACGGGTAGCCCCAATGCCTCTGCAAGGAGGGTGGGACTGAAATAGGACGATGAAGGTCAAGATCCCTACCTCCGATCCGCTGCCCCCACCCCCAATACTGAAGGGTTAGTCTCTGGGAGGGTGCGACACACCGTGAGAACTACTGAAAGACAGAAAGTCAGCTGTGTGTACAGATACTCCATATGGTGACATTCCAGGAAGGAAACTGGGCAAAGATCTAAAACTGACATTGGGGCATCAAGAGTAAGATAAAGCAAAACAAAAAACGCTGCCCACCCAGATCCCTTACACCGAAACACCGCCCATGTGCTCAGAGCTTCCAGCCTGCTCTCCTCCACCCCAACTCCTAACATGAACCGGTAATTGAAGATTTCCTGACAGCTGAGAAAAGCCTTTAACAGGGAAGGTAGAAACCTAAATAAACAAAACGTAACTTGGAGGAAACAGACTTCAGAGAGAAGGAAACTTAAAAAAACAAAAGCAAAAAAACATGTATCGGCCCCCAAAGGGTTAAGATATTCTGTCCATGCAGCAATAGAATGCTGTGTAACAAGAGCAGTCAGGGTACCAAAAACACCTCTTTGGAAATGAAAAACAATTTAAAACATTTAAAAGAGCTCTTGGAAATTTTCTTCAAAAATGAAGAACTAGGGCTTCCCTGGTGGTGCAGTGGTTGAGAGTCCGCCTGCCGATGCAGGGGACACGGGTTCGTGCCCCGGTCCGGGAAGATCCCACATGCCACGGAGCGGCTGGGCCCGTGAGCCATGGCCGCTGAGCCTGCGCGTCTGGAGCCTGTGCTCCGCGACGGGAGAGGCCACAACAGTGAGAGGCCCGCGTACTGCAAAAAAAAAAAAAAAAGAACTAAATAGAAGAGTCAGAAGATAAGAGAGGAAATCTCCCAGAAAGTATAGCAAAAAGATGAAGAGGTGGAAAACAAGACTGAAAAGAGATGGTAAATCAGGGCCAGCCCCGGAAGGCCAATACCCAAGAAGAATTCCAGAAAGAGAAAAAGTGGAGAAAATCAACTAACCAGTTCAAGAAGAAATATGCCCAAACAAGGACATGAATTTCCAGATTGAAAGGACCCACCGCTACCCAATGGACGGGACTAGACCCTCACCAACGTGAAATTTCAGAACGCTGGGAGCAGAGAAGATGCCACAAGCTTCAGAAGAGAGAATAAGTGGGGACTTACCCAGTGGTCCGGTGGGTAAGACGCTGTGCTCCCAATGCAGGGGGCCCAGGTTCGATCCCTGGTTGGGGAACTAGATCCCGCATGCGTGCTGCAACTAAGAGTTCACACACTGCAACTAAGAAGTCAGCATGCCGCAACTAAAGATCCCGCATGCCGCAGCTAAAGATCCCACGTGCCGCAACTAAGACCCGGCACAGCCGAAATAAATAAATGAATAAATATTAAAATAAATAAATAAATAAGGAGAATAAGTGGGTCACATTACAAGGATTGGGAATCAGAATGCCTTCAAACCTCTCAAAGATAGCCTTGGAAGTTAGAAGACAATAGAGTGATGCCTTCGAAGGAGAATCCTTTCCAATTTAGAATTTCCATCTAGAATTCAATACCCAGCAAAACTATCAGTCAAGTGCAAAGGCAGAATAAAGATATCGCAGCCTTACGCTGTTCAAAACACGTCCCTTCTCTGCACCCTTTCTCAAGGAGCTGCTTGGAGGATGGCCTTCACCAAACCATGAAAGAGGACACGTGTCATATGGGAATCAGGAGATCTCACTCTGGAGTGAGACAAATGGAGTCCCCTGGAGGGTGGTGGAGGGAGAGGCTAGGTTGACCACTGTGTACCAGCCCTACAGGGCAACCACCCTGGGGCTCAGACTTGAGAGGCAGGCACATTGAGGACCTGCCACCCAAAATCCTCTGCCACTGTTAACACCTCCAGTGCTCAAGTATGGTGCTGAGAGCCTGGTCCAGGTTCCTATCTAGACTTGTCCTAACCGTGTACTGGGGAAGTTCTCTTTGCTCTGTGTCCTGCTGTCTGGATCAGCTGAGGACCCTCATTATACCCCCAAGGTGTAAAGAGATGGGCAGTTGTGTGCAGCCTGCTCATTCTGTGTTTTGGCAGATGTCCAGCACCTGGTCCTCCCAGATGCCCTGATTAAACCTTCATGACCTGGCCCACTGGCTTCCCTGAAAGGGGCTCTCCCAGAGGTGTGGCACCTTTCCTGCGCACATTCTGAAGTGTCTTGGTTCCCCCGGAACACTCCCTGCTCTCACCTGGGCTCTAGCCGCTCCTTCACCTTGGCAATGGAGCGGACGTAGGGCGTGATCTGCTTGGTGATGGTGGTCAGGTAGGCATTCTCCTGCTTCAGCTGGAGAAGGTCATGGAGCTGGGCTGTGGGGGCCCAGGCCAGAGCGTTAGGTCTTGTTGGCTTCAAATTCTTACTCTCCAGCCTTGAACCATCTAAATAACCCAACTATTTCAGTGATTACCTCTAATTAAAGAGTGAGGTAAGACTTGTGAAGGCATCCTACTTACTGAATCCTGATCTCAGATAGATCATTTGGGGGCCAGTTAGCAGCTGTGAGGCAAAGTCAAGAGCTAGGGGGAAGAGCACGGGGGTTCGTATCTGGTTAGTGGGTAACTGGCTTCCTGCCCCTGAAAGCATGTGGATTAGCTCCAGGACCGGGGTGCGCCCAGCTGCCCGGGACCTTCATAGATCTCCTGCTCATTAGCCACGCGCTGGTAGGATTCCTCCCAAATCTGAAAGAGAAAGTAAGTTGGATATTGCACGTGGCCGTGAGTTGGAATTTCCCTTGACAGCATTTCTGTCCTCTAGCTACTCAGAGCCATAGGGCACTCCCAGCCAGTTCATGTGGTTCCAGGCAGCAAAGGCCCAGGTTCCAGAGCCTGCCACACGAGGGCCTCCTGGGGCACCAGGCCAAGGTCCTCCTCCCCCTTCCTGTCCTGGGGTAGCTCATGTACATGCTGACAGGTGGAGCTGCAGGGGAGGGAGGTTCCTCGGGAAGGGCTACCTCCTGGAAGACTGCTCTCATGCCCTCCACGGAAGCATACTCCAAGGCGATCTGTGTGTCCACCTGCAGGGACTTGTGCAGGATGTCACCCATGATCTCGGCCTTGATGAGCGAGTGGTGCTTGGTGAGGTCCCGGTGCAGCTCCTGTACCTGGTCCTTCAGGTTCTGCATCTCTGCCTGCAGGCGCTGGGGGGAGAGACCGCGTGAGTGCCTGTGTTTCCTGCAGGCTGGGTGCACTGCGGGGGCCTCAGTGGAGGGACGGCTTGCAGGCCAGGTGGCCAGGACTAGATTTGACCACTGCACCTTGGCGAGAAGGGGTGGGGCCTTTCCCAGCTGGCAGGTCCCTGGCCCCCTCACCCGGTAGGAGTTCTCAAAGTGGCGGCAGTGTTCCGTGAAGGGTGAATCGTCGCCCTCCGCCAGCAGCACCTTGGTGCTGATGGACCGGTGCAGCGTGGGCTTTTGGACCGGTGACCCCAACATCTTTCCCACGGGGGAGGGGCAGCTGGGTCCCATCAGCACCTTGGGGCCCGAGCCCCCTGCTAGCCTGGGGAGAGAACTAGTGTGGATGTAGACGTGGGGGTTCCGGAGGGTCTTCCCTTCCCCCAGCCTCCCAGCGCGTTCTCAGCCTTCTCAACCCTCTCACCCCAGGCTGCACACCACTACCACGCAGGAGCTCTGAAAAAACCTGATGCAAGGCTGTGTACACCCAAGACCAATGACATCAGCAGGGTATTTTTTTTAAATCCTGAGGGTGATGCCAATGTGCAGAAGAGTCCACCAGGATATCCTCAGACAGTACGTTCCCTCACACACACTCGACCTTGCAAATTTGGCTTGACGCCCAGTACCCTTTGCCTGGGGCCCTGGAGCTCTCAGCAGACACATCCAGCTCAGGCGTTTCTCCTAACTCCCTCGGGGGTCTCCGGCTCTCTAGACTGGGCCCCGCCCCCCGCGGAAGTCAGACCCCCTGCGGCTTCTGGAGACCCAGGCCCCACCCTAAGCTACCCCTTCCTTCCAGGGCTTAGGCACCCCAGTCCGGGTGCGGCGGCGGCGGGTGGGGGAGCCCCTGAGTCCCTCTGTCCACCCCTGGCCTGGCTCCACTCCAGGTCAGCCACGCGCTTCCGATCCAGGGCGGCCCCGACGGCTGTTTCCAGGCTGGGCGGCCTCTCCCTCCCGCGTGGACATCTTTGGAGCCCAGACGCGGCGCGGGGAGCTCGGCGAGCTGGGAAGGGCGGCCCCCACCCCAACGGGGACCTTGTGCCCGCATCCCCTTCCCGGTCCCGGCGCCCCTGCGGCTCACGTGCTGGTACCGCCCCCGGCACCCGCCGCCCGGCGCGGTCCCAGCAGCAGCAGCGGCTCCAGGCAGCGCGCGAACTCGGCGCGGTGGTCGCTGGCGATCTGGGGGGACGGACGAACTCGTGAAGCAGCTCCAAACTCCGCGGGCCTCCGCCCCCGGCCCGGCCCACCCCGCGGCCCCGCCCACCTTGCTGCTCTGTGCGGGCCGTAGGCTATGTGGCCGCGTGACGATGCCCTGCAGCCTCTCCACCAGCTCCTGCGCTCATGTGGGTGGGGGCGTGGGGGTGACAGGGAGGCGGGAGGACCGGAGGACGCGTCCGTCTTTAGGATTTCACCTGCCATCCAATCCTTCCACACCACCCCTGCCCCCAAATCCACAGGAAAGACTGGGGGGTCTGGACTCCAGTAGACACAATGCACTTTGGGGGAGAGGCTTATGCTCCCTTCTAGGCTTTGCTGTCCTCTTATTTTTTTACTTAGTTTTTGGCCGCGCTTTGCGTGGCTTGCGGGATCTTAGCTCCCCGACCACCAGGGATTGAACGGGGTGGAGTCCTAACCGCTGGACCGCCAGGGAATTCCCTGCTGTCCTATTAAAAGGGGTTCAGCCAGCCCCTAAATGTTTTGTAGATGATGGTGTGGAAGAGGGGGCTACCCAAAGACCCCCTGGTCCAGCCTCCAGGTAACAGGCTGCCCAGCTCCGAGGTGGGGGGCTCTGGTGTGCAGGGTGGGTTCCTGGTGGGGAGGGGGGGAGACACAGAAGCTGTGGGCACTCACATAGCCCAGGTCCAGGAACTCAGCCTTGTTGGCCAAGCTGAGAAAGGAAGAGCAGATGGCCAGGTGGACCTGTGAGAGGGACACTGCTCAGTGCCTGGGCTGGGTGCCCAGCCCTGCGCCCCCAGCTCCCCTTACCTGGAGGGTGGGCAGCAGAGTAGCCAAATGGGAGAGCTGCTCCTTGAAGGCCTTGTCCTTTTCTTCATACTGGCTGGGGGAGGAGCGGGCAGCCTCATCTCCAAGGGGAGGGCTGCCCACCCCCACTCTGGGGGCGGGCTCAGAGCTGGGTGGTTCCATCTCCCCACCAGCTTTGTGCATCCTTCCTCGACACCCCTTCCCTGAGCCCTGAGCTTTCCTCCTCTCCGGTAGACACCTGGATGTCTTGCTCTCCAGGGTGGGCCGGCGCCTGCCCGGGCTATGAGATAGGTGTCCGGAGGTCAAGGGGCAGGGGATGGAGAGCCCGCCACCACTCACCTCTGCACAGCCTGCAGCAGCAGCGCTTTCCTCTCTGCCAGTTTGTCCTGGGAGGGAAGGTCTGCTACTGGCTGGGCAAACTCGGCCCTGCCACCTCCCAGCGCTCTCCCAGTCCCCTGGGCCCCAGCCACACGGCTGCTTAGGCTGGCTCTCTCCAGCCCACCAGCGCTGCTGCCCGGGCCACCTCCTTCTTGCATCTCACTGCCTGAGAGCCCTGGTGCCCTCACCTTAAATGTCACCTCCTGGGGGAAGTCTTCCCTGACCCCCTCTCACCACCAGCGCCAGCCTGGGGCAGGCCCGTGCTCCACCTCTAGAACTCTCCTGGCAGCTAGATTGATTAAGTAACTTCTGAAAGCAGCTCAAGACTTGCTGCCCTGCTACACTGGAAACTCCACACGGGCCCCCGGGGGGAGGGGCCTGCCCTGTGTCCCGGGCACCGGCCATGGCTGGTAAGGATGCTCAGCCTGTGGCTGTCTAGTCCCCCCTACCCCTCACCTGCATGCTGCCGAAGAGGGCGTGGATGGCGGCCTCCTCATCCGCCGCGCTGCGTCGCACCTCGTCCACCATCGCCTGCAGCAGTGCGATGGCCTCCCCTGTGGCGGTCTGCAGGGCCTTCACCGCCTGGGGACAGGGCGGCCTCAGCCTTGTGGGCGCGCGTTCTCAACCCCCGCCCCGGCGCGCTGGGCACCCCGCGCTCACCAGCATGGCCTGCTGCAGCCGCTCGCAGCCTTGCACGTACGCCGACTCGAGGTCCACGCAGTGAGCCCGGCTTTCCCTACGGGGAGCCCGCGGATGAGCCCTGCTCCGGGCCACCCTCCAGCCCCCTCACCTCCCGCGCCCTCTACCCACCCCTGCATGTCCCGGAAGCAGCGGATGCACAGCAGCGACTTCTTGTCGGTGGAGAACATGATGTAGGGCTCGGCGTGCAGTGCTGCGGCGGAGGGGGGGAGTGCGGCGGTGAGGGCTCCGGCTGGTGCCTGTCCCCATCCCCGCCCAGCGCTGGTCCCCATCCGGCACGCCGCACTCACTGCACTTCTGGAGCACGTCGCGGCTGCGCTGGCCCAAGGCCACGATGTCGTGGCGCGCGAACATGCGTGCCCGGTGCGTCTCATCGCGGCAGCGCGCGCACAGCGGCTGCCCGCACGTGTTGCAGAAGTACGTGGTCTCTGCGTCCTGCGGACAGAGCTCAGGCTCAACCCGCCCGTGAACTGGGAGCCTGATCCCATCACAGCCCGCGAGGGAACTGCAGCCTCCGCACGTCGTGGCTGTGCGTCTTGGCCCCGGCCTGGGGCAGGCCCCCGGCCTGCAGCCCTTTCATGTAACCCCAACGCGCAGCGCTCTCATGTACCCAGTTTACAGACGAGAATATTGAGGCTCAGAGAATAGGTAAGGAGGTCCAGTAAGGAGCAGTTACCCAGGACGGTCTTGCGGAGGGGGTTACATGGGGTTGTGGGGAGGGCAGGCACTGCCTTTGCAAAACATTTCACCTAGAACAAAAACGTATGTGTACGCCTGTGTGTGTGTGAAGCCCCGCCTTGGCGCCCTCACTAGTAGCCACACGGATGCCTACGCCGGCCATCTGGAGTGGGAACTTGGCTGGGAGGCGAAAAGGAGTGAAGACCTGCAGGTGCCCTTCCCCAGGGCTGAGAGTCCAGGGCACTGACCCCAGTAATGGCTATGAAAGCACAGACCCCCAACTTCCTACGTTGGCACTCAAGGCCATTTCCTCCCCATGCTCTCCTGACCTCCAGCCCCTCACCTCCTGCTGGTTATGTCTGTACTTCTGCGTAGCACATATTCTAGAACTTGCACGCCCTCCCAGACCTTTTGCTCCTGCAGGGACATCCTCCTGGGATTTGGAATACCTGGTCCAGCCTCCACAGGCCAGAGAGAGTCTCGCGTGCCCTTCACAGTCCAGCCTGAAGCCTGTCCTCTGCTCCCTGGTCTTTCAGGATCGCCCCTCCCCAACGGCACAATGTCCTCACTTCCCCTTGGGCTGTTGATAGCTGCCCACAGCTACCCAGGTAGCAGCGGACCCCAGAGAGCTGGCCTAGGCCTGTGCCCTGGCATGCCCTTCCTGTTCCAATTCACAACTGTGTTCTGAGTTGGGCACCAGTAAACTCTCCCCAAATCGAAATAGCCTTAACCCCTGCAACTATCTTGGTGTTGGCCCAGGGCAGTTGTTTTGGACCTCAGTCTCCACACCAGTAAAATGGGGCCCACATTCTGGATACAGGGTGCCTTAGAGAGGCGTTGGAGAATGCCCTGATGGGTGATCCTCTGATGACATGGCACACACTGCAAGCGTCAGGACAGTGCAACCTGGCACCCTCCGCTCCCCACCCCACCCCCAGGCGCCCCTGCCTGCTTGCCGCACTCCTGGTCGCAGTTGGCACAGCGCACCACGTCCATACCATCCCCTGAGCTGTCCACCAGGAACTGCAACAGCCGATCCACCGGAGGCAGCCCGCTGGGGCCCTTCACCACCGTCTGGTGTCTGCGGAGAAGCTCCAGCCAAGATCCGGAGGCCCCTTCCCGAAGGCTCCCTACCCCCTTCCTACTCCAGACATTCCAGTCTGGAGCTAAAAATAGGGCGGCGGGAGGTGGGATGACTGCAGGTCTGATGTCTGTAAATACCTCAGCCAGTGCTCTCTGACCCCGTCCCTTTCCAGTCCTAGGGGAATCTTGGGATGGGGCTGGCGACTCAGGGTGTCAAAGGCAGAAGGCTCCCCTCAACCCCCTCTCATGGCATTGGGCAAATTTAGGGCCACCCCGGGTAACTTGAGCCAACATAACCTGCTTGTGTTGACTGAAGACTTCAGGACCCCCAAGTGAGTTACTGGGAGTGTCCAGACGCTGAGCTGAGATCCCCTACTCCAGCAGCATTGAATCCGACAGCACGCGCCCTCTAGCCCACCCTTGCCCCCTGACTTTCTGTGGGAGGCCTTGGGCCATAACCCCAGGTCTCAGTTACCCCATCTGTAAAATGGGCTGGAGCCTTCATGTTCTCTGGCAGAGAGGTGCAGGCTGCGGGCAGCCTCTCCCAGCCGTCTCCACAGGGAGTCAGAACCTTGCCCTCCCAGCACCTAGGTCCCAGCCCAGCGGGGACAGTCTCCCGTCTTAAGGGGCTCGAGGCACTCACTGGCACAGCGGGCAGGCGAGGCGGCCGTCGGCGGTGCGGCCGCGCAGGCAGCCGGCGCAGAAGTCGTGGAAGCAGTCCAGCAGGCAGGGGTGCTCGTACTGCGCGCGGCACAGCGGGCACACGAGCGGGGGGCCGCTCGCCGCGTCCAGGGCGCCCGGGCCCTCCAGGGGCGCAAAGATAGCTCCCGACATCTTCGGGCACAGCGCAAGAGGGCGGGGAGGCGCCCGCGGCCCCTCTGCCCCGGCGCCTCCTCCCTCCTACCTGGCCCGCTGGACCACGCGCGGCGTCCAGCGGTCGTGGAGCGGGAAGCAGCGAGGGTCCGGGGCTGGGGGCTGGAGCGCCGGGCGCGGGGAGAACGGGCAGGAGGCGCGCGGAGGGGCCAGACCCTGTGCCGCCGCCCTCCCCGCCTCTCCACGGCAGCCCTGGAAGGTCAGTCGGTGCCTCCTACCCAACGCCCAGCCTCCCCGGGCCTCCCTCTCCCCTCCCCCCCACCCCAGGAATTCCCCTCCCGGTGTCCTCTGGGTGACCCGCAGCCGACACCCCTTCCGCGCCAGGCGCCCCCAGCCTCGCGCGCGGTGCCCCCGTCCACCTTCCCGAGGCTGGCGCCGGCTGCCTCGAGCCGAAAACCTGGACGGATCTCGGCGCTCGCCGCCGCTGTGACCCAGGGCTCCGGTTACGGCCACGGCCGCGGCCACTGCTCCCCTCGCCCGGAGGAGGAGAGGCGGCAACGCGCGTCTGGAAAGGACCCCGCCGGGCAAGGGTTCGAGGTTCGGACTGGACCCCGCCCGCGGTGACAGAGCCCGGAGCCCGGAGACGTGGGAGCGCCGCGCAGAGCTCCTCAGGGGGATACGGCCCCGCTGGCTAGGCCGGCTCTGTGCGGTCGGATTTGGGCCGGGACAGGAGTGAGTCCGCGCGGCCCTATTTCCTCGACGGGCAGTCGAGGGCGCCCGAGAGCAGCAGCCGCCCCTCCCTCCCACAGACACTCCAGTTCTTGTGAGAGCTCGTGAGAGGGCTTGGAAGCCCAGGGCTGCCTTTGGCAGGTTGGGTCTCTCGGCCAAGTTTCTGACCTCTCAGAGCCTCAGAGCTGGGGTAGAACAGGGCAGCCGCCCGGTGATGAGGTGAGACTTCAGTGAAGTGAAACGCACACCCTAAGCTTCCAAAATAATTAAGGCCCCACGCCCATCATCAGCGAGTTCCCAAGGTAGGTTTGGGTGGGAGCGTGACAGAGGAAGCTCTGAGCCTTTCCAGCTGGGCCCCCTCTGCCCTTCTTAGCCTGGCAAGTGATTGTTTCACCCAGTTTCATTTTCTCCAGCATGCCCGCCTTCTCTGCACATGTCACCCTGAGCTCCGGGAAAGCGGCCCCTGTAGCAGTCCGTCTTGAAATCAGAGTCAGGCCCACTGCCTGGCCCATAGAAGGTGCTCAATAAAATCTTACTAATCAGGGACTTCCCTGCTGCCACAGTGGTTAAGAATCCGCCTGCCAATGCAGGGCACACGGGCTCGATCCCTGGTCCAGGAAGATCCCACATGCCGCAGAGCAACAAAGCCCGTGGGGCACAACTACTGAGCCTGCACTCTAGGGACCGCGAGCCACAACTACCGAGCCTGGAGCCACAACTACTGAGCCCGCGAACCACAGCTACTGAAGCCCACGAGCCCTAGGGCCCATGCTCCGCAACAAGAGAAGCCACCGCAATGAGAAGCCCACGCACCACAACGAAGAGTAGCCCCCGCTCGTCGCAACTAGAGAAAGCCCGCATGCAGCAACAAAGACCCAACGCAGCCAAAAGTAAAATAGATAAATTTTTTTAAAAAGTTATAAAAAAAAAGTTATAAAAAACAATCTTACTAACTAGAAAAAACTAGGAGATAATATTCCAGCTGATTTTTTTAAAAAAATACATTTATTTATTTATTTTTGGCTGCGTTGGGTCTTCGTTGCTGCATGCGGGCTTTCTCTAGTTGCAGCGAGTGGGGGCTTCTCTTCGTTGCAGTTCGTGGGCTTCTCACTGCGGTGGCTTCTCTTGTTGCGGAGCACGGGCTCTAGGCGTGCGGGCTTCAGTAGTTGTGGCACGCCGGCTCTAGAGCGCAGGCTCAATAGCTGTGGCTCACGGGCTTAGTTGCTCCACAGCATGTGGGATCTTCCCGGACCAGGGACCGACCGAACCCGTATCCCCTGCACTGGCAGGTGGATTCTTAACCACTGTGCCGCCAGGGAAGCCCCCTCCAGCTGGGAAGCCCCCTCCAGCTGGGTTTTGAAGGATGAGTAGAAGTTTGCCGGGGGAAGAAAGGAAGTGAATTCTAGGCAGGAACTACCTATTTTTTAAGGGTCCTCCCTAGCCTTGGTTCCATTTGTGCTCCAAGTCATAAAAACAGTGGTCAATGTTTGTGGGTCAAGATACTATTCAAAGCTCTTTTACTTGTATTATGTCATCTAATCCTGACAATGTTACTTTTGAGTAGTATTTACTGAGCATCTGCCGTGCACCATACACAAGAAGGGCGCCTAACCCACCAGGCAAGGTTAACCAAGTGCACAAATAAACAAGTACAATAATGACAGACTGTGTTAAATGCTCTGAAGGAAAGAATCAGGATGATGTGATGGAGGGCAGCTGGGAGGGAGTGGAGCTGAGGACACACTAGATAACCCTGGGCAGAGCCCCTGGAGGATGAGAAAAAATCAGACACAAGAAAAGCCAGGAAGAGTTCAAAGCTGAGGCGGGAATTCCCTGGTGGTCCAGTGGTTAAGACTTCGCCTTCCCATGCAGGGGATGAGGGTTCGATCCCTGGTCGGGAAGCTAAGATCCCACATGCCTCCAGGCTAAAAAAACAAAAAAAACATAAAACAGAAGCAATATTGTAACAAATTTAATAAAGACTTAAAAAAAAAAAGTGGCGGCAACAGTAAGTACAAGGTCCCAGAAGTTGGAATAAATTTAGAGGAAGGAAAGGAAGACCAAAGTGGGTGGAGATGAAGGGACACAGGCTGGGGGGTGAGGCTGGGAATGGAGAGTGGGGGTAAGGGTGGAGAGGTGAGAGTGGTTTCATGGGGGTGAGGGTGGTCACCTTGACCCTCTGGTCTAGAGAAGTCACGAGTTCAGGATGGAGGCTGCACACACAGACCTGGGGAGCTGTATTTAAGGATATGAGTCTGGGGCATGCCAAAGGTCAAGTGCAGATGAAGATGAGAGGAGCTCTGTGCCCTGTGGCTCTTCAAGTCCGCGGAGGAGGAGGGAGAAGCAAGGGCACGGAGAAGAAGCAGCCGGTGAGGTGGGAGGAGAGCCTGAGGTTCTGGGGGCCCAGGGAAGAAGGGTCAGCAAGGAGGAGGGAGTGACCTGTGGTGTCAGATGCTACAGAAGCAGGAATAGGAGGACCAGGACCCGCCCCCAGTGCTTAGCAGGGGGACATCACCAGTGACCTTGATGAGAGCTGTGCTAGTGACTGGGGAGGCGGGGTGCAAAAGGCTCACCAGAGTGGGTTCAACAGGAAATGGGAGGAGAGAAACTGCAGACAGCACACAGAGGAAACTGCCAAGAAATTTGGTTAAAGCGATTGTCTTAGTTCAGGCTGCTGTAACAAAAATGTCACAGGCTGGGCGGCTTAAACACCAGAAATTTCTCACAGTTCTGGAGGCTGGAAGCCTAAGAGCAGGTGCAAACAGCTCTGGCTCCTGGGGAGGGCCTTCTTCCTGGCTTGTTGTCGGCTGCTTTCTCCCTGTGGCTCACGTGGCAAGAGAGATCTCATGTGTCTTCTTTCCCTTAGAAAGGCACCAGTCCCATCATGGAGCCCCACCCTCACGATCGCTAATAAATCTAATTACTTCCCAAAGGACTCACCTCCAAATACCACCATTTTGGAGACTAAGGTTTCAGCTATGAATATGGGGGGGACACAAACATTCAGTCCACAGTAGAGAGGAGACAAAAGGGGTGGTAAGTAACCGGGAATGTTGGGGGTTGAGAGATTGCTTTTTCTGTTTTAAGATGGGGGATTTTATCTTTATTTTATTTTATTTTTTAATTTTTGGCTGTGTTGAGTCATCGTTGCTTGCGCGGGCTTTCTCTAGTTGCGGCGAGCGGGGACTACTCTTCGTTGAGGTGCGCGGGCTTCTTATTGCGGTGGCTTCTCTTGTTGCGGAGCACGGGCTCTAGGGGTGTGGGCTTCAGTAGTTGCAGCACGCAGGCTCAGTAGTTGTGGCACACGGGCTTAGTTGCTCCACAGCATGTGGGATCTTCCCAGACCAGGGATCGAACCTGTGTCCCCTGCATTGGCAGGCGGATTCTTAACCACTGCGCTACCAAGTAAGTCCCAAGATGGGAGATGTTAAAGAATGGTTGAGTGCTGATGGAAAAAAATCCAGAAGAAAGGATACATTGATGATTTCATGGGGTGGGGGGCAAGGACTGCTGGAGTGACATCCTCAAGTAGGCGGAAGTATGCCAGATGAATGCCCTAGTGTTGGGTTGACCTCAGATGGGGGCAAGGATGCTTCTTCCACAGTAACAGGAGGAAAGGCAGAGCTGGGTAAAGCTGTTGCTGGATGGGTAGATGTGGAGGCAGGTGTGTCTGGAAACTCTCTTTGGATTGCTTCTATGTTTTCAAAAAAAGAGCAATGGAAGTCATCAGCTGAGAGGGAGGCTTTGGGGCGAGGAGGTGGCATTCTGACCAGAGATGTGAAAACAATCACTTAGAAGATTGTTAGGCAGCCCCTGGGCTTGCTCAGAGTTAGGAGAGATGTCACTCGGGAGGAAGAACACTAAGGATTGTTAACTAGGTATCAAGACTTGACTCCATGCTCCCAATGCAGAGGGCCTGGGTTCAATCCCTGATTGGGGAAGTAGATCCCACATGCATGCCGCAATTAAGAAGTCCACATGCTGCAACTAAGAAGACCGCATGCCGCAACTATGAGTCCGTGTGCCACAACTAAGACCTGGCGCAGCCAAAATAAATAAATATTAAAAAAAAAAAAAGAACAGTAGCAACTTCAGGAAGTGGCTACCACACCTAAGGTGGTCTTATTAAAATGGAGACACTTAAAGAACAGGGCCCAGGAAGCTGATACATGAGAAAGGGGTGCTGCTCAGCTGGGGCTGGGGTTTCTGGGGAGAAGAAAATGAGGCTGGTTCTACAAGCGTTGGAATAACTGCAAACTGTATTCAACTGCTGTTTCTGGGATGTTCCAACGGTTGCTACCAGGATGAAGAAGCAGGAGTAGGTGACACCAACAGAACAGGAACAAGCAGGAAGCAAACAGGGAGAAGTCTCTTCTTTCTCCAGCCTGCAGTCTCCCCTCTAGGCCCCCGTTGAAAGAACTTGACCAGGTTGCAGGTGGTAAAGCAGAAACGTGGTTTGCAGTCAAGAACAGCAGGGTGGAGGCTTCCCTGGTGGTGCAGTGGTGGGGAATCCTCCTGCCAATACAGGGGACACGGGTTCGAGCCCTGGTCCAGGAAGATCCCACATGCCGCAGAGCAACTAAGCCCGTGTTCCACAATTACTGAGCCTGAGCTCCAGAGCCTGCGAGCCACAACTACTGAGCCCGCGTGCCACAACTACTGAAGCCCGTGTGCCTAGAGCCCGTGCTCAGCAACAAGAGAAGCCATCGCAATGAGAAGCCTGTGTACCACAACGAAGAGTAGCCCCCGCTCGCCGCAACTAGAGAAAGCCCGTGCGCAGCAACAAAGACCCAACGCAGCCAAATAGAAATAAATGAAATAAATACATTTATTAAAAAAAAAAAAAAAGAAGAAGAACAGCAGGGTGGGTTTGGAACTTGGTCATCTGGCAGAGTAGGCCTGAGGATAAATAAACCTAGACCAGACAGCATGGGGAGTTTCCTCCCCCACCACTGTGAGCCAGGATTGGGCTTCTGCTAGGTGAGTACAGGGCACACAGGGACTGGAGGGTGTGTGCAAGTGAGTGATTGTAACTGGTCAGGACACGACGGGGGGAGCGTGGGTGAAAGTGGTCCAGTCCATGGACTGTAGGTCTGGGCATGAAGACCTTTGCCATTCAACTTTGGTCCGCGGACCGGCAGCACCAGCATCTCCTGGGAGCTTTGAGTAATGCAGACTCTCAGGCCACTGAAACCCATTGAATTGGAATCTGCATTTTTAAGGGATTCCCAGGTGATTCCTGTCTATATGCCAGTTTGTGGAGCGCCGGCAGAAGAATGTTTGGAATTGGGAAGCTAGAAGGGATGAACTGGAAAGCTAGGAGGTGATGATCGGAGTGTGGGCGGCTTGAACTTGAGGTGGTGGAGAGTGTACCTGACGGCAGCAAAGAGGGCTAGCGCAGGGAGACATCCCCCCCATCTCCCCACCCCCGGCACCAGCTTCCAGGCTGGGCGCTTTAGGTAGGAAGAAGCCAAGGGCTCTCGGGCATTAGGACCCCAAATTAGGCCTCACCTCCCCAAGTTAGTGAGTTCGACTCCCATCCCAGTAGCTGGTAATTTACGGTTTATTGAATTTCCTTAATTTTTGTTTTCTTTCTAAGACTTGCAAAAGTAGAGCGAACCCCTTTATTTCTCTTTGGGGTAGTCTAGTATGGCTCCCCGCTCCGATCCGTCGCAGTGGGACAGGCCACCCTGCCTCCCTCCCCCTGCAATCCTCCGGACGGGTGAGAGGACAGGTTTTGCATTCAGGCAAAAGAAATCGCTCCCCGAGCGTACAGTACAGGGCGAGATGGTGGCGACCGTGGGGCGTGGCAGAGCGATTAGTACGGCCTGAGTCCTGCGTGCTCTGCGCGCTGCGGACTCTTTGCGTCTGCGTAGTTCACCCAACTCCTTTTCTGCCTCCGCTGCGGCGATGGCGCCAGTGGTTAGTATGGCTCCGTGTGAGGCCTCGGCTCTGGGGAGAGGCACGTGGGCCTCGCCGGCCCGGCCCCTGCCTGGCTCGCGGTGCACGGCTCTCTGCAGCATTCTGCCGGGGCCGGGCTAGCGGGCCGGCCGGAGCAGGCTGGGGCGGCCGCCGGGCCCCGCACATTGTGGGCGGAGGAGGCCGCGGCCCGAGGCGTGAGGGGCAGACCCGGGACTCTCGGAGGCCGCGGCTTGGGCTTGGGCCCCTGCCTGCGCGGCCAGCGGGGAGCTGGGAGCCTGAGACTGCAGCCTGGGTCGGTCAGCGGCCCTTGGAGCCCGGCCGGCGTGAGGCAGCCGAGGCCTGGGCCTGGTTACCTGGGCGGAAGGCGGGGAAGGAGGGGACCCGGCGCCCTTGGTGACCGGTGGAAAGGTCCACGGAAGGTGGCGTGGCCGGCCTGTGTTCAGAGGGAGGCCCGGGTTAGAGGAGCCTTCCGCGTCTGCGGAGGAAGTTCAGTCTTCAGGGTGCAGCTCTACAGCCCCTTTAGGGGTCGGGGGAGGGCCCGGTTCCATTCGCTCTCAGCCAGGCTGGGACTGGGCCCTCGCGCGGCGCCCTCGCGTCACTCCGGCTGCAGATCTGGGAGGAAGTTTTCCTACCCTCCTTCTTTGCTGGGACGCCTTGGGAACAGTTTCGGCTCCTCTCCGTTTTTCTGCCTGGGTGGGCTTGTAAGACTTCTGGGCGTGTGTATGCTTTTGGTTTAAAACCACGGTGGGAGGTACGGAGAGCATTGCCGGCAGGTCTTTTATTTGCTGATTGTATATTTCTGGGGCTAGATTTTTGAAGCAGCCCCTTTGATTGTTACTAGGAAGACGTGTTGGGGGGGGGGAAGTGACTTGTTGAAAGCTGAATGTTTGAAAAATTGACCCAGTTAATACAGGTTTTAGGTGGAGTTTTTTGAGACATGAAGAGAGGTAAGACGGATTCTTGGAAAAGTCTGTTTAGATTCTGAAAGGCTTTTTCAAGTGCACCTGCGGGTAAGTAGGTTGTCCAAATGCTTTTCCTAACGGTGTTACACTTGTAGACGGAGAAGAATCATAGGAGGTTTTTTCTGAGAGTGAAGAGGCTGGAATCTTGCAGTTAAACTAGTGCTTTGAAAGTGCTAGATGAAATCAGTCAAAAGGCCAGGAATTGTCGCCATTAATGTTATAATTAGAACCTAAGTTTTAGCTTTATCCTTGTCCCAGCTGGGGTTAGACGGGCTGCTAGGATGTGTAGTTCTGGTCGCTGTCCTGAGAAGGTAGATGAGACAGGACGAAGGGAAAACGGCTAAACTGGATCAGGACCCGAGTCTGGAAAGTGAGGACACGAATTTGTTGCAGATTAAAGTTGTTTTGGGTCCGCAAGGCATGTGCATGCCTGTGTCTTAATCCTGGAAGAAAACGAATGAGTATTCCTTTAACTTTATTTTGGAAATTTTAGGGCAAATAAGAGGAGACGTTCATTTCATTGTAGTTCATAAGCTAACAGACCTTCATGCTCATAGAAACTGGCGAGGCTGGAAAGTGTACATGGGTCAGGAGTGCTAGCATGATTTCCCCTTCAAGAGGGCATGACCCCCGGTTTGTAGAGGAGCATCTTGAGTGTGATCCGGCGTCCACTCGTGGCGCCTTTGCGGGGGAACACAGTTTCATGGTTTTTGTATTTGCATGTACTTTTACGATTCTAGTAGTTTTGCTTTTGTTGAGTTTTTTTTTTTTTTTTTGGACTGGTTATGCCTTCATCTCTGTTATCATTTGTATACTTTTCTTAGAAAAAGCTTGTGGTGAAGGGGGGCAAAAAAAAGAAGCAGGTCCTGAAGTTTACTCTTGACTGTACCCATCCTGTAGAAGATGGAATCATGGATGCGGCCAATTTTGTAAGTTACACCCTTGATGTCACCCTGGTTAGTAGTGAACCCTTTGAGTTGTTGCTGAGAAGACCTCCTGGAGCGTGCTTGCTGGCTGGCCCTGGCTACTCTGCTCTTCTGGCTCTACTGTTTGACCCTGGAGCTTTGTCTAGTTCTGCTTCTCACCCTTGCTTTCCTGTGTAGCAGTTGTGAGGAGTAAAGGAGATGCGCTCTAGCACATCAGTGCCAGAGAACTACCTCGTCGTCATCTTCTTCAGTTTCCAAAAATGATTTTACTTAAAATTTACTAGGAAACAGGCAAACCTTTGCACTTGAGTGTGTTTTAAGTGTAAGCTGTGGGCCCTGACCCTCAGGGCCAAGGGGGTGCCTGTGACCTGGGCCTGATGCTTGGCTCTGGGGCCTTGGACAGATGGCAGCATCTCCTTGAGTTTTCTCTTTTATTAAGCACCAGAGCTTCAGTGTTTCTGTGAGAATATCCTGTTTGCTGATTTGTAATTGGAGCTTGGTTCTTTTTAGGCCTTGCTCTGTACAGATTTTTTACCCTCATGTTGGCCCCATTCCCCAATATTCCTCTATTTCACATAAGTCTAGAAAAATTAACCTCATTGTCACCTTTTTGACTCTGCAACTTGGTTGTGGCATTTTACTGTTTTCCTCTCCGATAGCCAAGCTTGGGGGAATTCAGGAATATTGTGCAGAACCCTAAATTGACATTTTCTCTTTAGTCTCCAGAAGGTCAACTACTGCAAGATAAACATTACAACAAGAATAATTTTCAAATAAAAAAATTAAAGGTTTGGCTTACAGCCACTACTTACAAAGCGTGGAATTCGGGTAACCTGTAGTTCACTACCCTCTGGTAGATGCCTTTTGTGTCCTGGCCTGTCCTGCAAGAAGTCCTTCACTTGACTCCTTAGTTCCTTCTCCAGCCAATGACTTCTTGCTTTTCTCCGTGGCCTCTTTTCCCTCGTAACTTGTGGCTTCTTCCAGTTTGTGTCTGGGATGTTCCCTTCTTCCTTCCTCCCTCTGTACTCATCTGTGTATGTGACTGTCTTCCTTCTAGACGCCTCCTGAGGATAGAAAACACGAGTCATTTATGAGTCTGAGATGCAAAGGTCAGGATTTCTGACCTAATCCCTCCCCTCCCCCCCCCCCCCCCCCCCCCCCGCCAACCTGTCGCCAGTTAACATATTGTGTATTGGAGTTTTTAAATAGAGGACTGTAGGAGTTGGGAGCTGAAGGGACTTCGTAGCATTGCAATAGCAAGAAAACCAAAAAAACCAAAAAAGAGTCCTCCTTTTTGGTCAGAGACTCCTGAAACCCATGGAAGTGAATGACCAGCCCAGGCTTCCACGGGGATTTGCCCAGAGTTCATCTCTGGGCTCCTAGGCCACTGTCCCTTCTGCTGTTCGTTGATGGTGCACGTGGCCCCTCAGCAGATCTGTAATTGTTTTGGTCACTGTATGTTTTTGTTCCTTCTGCTGGATTGAAGACCTATTTTCTCTTATCACACAGAGGACAATGCTTTATATGTCTTAGGTCCAGAAGTTGCTTGTCACTTTGGTTGCCTGTATCTTGTAAGTTTGGGCCTGGGTTTCCTGACTACTCTCTCCCGAGACCCAGGAGTCAGAGCCTTGCATGGCGTAGAGGCACATTGAGCATATGTGTGGAAGTAGTCATGTATGTTCATGCTAGGATGTTTTCAGTTACATATGTAAACAGTTGAATACCATCTTCTAATTGCTGTTCCTAGATTTCAGATCTTTGGCCAAAGATTTTCTTTTTTTTTAAGATTGAACATTTAATGAACTATATATGCTTAGAGTTAGGAGTATAAAGAAAATGAGATGGGTGAACTGGTCAATTTGATGATTTCTACAGGAGCAGTTTCTTCAGGAAAGAATCAAAGTGAATGGAAAAGCTGGGAATCTCGGAGGAGGTGTTGTAACAATCGAAAGAAGCAAAAGCAAGATCACTGTAACTTCCGAGGTGCCTTTTTCCAAAAGGTATGGGAAAGAGATGAGCGTTTCTTGCCTGCATCCTAGCACTAAGATTCCCACCCCCACCTTGGCCAGGGATGTTACTCCACCTTGAGTAATCTGCTCTGTGGTTACCTCTGTTAACCTCTGGAGCAGTGTCCAGTGTAGGGGGTGGTGGATGAATGGATGAATGTTATGGTAGTTAAAAGTATTCGACTCTTAGTAGATTTTTACAGTTTTGTTTTTCACAGGCTGAAGTATTTCAAGCAGTAAAGATGCTCGGACTTGCTTAGACTGTGTTCTTAAAAGTGAAGATATTGCTTCCTTTGCCTCTAGATGACGTTGAAGAGCTTTCATTTTTAAGTTTATGGTCCCCCCCCCCCGCCCCCGCCCCAAATGCTCCTGTAATTAGATGAGGGATCTGAAATCTCAGTTTAGACTGAAGCCACTCTGTTAATTCCTGTGGGCCAATTTTTTTAAGTTGGAGACAGCAGTTCACTTGCCCTGCTATATGTTTATGTCTTTTGTTTTGAGAATGAGGTTAAAAACACGTTACAAGTCACTACGGAATCGGACGTGTTTATACCTAGCTCCTAGCCCAGAACCTGGCGTATAATTCTTAGGAGCGTTTAATCAAACTGAATCAAACAGTAGGAAGTTTGAAGTGTTAGGACAAGTTGGTTATAGTTAAGCCTTTGCTTTTATTTTTATTTATTTATTTAAAGAATAGGGTTTAATTAATTAATCAATATTTACTGGCCGTGCTGTGCGGCTTGCGGGATCTTAGTTCCCCGGCCAGTGGTTGAACCAGCACCTTCGGCAGTGAAAGCGCCGAGTCCTAACCACTGGACCGCCAGGGAAGTCCCCTTTGCTTCCATTTTTAACTGAAACAGCCAAGAGATGACTTTAAAGCTAAGTGAACTACTCCTGTTCTGCCTGACTGTGTTATTTCATTTGTGCAGAAGGCAGTTTGATGGAGTGAGAGATGGGGCAACTGGAGGGCCTCCAGGGTGTGCTTAACACCCACCCCACTGGGCTTCTGCAGAGCTCTCAGGGAAGCGCTTTTAACCTAGCTTCCCCCAACATTCTATTAGGAAAACACTCAAACCACCTAAACTTTTGAATTAACCACGTCACCTGAATACAATGTAGTAGAAATAGTAAATGGAAAAAAAAGAATACTTTTTAGATGAAACTAACAAACTGATTTATTTTTATGTAGGGAAAAGTGGGTAGAATTGAACTGAGATCTTCACATCTTTGTGAAGATTGCTTTGTTGGCGTAAGTAAGACAGTTGAACAGTGTTCATTTCTTGGAGGTGTTGAGTTTGTTGGTTTGTTAATATTTGGGTCCTGGCTAAAGTGCCACAGTTTGCCTGTGCATCTCATTTAGTCCTTGTACCAGTCTGAAGAGATGCTAAGTATCACGAGTCCTGTTTTACAGAGGGTGAATCTGAGGTCTGGAAAGGTTAATTTGCCCAGTGGTGGGTTTGCTGGGCGCTCTATTCCTCTTTATGGCTTTGGGAAGATGCCAGAATAGATAAACCTCAGGGCCTCATAAGCAGACAGCTGAGAGATGAAACAGGATTGCAGGCAGCTTTTGAGCACAAGAGGCATCGCTGCCTTTAGGTGAACAGAGTTTGCTGACAGCGCTGTGCAGGGTTGGCTGCTGAGCTCGCTCAGGCCAAGGCAGCCGCTGGGTGGATGGACTAGAGAGGCCAAGTGCTCTCACTGCAGAGTCGTGGTCAGGACGTTTGCCGGGGCGGGGGCATTGGGAGATGAGCGTCACGCAGCAGGAGTGAGCGTGTGTGTGTGAGTGTGAGTGACACGGCCCTCAGCCCCGGTCCCAGTAACCCAGCAACCTCAATGGCAGGTTTCAGTCAGTGAGGTGAAGTACTTGGAGCTCATTGGAAATCCAGCGGTTTCTCAATAAAAGGTACTTAGATTGTGTGCTTAATTGCCAAATTACTACCTTGATCTCTTTCCCTAGTGGTCGCTAAAAACCATTTTATAGGTGAGGGCTATTGCTTCATGGACAGCAGTCCCATCTTAATCTGTTCTCATTTTTATGTCCAGGTTAGATGAAATGTGATTGATGTTTATTCTCGTTAGAGCATTGGCTGGCTATGATATTTGCCTGTCTTTGCCATTTTTGAACCATGGGAAAACACCTTGAATTGTTATGACTTTGAATGCAGAGGTTTCATAAAAGTTACAGTGTTTCAGAATTTAAGAAGGCCTTGTATCTGGTGCAGTTCTGAAGTGTTCTTTCTCTGCAGGTATTTGAAATATCTCACCAAAAAATATTTGAAGAAGAATAATCTCCGTGATTGGTTACGCGTAGTTGCTAACAGCAAAGAAAGTTACGAATTACGTTACTTCCAGATTAATCAAGATGAAGAAGAGGAGGAAGATGAGGATTGAAACTCAGTTATCTGGAGTATTTTGTATGAATTCTTAAATAAAATTTAGGAAACAAAATGGTGGCTTTCCTTGTATCTCTGCAGTGTGGATTGAACAGAAAATTGGAAATCATAGTAAAAGGGCTTCACTTGGGCTGCCACTCACTTACTTGTAATTAAACTTTTTTTCTGCTTGAAAATTTCAATTCTTTTGGTAGAAATACCAAAATGTGTAAGTCTCCTTCAAGGGAACTGACTACTGTTTGTCATTGAACAGGTGGATGAGGGCGTGGAGATGTGAGTTCAGTTAGTTACTATTTTACACAAAAAGGTGTGGGTCAGTTTCATCTGGTACTTTTCTCAAAGACTGAGGAATACAAATGTGGGAACTCCTGATTCACTGAAAGCAGATCCAGTGACTTGTTTCTGAGGTTCTTTTTTTGGGAAAGTGGCAGTGTCGGTAAAATGCAGTCTTCTGGGGCATTTGTCTTCATTTTCTGATTACAGATTACTCTTGATGGACAGTTATTACTATGTATGTTAATCCTTTTTCTTCCTGTAGAAATAAAACGTCCTTTTGCTTCGCATATTCTGCTACACCTCTGGAAAGGGTCTGGAGAGTGACTGTAAAAGTCACAGGTGTTCAATTAAGGAAAGGTCTACAAAATACGAATTGGTAAATAAGCATTGTTTCTACAAGTCCTTGCACCAAACTGTCACTTTGAACCCCACCAGGGGGAGCTGGAGATGAGGAATAGTGGAGCTTCCAAAGGTGGGTGTCGGTGAGGTTGCCTGGGGTCAGGCTCAGAATCCCAGAGTTCTGGAGTCTTAACCCCGGGGGCAGGTGTGGAAGAGAGGGGCCTGGGAGACAGCTCAGGCTGAAGATAAGTCTTGAGATGCCCAGGGAGTGGTCCCTTTCACACCATTTAGGCCAAGGCTGGGCTTAAAAGTCATTCTACAAACACGTTAAGCAGGGCCAAACTGAAAGGGCTTCCCACGATATTGGGGGTTCTGCTGTACGTGTACAGGCTAGAGATCTGTGAAAGGTCAATGAGATCATAAAGATGTGATTGTTGCTGACAATATCAAGAGTGACTTTGAGAAGAGATCCTGATGCCTTATGGTGCCCTCTAAAATTTAAATTTTACAGGAATGTCTGCATTGTTTTAAGGTTACGTTGTATCAAATTCATGTCTTTCAAGAGCTTGCCTAGGGTGCCTTTCCACACCTGAAATTCTTGTGATCTTGCTAGTTGCATAGCTGGAAATTAAATGTTTTGAGTCATACCTTGGCTCCAATTTAACTTTTGGTGCTCCTTGGGTTCAATTTAACATATTGAGGCTTTGTAATTTCATTTGTGGTAAAGGCTCTAGCATTTTCTATTTCTATGCAAATTTCTTGAAGCAGAATTGTTTGCATGTTTCTCTGCCCTAGAGAAGGCATTGTTTCTTTCAAATTTAACTGAGGCATCAGTTGCTCTTTGGTGCTGTCCATTACCATGATTATTAACTTTGTTAGCAAGTTTGTGACTTGGGTTTGCAAATTTTACTTGTTTGTTGCATTGATGTTCCCTTGTAGTAATTCTTAGTTTCGTTGTAAAAAAATTAGCCCTGGGTTGAAATTAGCATATAAGTTTTTTTTTTAAACTATTCCCAGAATCTAAAACTTGTAATAAAATTGAAACTTTTTGGTTTTTCTATGCCTTTTGAACTCTTGTATTTTGACTTTTGATCACATTTTATATTAAAGTGGCTAACGCATGGCTACTATTATTGTACAAGGCTTTTTTTTTTTTTTTAAAGGATTGGCATGTTAATCTGTTTAGCAACAATAAATTGGTTGTTTGTCCTCACTGATGAATTGCTGTACCAACAATGACCTTGGACTTCATTAAGTTTGAGAAGAACATGTGTCTTTTATTCCCACTTTCTTCACCCTAGTTATGCCACGGTGCCTCAGGTTCTGGAGTTGACTTATAACCGAACTCTCCATGTAGAATTTCTTCAGACCCAGAGCCGGAGAATAACTTTGCAAACACATGACTTTCTGATGGATACGTGACGTGAACTTGAATTACACGGCACCCATTATCCCAGCTGTGCCGAGCCACAGTTCAGACCCATTTCACCTGCCTGATCAAGGCACAGGAAGAGACTGGGTCTTGGAGCGTTTCAAGCTGAGATTTAAGTGCATAAAGGTAGTGAAATAGGAACTTGGTGCAGCCTTGCTCTCAGCTGACTCCAAATCCAGCACGGCTTCACCCTTAGCTGGGTGAACACTATCTCTCATCTGAGGTTTAATTTTGTTGCTTTCCTTTCAAAAGCCCCCGCTACCCCTTTCTGTGGCTTTTTCCGTGGTGAAGGTGTGCTTTTCTGAGTAGTGTCATCCTCCTAGCATTTTGGGACGAGCCACGTGGTGAAATAGACCAGTGCTGGCTGGTAAGTGGTGCCTAGCACAGAGGTGTTCGGAAACGTTGGTGTCACAGATGGGGGAAAGTGGGAGAGTTGGATCACATCAAATATATTTTAAGACAATTGGTCAAAATTACAGACTGTTCTGGGGTATTTAGGCCTCAGCCTTTTTAGGGGTCTCTTGGTTTCTTGGAAGGTGAGCAGGACCCCAGTATGGTGATAATGGTCCCCTGGTCCATCACTGACACGCTCAGGGGAGCTTGGAAGCTTGCTCTCCTTCCTTTTGCTGCCTGGCCCTTCTGCTGACTTACCCCCAAACTTCACAAGGCTGTAAGCAGGGCCCTGTGCGGGCCCCCCTTCCTGTGAGGGGGGCACATCCCTAGGAAGTGGGTCCCTGACAAGAGACAACTACAGATCTGGCAGTACCAAGGGGACAGGCCTCTGCTTGGTAACCTTGGACAGAGCCAATATATTTTTAAAAATAGTTTTGATTTTTTAAATGAATTTTCATTGGAGTATAGTTTATTTACAATGTTGTGTTAGTTTCTGCTGTACAGCAAAGTGATTCAGTTATACCTATCGTATATCCACTTTTTTAGATTCTTTTCCCGTATAGGTCATTACAGAGTATTGAGTAGAGTTCCCTGTGCTATACAGTAAGTTCTTATTAGTTATCTATTTTATATGTAGTGGTGTGTCAATCCCGGTCTCCCAATTTATCTCCTCCCCTTCCCTCTTGGTAACCATAAGTTTGTGTTCTACATCTGTGACTTTATTTCTGTTTTGTAAAGTTCATTTGTACCATTTTTTTAGATTCCACATATAAGCGATATATGAAATTTGGCTGACTGACTTACCTAAGTTTGACAATCTATAGGTCTGTTCTAAAATATTTTGATTTTATTTATTTATTTTTGGCCGTGTTGGGTCTTTGTCGCTGCGTGCGGGCTTTCTCTAGTGGCGTCGAACGGGAGCTACTCTTCGTTGCAGTGCGGGGGCTTCTCATCGCGGTGGTTTCTCTTGTTGCAGAGCACGGCCTCTAGGCGCGCGGGCTTCAGTAGTTGTGGCATGCGGGCTTCAGTAGTTGTGGCACGCGGGCTCAGTAGTTGTGGCTCGCGGGCTCTAGAGCGCAGGCTCAGTCGTTGTGGCGTACGGGCTTAGTTGCTCCACGGCATGTGGGATCTTCCCGGACTGGGGCTTGAACCTGTGTCCCCAGCATTGGCAGGCAGATTATTTTTTTTTCTTTTGCGGTACGTGGGCCTCTCAGTGTTGTGGCCGCTCCCATTGCAGAGCGCAGGCTCCGGACGCGCAGGCTCAGCGACCATGGCTCACAGGCCCAGCCGGTCCGCGGCATGTGGGATCCTCCCCGACCGGGGCACGAACCCGTGTCCCCTGCATCGGCAGGCGGACTCCCAACCACTGCGCCACCAGGGAAGCCCTGGGGCTTGTTTTTAACAGCAGTCATTTTTGGTCCATTGTTATTAAAATGTATATTTAATAGTTTAACAGTAATCAACGCTCTCCTTTAAATACTACTAGAGATTGCTAGGCAAAAATCCATTTGTTTCTGCCCTTCCAGTTTCTGCTTTGCTTTGGTTTTGGTCATTAAGTATTGTTACCTAGCTGCAGCCATCGCAAGAACAAGGACGGGGAGAGGATTATGAGTGATGAACATCTCGACTCTAATTTGCCAAATTAAGCAGTTGGAACTGTTCTTCATTGAATGATGTCTGACTTAACCTCACCTTGGGAACTGGAGCCAAGGTTAATGGTGCGTGTGTGGTGGGCTCTCTGGTGATGGGAAATGCTGTAGGTCACAGTTTCTCTGAAGTGGGACAGGGGACCTGTGGAAGTGTCCTGAACTCATTCCACCATGTGGGAGGGGTTGGGGGCAGGGCTGGGGACTGGGGTGGGCAGTTTGGTGGCGCTTAGGGTCTTTTCCTGGTTAACATTCAGGAAGACAGGAGGTCTGGAAAGAGGAAGGCAGCCTTGCCAGGCAAAATGCAGGCCTGCTAAAGCCTCAGTGGTTGAGGTTCCCTCAGCTACATGCCCAGGAGGTGAAATACAGCTTCAGGCCAGGAGGATCCCTTGCTTTCTTAGTCCGCTTCCCTGTTGCCCTTCCCTTGGCCCTTGCAGGCCACCTGCTCGGGGCAGATTCAACATCTCTCCTAATGTGGTTTAAAAGGGATCCAGGAGATGGGATTCCCAGTGCCCTGCGCTTTTTCTGGGAGGCTGGACTGTTCTCTCCCGAACGTGACTGCAGAGGAGCTGTGGTTTGGGGCTTGCTGGTAATTCACTAGGTCGGAAGGGGAGGAAAAACGTGCTGCATATTTTCCCAGCTTCCCCTGCCCCATGCCATCCATCACCTTCAGGTCACAGCTTGGACTTACTGTGGAGTGGGTTGTGGCCACCTCCCCAAGAGGTCTTGCACTAGGGGCCCTTGCCAAGCACCCACAACTCTCCTGGTTCCTCCAAGTCCCCAGGAAGGAAGAGCCCTCCTGGTGATGCCAGTGGCTCGGGTGCTGGTGAAACAGGTGAATGCCCACCTGGATGGAGCGGGTGCTCAGCCAATACCAGAGGGGTGGGTGCCAGAGAGGAAACCTCCTCCCGGCTGCTTTGGGCTTCCCAAGTCAGGTAGATCTTGAGGGTCCTTGGCATGACTGGGTCTCCAGTGGCTTCCCCCAAACGTGTCTGGCCCCAGGCAGTGAGGTGAGAGCGCCCGCCCTTTCCTGGCTCTTCTAGGGGTAGAAAGCCCGCCCCTGAAACTTTTGCGTTCGTAGAGTAGCTTTAAGACTTGCTGCAGCCGATGCTGGTGGCGCGTGTTTAAAATTCTAGTCTTGCTCGCGTGGGCTTCGGCCTCCATCTTCACCTTTAACAACCGAGGGCTGGCGGCGCGGTTCCTTCCCGCTCCGCGCGGAGTTTTAGGCACAAAGAACGCAGAGCCCGCATCACCCCCGGGGGTCCGGATGTGTTTAAAGCGGACCCCGCCTGGAGGCGCGTTTTGGAAGTGGGCACGTGTGCGGTGGGAGCGGGGCGCGATGGGGTGAGGGAGGAGCCAGCCTGTACAGATTTTTCTGGAGGAATCAGACCCACTGTCTCCAGAGCGGCCCTTCCCCAAGTGCGGAACACATTTTTCTTCGAATCCTCTTTGGAAAGGGGATTAGAAGCGTGTTGCGGCCGGTGCGGGGCGACCAGGGTCTCGGCGCGTGTGAGCGGAGTACTGGAGCTCGCTGCCCGCTGCCCCGGGGACCCCGCCTCCGCGCCCTTGGGGACCCTTCCCGGGCGGGGGCGGCAGCGGCATTGGGCCCTGCCGGGGTACGCGGGCCGGCGTTTCCCCGCCTCCCAACGGGCCCGGCCCACCCGAGTCCCAGCTCCCAGCTCGGCCGTCGGGTCCCCGGGCGCGTGGTCGCCTCGACGGCTCCCCCTGCCGGAGCGCCCTGTCCCCACCCCGCACCCAGAGTCTCAGGACTAGTCCCCCCAACTTGTTCTCTGCTGTTAACTAGTCGCGCTGCCGGAACGATGGGATGGGGTTGCCACAGCAACCAGACTGGACGTCACAATCCGGGCATGTCTGCCGCCCCCCCCGCCCCCCCGCCCTTCTTGCTGCCTGCCGCCGGCGCTGCCGCCACCACCTCGGCCGGCTGCGGGACTCAGGCTGCGGGGCGCGGTGGGCGGAGCAACCCGGGCTTTGCGGGGAGCGGGGCGAAGGCGGCCGAGAGGAAGGGGGTCGAGACCGGGGAGTGGAGGTTTGGGGGGGTGGGGGGGCAGGCGGCCGCCATCTTCTCGCCGAGGCTGCCTCGCCCGCCGCGCGCGCCCGTCCGGCAGCGCACGGGTTAAGGCTGGCACCGCGCCCGGCGGGAGGGGGGGCGCCCACCTCCCCTCCCCCCCGCGCCGGGCATGCGGGGCCCGCTGGGCACCGAGGAGGAGCTGCCGCGGCTGTTCGCGGACGAGATGGAGAACGAGGACGAGATGTCAGGTGAGCGGGGCGCCGGCTGCGCCCGGGGCGGGCGGCGGGGGACGAGGCGACCGGCGGGGCCCCGGGGCCGGACCTCGCGGGCGGCGCTGGCGGCGCGCGGGAAGGGGCGCCGGGCTGCGTTCCCGCCTTGCTGGCGCCGCGCGGCCAAGGGCGCGGGGCTGGGCGAGCGGCGGGGAGCGGCGCGCGGGCCGCCAAGGGCGGGTACGATAGGGGCCACCCTGGCCGCGGCGCGGGCGGAGGACCGCCGGGGGCCTGCGCCGGGCGCCCGAAGCGGGGAGGGGGGCGCGGCGCCGCGGGGGTCAGCCCGCGTGCCCTTGAAGGGGGCGGGAATCTCGCTCGGCTGCTGGTGCCGCGCACTCGGCACTCTCGCCCCGCGCCGCGCACCCCTGGCCTCGCGGGGACGGGCGGGGGCAGGAGGGACCAGATACCCGGACCCGGCCGGTCTCGGCCCCAGGGTGGGCTGGGTGGGGCCCGGAGCGGGCGGAGGACGGGACGTGCTAGACGAGAGGGCGAGCGCCCTGGCTGGGGCGGCTTCCCTCCGGGCCCACGAAAGCTCCGGGGTGAGGCGCGCGGGCTCGGACTCCCGCTCCCCTTACCCGGCCGCCGGGAGCCGTGACTGCCGCTCCCAAGCACTTTGCCCGGGCCGCCGGCGTCTTCCTGGCGCGCCCTAGCGCCGGCCGGCGCCTCCAGCCCGCGGTCGCCCGGCTAGTGGCGTTCCCAGCCCACCCTGCTTTGGCTCCGGGCCCGACTCGCAGGGCCACCGCCCCTGCCCTTGCCACCCCTCTCCAGAATTCAGCAGAAAGAGGGCTTGTGCGTCAGGGATAGCCTGCGGGATCATTCTTTACTCAACTGCTCACCGTTTGTTTGGGACGTTTCCCCTCCTGGCACAGCTGGGCAGGGCCTCGCCCTGTCAAGCAGCCTTCCTCCTTCCCTTCTGGGGGACTCTGTCACATCGCAGCTTCCCCGCACCGAGTCATGGCCCCTCCTGGGCTCCTGGGGGACTTGTGGGCGGTGCCGGAGCCCTCCCTGGCCCTGGAGTGGGCTGTCTGGCCCCAGGGGGGAGCATATTCCACAGATTGGCACCTTAACTCCTGTGTGCAGGAGGTGAGAAGGGGAGGACCCAGGGGCGGCAGCTCCTCTCTGCTCTGCCTCTCCTACTGAGGGGCTTCCCACCAGGCGGCCATGCCCACTGGGGGGTCTCCTCCCCTGCTCACTTGTTTGCTTGCTTTAACAGGGTGACTGGGGCCTCACCCTGCTTTTCAGACAGTGCAGCCAAGTTTGCGAAGAGCCTGCTGGGGTGAGGGGAGTGGGGGTGAGGTGGCCACACATGGGTGGAGTTGCTTGGACAATAGTTGACTGCTACGTGCTGGGGTCCAGGGAATTAGGCCCATTTCCCGGAAGGGAACACAGAGGCCTAGCACAGGCACTGAAACCCATGGCTGTTTTCTACTTAGGAAGCTGGCTCCTTGGTAAAGCTGGTCACTGGCTTCCTCAGTGAGTGGTGCTCGGGGCGTGGCCCTTTGTGGCACTGATGGGGCCAGTGGACAGCTGAACGTTCGTGAACAGACTTATTTCTGGGACTTCACCAACCCCCTGATGGGGTCCCTTGTCCCCCTTTCCCATGCGTTCTGGCTCTCCCTGGTTGTGTCAGGGCTTGGAGGGGAGGGGAGGCGAGGAGGCCAGGGAAGCTGTCCCCAGACTGGCGGGCACCCAGCTCACTCCACTTGGGCCTGGGTCCGAGTCGCCTGCCCACCACCTTTCCTCCCTCCTGCTTGCACCTGTCACTCCAGGGCAGGGCGTGGGGGGGTGGGCTTGGCCCCAGGGCCTCTAGGAAGGCCTCCAAAGTCCCGCAGAGCAGAGACTGCAGCCTGTCCTTCAGCAAGGCCAGGGGCTCCCACCTCCAGAGCACGTCCTGAGCCTCCCCGAGCTGCCAACTCCTCTCTGTGTCCCTGGTCCAAACCACTGTCCCCTCCGCTGGTCCCCTCCGGCTGGTCCCCTCTAGAGCCTCCTAACCAGTTCTCTCCGACCACGCTCCGCTCAGCAGCCAGGGTCACCTTTGAAAACGCAAAGCAAACCCGGACCCCCACGGCTTGGACTGACTGCAAAGTCCCTTTTCTATTCCACCCTCATCTCCACCCCGACCTCCTTGTTCACACTCTGGCCTCCCTGATGCTTCTGGAAGCCCCCAGGCTCCATCCTGCCCTGAACGTTGGCCATGACCCCTGCCAGACCCAAGCTTTCCTCGGCTCACAACTGCCTCCTTCTGCCGGTTAGGTCTCAGCTCCTGGCTCCAGCGTAGCCCCACCCCTGTCATTCTCAGGCCCATTTTAATGCTTTATTTTCTTCGCAGTGCTTCCCTGGAATATTATCATCAGCTGACTTGTGTCCGTGGGCTCCCGCCTTGGGTGTGACTCCCGTGACCACCCACTGTGCCCGGCACCTAGCACTGTGGGTGCTAGAGAGAGGGTTGTGGTCTCAGTGTCTGAGGGCTGGGGGGTCCCTGGGTCACCCTGGCCTTTGGACGTGATGACAGCCTCGGCCTAGGCCTCGTGTCTCTCCTGAAGCACTGGCCGCCTGGCCCCCTACCCTCCACTGCGGCCTCTCTGCAGCCGTCAGCCTGAGCTCGTGGCCGTGACCCACAGGGCTGTAGGGCCGGCAGGTCCCCCAGGTGGCCGTTTGTGGATGGGGGAGCCGGTGTGCTGGGAGCTGTCACACTAAGTTTTCAGTCTGCCGCAGCGGACTCAGTCCTTGTCAGGCCTCCTGTCTTCACTCTGCCCGTCCGCCACCCCCCTCAGCAGCGTTCATGTTGCCGCCCGGGCTTTGGTCGGGCAGCTCTCTGGCATTGAGGCGGGTGGTTGAGCCTGCTTGCGGGGGTGGGGGAGGTGCCCAGCTGCCAGATTCCCCTGGGCGTTCAGAGGGCTAGTCCAAGAGAGGGCTCAAGAGTCAGGTGGCTCCGCCTCTGCTGCTTGTTTGTGGCTGACCTCGGGCAAGCTACCCAGTCCCTCTGCCTCAGTGTCCCCACTTGTGGAATGGGCTGCGGCGTCAGCAACCTCATAGAGGGCTTATTATGAGGACTGATGAGGCAGTGCACGTGGAACAAGTAGGTCACAGTGCCCGGCACGTAATAGGGGCCCAGCAAAGTGTGGCTTGTAGTTACCACCGTCCAAGGGGAGCAGTTGGCCTGCCTTCCCCAAGGAAATGCTTCTGAGACATGCACCCTCATCCAGTAAGCTGGGGGGCTGGGAGCCTGGGCCAGAGGGGCTGGAGCGAGGGAGGGAGGAGAGGGCCTCAGCATCCCAGGCCTTTTCCCTGCCTTGTAGGCCCAGCCCTTCCTCAGTCCCACACAGAGGGGTGGGTTTCCTAGAGCTGCTGAGCCCATCTTCTCTCCAGGCCAGACAGTGTGACCACTCTGGCACTGGACTGGCCCAGGTCCCCCTAGCCCATCTAGGCTTCTGTGGGCCCAGGGACCAGGAGGGAGGGAGAGCCACGGTTCTTGAAGGTCTGTGCCTTCTTAGTTAGCTCCCCCCACGTTGGGGAGATGTGGGTTCGGGGCACCCCGGGGAGCCTGGTCATATTTAATACTGTTTGCCGAGAGGAGGGAGGTAAAGCGGTTATAGCACCCTTTGCCCAGTGGCTTGGCCTGTGGGGTAGTCACCGCATTCTAAAGTGATTTATCATTTCATCAGTTCATTCAATCACCCACCCACTTGTTAATCCATCCACCCACGTATCCACCCTCCCACCAGAACATCTACCCATCCAACCACAAAACCAACCAGTACACCCACCAGACACTGGCCAGCCATCCTACCCATTCATCATGCATCCATCCATCCTCCCACCCACCCATCCATTTATTTAATCTGTCCAGCCCTTCCTTCCTTCCATCCATCCTTCCTTCCATCCATCCATCCATTGACCCATCATCCATCCATCCACCCATCCATTTATTTATCTGTCCATCCATCCTTCCTTCCATCCATCCATCCACCCATCCGTTTTTATCTGTCCAGTCCACCTTTCCTTCCTTCCTCCCTCCCTCCATCCCTTCTTTCCTTTCTTCCTTCCATCCATCCATCTTAACCAGTCTCCATCCATCCATTTATTTATCCGTCCAGTCCATCCATCCATCGGTCCATTCATCTCTCTGTCCATCCATCCATCATCCAGTTGTCTATCCATCCATCCACTCACCCACCCAGCATAGATTTCTTGCATGTCTTCTCTGAGCGAGTATTGAACACAGTACACGGTGTCTGACTTTCTGGGGGTTTTGCAGGTGAAACTTTTGAGACTTCCTGCCTTGTCTCTTTGGCTCTGTCCTTATTTCCTTCCTGTTCTTATTCTCACTTACTCTTTCCCCATGTCTATCCCTTCGTCTGTCTCCAAGTCTGTCAGGCTGTCTTCCCCGAGTCCTTCCTTCTCTCTGTCTGTCTGTCCCTCTCTTTCCCTCTGTTGTCCCCGTCCCCTCCCTCCTGGCCTCTCTTTCCTCCTTTTCCCCAGCCTCCTCCATCCTCACTCTATCCAGGCCCCACTCCCTTAGGGTAAAAACTTCCCCTGTCCTCCGCCCCCACCTGCCTGCCTGCCCGCCCGCCCGTGGTGCTCAGGACTGACGTTTTGTTTGATGAGATGCCAGTGAGGTAGTGTCTGGGTTTTGTTAAATGTCATAAATGAATTATTAATCCTCTCTTGGGCGGGAGTACTGCCCCCCCCAGCAATGTCAGTAGAGACCTGTGGTGTGGGGGGCACTCCAAGGACTGATGGGAACCTTAGTCTTGGTGACCCCTCCTTGGCCAGCCCTAGGGTGGCCCTGAGAACCCCTCGCCCAGCAGTGGCCAAACGAGAGCCCACCCCTCCCCCCCGCCATCCACTCCTTCAGTCCTGGCCATCCTAGCCCTCCTGAGGCCCTGGGCCCCGCCTGCCACTGCCAGGCACTTAAACTGCATCTCACAGTTTCTAATTCATCACCCCGTGAGAAAGGCAGTCCTCAGCCTATTTATCTTTACATTTTTATTTATTTAATTTTGGCTGCATCGCTCAGCCTGCGGGATCTTAGTTGCCCGACCAGGGATTGAACCTGCGCCCTCAGCAGTGAAAGCACGGAGTCCTGACCACTGGACTGCCGGGGAATTCCCAGTACTCGGCCCATTTCAAGAATGAGGAAGTGGGCTCAGTGGAGAAGGGATTGGGGGCCACCCTGCCAGGAAGGGGTGGTGGTTCGAAGCCTGAGCTCCCTGTCCCTCCTCCTGGCCACCAGGTGGTCTTGTTTCCTGCTTGGGGGAATGGAAGGAGACCCTCTCCACAGGCTTCAGAGAGGATGGTGGACGTCGAGCTGGGTCCCCATCGCTGACAGATTTGCTTACCTTTCCGGACTCGGGTGACGGAGCTCTTGATCCGGCTCCTGGCTGCACCTCCCCACATCCGTCAGCCACCCCGAATCAGACGACCTACCTCTTCCTTCCACAGTCATACGTTTTTCTTTCGCTCTGATCACCTTGTGTTTGCTAAGTTCCCTGTCCCCAGAGGACAGGGGCAGGGGGTGGGCAGAGCATGGGGACTTGCGGTGGACTAGCCCTGACCCTCCCACCCTGAGGGACCACAGGTGATCTTTCAGACCAGGGGCCGGCCTGAGTCACCTCAGTGTCCCCTGGTCGTGCCTGAGCCTGGCACATGGGCTATGCTGTTTAAATGCTTGTGAAATAAACGTGGGGAAGGTCTGAATTCTGGGAGGGTCCTATACCTGGAGGGAGGGGCAGGCGCGGGGACCACACCTGGGGGTGGGAGCCACCTGCCGGGGCTCCATCCTGGCTCTGCCACCTGCCGGCTGTGACTCAAGTGGGCAAGCGATGAGATCCTCGGAGCCTGTTTCCTTGTCTGCACACGGGGGTGATAACCGTACCGTCTCCCAGAGTTGCTGTGTGGAGTAGATGAATTCATATAAACGAACATATGCTACCTGCTTCGAGCTTGGTGCAGGTGGTAGGTCCTTCCACTGCTATAAGGTGTTTCGCTAAGAAGGGTCCACAGCCTGGGGGTCCCGCAGGGCTAAGCCAGAGTGTGTGCAGCCCCTGGTGAGGGGTTGGGGGAAAGCAGCAGGAGGTGCAGGTGCCTCTCTTTGCCGTCCCCCCCCTTGTCCCCCGTCTCATCTCTGAAGCAGTCTCCCCCGGCCCTGCCCCAGACCTGGGAGACAGATCAGGGCTAATGGGTCCTAATTATAGCCCCTCTGGGGGTCGATGGAGCCCCGGGCCCTGGAGGGGCAGGGCTGGTGCGTGAGGGCACGGCCGCCTGGCTGGAAGGGCTGGGGGGCAGCAGGGAGCTGGCAGACAAGGAGTCTTGAGGCCGCTTCCCCTCAGGACCCTCCCCCAGGGCGGGGGGGCTCCCGCCTTACTGGTGGCTGGGTACCCTGAGGAGGCACAGGGCTGGGCTCCGGGAGGGGCCGATGGGCACTGGGAAGGATTGCTTGGCTGTGACTCTCCAGGTCTGGTTTTAGAAGAAGCTCAGGGCTGGTTGCAAAAGAGGGAGGAGGGGGGCAGGGCTGAGTGGGAATCATGGGGGTGTCGGGGAGCAGCGTCACAGGGGGTCAGCCCTGGGCGTCCTCAGGGCCACCAGAAGCCGTGCGGTGGAGGAAGATGGGGGTGGGCAGGGTGGGGTCCCTGTGGTTGTGTGCCAGCTCTGGAAGGGCCCTGGAGGAGGGATTTAACCAGACAGATGGCCCTGGGCCGTGAGGTCTTCTGGGAGTGGAGGAGGGGTCTGTCCAAGGGCAGAGGGCCTGAGGACTTCTCCTCCGAGCCCTGTCCTGGGCGTGGGTTAGGGCTAGAGGTGCCCCTACCTCCTTCCCAGGCAGGGTGGGGCGCAGCCCATGGGAGATCCCAGGCTTCCTTCTAGAACCTCCCGTGGCCTCCTGTGCATCCATGGTCTGTGCTGCTGGCCGGTCAGTCTGTGACCGTGTGCTGGGCTGGCCTTCCCAGTCTGGGGACTGCGCTGCTGAGGGGACAGGGGACGTGGGGAGATAGCAGGAGGCGGGAGAGAGAGGCCCCCTCCCGGTTGCATCAGCTGAGCCCGTTACATAACCGAGCTGGGCACGGCTAGCGTGCGGGGGTGGCTTTCCCAGGCGGTCTCTTTGCAGCTCCGGGGGAGGTGGAGGCCGGTGGGAGAGTGGGCAGGCGTGGACGGGCATCTCCTCGTCAGCCTGGCTCCCCGCCAGCCATGTCACTGTCCCCAGAGCCCTCCACTCCAGGGTGACTGGGGGTCCCTATGAACGTTTCCAACTGGCCCCGAAATCCTTGCCTCTCCCTTGCCAGGGCTCAGGGGACAGGATGGGCTCGAGTCCTGCTGCCCTAGCCTGGCTCCCCTCAAAGCCTGCCCACGTTAAACCCAGCTTCGGGCCTGCCCTCGCTGCCCGCCCCGTGGGCCGTAGCCCTGGCCAGGGCCACAGCATCTGTGCCCACCACGTGGTCCTGTCCTCAGCCCTGCGCCTGTCTGCCATTCAGGACCGCTGAGCTGGCTTCCCGGGGAAGGCCAGCGCTCAGGCCACCCTCGTGTCACCTGCACGGCAGCTCCCTCACCTGTCTGGAGTTGGTCTCTCTCTGTGTCTGTGTTTGCCTGGCAGGATGGGGAGGGGACTGAGACTTGGGCATGCCCTGTCCCCGTGGACTCCTGGGGGGGGCCGGACAAGACAGGGCTAGCACTTGCTTCCTGGGGGGCAGGGCCACAGGCCCCCTGGCAGCCCTGGAGGAGGGCCCTGGGGCAGAGGGGCGCTGAGACAGAGGGTGCAGCCCCCGCCTTCCCTGGGTAGGGGTGTGGTACGTGTGGGAACTGGCCCTCCAGGTGTGGGCGGGACGGGCATTCACTGGGCCACCAGCATCACCAGCGCCCTCTAGCCGCACCCAGAGTGTGGTGATGGGCGCCTTCCCCCTCCCCTCTGGGGACTCTAGGGGGCAGGGTCCCAGGCCCTGGGGTGGACCCCTCTGGACGATGGGCGATGTTGGAGCGCCCAGGGTGTGTCCAAGCATCTGTGGGTCTGGCGCGTTCAACAGCCAGGATGTTTTACTCTAAAATTTTTAGACTTCCTGGGTGGGGTTGGGGGCCTATCATTTAAACCCGATTCAGTGAGGACACTGCCCATTTCCCATATGAGAGTCCCCTGCGTGGCCCTGGGACTTTCTGCCCTCCTAAGGGTCTCCCAGGGTGGCAGCCCCACAGTGGGGTCCCGCTCGAGGCAGACCCCAGACCGAGCGAGACTCCCTGTCGTGTCCCCCCACCCCCGTGCACATGGGCAGTGAAGGCCGTGGGATGGGGGATAAGCTGCTGGTGTGGAGGCTGGCTGGCTTGTGGACCCCTTTTGTGGACTCTTTGGAGGTTGTGCCGGTGCCTACTGGAAGCTTCCTTCATCCCTGGCAGGCAGATGCATAGCTCTAGTCTGGGTGGCTTGTTCTTGCGGTGTCTTTTTGCTGCCGTCTGCCCCCAAGAGGGCCCTCCCGCTCTCCGCACCCCCAGCCCTGGGGCCCACGTCTGGTCCCAGGAACCCAGGGCTCGTGCCCTTTCTCACCCCTGACTTCCTGGGTGGGAGTTAGGCCCCAGCCACGGGCTCCCTTTGGGGGCAGCAAGAAGCATGTAGCCTGCAGCTTCTTCTAAGATCCCCACGTGACACACCCGCCTGTTCCCCCCAGCCTTTCCAGTGCGTGAAGGAATGAGGATTCAGGAAAGGCGGGCAGCTTCTAGAAAACCCACCTCTCTGTGGACCGTCACATCGTCCCGAGCGCCCAGCGGAGTGTGTTTGGCATCCTGCTGTGTGTGTCCGGGTACCTGTGACGGGGAGTGGGCCTGGCAGGTGCGGGTGGGGACCAGGCAGCGGGGGGCAGTGTGGTCCTCGAATCCCCATTAAGGGGAGCCCTGACATCCCCCGCGCTGGTCTCTCCTCCAAGCTCCCGGGCGCTTGCTCCAAGGCACCAGGTGGTCCCAGGGGGATGTGACCTGTACGTCCCTGTCATCCTGCACTCACAGGCTCTCTCCTGGCCACGCCGTGGCCCTCTGGAGGGCGGAGGTGGGCCTCGACCCCTCCCTGGGCCAGCTGGAGATGGCTTTGTGACTCCGTGGGGCTGCTTTCTCCCTGGGGAGCCATGTCCACAAGGCCTCTTATTTGGTCATTTGTTGTTTTTTTTTAAAATTTTTTAAATCTATTTTATTTTATTTATTTATTTTTGGCTGCGTTGGGTCTTCGTTGCTGCGGCGCGGGCTTTTCTCTAGTTGTGGCGAGCGGGGGGGGGCTACTCTTCATTGCGGTGCGCGGGCTTCTCATCGCGGTGGCTTCTCTTGTGGAGCACGGGCTCTAGGCACACAGGCTCAGTAGTTGTGGCCCGCGGGCTCTAGAGCGCAGGCTCAGTAGTTGTGGCGCATGGGCTTAGTTGCTCCGCGGCATGGGGGATCTTCCCGGACCAGGGCTCGAACCCGTGTCCTCTGCATTGGCAGGTGGATTCTTAACCACTGCGCCACCAGGGAAGCCCTGGTCGTTTGTTTTTGCTTCAGTTTCCCAAGCACTGTCATAGCAGGGTAGGTGGTTATTGTTCCATTTTACAGGTTGAGAGGAGGAGAGGCCCAGAGAGGTGGGGTGATGTGACACAGCCCAAGGGGCTGGGGTTCCACTCCGCGGGTCTGGGGGTGGCTTTGAGGGGTTGGGGCAGGGGAACTAGATGGAGAAGGCGGGGAGGGGTGGGGATAGGCTGGGGAGGGCAGGCTGGCCGTGATCCGGCACAGTTGGGTGGTAGAGGAACTGACTGTCCCAGCGGGCCCTGCCTCTCACTCTGTGTCCCTGGGGGTCTTCCTGAAGGAAGCAGCGGAGTAACCCCGTCTCCCTTCTGATTCTTCCAGAAGAAGAAGATGGTGGCCTTGAAGGTTTCGATGACTTTTTCCCTGAGGAGCACGTGAGCCTTCCCAAG
Source organism: Pseudorca crassidens (assembly GCF_039906515.1). Classification (NCBI taxonomy): domain Eukaryota; kingdom Metazoa; phylum Chordata; class Mammalia; order Artiodactyla; family Delphinidae; genus Pseudorca; species Pseudorca crassidens. The sequence continues at coordinate 4,332,054 of NC_090297.1, read as the reverse complement.
AAGAAGAAGTCCAAGAAGCTCAAGGACAACAGGTCCAAAGGGACGAGGAAGAAGAAAGAGGTGAGTGGGGCTGGGCCACGCGGGCGTCCTGACTGCTCCTCCTGGGCCTGTGGAGAAAGACGTGGGCTCCCGGGACCATCTGGCAGAGGGGTGCCTCCCGAGAGCTGAGCCTGAGTGAGAAACACCAAAACCAGTGTCTGGTGTGGGCAGCGTCCCCACGGACACCTGCCCCGAGATGTATCTCAAGTGTCCTGTCCTTTTTTTTTCTTTTTTTTTTTGGCCGCGCAGCACTGCTTGCGGGATCTTAGTTTCCTGACCAGGGACTGAACCCGGGCCACGGCAGTGAGAGTACGGAGTCCTAAGCACTGGACCGCCAGGGAATTCCCAAGTGTACTTTTTTATTTTTGGCTGCGTTGGGTCTTCGTAGCTGCGCGCGAGCTTTCTCTAGTTGTGGCGAGCGGGGGCTACTCTTTGTTGAGGTGCGCGGGCTTCTCATTGCGGTGGCTTCTCGTTGTGGAGCACGGGCTCTAGGCGCGCGGGCTTCAGTAGTTGCGGCACGTGGGCTCAGTAGTTGTGGCTCGCGGGCTCTAGAGCGCAGGCTCAGTAGTTGTGGCACACGGGCTTTGGTGCTCTGCGGCATGTGGGATCTTCCCGGACCAGGGCTCAAACCCGTGTCCCCTGCACTGGCAGGCGGATGCTTAACCACTGCACCAGCAGGGAAGTCCCTACTGTGTTCTTAAACAGGGTGTGCTGGGGTGTTTATTCTTTTCTCCTTGGTGTCTGTCCTGGGCCATGACAACATGGGGTCCCCGGCGCTCCCTCCTCTTCACTGGAGGCCCCTATTCCCGCTTGCACCTGTGTCCACTGCCTCTGTGCTCTTGGTGGTGCCTTCCGCTACCCCCTCCGTATCTGCCTCCTGCCAGCTGTCTGTTCCTCTGGTTTGCTGCTTCCAACCTGTTGTGAGTTGGAATCCTGGTGAGCAAGATACAAATGGGAGAAGAGTAAGGAGACCCCGGTGAGGGATGGGTCTCCTATGAGTAACTCGTGTGAGCATTTCTAGAATGCCCCGCGTGGACTCACTTCATCCTCAACAACAACCTTGGGAGTCAGGGGCAGGGATGGTCATCACCACCCGACAGAGGGGGAAACCAGGGATGCCTCTTAGCTTAAAGCCCTCGGCGCTTGGAGGGGACGGTCATAGGGTCATAGGGCAACGTGGGGACTCCCGTCTCTCACCTTGTGAGAGCTGCCACCTCTCCTCGGCGTCACTCGATCCTTCTGGTGGCTTTATGGGGAGGGGCTGGTGTGCACCTTGCTTTACAGATGAGGCTCAGAGATGAACTTGCCAGGGGTCACAGCAACACAGCTGAGATCTGGCCCTGGGGATGTCCGGCTGCCCCCTGCCCCCCCAGCCTGGTCCTCCCCTGGCCCGCCTGCTCCGAGGGGAAGCGCTGTCGATCCTCTGGCCTTCTCGCCTCCCCTGCCCAGAGGAGACCCACCTGGCCCAGCCTCAGAGGGGAGGCGGTCGGGGGGTGTTATCGCCCTCGGTGGCCCCGGGACAGAGTAGCAGTGTGTGTGTGGGGTGCCCTGTGGAGATGTTCTGACGTGGCCTTAAAGGCCACCGTGGGCCTCTGGCTCGTCCCCTGCAAGGCTTTGTGCAGAGGGGCCCGTGGTATGACTTAACTCTGGAGGGTCCCTAAACAGGCTGCAGGGGCAGGAGGGAGGAGACTCCTGAGGACAAAGGGCCTGTGATGGTGGGCAGGCGATGGGTGGTGGAGTTTCTTCCCCACATCTCCCCAGGCCACTGCCCACACCTGTCTGAGCCTTGCCTCTGTGTCTGTAGTAAGGGGAGCATCACCTATCCACACCCCCCTGCTTGTTTGGGGGCAAATCAGATATGGGCCACCAGGGCGTCTTCACGTGAGAGGTGCCACGGGGAAGGCCAGTGGCCCTCGGGGGCATCCAGGGTGTCAGCCTGCAAGCGTCTGGAGGGCAGGGCCTGCCCTGGGTCCCCATAGTGGTTGGCCCCTGGCTGGCCTGCCTGGAGCTCAGGGACTGCGGCAGGGAGGTGTCAGCAGCACCTCCTCCAGCTGGAACCACGCAGGTACGTCCTGCCTGTGTTCTCTGGTGAGCTTGGGGTCAGCATTTCTTACCAGGTCCGCCCCCTGTTCGGCTCTCCTGGCTCCCGGGAAGGACCTCCTTAGGACAGCTGCCCTGTCCAGGCTCCTGGCCAAAGCTGCCCCGAAGCCTCTCCCTGCCCGCTTGCAGCCACACCCGGCTGTCCGTCTCCTCTGGCGCGCATAGACGACCCTTTCTCCCCCCAGAGGGACCCTGAGCCTCCTCCGAGCCCAGCACTGCCCCTGTCCGATGCCACCCTCCATCTCTGTTGCCCCTCAGCTTTGTTCTCACTGCCTGGGCTCCTGGCATCCTTCCAGGATTGACAGGTCTATACCCTCCCGGGACACCCCACCCCTAACCCCGCGGCTGGTACGTGGGCTGCACGTGGGCAGGTTGTGAGCTGCCGCTTCCTGTCCCCATTATCCAGGAGGGGCAGTGGAGGCAGGAGAGGGGAAGGGGGGGTGGCCCATGCCTGGAGGCTCCCCCCACACCCCCGAGGGAGGTGCTGTGGACCGGGTCCCCCTGCTGTGGGGAGGGGGCTCTGAATTCCCTGCTGCAGCTCTCCTCAGCCCCTCCCACACCCTGGCCCGCAGGTCTGTCTTTGTTGGGGGCACAGGTTAGATGGCTTAGGGCCGGCGGGGCCCTGGGATGCAGGGGCCGACTTCCCGGTTGAAGCTCTGAAATCTTGGCTCTGTTGTGGCCACTGCTGTCAGCCCTCAGACCTGATGCTCTGTGGATGCGGGGTGGAGGTAGATTCTAGGGTCCCGGGGCATCCCGCGCAAGCACCTTCTCCCCAGCGATTTCTCTCCCTCTCCCGAAGCTTCTTTCTTGGGAACTGGGAGGGAGGCTCTCGTCTCTCACTGCTGTGGTCTGAGCATGGCCTCTGTGCTGTATCCATCTCTTCCTGGGTCTCCCTTGCCCTCCTTCTCCCTCCTCTGCATGTCTTCTCCGCCCCCCTCCCCCCCACCTCCGTCCCTTCCTCTCTCCTCCTCTCCTCCATTCCACTCTCCCTCCCCTCACTTCCTCTCCCTCTTTCCTTCCTCTCTCTACTGAGATGCAGTTCCTGGATCTCAAAGGAGATGGAGGCCAGGGTAGACTGGAGGGCCCCGCAGATGACCGGGCAGTGCCAGCCAGGCCCCCAAGGTGGCCCTTGGGCCACTGCTGCGCCCTCCCCAGCGTTGCTGAGAGTCTGGCTTGGCAGCTCTCAGATATCAACAGTCTGAGCCAGAGAGCAGGGTCCTGGCCGCCATGTGCACACTGCCCGCCCGCCCGCCTGCAGAGCCCAGTCCTCGGGATGTGGGGAGGGGAATGTCACCCCTTTTCTCCTTTTCATCTCCAACCAGGTGGCCCCAACACAAGGCGCTGGGTGGAGGGAGCAGAGGGCCCCCGGTGGTGGAACCCATGTAGCGGCAGGTTTTTTGGGGGTGGGGTGGAGGGACAGGCAGCAAGTCGTGAATTCTGATTTACATAAAATAACCGGGGCTTCGGCCGGAACCTGAGCATATGCAGATGAAGCTCCTTGTCAGACCCAGCGCAGGAGGGAGAAAGGATTTCAACCTGTGCTGCAGCGGTTACCATAGCAACCAATTATTCAGTGCTAAATTATAACTGTTTATAACACTCGTGAATGGGAAGGCTCATATTTCATTCTTTCTTTTTCCCTCTCAGTCTCGAAGGACCCCAAATTGAGAATGACCAACTCTCTGAGTCCTTCCTTTTGAGTTTAAGTGCCTGCGTTTTAGAGAGGTGTGGTGTGTGCTGAGTGCTGGGCGTAGAGGGAAGGGAGAGAGGGATGCGAGGCCTGGATCGAAAGACATCTGCAGAGCTGGGGGAGGAAGGGTGGGCTTAGACTGCCCGCTCGGGGTCCCCAGGGCCTTCACGGGTGGCACGCTGTGCCTTCAGTGGGCCCGGGGCTCAGGGCAGAGACCCCTCCTCCCTACCCCCAGTTCCTCGCATACTCAGCCTGGGTGTAGGATTGAAGGCAGCTTTGCAGATGGGTTCTGTTGGGACTCCAAGTTCCCTTAGATCCTTCTGCCATCCAGGGCGTCCCCTATAGTCCTGCCCGGGGCTGCTGCAGCCCAGAGGGCACAGCATCAGGGTCACAGCCCCAGCTGGTCCTGATGTTCAGAGCCCACCCACAGTGTGGCTCGGGGCTCAGCTTGGTTCGGGGCTTTATTAGGGCATTTTTGCTCTGTGCCTGTGTCTCCTCCCTGAGTGTGGCTTGGCCCGCACTCTCCCCTGTAAGTTTCGAGATACCGAATGGTGAGCCTACTCCTGGTTCCTGGTCATTCCTCCCCTTCTTGCCACTGGCCGACCTGCATCCCTCCAGGTCCTGCTGTTGGGTCACTCCTCTTCGAGTTGTTTTCAGAACCACTCGCTGCCCTTCCGCTTGCCCCTTTCTCTGCAAGGGAAGATTTTGGAATAACAGAACACAGAAAAAAGGAGGCCCTGGTCTAGATGTGTCCAAACAGCTGGATACAGAGAGGCGCTGTGGGTACAGACTGATTGTACCATCGGGAAAACCATCTCCAAAGACCTGTCCTGCACCCCGCCCTCCACCAGCCTCCCGGGTGGGCAGGGGGGCTTGGACGAGATCGGGATGCAGGTGGGGGAGAAGGCAGGGCAGAGAGGGGATCAGGGAATGGGCGGGGAGCCGGGGAATTGAGGAATCTGCCTTCTCCTTGGCCAGGCTTTCCCCGGTGCAGGTAGACAGGGCAGGGAGGGGTCTGCGCCTTCCCTGAAACGAGGGGCTGCCGTCATTGTCGTCCCGTGCTGGGCCGCAGGGGTGCTGACTGTCCTGCTGGGCCGCAGGGGCGCTGACTGTCCTGCTGGGCCGCAGGGGCGCTGACTGTCCTGCTGTAGCTCCGGCTCATTCCTCGAGAAGAAACGTTGCCCTCCTGTCCCCCCCACTTAGCCCCGGAGTGGCTGCTGGACTAACACACTCCTGGCAGTGCACAGCTTGGGGCCTTCTGCCAGACGTGCTCCACCTGCCCGCACCCCCCCCACCACCACTGTGCACACGCACCGACAGGGCGTCTGCTGGAGGCGCCTTCCCCGCCCTCCCTGGAGACCTCCAGCTCCCTCTGGGCCCTGCGTTCAGAGCTGTGCTGGCCACTCCCCACCTCTCCTGCACTTGGGATGTGGCGTGCAGGCTCCCCAGCAGACACTCAGGGCACCTCCCCCTCAGGTGCGGTCACACAGCCCCTTCTGGGCGTCCTGCTGCCCGTCTGCACTGTAGTTGCTGCCCAGCTGCAGGCACTGTCCGTGCACTTGGCTTTAGTCCAGCCCCGATTTGCAGACACGAGGTGGGATGAGGCTCGTGTCCTCCGGTTTGTGGTCCTGGCTGCGTCTTCAGCTTCCGAGCAGAGTCGGGGGCATCATGGGTACTTGGGACTCTCCTACTTCAAAATGCTTAAGGCCTTCTCTCTCACGTGATCTCCTTTGTTCCTCTTACCGCCCTGTATAGCACCCCCATTTCACACACAAGGAGGCTGAGGTCAGGATGCTGCAGTGACTTTTTGCCCAATTCCGGACTAGCAAGGGTCAGAGCTCCGAGACAGTCTGTGTCCTGCAGCCTCCCCAGGGAGCCCCCGGACCCACCGTGGGTCCTCCTGTCTCTTCCCTGCTCTGGTTCGCGGGGTCCCCAGGGCAGCTGAGGGCCAGCCCCACGGCCCTCCCTCGGCCGGCCCCACAGCCTCTGTCCGCGGTGCTGAAGCCTGTGGCACTTCCCTCCTCCCATCCTTACCTGTGCGGGGGTGTGGCTGGGATAGAGCCTGTCTCTCAGGTCTATCGAAGGGTGCTCTTTCCAAGCTGGCCAAACGCTACATCCTTGGGGGAAATGGACATCCCTGTCTGACCCCTGCCTCCCCAGAGGACCGAGGCAGGGCTGGGAGCTGTGGCCATGAGCCCTGGGAACGGGATCGCGTGCAAGGCTGTCCTGCCCTGGGCAGGCTCCGGCAGCAGCCAGGAGCGGCGCACTGCCCCTGGAGCCCGCCCGGTGTGGCCGACCGAGTCAGTATTCCGGGAAGGCCCAGAGGCTCTGCTGCCTGCCAGCCACCAGCCAGCACACTGACTTAGCGGCTTAACGGGCATAAAAGGTTTGGGAGCCGAGCAGCAGGAGAGTCAGGAAGTGCAGGGACCCCACGGGTGGGTCCTTTCCCAGCTGTGTCTCAGGAAGAGTCTCCCTCCTGGGAAAAGACGCTCAACTCCACGGTGCGGCTGGAAAGGGCAGAGCGGGCGGGGGGCCTCCCAAGACAGACCCACTGCCCTTGCTGCCCTCCTTCTCTGCATCTGCTCCCTCCCCTGCCCCCTTCCTTCCTCTCCCTCCTCCCCGCCTTTCTCCTCCCTCTCCACCTCGTCTTTTGCCTCCCTCCCTCATTCCTCCTTCCGGAGCTCACATCCTTCATTTCTCCAGTTCTTTCTTCATCTCTTCCGTGCCTCTCTTTGCCGCCTCTAAACCGCCGGCATGAAGATGCCAAGTGTCATCTTCATTGGAGCGTCCGTGCCTGGCCTCTCCTGCAGACCCAGGCCGGGAGGGGCCTAATCAGCCTGCTTGCCTCTTGAAAAGCCCCAATACACAGCTTTCTCAGCTTTCTCGCAGGGGCAGTGCCTTTCTGATGGGGATGCTCTGTCTGTAAACACCCTTATCTCCATATAAATGGGCCATTTTCTGCCTGTATGGATGGAAACTGAATCGAGGAAACCAAGCTTAAGAGCTGCCTCAATTACTTTGTCTCATATTGAGATGAGCAGCCAGGGTTTGGCGCTGGGGAAGGTGGGCTTGTGCCTTCGCAGCGTCCGGAGAGCGCACAGGCAGATGAAACTGGGACGTGCTCTCTGTGTTAATCACAGGTTTCACTTGACACACACGACTCCATAGGATGCAAAGATGAACAGAGAGGAGAGGATCTGGGAGCCGGGGCGGAAGTTGGGGGCTCTTCTCCAGCGTGGACCGCATTTTGGTTTTTGGCTCTGGGCATGATATCCTCTCTACGAGCGCCTGGGTCCGAGTGCCGTCGCTGACACGCGATACAGTCCCAAAGCCCATAGAAACCTGAAACAGGGCCGTCTAAGCGGGCTGCACTGAGCTTGCCTGGTGGGGGCGTGTGTCTTCACCCGAGGCCTCGACTCACCTGCACAGCACCATTTGTCACCAACCAGTCATTGGGGACGAGACCCTTACCCCGTGCTGGCTCAGGGCAGCCCCTCTGTCTGGGATTTAGTGGTCTGGTGGGTGAGACTCTGCCAGGAGGCCGCTCTCAGGGCAGTGCTGCTGCCTGGGACTCTGCATTTTCTTTGGGCCCCTGTTGTTCTCACCGTCCACCTTTCTCTTCCAGGGGAGCAATGATGAGCTGTCAGAAAATGAAGAGGATCTGGAAGAGAAGTCGGACAGTGAGGGCAGCGACTACTCCCCAAATAAAAAGAAGAAGAAAAAACTCAAGGACAAGAAGGAGAAAAAAGCCAAGCGAAAAAAGAAAGATGATGATGAAGACGACAACGATGACGGATGCCTCAAGGTAACCCTGACGCCTGGCTGGGGGACCCTGCTTGGACGAGCTGAGCCTCCTGCTGTCAGCTCCCTGCCCTGCAGGAGCCCCTGTGGGCAAAGGACCAGAGCATCCTTTCCCACGAAGGGCCGTCGGGGCAGATGGGTGTGTGTGTGTGAGTGCACGCGCAGGAAGGTTGGACACAACTTTGTGAGAAATACCGTAGCCACAGGTCTCGGAGACACATTAGAAATAACAGTGGATGGCACTCAGGAGTTTGGGGAAGAAGTCGTGTGGCCTCTTGCTGATGTATTGTCAGCTGTTTGCCCAGCTTGAGCGGTCAGCCGTTTCTGAGGAGAGCGATGGTCTGAACTCAAGTTTGGTGTCAGGAACCTCTTGGTCGGAGCAGTTTGGGAGACTAAAACAAATGGAGCTTTCGCTAAGAAGAAGTGGCTGGACAGCTCCGCTTATGGTGGAAGGGGGCCTTAGCACGTGTTCCGAAATTCATCCCACGTGGGCACCCAGGAGAGTGTCCCAGGGAACGAGAGTCATGGAAGCTATAGCGATGGGCCTGCAGCTCTCCCCTGGGGAGAAGCCTCTTCCCGGTGAAAGTGGGGCATGATGTGGCCCCTGGAATGTCATGGCCGCTCCTTGCGGGGGGTGCTCCGCGGGGGTGGGGGGAGGGGCCGAGGGTAGGGCGGCAGATGGGCTCTGGGTCCTGGGTCTCTGGGTCGGGCAGGGGCAGATGGCAGATGACAGCACCTCATCCGGGAACCTCCTGCTGCCTTCGATCTTTGATGAGGCTCAGTTTGGGCTGGCCGTGGATTTGAAGATAAGTGCTCCGTAAATGCTAGCATGTGAGTTAGTGCTGGCGGTGTCCCGACACCCGGAGGGAGCTCGTTAGTTGGCAGGTGTGTTATGAGTCACCTGTGACTGATGACAGCTGAGAAGCTGACAGATTTGGAAGATGAACTTACAGGAGTGATTCAGGGTCGTCCTGTAATAATGTCATCGCTCACTTGCTGCTCTACTTTGTGGTGGGAAGCTCCAGGACTGGCTGTGTGTCAGGAGCAGGTTGGCCAAGGGAGGGGGCCCCACGTGGGAGCACCTCTGAACTGCCACAGAGAACAGGAGGTCAGGAAGCGGGTCCCTTGGGGCCGAGGGAGGCCGTGTGTTCTGCCTGGGTGGCCTTCCCTTGCTGGAGCAGACGGCCCAACTCTGAGGGGCTTAGGCAGTAAAAGGGGTCTGTTGGATCAGCAGCCGTAAGAGTTGAGAGGCAAGGGGGCTTCCAGCTAGGGGGACCCAGTGGTGTCATCCAGGGCCCTGTTTCTTTGCCTTTGGAGGGTCAGCTTTGGGTTCAGGCCAGGCACCCTCGTGGCTTGGAATGTGTGTAGCAGCAGTGCAGGGCTTTGTGGACACCCCCTGCCCCATCCAGCAGGAGGGAAAGCTGGCTTGTGTCCTAGCTGTCCGCACAGGAGACCCAGGGGTGCCCCTGCCTGGACCGGTTGTGTCACATGCCCCCTGGATCAGTGACTGTGGCCTGGGATGGCGTGTGCTGATTGGTGGAATGGATCTGTGGGTGGGGCTGGCACAGCTCAGGGCTGCCTGGAGCAAATGGGAAATCGGGGTGAGGGCCCTGTTCCAAGCACCTGTGCTAACTCTGTCCCTCCTGTGACGTAGGTGCTGTTATCCCCATTTTACAGATGGGGAAACTGAGGCATAGAGAGATGAAGTAGCTTGTCCACCTCTCACTGCTAGTATGTGGCAGAGCCAGGATTGGAGCCTGCCTCTGTCCAGCAGGTTCCAATCTCATAGCCAGCACCACCGCCCACCCCTCCCTTCCTAGCCATCCGGGGTCTGCTTTGTGACCTGACACCTGGGCTGGCTGGCTGTCTTTGTGCCCTTGGGAACTCGCGCACCTCCCTGGGCTTCGGTGCCCCATCTGGAGAGTGAAGCAGGAGCCGAGGGACCCTCTCTGGGCTCTGCCCTGAGCTGGGCCACTGCCCTGACCAGGGCACACCTTCCTGGTCCCCGAACCCGCAGTGACCTGCCCTTTCACGAGGTCCAAGTGTGACTGTACTAGGTGATCTCCTGGGGTGGACAGAGTGAGTCCTGATATTATTCCTGCCCTGGACATGCACATGGCTTCCCCCCAAACCCCCACATTAGCCCCCCAGGCGTGTGGCCCGCACCCCGTCATGAGCTGGCTTCTGGGCCGTTCCCACTGATCAAGGGGCTGGCGGCCTGAGATGCTGTAGGATGTTTTCAGTGGTGGGTGAGAACTGCTCTCGTTAAGTTGCTGACATAATCCCCCTGCTTTTCCGAGGCGCCCTGGGTGGGGCCCTGGTGGGGGGTTCAGGGTAAAAGGACCCCCACCTCTCATTCCACCTCCGGCCTGTGTGTCCGTAGGAGCCCAAGTCCTCGGGGCAGCTCATGGCCGAGTGGGGCCTGGATGACGTGGACTACCCGTTCTCGGAGGCCGACTATCACACGCTGACCAACTACAAAGCCTTCAGCCAGTTCCTCAGGTGGGCCTCGGGGCCACCATGGCTGGGCATCCACGGAGACTGCCCTCGAGGCCTGCCTCCCCCGGGGGCACCAAGTGGGGTGGCCAGAGGGGCAGGGCCCCGGGCTCCTGGGGTGGGCTTCCAGGCTGACATTGACCCTGGGCAGAGCTGGCAGGAGGGGCAGGCAGGACCCTTCCATCTCAACAGGTGGTCCTGCTTTCCCTCGCTGGTCCTACCCCCAGGGATGGCAACCCCAGTCATTCCCAGGGGTCTTGAGCCCCCGTGGCCACACTCAGCTGTAAAAGAAATGGGACTAGACCCCTGCCTCTGGCCCCTCGGGTCTTACAGGGTCTGAAAACCCAATTAGAAGATCACCGGCCACATAAACAGGGAATCGGGAGCCTTGGGGCTGGACTGCTGTCTCTGTCTTGGTCCTCTTCCCTGCCCTCCTTTCTGCCCAGTTTTCCCAGTTTGCTGTATATGCCAGGTGTGGGACTTGGGAGAAGAAGGGTGGGCCCTGCGGGGGGTCACATGGGGGTCTCATCCCTTCCACGGGGCTGTCCTCACCTTCCTGCCTCTCCCCCCACGCAGGCCACTCATCGCCAAGAAGAACCCGAAGATCCCCATGTCCAAAATGATGACCGTCCTGGGCGCCAAGTGGCGAGAGTTCAGCGCCAACAACCCCTTTAAGGGCAGCTCGGCGGCGGCAGCCGCAGCAGCGGTGGCCGCGGCCGTGGAGACGGTCACCATCGCGCCTCCGCTGGCCATCAGCCCCCAGCAGGCACCCCAGCCTGTGCCCGTCCGCAAGGCCAAGACCAAGGAGGGCAAGGGTAAGGCTGCACCCAGTCCTGCTGGCAGAGGGCCCCCAGGCCCTACAGTCTGGGACAAACGGGCCCGTCTCTATCAAGGACCCAGTGCCTTGGTTGACCTTGGACCCACCCACCCTTCCTCAGCTGTGTTGTGGCATCTGCCCTGCCTCTCTCTTGGGGCTGCTGGCGAAGTGGAGGAGGCGGTGGGCTCAGAGCTTTGGGAGTTTTCCCAGGTGTGGAGGAGGGGACAGAGGTGTGGCCCGTGCTACTGGGAGTTAGGGGGCTCTTGGGTTGGAGCCTGCACCATTCCCAGGGGGAAGGGGTCCCAAGGTGACCCGTGGATCGCTCTCCTCTGAGCACCCGGCCCTTGGGGTAACGGATGTACGTGGGCGTGGGCGTGGACAGGGCCGCCTTCCCAGGGAGGCCAGGAAGGAGGTCCAGATACAAAATCAGACTCTGTGGTGGTGTCTGGGTGGGGAGAATAGGGACAGCAGAGGCTCTCTGCGACTTGAAGTTCTAGGGGAGGGACCTTTCTTCCCCGGATGGAGGATTTATGGCCCCACTGGGAGTAGGGACATTGATCTCCCCGGGGCTCTGAGTGGTGGTGTTGCCTGCAGCTCACCTTCCTGGGTGCCCTGACCTGGGTTTTTTTGGCTGCGTTGGGTCTTTGTTGCTGCACGTGGGCTTTCTCTCGTTGCGGCGAGCGGGGTCTACTCTTCATTGCGGTGTGTGGGCTTCTCATTGCAGTGGCTTCTCTTGTTGCGGAGCACGGGCTCTAGGTGCATGGGCTTCAGTAGTTGTGGCACGCGGGCTCGGTAGTTGTGGCTCGTGGGCTCTAGAGCACAGGCTCAGGAGTTGTGGCGCACAGGCTTAGTGTCTCCGCGGCATGTGGGATCTTCCCGGACCAGGGATCGAACCCGTGTCCCCCACATTGGCAGGCGGATTCGTAACCACTGCGCCACCAAGGAAGTCCCCTGACCTGGGTTTTGATGGGGGGGCAGAGCGGATGCTGGGGACCCCTTGTTTCTGCCCCAAGGAGCTTTGGTTTCTGGGATAATGCCTCCCTGTAGCAGGTCCCACAGGGGGCCCCAGTGGGTGAGTGACGCGGGCTTTAGAGACTGCTTCCGCTCCCCTCCCTTGCTGTCTGCACAGCCAGGCTTCTTTCTCATTTCCTGTCGGGCTCCAGCTGCTGAGCTATCGATTCCCTGAGCTGCCTATTCAGAGCCTGAAAAATTGAAATAGATTTTCCGTGGCGCCACTGAGGTTACAGCTGGGCTCGCAGACCCAGCTCTCTGTGTGTGATGTGGGCGGAGGAGGGCCTGGGGCGAGGCCATCTGCCTTTAGGCCCCCACTTGTCCTGCTCGGCCTGGTGGGAGAGGCTGCTGGGGGCGGTCATTACTCCCCAGGTGACTAATTGTCCTGTGACCAGTTCCATAAAAACAACCTCACCCCTGCTGGCCACCTGGGAGCCAGCATTTCCTGGGGATGATGGGCAGAGGCGAGGGCGGTCTTGAGTGGTGCTGGTGTGTGGGGTATGGCAGACAGCCCGGAGGCTGGCAGCTGGGGAAAGGGCTTCTTGCCCTACACATCCCTCCAGGGCCTAGGTATGGTCCGCAGGTGGGTCGGTGTGCCCTTAGTGGCCCGGAGGCTGGCAGCTGGGGAAAGGGCTTCTTGCCCTAGCACATCCCTCCAGGGCCTAGGATGGTCCGCAGGTGGGTCGGTGTGCCCTTAGTGGCCCTGGGGTCTGGTGGCTCCACTGGGGACAGCTCCTTTCTGGGGAGAGGGATGGGACAGGGCTGTTCCTAAGATGGCAGCACAGCGGCCAGACTGGGCCAGGGTTCTTCTCTGGCTTCCCCTCTGCTGTGCAAGGACGTCACCTTTCCGAGCCTCAGTCTTCTCATCCGAGAAGGGGCAGCGGCAGAAACCACCCTTTCCTTAAAGCGGGTTCTCAAGGCCAAGTGAGAGCATGGCGGTGAGTGAGTGAGCTGTGGCGGGCGCTGGCTATTCCACCGGTGCTTTTCAGGGCCTGGAGTGAGGAAGAAGATCAAAGGCTCCAAGGATGTGAAGAAAAAGGGCAAAGGGAGAAAGGTGGCCGGGCTCAAGTTCCGCTTCGGAGGGGTTGGCAGCAAGAGGAAGAAAGGCTCCTCGGTGAGTGCGAGTGTGAGTGTGTGTGTGTGTGTGTGTGTGTGTGCGCGCGCGCGAGTGTGAGTGTGTGTGCGTGCGTGTGTGTGTGTGTAACATGCAAAGGTTGGGTGACGTGGAAAGCAGGGCTATCAGTTCATTCTCCTGAACCAGGCAGGGGGCAGGTCTTGTACACACCATCCCCCCGCCCCTGCCCCAGACTCTCCCATTCTACATTCAAGCCTGCTGAGCCTGTTTCCCCACCTGACTGGTGAGGGGCTCAGCCTGGATCCTTCCAAGGCCCCCTGTAGCTTGGACTCTGGGTGGGTAGCTCTCCTGCCCACCTTGCTGAGCTGGGGGCTCAGTCCTGGCTCCTTCCGCCCCAACTGCCTCTCCATCTGGGCAGCAGGCGGGAGAGTCCTGGGGGGCGCCTGGATGCCCAGGTCTGCTGGGAGGGCAGGCCCCAGGAAGGTGGCATGTAGGCAGGATAGGGCTGGGCTGGAACCCTGCCCCTCCCTTGCCCTCCTAGGGCCAGCTCTGTCACCAGCTTTGGAATGACCCTAAGTCCGTGTCTGAGCCTTTGAGCCCTCTTTCTCCGGGGGTAGAGGCATTCACCCCCATCCTGCCCCTACAGGGCACCTGTTTCCCTCACCTGACCCAGCCCTGCGGAGGGGAAGAGATGGAAGCCATCTCTTTGTCCCTTCATAGGGGCAAGTGACAGGTCTCAAGTTTAGCTGCTGTGGAGGGGAGCACGGAGCAGCAGGCATGGTCCAGCCCGGAGCTGGTGGTCCAGCTCAGGTTAGCTTTTGAGCACAAACTAATGTGCTAGGCCCTCTGCTCCACCACGGTGGGCCCTGCTCTGGAGCTGCTCGCAGGCTGGAAGGGTTTGGGCACATGCGCTGGGAGAGAGCCAATGACAGGCAGATGGGACAGGTCGGACCTGGCACAAGGCTGTGCAACAGGTCTCATTAGGGAGAGATCTGGGAAGGCTCCTTGGGGGAGGTGTCCTTAGGGCTTCCCCTTGAGGGATGTGTAGGAGTTTGGCAGGGTGGAGGGCAGGGCCTGGGAGAGTTCCGGAGGTGGAAAGTGTGGGGAGGGTCTGAGGGCTGGAGAGCAGGGCTTGGGGAGGAGGGTGGAAGGCCATCAGGCTGGACCGGTGGGCTGAGGGTTTTCTAGCTGGGTGGAGGGACGAGATGAACCAGAGACAGACAGCACTGTGCCTCTGGAGCCTCCCCTGTGCCCTGCCCTGCCCCCCAGGCCTGCGAAGCCTGGAGATGAGCCCCCAGGGCTGGCTCCGGGCTCACAGCCCCCCCCCTCCCCCCCGCTGCCTCCACAGAGTGAGGAGGAGCAGCGGGAGGGGTCGGACTTGGACAGTGCCAGCATCCACAGCGCCTCCGTGCGCTCGGAGTGTTCTGCCCTGATGGGGAGGAAGAGCAAGAGGAGGCGGCAGAAGAAGAGAAGTAAGAGTCCTGTCTGCACGGTTCACATGGCCACCGCGGCGCATGTGGGCATGCAGAGCCCCCTCGGGGAGCGGAGAAGGGCACCCCTCAGCAGGAAGCCCCCCTGTGCTTCCTCAAGCACCCTGGCCTCTGTGGTTAGGAGAGGGGGTCCTGTCGAAGTGAGTCTGCATACGTTAGGGACCCGTGATGTGAGCCACCCCAGGGCATTTGCACTGGCAGAGGGGGGCACAGGAGGAGTTGCTTCTTAACCTCATCCACCCTCTACCCATGTATCCCCTCAGCCCCATTCCCCTACCCATCCTCGTTCCCCCTCTCCATCCTCGTTCCCTCCCTCCCTTGTCTTTATTTATCCAGCCATTCATCTTTCCATGCATTCACCCATCTTTCTTCTTTCCTTCCTTCTCCCTCCTTCCTTTCCTTTCCTTTTATCCATCTTCCATCCATCTCTTCACCCCTTTACTCTTTCAGTCCTGTTGACCCTGTCTGTCCACCCACCACCCAACATCTATTGAGAGCCTAGTATGCGCCAGGGCAGCCTGGCGTGGAGATTGGCTGTGCACTGGGAGTGGGAACAAGGCCCTCCATGACTGCCTCTGCCCCCTCCGCAGTTGATGACGGTGATGGCTATGAGACGGACCACCAGGACTACTGTGAGGTGTGCCAGCAGGGTGGGGAGATCATCCTGTGCGACACCTGCCCGAGGGCCTACCACCTCGTCTGCCTGGACCCAGAGCTGGAGAAAGCTCCCGAGGGCAAGTGGAGCTGTCCCCACTGTGTAAGCCCTTGGCAGACGCGCCGGGGCGGGATTTTGTCTGTGCCTGGCTTCCGGACTCCTGCACGGTCTTCTGGGGCAGAACATGGGGAAGTGCGAGTGGGAGGGAGGGAGTCGCTCCCTGGTGGAGGTGGGGTCCTGGTCCAGGGTGCCTCCACCTGGACTCCCCCCTTCCAGGAGAAGGAGGGGATCCAGTGGGAGCCGAAGGACGACGACGACGAGGAGGAGGAGGGCGGCTGCGAGGAGGAGGAGGACGACCACATGGAGTTCTGCCGCGTGTGCAAGGACGGCGGCGAGCTGCTCTGCTGCGACGCCTGCCCCTCCTCCTACCACCTGCACTGCCTCAACCCGCCGCTGCCCGAGATCCCAAACGGTGAATGGCTCTGCCCGCGCTGTACTGTGAGTGTTACGCCGGCCCGCGCCGAACGCCCCGCCCCCGGAAAGGCCCCGCCCACAACGACCAGGC
The DNA here is from genome assembly GCF_039906515.1 of Pseudorca crassidens. Classification (NCBI taxonomy): domain Eukaryota; kingdom Metazoa; phylum Chordata; class Mammalia; order Artiodactyla; family Delphinidae; genus Pseudorca; species Pseudorca crassidens. The sequence goes on along the minus strand of NC_090297.1, from coordinate 4,316,315 downwards.
CCCTCCCCCGGCAAGGCCCTGCGCACAAAGGTCCCACCCACCGAGGCCCCGCCCCAGCAGGCCCTGTCCACCAAAGCCCCGCCTCCCCCGGCCCAGGCCACGCCCACCACGCCCATCGCCCATGCTGCTCCAGGCCTCACCTACGAAGGCCCCGCCTGGCTCTCCGCCTACCAAGACCTTTAACCCGCCCCTTCCCGTCCAGGACACGCCCCACGAGTACCCACCCAACCCCCGCCGCCACCGCCCCGTCGGGGCTCAGTCCCAGGCCCCCTCCCATGTGCCCCGAGTCCCGGCCACGGCCTCACCCTGGCCTGCTCTGCTTGCAATCCCCTTCACACTTTCTGGAAACAGCCGCTATGAGAAGAGAGAAGCGGTGGTGATAATCCCACCACCGCCCACCACAGCCACCGTTTACTGGGCATCCCTCTAACACCTACTGAGTTTTCCAGTACCAGGCCTTTCGTTACTCCCATTTTTAGATGAGAAAACTGAGGCTCAGGGAGGTAAAGTGACTTGCCCAAGGCCACACAAGGCTGAACTGTCCACTCAGACTCAGACTGGACCTGGCCCTTGTCACAGGGCTGGGGGTGGCGAGAGGGTAGGAGGCCTTTGGGGCTGGGGCCTCAGTTTCTGCGGGGAGAGGAGAGCACCCGCCCCTCCCCCCCCATTCACTGTAGGCATTTGAAGGCCACCATGCTCCGAGTTGTCCCCAGCCCACCCCTAGTGCTGGGTCCCCCACCCTGTGGATCCTGGGCTGTGCCGTGCCAGCCCTCGGTTACCTGTGTGCATATGGGCTTCCGTTATGCGTGTGTATGTGTGTGTGCACGTGTGTGTGTGCAGACCCGTATCGCCTCATCAGCGTGCACGGCATGGGTGGTCTCCTGAGGACAGAGTGGTGTCTTGGAGTCGCTGTGGTGCTGTCTGACTTGGAGTAGTACAGCTTGTTGGAGGGAGCCTAGGGGTGGGGCCCTGCAGCTAAGCCCTGAACTTGGGGACCCTCCTCTGTCCACAGTGTCCCCCGCTGAAGGGCAAAGTCCAGCGGATCCTGCATTGGAGGTGGACAGAGCCCCCAGCCCCCTTCATGGTGGGGCTGCCGGGGTCCGACGTAGAGCCTGGCGTTCCACCACCCAAGCCCCTAGAGGGCATCCCGGAGAGAGAGTTTTTTGTCAAGTGGGCTGGGCTCTCCTACTGGCACTGCTCCTGGGTGAAGGAGCTGCAGGTGAGGCACCTGGGCAGGTGTGGCTGTGCTCAGGACCTAAACGCCCTGGCCAGCTCCCCGAGTGAGGGGCACTGCTGGGAGTTGGGGAGGGGGAGGAGGAAGGTGAGGATTGGCTTGCTTGGGACCCAGGCTGGGGGCTGGGGGAGCTGGGTTGGGGGACATGGGGGGGTTCACGGCCCATCTCCCTCCTGTAACCTCTGCCCCCTCTGCGAGCAGCTGGAGCTCTACCACACGGTGATGTATCGCAACTACCAAAGAAAGAACGACATGGACGAGCCACCGCCCTTTGACTATGGCTCTGGCGATGAGGATGGCAAGAGCGAGAAAAGGAAGAACAAAGACCCCCTCTATGCCAAGATGGAGGAGCGCTTCTACCGCTACGGCATCAAGCCCGAGTGGATGATGGTCCACCGCATCCTGAACCACAGGTGTGTGCTCGGCGGGTGGGGCCCTGCGCCTCGCGGAGGTGGGTGCCTGCAGGTCTGGGACACCTGTTAACTGGGCTCAGGACCACGCGTGGCTGTGGTGGCGGAAGGGGCCCCACTGTCGGTGATGTGACTGTCCAGCTGGAGGGGTCTTCGTGCACCTGGGTACGTGGATGCACACGTGTGTAAACTTGCATGTGCATGCGTGTCACTCTCATGGTAGAGCAGTTCCTAAGTCATATGTCTAAAGAGGCAACTTGACGAACGGCCAGTGGAAGCTGTAGATGGGACACTTGGGGGGTCGGGACCCTTGTGCTCCTGGCATCAGTGCTTGATACCTGCCGGAAGGTCCTGGGGACCCGGGTGGGCCTGAGCTGTGGAGTGAGTACATGCTTGCTGCTCCTTTATAACACAGCTGACACCACCGAGTGCCATCTATCAAGAGGTAGGTGTTTTATTTCCGCCTTCGTGTTTATGGATGCCAGCACGGTTAAGTCACTTGCCCAGAGTCACACAGGCAAGAGGCAGGGGTGCTGGGATTTGAACCCAGTGCTTTTCTGAGGGCAGGACTTACTTTCTTAGCCACTGTTCCAAACCCCAGTGCCCCTGCAACAGCTCTTTGTTGAGCAGTGTGAAATTGCCCAGGTGACGGTGGTCAGAGGCTGCAGAGACCAGACGCAGACGCCAAGGCAGGGGGGCCCCGGACTGCAAGAGTGGCTTTGGTTTGGTGGGGAGGTGGGAGGTTTTGCTCATTCTTTTTTTTTAATTAGTTAATTAATTTTATTTATTTTTGGCTGCATGGGGTCTTTGTTGTTGCGTGTGGGCTTTCTCTAGTTGCCGTGAGCAGGGACTGCTCTTCGTTGTGGTGCGTGGCCTCCCATCTCCCTCTGCTCTGCCACTTCTCTTGTTGCAGAGCATGGGCTCTAGGTGCGCGGGCTTCAGTAGTTGTGACTCACAGGCTCAGTAGTTGTGGCGCACGGGCTTAGTTGCTCCGTGGCATGTGGGATCTTCCCGGACCAGGGCTCGAACCTGTGTCCCCTGCGTTGGCAGGCAGATTCTTAACCACTGTGCCACCAGGGAAGCCCCTCTTGCTCATTCTTGAGCTCAGGCGCTTGAGAACCGGCGGTGGCTGACAGGTGGGCTCAGGGTGGGGCCCACGGAGGCTCTGCCTCAGGGGGACTTGGGATCCAGCAGACCACAGGCGTCCCGAAGGCAGGAGTTGGGTAGAGCAGAGTTTAAGAACCTGATCCTGTCAGTCGGATTTCAGCCCTGGCTCCCATTTTCCGGGCTCTGTGCTTCTGTGTTTCTCACGTGAAATGGGATAATGAGAGTACCCACCCCACAGGGCTGCCGCGGGGGTTCAAGGAGTGTGCCAGCGCCTGCTAGCGTGGCCGTCAGGAAGATGGGCCAGGGGAATTTGAAAAAGTACTCCCTCGACTATGAAATGCCTCATCCTCCCATCCCCAGCCCTCATGTGACCTGAGCCCCCCCCCCACCGTTGAACTGATCCACAATTTTTTTACCTTTGTTAAATTGCATGTTCAAAACAAAAGTGGCAAGTTTTCTCCCTGCCTTCAAAGCGGGGTAGGTGAATTTCCTCCAAATGTATTACCTGAATGGAGTCTGAGTAATAACCAATCATTTATTGAAAAAAAAAAATCCATCGGTTTCCACAGTGACTGGGGATCAGTCTTTCTGTCCATGGCCCCCAGGCTAGCCGTGGCACCCCTGGCCCTGCAGCGCTGCCCTGGCTCGGTTGCCCAGTGCACTCAGGTTGGGTGGGAGGCCCCAGGCCCCTCCCAGGAGCCACATTCAAGCTGCAGTGCAAGGTGCTTCTCTGCAGCAACCCCTCTGGGCTGCTGGCTGGGGCATCAGGTCCGTGTCCGCGGGGGTCTTTGGGAGAGGGCATCCCACCTGCAAGAATTACATTCGTCTCTACTTTGCAGGGATTGGCCCCAGACCGGGATGGGCACCCCTCCAGTCCTTGGGAGGTTTTTTCTTTTTTTTTTTGGCCACTCCGTGCGGCATGCGGGATCTTAGTTCCCCGACCAGGGATGAAACCCGTGCCCCCTGCAGTGGAAGCTCGGAGTCTTAACCACTGGACCGCCAGGGAAGTCCCTCTTTGGGAGTTTTTTTTTTTTTTTTTTGCCGTACGTGGGCCTCTCACCGTTGTGGCCTCTCCCGTTGCGGAACACAGCCTCCGGATGCGCAGGCTCAGCGGCCATGGCTCACGGGCCCAGCTGCTCCGCGGCATGTGGGATCTTCCCGGACCGAGGCACGAACCCGTGTCCCCTGCATTGGCAGGCGGACTCTCAAACACTGCGCCACCAAGGAAGCCCCCTCTTTGGGAGTTTTTAAGCGAGAAAACGAAGGTCTGTGGTCAGGGGAGAACCATCTGACTCAGTAATTGAGAATTCCGGGGGAATCCTCATGACTGAATGGGATTCACAGCCACCGAGGATGGAGTGGATGCTGGTTCTGTGCTCCCCCATTAGTGTGGCCTCCCAGATGTCCCTCTGCTCTGCCACTCAACCCGTTCCCTCCTCCCTCCCTCTCACTAGCTGGGTGGCCTTGGCCAAGCTGTCTCACCTCTCTGGAGTCCCTGCCTGGTGCCGCCCTCCTGGCTGGGGCTCCCAGGGGACCGCGGGGGTGAGAGGCTTTGCATCCTGTGAGGTGCCCTCCGTGGACGCTTGCCTGGGTGACCCGCCCTCCTCCATCTGTTTACCATGTTGCAGCTTCGACAAAAAGGGGGATGTGCATTACCTGATCAAGTGGAAAGACCTGCCCTACGACCAGTGCACCTGGGAGATTGACGACATTGACATCCCCTACTACGACAACCTGAAGCAGGCCTACTGGGGCCACAGGTGGGCCACGGTGGGGCCCCTGGGCGGGGCCTCCCACCCCCCACCAGCCTGAGCTCTGCTCTCATCATCCTGTGCTCTTTCCCAGGGAATTGATGCTGGGGGAGGACGCCAGGCTGCCCAAGAGGCTGGTCAAGAAGGGCAAGAAGCTGAAGGACGACAAACAGGAGAAGCCCCCGGACACGCCCATTGTGGATGTGAGCGGGGAGGGGCTCCAGGGTGGGGTTGCCAGGGCCTCCACCGAGGCTTGGCCGTGGCGGAGGGTATGGTCTCCGGACGTCTCCGGAGAACTCGTACTGCGGGTCTATGCACACGGAGCCGCACCTGTGCAGGAAGGGGCTCTACGGCTCAGTCAGGGACAAGGGTGACAGGACCCAGCCCTTCCCCGCAGGGGAGGGCTCACACCCTGGGGTCTGGGTCCCCCAGCCTCATGCAGAGCGGCAGCTCCTGGGGGACAGAGCGATTTGAAGGATGGGTCACCAGTGCACAGACTGTGGAGCAGATAGTCTCTACTCAGCGCAGCTCACGAAATTGCATTCCTTTAGTTGAGCTAATTCCAAGCACTTAAATCAAAAAGTGTGTTTCCTACTTCAGGAACATAATTGCTGATTTGCTAATTACACACCATTCTTATCTGTTCAGGGGCAGGAGACCCACAACTTGCCCCGGAGCTTTGAGCCCATCGGGGAGTGGAAGGTTGACTGTTATTCATTTAGCAAACTTCTCTGGGTGTCTGCTAGCACCTAGCCCTGGGCTGGCCCTGGGGGAACAAGGCCCTGCCCCCTGTTGCACGAAGTGCTCATCTTCCAAGGGCCCGTGGCGTGTACACACAGAAGTGGGAGATCGGCTTGAGACTGTGGGATGCCAGGGAAAGGTGAATGGGTCTGATACATCAGGAGGACTTCATGGGGGAGGTGGCCCCGAGCTGCAGGATAAAAGAGGTGATGTTCGGGATCAGGCATCCTGGGCATGCATCCAACAAATGTTGCCTAAGTGCTCACTGTGTCCTGGTCACTGTATGGGACTCAGAGGAGCAGGTCACCAATATGGTGACCACAAGCTGGGCTTAAAGTCAGAGAATCCAACACTTGGTAAACTGCCCTGATAGGAGAAGTATAGGGTCGACAAGGGAGGACGTGGTGGGAACACCTAAGCCGGGCCAGGAGTCAGGGAGGACTTCCTGGAGGAAGAAGCATTCCAGCTGTGACCTGAAGGATGAATAAGTTAGCAGGGATGAGAGGAGTGGGAAGAGTACCCCAGTCATAAGGAACTGCGTGTGCAAAGGCCTGGGGGCTGGGCCCTGGTGGCCCACGATCCAGCGTACGTCTGAACCTCTGCCTCCTTGCAGCCCACGGTCAAGTTTGACAAGCAGCCGTGGTACATCGACTCCACGGGCGGCACACTGCACCCGTACCAGCTGGAGGGCCTTAACTGGCTGCGCTTTTCCTGGGCCCAGGGCACCGACACCATCCTGGCCGATGAGATGGGTCTGGGCAAGACAGTGCAGACCATCGTCTTCCTCTACTCCCTGTACAAGGAGGTTTGAGGCCCAGGCTGGGCGGCTGGGGAGGGGTAGCCGGTGCTGGCTGTGGGCCGGCAGCCTCAGCGCGTCCGTCTCCCTCCCCAGGGCCACTCCAAGGGGCCCTACCTGGTCAGTGCGCCCCTGTCCACCATCATCAACTGGGAACGTGAGTTTGAGATGTGGGCGCCCGACTTCTACGTGGTCACCTACACGGGGGACAAGGAGAGCCGCTCTGTGATCCGGGAGAACGAGTTTTCGTTTGAGGACAATGCCATTCGGAGTGGGAAGAAGGTGTTCCGGATGAAGGTGAGCACTCCTGACCCCGGGGACCCTGCACAGGTGCCCAGTCTGCCCTGGGGGCCACAGGGGCCCTGCAGTCCGTCTGGGGTCTCTTCTCTTGGTCACTGGTGGAGGTAGGTAGTAGCTGGCACGGAGCTTCTCTTGAGGCAGAGTTACCTGCTGTATCCATGTCCTGGGGCAAAGAGCCATAAACAGGGTGGCGGTGGGGCTGAAAACAGCCAACAGAATTTATCCTCTCGCCGTTCTGGAGGCCAGGAGTCCGAGATCCAGCTGTCGGCGGGGTCCTGCTGCCCTTGAAGCTCTGGGGGAGGACCCTTCCGCGCCTCTTCCAGCATCTGGTGGCGGCAGGCGTTCCTTGGCAGTCCTTGGTTTGCAGCTGAATCACTTGGGTTTCTGCCTCTGTTGTCATGCGGCCGTCTCCCCTGTGTGTCTGTGTCTCCTCTTCTTATAAAGACACCACCCTAATCCAGGATGACCTCATTTTAACTAATGACACCTGCAAACACCCGAGCTCCAAAAAAGGTCATATTCTGAGGTTTTGGGTGGACATGGATCTTGAGGGGACACGATTCAACCCAGTCCATCAGCTGTGTGACCTCTGGCAAGTCACTTAGTCTCTCTGTGCTTCAGAATCTTCTCAGCAAAATGGAGATAACAGACCCAGTCTAGAGTTGTGGAGGGTCGAATGAATAAGCATTAGGCAGGGCCGCTCAGACTTCCCTGTGCCCCCCGGTCAGCAGGGGCCTTGTTGAAGGGCAGGTTCTGATCCCGCAGCTCTAGGGTGGGGCCTGACAGAGTCCCAGATGATGTGCATGCTTTTGATTCTCAGGCTGCACTCTGAGAATCGAGGGCACAAAGCACTCAGTACTTCCCGCGCCTGGCACGCAGTCACGTGCTACCTGCAGTGCTGGGGGCTGGCGGATCACCTCCAGCCTCCCCAGGGTTCCTCACCTCGGCTTTCTCCCTCGTCTGGGGATGGTCGTGGCCCCAGGAGATGCTCAGTAACTATTTGTGTGGGTTTGTTTTTTTTTGGCTGTGCCGCGCGGCTTGTGGGAATCTTAGTTCCCCGGCCAGAGATTGAACCCCGGGCTATGGCAGTGAAAGCGCTGAGTCCTAACTACTGAACCGCCAGGGAATTCTCAATAACTATTTGTTGAGTGAGGGAATGACTCAGTGATTCCAGAGGGATGGGCCTGTGGGCCTATCAGTCACAGAAACAACTTCTGAGCTCACCCTGGGGTCCTGCGATGGGCTGGGTGCTTTGCTGACTCAGCTTTTTTTTTTTTTTTTTTTTTAAAGAAGATGTTGGGGGTAGGAGTTTATTAATTTATTTATTTTTGCTGCGTTGGGTCTTTGTTTCTGTGCGAGGGCTTTCTCTAGTTGTGGCAAGGGGGGGCCTCTCTTCATCGCGGTGTGCTGGCCTCTCACTATCACGGCCTCTCTTGTTGCGGAGCACAGGCTCCAGACGCACGGGCTCAGTAGTTGTGGCTCATGGGCCTAGTTGCTCCGCGGCATGTGGGATCCTCCCAGACCAGGGCTCGAACCCGTGTTCCCTGCATTAGCAGGCAGATTCTCAACCACTGCGCCACCAGGGAAGCCCTCAGCTTTTCAATTTACTTTATTTTTTAAAACTGTAGGAAAATACACATAACTTAGAGTGTATCATCTTAACCATTTTTACAAGTACGGTTCGTGGACATCAAGGACATTTATACTGCTGTGCAGCCATCACCCCCCTCTCCAGAGCTGCTCATCTTGTAAAACTGAAACTCTGTCCCCATTAAACACTAGCTTCCACCAGCCCCTGGCAACCTCCTACTTTGGGTCTCTGAATTTGATTATTCTTGGTACTTCATGTAAGTGGAATCATACAGTATTTGTCCTTCTGTGTCTGGCTCATTTCACTCAGCACGTTGTAGCATGTGTCAGGATTTCTTTCCTTTTTAAGGCTGGATGACATTCCATCGTGTGATAGACCACCTTCTGTTTATCCATTCATCTGCCTGTGGATGCTTGAGCGTTTCTACCTTTTGGTTCTTGTGAATAATGCTATGAACATAGGTGTGCAGAAATATTCATTCAAGTCCCTGCTTTCACTTCTTCTGAGTCTATAACCAGAATTGGAAATGCTGGATCGCATGGCAATTCTATGTGTAATTTTGTTTGTTTTTATATTATTTTTTAAAAATTTTATTGGTGTATAGTTGATTTACAATGTTGTCTTCGTTTCAGGTGTACAGCAAAGTGACTCAGTTATCCATATACATATATCCATTCTTTTTTAGATTCTTTTCCCATATAGGTCATTACAGAGTATTGAGTAGAGTTCCCTGTGCTGTACAGTAGGTCCTTATTAGTTATCTGTTTCATATATAGTAGTGTGTATATGTCAATCCCAGTCTCCCAATTTATCCCTCCCCCTGTTTTTCCCCATAACCATAAGTCTGTTTTCTACATCTGTGACTCTGTTTCTCTCTTGTAAAAAAGATTCATTTGTACCATTTTTTTAGATTCCACATATAAGCGATATCATATGATATTTGTCTTTGTCTGACTTACTTCGACTCAGTATGACAATTTCTAGGTCCATCCATGTTGCTGTGAATGGCATTGTTTCATTTTTTTTTATGGCTGAGTAATATTCCATTGTATGTATGTACCACATCTTCTTTATCCATTCCTCTGTTGATGGAAACTTACATTGTTTCTGTGTCTTGGCTCTTGTAAATAGTGCTGCAGTGAACACTGGGGTGCATGTGTCTTTTCAAATTATGCTTTTCTTTGGATATATGCCCAGGAGTGGCATTGCTGGATCATATGGTAGCTCTATTTTTATAGCTTTTTTTTTTTTTTTTTTTTTTGCGGTACGCGGGCCTCTCACTGTTGTGGCCTCTCCCGTTGCGGAGCACAGGCTCCGGACGTGCAGGCTCAGTGGCCATGGCTCACGGGCCCAGCCGCCCCACAGCACGTGGGATCCTCCCGGACCGGGGCACGAACCTGCGTCCCCTGCATCGGCAGGCGGACTCCCAACCCCTGCGCCACCAGGGAAGCCCTATTTTTATAGTTTTTTTAAGCAATCTCCATACTGTTCTCCGTAATATGTGTAATTTTTTGAGGAACAGACTTGCCCTTTTAATTCTTGTGGCATTCCTCCTGTAGACAGTATTGCTCCCTTTTTACAGGTGAGGCGACTGAGGCTTGGGGAGGTTAATTACCTTGACCAAGGTCTAGCCCAAAAGAGCAGGGCTGGTGCACACCCAGGTGCCGCCTACAGGCTCCCCTCTGCCTCTCTCAGCCCTTCCTGGGCCTCAGCTGACCCCTTTGCTCAGTGGCCTGTGTCTTCCTCTCAGTCCCAGGGCTCCCTGGGCTCTCTGGGGGTCCTGTCCACACTCCTCCTCGCCCCTTCGTCTCTGGAGACCCTGATCTGCTGCTCTCCCAGCTCTCCTCCCAAACGCCTCCCTCTCCCTCCAGAAAGAAGTGCAGATCAAATTCCATGTCCTGCTCACCTCCTACGAGCTCATCACCATCGACCAGGCCATCCTGGGCTCCATTGAGTGGGCCTGCCTCGTGGTGGATGAGGCCCACCGGCTCAAGAACAACCAGTCCAAGGTAGGAAGTGCTGACCGGCTCAAGAACAACCAGTCCAAGGTAGGGAGGTGCTCCCTGGATGGGCCGGCCGCCTGGTGCCCCCTGACAGGCCCCCTGTCCCCCCTCCCCAAGTTCTTTAGGGTCCTGAACAGCTACAAGATCGATTACAAGCTGCTGCTGACGGGGACCCCCCTTCAGAACAACCTGGAGGAGCTCTTCCACCTGCTCAATTTCCTGACTCCAGAGAGGTTCAAGTGAGTCGGGGGGGGCCGGCTGGGGAGCTGGGGTGGGGGGCAGCCAGCGAAGAGGGGTCAGTGCCCGTCCCGGCTCTGGGGCTGCTCGCTGGACCTCGGTTTCCTCATCGGTAACGTGGGAGTGTTAGCAGTGTGCTGGGCCGTGCCGAGCCCCTGGGAAACATCTGCTGCTGCCAATCCTGCCATTTTTCCTCAGCTCTGCCCCTGAAGACCCTGGGGGTCCTCCTGGGATCCTGTCCCTTCCCCACACCCCTGGCCCATTCCTGTCCCTCCACAAAGATTGAAGTGACCACATGGGGGGCAGCGATGGGAGGCAGAAGGCTGGGGTGGTGGTGGTGGAGATGGGGGTGAAGACAGAGCTCCGGCCTTCCTGTCTTCATCTGACCCCTCAGTTTCCTACTCAGGGGACTCAGGGTGGAGAATGCTGATTCTGGAATCAGGAGATGTAGATACGAGGGCAGGCTGGACTGTATAACCTTGGGCACCCATCAGCCTCAGGTTCCTTATCTGCGATACGGCTAAGAGTCCTAGAGACTGCATGTCCAGGACAGCTTTGAGGACAGGAAGGCATCCTGTGTGGCTGAGACAGCTGCGATGGGTGGGGGTGACACAGGCTTAGACAGAGACTGGAAGGACACCTAGGGCAGGACCAGGGCTCCGTGGCCCACCAGCCAGCCTGCCCTGTGACAGGCCTGCCCTGTGACCCTCTGGCAGGTGGCCGGGGGCGGGCTGGCTGGCCCGCTCCCCCACCCCAATCCTGGTTCCCTTTGCAGAGGGCTTTGGCCTGCTGCAGGCTCTCATCCCAGCTTTTTCTTGCAGCAACCTGGAGGGCTTCCTGGAGGAGTTTGCCGACATCTCCAAGGAAGACCAGATCAAGAAGCTGCATGACCTGCTGGGGCCGCACATGCTAAGGCGGCTCAAGGCTGATGTGTTCAAGAACATGCCGGCCAAGACTGAGCTGATCGTCCGCGTGGAACTGAGCCAGATGCAGAAGTGAGCAGCCTGCCCCGTGTCCCCTGGGCTTGTCTTCTAGATCAGAAGGGCCTGACCTGGCCTTCCTGGGCTGCTGCCCCGGGTGGGTGAGAGGGCCTTTCGGCCCCGCCCAGGCCTCAACTCACCTTTTGCACATACTTCCTTCTTGGGGCCTCTTAGATTTCAGTGACCAGGGTTGGGGCTGCCTGGGCCCTTGCACTGTCCCGCAGCAACTTGCTGGGCAGTGCCAGGCTTGTGGCTTCACCTCTCGGGGCTCCCCGTGGTCTTTCTGTAACTGGTACTAGGGCAGCAGCCCCCAGGCTCCCCGCAGAGCAGAGTGCCCTCTCGGAGGCTGGTGTGGCCAGGTGTATCCAGCTTGCCTTTCCTCCTTCCTCTGGCAGGAAGTACTACAAGTTCATCCTCACGCGGAACTTCGAGGCGCTGAACTCCAAGGGGGGTGGGAACCAGGTGTCACTGCTCAACATCATGATGGACCTGAAGAAGTGTTGCAACCACCCTTACCTCTTCCCAGTGGCCGCTGTGGTAGGTCCCCGTGGCTGCCACTGTGGCCACCGTGGTAGGTGCCCTTGACCACCATGGTGAGTGCCTGAGGCTGCCATGGAAGGGCCTGAGGCCGTGGTAGGTGCATGTGGCTGTGTCGTGATGGGTTTTCTGTGGCCCTCGTGGCAAGCAGCTGTGGCCGCCATGGTGCCCCTGGCTGCTGGGAATGAGGATTTGGAGGCGATATGGGTCCCCACTGTGCCAGAAGTATCTGGAAACCTACCTCTGTCCACTGCTCAGCCAGGCCCTCTCCTTCCCTGGACCCCTCCTCGTGACCATAAAGTAATGGGGGGCATCGGGGCACCACAGAATCCCCTCCAGCCTCAGCGTCACGGGACCGCAGGCCAGGACTCCGAGGGCTGACCTGGCAGTCGGGGAGGCCTGGGTGGGGCCCCCAGGTGATCTGATGTGCTGCCCTGGGTGAGAGACTGGACCCCCAGCCAGACCCCCGGCTCCAGTCCTGTGGTCTCAGGACAGTCAGTGGTCCTCTTGGGGCCCCGGGTTTATCCTCTACGAAGTGGGGACAATAACAGCACCCCCTGAAAGGGTGAGGGCCAGACCAGAACGTCCACGTCAGTGCCCTCGGCAAGAGCTCGGCACAGCGGTGCTCACTGCGGTCACAGCTATTCTGGTTCTAATTTAAACGCTCCATGGTTTACACCTTCCCCCTCCCCCATCCCTGCCCCCAAACAAGAAGACCAATGCAGAGTTCAGCGTGAAGGCCGTGCTGTGGGTGACCTAGACTCAGCCAACCCCAGGCTGATCTCACCATGGTGGCCCAGCAGAGGCCTTTGGGCTAAGGTTCTGCCCAGCTGGGGGGCCGGGTTGGCCTTGCCTGGACGTGCCCTGCACATTCCTGCTGGGAAGGCCGGCTTGGCTCAAAGCTCTGTGTCATCCTTCGTCCACTGATGCCTGTGGTCTTGGTGGAGTGCCAGCAGGGGGAGATGGAGGGCAGGGCCGGTGAGTCTGAGCCCTGCCTGGGGAACGCGACGCTGGGAGCAGCCGTGTGACCTGCCCATGCGCCCTGCAGAACCTGGCCTGACCCGGGCTTGGGCTCGGTGCTGCACCCACTGTTGGGCCCTTGTCCACTCTCTGGGGCCTCTGGTGCAGAGTCAGAGAGGAGAGGGGAGCCCCCAATGCCCCACCTTCTGCTGTGTCCACAGGAGGCCCCTGTCCTGCCCAATGGCTCCTATGATGGCAGCTCTCTGGTCAAGTCTTCAGGGAAGCTCATGTTGCTGCAGAAGATGCTCAAGAAACTTCGGGACGAAGGGCACCGTGTACTTATCTTCTCCCAGGTGAGCTGCCCCCAGGTGGCTGCTGGCCTCCCTGCCTTCCCTAGCCCAACCCCACACCTGCAGAGGGCGTCCTGCCCCCACTAGCTGAGGGCACAGCCTGCCAGCAGCCCTCAGGTCCCGATGCCATCCCCACGTGGGTTGTGTGTCAAAAGTCGCTCCTCTGGGCCCTGGTGTGATGCAGCCGAGGAGAGCTGGTTGGGCGCCAAGTTCAAGGTGCTCAGGGCATGTTGGTGGGGAGGACCAACGTCCACCCCATCAGCTGCTCCTCTGGCCTGCTCCTCCTGGAGCGTTTGTCTAGGCTGGGATGACAGCCCTCTCCTCTCACCCGTGCAGCCCAGCTTCTCATGAAGGTGGGGCCCTGTGGTGGGGGCAGCTTGGCGGGGGTGTGTGTGTCCCTCTTTCTAGCTTGATCCTGCGGCATCACTTTTTGGGCGGTCAGAGGCAAAGCTGTCCAGCCCCAGAGGTTTGTTTGTCTGTGCACTTCCTTCATCCTTTTGCATCTGTCTTACGTGCGGCTCTGCGCTAGGCATGGGGGTCCAGCTCTTGTCCTCAAGACCCTCATGGTCTAGTGTGGGAGATGGAGGTTAGAGACAGTTATCCAGCCCCAAGGTCATCTCTGTGATGGGGGTCAGGGATGGCCCTAGGGGCCTGGTGTGAAAAATGTTCCATGGTGGTGTGACTGAGCCAGAGACTAGGACGTGGCTCCTCCGTGTGCAACAGTCCACGTGTAACAGCTGCTCCTGTCTGCAAGCCCCTGATCCCACCCTGGGCCTGCAGCAGGCCGAGGAATCTGGGGAAAGCTGACCAAGCCTGTGACTGTGGGCTGACCTGGAAACTGGATCCAGAATCCCCCAGCCCCCTGCCAACGTAAGACATGATTCTGGGCTGAGGCCCCAAGGGACCAAGTAGAGGGAACTGCACAACTTCTAGAAGTGGGCACAGAGAGAAAGTGACAGAGATGGAGCCCTGCCAGCCAAAGTAAGCCTGAAAACCCCAATCACAAAACTCATGAAAACGTTCAATGAGACATTGAATGAGACGCCCCACGAAACAGTAAGCAGAACCCAAGTGGGAGGAATAATAGAACAGCCTGAAAAAGTTCAAATAAACACGTTTAGGAACCTCAAAAATACCAGATTAACACTCATAAATCGCAAAGAAATCGATTAAACACAGGCAGCAAGAGATAAAATAAAACTAACTGGATAGGAAAAGGGTCTGCATGAGATGGAGAACAAAACATTTCAACAGACTGGATGAACTCTCAACACTGTTGAGGAGAATGGGGATGGATGGGAACCTGGCGTTGAGGAATTTCCCCAGAATGCAGCAGAGAGAGACAAAGATAGGACTGAGAAATTACATGGAGGATGCCTTGAGAGGCTCTGGTAATTATGCACTAGGAGCTGCAGAAGAAGAAATAGAGAAAATGGCAGAGAAGTCAGACTTAATGGGAGTTTGCAGACAGACGTGGAGAAAGATGTGAGGTCTCAGGTCTGAGTACCAAGCAAGATAAATACAGTAAGTCCCCTACATGTGAACGAGTTGCATTCGGAGAGCGCGCGTTCGTTGAGTCCAATTTGTTCCTAAGTCCAACAAAGTTAGCCTAGGTACCCAACTAACACAATCGGCTATATAGTGCTGTGCTGTAACAGGTTTTTAATACTTTTCACACAGATAACACATAAAAAGCAAAAAATAAAGAAAACATTTTTAATCTTATAGCACCTTGAAAAGTACAATAGTACCAGCTACATCACCGCCGCCTTTTTTTTTTTTTTTTGAGGTACGTGGGCGTCTCGCTGCTGTGGCCTCTCCTGTTGCGGAGCACAGGCTCCGGACACACAGGCTCAGCAGCCATGGCTCACGGGCGCAGCCGCTCCGCGGCATGTGGGATCTTCCTGGACCAGGGCACGAACCCGTGTCCCCTGCATCGGCAGGCGGACTGTCAACCACTGCACCACCAGGGAAGCCCCGTCACCGCCGCTTTTACGCTTGCTTCCAGACATGCTGGGCTTGAAATAAAGATACTGTACTACTGTACTCCATACAGTACTGTACAGTAAAGTACACAAAAGCACAACCGCTTGTAGAGGATGCACGCGTGTGACAGTGTACGCCAGACACACGCACTAACTTATGTGATTGGACACGCGAATGCACGTTTGCATCTTTGAAGGTTCACAACTTGAAGGTTCGTATGTAGGGGACTTACTGTATAAAGAAAGGAAGCCCTAGGCACATCATAGGGAAAATGCCACACTTCAGACCCAGTATCTACAAAGGAATGACAATCAGACTGTCCTCAGATTTCACATCAGCAACAATAGGTGGCAGAAGACAACTGCAAAACCTTCAATACACTGTGGGAAAACGGTGACTGATAATTTTATATCCAGCCAAACTCTCTCTCAAGATTGATTATGGGAGGAATATGGGAGCTCAGAAGGGACTGCTTTTCTCTTCTCATAGGAAAGGGTGAAATCAGGGAAGACATCACAGAGGAGGTGCTGTTTGAGTTTCCTAGGTGGTAAGGGGGTGGGAAGAGAGTGTAGGTAATTTGGGATGGTTGGAGAATCTGAAGGAAGCATTGGGAAATGAAGCCCAGATGGGCTGGGCACCAATCCTGCAAGCGTGGAATGCCAAGGTGAGGATTTGGGACTTTATCCTGGGGGGAGAGAGCAGGGAGGCATGTGCTTAGAGCTGTGTCTTAGGCAGATGGCTGTGGGGCTAGTGTGAGGGGATGGAGTGGCTCCGGTGGTTGAGGTTGGAGGCTGCATTCTTCTTCAGAGAATGGCCCTGCATCAGGTCTGCCTGGGTCCCACCTGTCTCCCCACTCAGCAGGCTGCTCTGTCGTCCCCCACCTGTCATGGGGTCCCTGCTCTGTGGCAGTGCCTCAGGCATACCATGTCCCCTGCAGATGACCAAGATGCTGGACCTCCTGGAGGACTTCCTGGAGTATGAGGGCTACAAATATGAGCGGATTGATGGTGGCATCACCGGGGGCCTCCGGCAAGAGGCGATTGACAGATTCAACGGTACCCCCGCCCCACCCCTCCCCGGGCCTTCACTGGGGGGCCCCGTCTGCCTCTCCTCCTACGCTAGGCTCTTAGCCAGACCACTCAACTCATGGTCAGGGTAGCTGCTCCTCAAACGGCCGAAGAAAGCAGACCAGTCCTTAGGTCCTAATAGCTGGTAAAAGGGATTCATTCCGTGGAACTTGCCAGGGGCCTGCTGGGGTGCAAGAAGCCAGTAGATAACACTTGCTCAGAGCTGAGAAACAGACAAGGAGGAAAGCAGAAGGGGAGGAAAATCCCTCTGCTTCTAAATGAAGCCGGTGCTGAGGGTCTGGCCAGCACCTGTGGGCTTCTGGTACGGACGCCAGCTAAACCTCCGGTTGTAGGCAGGGCCGGATGGGGCATGTCCCCGGAACACGGGCTGCGGGGAGGGCGAGAGCAGAGCAGCGCTCCCTTAGAGGAAGGACAGAGGGAAGGGCAGGGCCACACAGGCCCGAACTTCCAGCCTGCTCTCTTGCTTGCCTGGGAAGGAGAGGTGAGGGGGGCAGGCCAGGAGCTGGCTCTGGAGTGGAGGAAACCTCTGGAGGGGGAAGTGGTCCAGCGCCTCTATAGTGGCAGGTTTGCAGCAAGTGCTGATGAGCTCTCTTTCCCCGGGGCTTGTGGCTGCTTCCCGCCTCCCACCCTCAGAACAGGGCTGGGGTCCCACGGCTCCAAAACCCAAAGCAGTGATTCCTGTTGCCCGCTCGCGTCAGAGGTCAATCGAGCAGTTTCAGCATCTCGATGCGGCCCCAGCACACGTCTAAGCGGGAGGCTTCAGGAGGATCGGGGACCTGTTTGCAGCTCGAGTGGGTGCCGTGGTCAGTCCCAGGTCACTCAGTGAAGGGCTCCGATGGGCCTGAGAACCAGCCGTCCTGCCACAGTGGGCACTGACCAGAGCGTCGGCCTGGGCCCTGGAGCTGGGACCCCGAGTGTTCCTTGGCTGCTCTGACAGCATCACGGGCAGGGGAGCCGTGAGGGCGGGAAGGACCGAGTTCCCCAGGGCTCCCTGGGGCCTGACCCTCAGCGGCTCTGCCCGTATTTGCTGGCTGTTTGCAGTTTCTTCTTTGCCGCCCGGGCTTTGATAATCGGTTCCTTCTCATTCTGGCTCCATCCTGTTGGCTCAGGGCTCAGAGCTGGGGGATCCATGGGGCTCAGGTGGGCTGCTCTGTCCACCCGCCTGGGGCCCCAGGCCTCCTCCGGCTTCCCTGAGCACAGCTCAGGCCATTGTTGCCTGTGATGGGGTCACAGTTCCAGCCCCCCCCCGCCCCGATCTCCCGTCGGCCATCCGCCTGTTCCGACCCCTACCCCTCTGGCTGTGCCCCTCACTCACCCTGCTGGGTGCCCACCTCTCTTCCTCAGCCCCTGGGGCCCAGCAGTTCTGCTTCCTCCTCTCGACCCGGGCAGGTGGCCTGGGCATCAACCTGGCCACGGCGGACACGGTCATCATCTACGACTCAGACTGGAACCCGCACAATGACATCCAGGTGTGTGGCCCTGACACCAGAGCCCTCTCAGAGGGCCCCTCGCTGACCCTGGCTCTGTGGGCTTTCCCTCCCTCCCCCCACAGACTGTCTCAGGGCTTTACCGCTCCCTGGACCCGCCTCGTGGAGTCCCAGCCCCAAGAGGGACCTGGGAGGTGAGCCCCTCCAGCTCCTGCATTGTACAAAAGAGGAAACAGCCCAGGGAGGGCAGGGGATGTGTCCAAGAACACTCAGCGATCTGTGTGACCATGACCCCTGGTCTGTCCCATCAGTCTTAGGGTCGAGGCCGTGGAGTGGGTCCTGGGACCCAGAGGGGGCCAGTTTGGGAGGAACAGGAAAATAGAGTTGAGGGGACAAAGCCTGTGGAGGTGGGGAGGGGAAGAGATGGAGGCGGGGGCAATGGGGCTGGTGAGGAAGGATGGGAGGGTTGGGGGGCAGGGGTTGTGGGAATAGAGACACACTCTGCTGTCCATGGCCACCGCTCTCGGGGCAGGGCCGGGCACGCACACACTTTACCCTCTTGGGGCGCACACACAAACTCAGGTCTCACGCACACGTGTGTGTACCCGTGCACCGTCACCCACACAGATCTAATCACACCGGATCACGTCCCGCGGACACCTAACGCGCAAATCCCCAGGCATGTCCTCACATCACAACCTGTCCTCACAGGGTGGCTCTGCCTCCCCACCAGGTGGGCTTACAGTCCCACTAGTGGTCACTCCCGGGGAGGTGCAGCCCCCATCTCGGCATGAGCGCCATCAGAGCCCCGTGTGGCGTCATTACATAAGCACACTGGCCACCCTGCCGCTTGCACACCTGCAGTCACACCGAGTTCCATCTGCACAGGCACCCAGGCCCCCAGGAGGCCACACAGGATGCGAGCACAGCTGCCCTGGTGCACACATCTCCACGGGCAGTCAGGCAGCTGGTTCCATGTGGAGCGCGTTCGTGAGCCCATGTGCATGCCTCCCCCCACCCTCCGGTACCTGACCCTGAGCCCCCAGCCCTCGGGTGAGCTATGGGTGCTAAGCTGCAGGTCGCCCCCAGGCCTTCAGTCGCGCCCACCGCATCGGGCAGAACAAGAAGGTGATGATCTACCGCTTCGTGACGCGGGCCTCGGTGGAGGAGCGTATCACGCAGGTGGCCAAGCGCAAGATGATGCTAACCCATCTGGTGGTGCGGCCTGGCCTGGGCTCCAAGTCCGGCTCCATGACCAAGCAGGAGCTGGACGACATCCTCAAGTTCGGCACAGAGGAGCTCTTCAAGGACGACGTGGAGGGTGGGTATCCTGGGTGCCGGGGCACGGGGGGTTGGTCCTGCTTGAGACACTCCCTTCCCAGGGCATCTCCAGTGTGCAGCTTTTCCCTCCTCTGCTCCCCCCTCCTGGCCAGGATGGGCAGGGCCAGGGTGGCATCTCTGGGTACTGCCCCCCAGCTCTGCGGTCCCCCACCTCTGTCCTCCAGGCATGATGTCTCAGGGCCAGAGGCCCGTCACGCCCATCCCTGACGTCCAGTCCTCCAAAGGGGGAGCCCTGGCCGCCAGCGCGAAGAAAAAGCACGGCAGCACCCCGCCAGGTAGGGGCCAACCCAGCCCAGCCCCCAGACCACCTGTACCCCGGATGGCTGCTCCTGGAGAGGAAGGGGGACCCCCAAACCCATTTTGTCAGGTTCCCCCGCCTGTGGACTGTAGCCGGGCGGGCAGTGGGCTGTTACATTGTCTCATCACCGTGCTCCTCTGTTGCAACCCCTGGAGGGGACTGGGAAGGGCCGCTGTCTGGAATCTGTCCTGGTGGCTGTCCCCCAACTCTGCACTCTGTCTGCCCCCAGGTGACAGCAAGGACGTGGAGGACAGCAGTGTGATCCACTATGATGATGCGGCCATCTCCAAGCTACTGGACCGCAACCAGGACGCCACGGACGACACGGAGCTGCAGAACATGAACGAATACCTGAGCTCCTTCAAGGTGGCGCAGTACGTCGTGCGCGAGGAGGACGGCGTGGTAAGCCCCGCCCCTCGGCCCCGCCCCTCCTCGGCCCCGCCCCCATAGATCACGCCCCTCCTTTCAGCGGCTCCACCCATTTGCGGCCGCGCCGCGCCCCTACCGCAGCTTCTCCATGTACGCTCGGAAACCGATTATCCTGAAGGCCGGCTCCCTGGTGTCTCCTGAGTGGACCCTCCACCCTCCACGCGGACCCTGGGTGCTAATTATTCTTCCACGTGTCAGTTTTCCTTTTGAAACTGGGGGCTTCCTGAGGACAAGGGTGGGGCTTATTCTGTTCTATACCCCAGTGCCTGGCACAAGGCTAGGGAGTACTTGGGAAGTGAATGAATGAATGAATTACCGCGGCAGGAGCAGGAAGAGGAAGAACACATGGGGCTGGGGGTGATCAGGGAAGGCTTCCTGGAGTAGGCAGGCTTTCCAGTTCCTCCTTGAGCCCCTAGAGGGTGAGATGTGGTAGAGGCAGCGAGGCCTCCTAGGGGCGGAGATGCGCGCTGGCCCCGCCCTCACGGAGCCCACGGCACCTGCGTCCCCAGGAGGAGGTGGAGCGGGAGATCATCAAGCAGGAGGAGAACGTGGACCCCGACTACTGGGAGAAGCTGCTCCGGCACCACTACGAGCAGCAGCAGGAGGACCTGGCCCGCAACCTGGGCAAAGGCAAGCGCGTCCGCAAGCAGGTCAACTACAACGACGCCTCCCAGGAGGACCAGGGTGCGTGCCCGGTGGGCGGGGTCATGCCGGAGGGGAGGGCATCCCTGTGGCGGGAAAGCCCTGGCGGTGGGGGCTAGGGGCTGTGTGGAGTGGCCTGAGTCGGGAGACGGTGGGGAGAGCTTCTCGGAGAAAGGGGGCTCCGGGGCAGGTGTGGGGTGTGGGGTGTTTGGGGGAACAAGATGGGTAGTGGTTCAGTGACCTCGCGGCTAGTGGTGTGACTTTAGGCAAGTCTCAGTTCCTCCGTCTGTAAAATGGGGACGACGGGGATATGAGGCCTTAGGATGTAGTGCAGGGTTGCAGGGATGCTGCGGGAGCTCACAGGAAGTATGCGAGGGCTGTTTTCGTTGTCACTGTTCTCGGGCTGGGGTGTAGGGGTTTGGTGTGGCCCTGGGTGTGGGGGGCTCGGGTGGGCTTCTGCTGGCACGGCTCACCCTGCACCCCTCTGCCTGATCCCCCCCAGAGTGGCAGGACGAGCTCTCAGACAACCAGTCCGAATACTCCATTGGATCCGAGGATGAGGACGAGGACTTTGAAGAAAGGCCGGAAGGGCAGAGTGAGTCTCAGCGCTGGGCTGGGGCCCGGGCGGCATGTCGGGGAGCTGGTGGTCAGCGTGGGGCGCCCCAGGGGCATCAGGACAAGCGTCCGTCCTCCGGAGTGGGTCCTCAGGGGCCTGCTGTCCTGGGGCGAGCTGCTGGGTGGGCTGGGTCAGGACCCCGGGCCCGGCTGAGGGGTCATGGCGGGCTGCTCCCCCAGGTGGACGGCGACAATCCAGGAGGCAGCTGAAGAGCGACAGGGACAAGCCCCTGCCCCCGCTTCTCGCCCGGGTTGGCGGCAACATTGAGGTGGGGCCTGCGTGCACCCCTCACTCGCCCAGCTCCCCTTCCCTGGATTCCTCTCATCCCCTTTCAGAGCAAAGAGCTCCCCGCTGCTGCCACTCCCGGGGCGCGGAGGAGGGGCGGGAGGGCTGGGGGGTCCCACTGGGTCAGTGCCAAGTAGAGGTGGGCCTGGGCCGTGCCCCTCTGGGTCCTGACCCCGCCGGAGGCCCCTGCTCCTCCGTGCTTCTCCCTTCCCTGTGCTTTTCTCCCTCGTCTCTGAATTCCCCGCTCCCTCACCCTGATCTCCACCGGCCCAGGTGCTGGGCTTCAACGCCCGACAGCGGAAGGCCTTTTTGAACGCCATCATGCGCTGGGGCATGCCCCCCCAGGACGCCTTCAACTCCCACTGGCTGGTGCGGGACCTTCGCGGGAAGAGTGAGAAGGAGTTTAGGTAAAGGGGCTGAGGTGGTGGCCCAGGGTGCGGCTGCCCGCCCTGGAGTGGCAGGCTCCGGCTAGGTGAGCCAGCACGATGGGTGGCGTTTCCGCCAGGTTAAGGGTATCTGGAGAGCTCACTGCTATCTGATGTTGGCGTGCCTGGGGTCCAGGCCTGGGCAGGGCTTATTTGCAGAGAACACTGACCAGTTCTCTCTGCCAGAGCAGCTGGTGTTAACGGCAGCGCGAAGGATCTGGGTTGTCCGGGGCGAGGGCTGTCCCAGGAGGGTCCCCTGCCCGGGGGCCCTCTTCTGTCCTTCCCTGGGGCCTGACCCAGCCAGGCCTGGTTGGGAGGCAGGCGACGGGTGATGATTCCAGCCAGGAGGTCCCCCGGGGGTCCTGCCAGCCCTCTCAGAGGGTCCTGCCGGCCCCCCACTCCCTGAGCCCCAGTCCCCCCCACCCCAGAGCCTATGTGTCCCTCTTCATGCGGCACCTGTGTGAGCCGGGGGCTGACGGCGCGGAGACCTTCGCAGACGGTGTGCCCCGCGAGGGCCTCTCCAGGCAGCACGTGCTCACGCGCATCGGGGTCATGTCACTAGTTAGGAAGAAGGTGGGTGAGTAGCCTTTGCTGGGCTTTTCCTGGTGGCCGACCACGGCCCAGGTGTGCCCCTGGGGGGTCAGCGGGCAGAGGGCAAGTGCCTGGCTGTCCAGGGTCTGAGTCAGGCTAGAGGCATGGACCCACGATGCCTCTCTGGGTGGGGACTGGAGGCCGGGTTGGCAGGTGGGGACGGGCTGGGGGTAGGGGCTGGCAGGGGGTTTTGCAGTCAGAAGGGCATGTGGCTTGGCCAGCCTCGGGTGGAGGCGGCACCTCTGCCTCACCCCAAGCCTGGCACGCCCCCAGTCCCATGGGCCACCCTGAGGCCCTCGGTTCTGAGCTGCGACCACCTCCCTTGCTTCCCTCCCCCCTGCCCCAGGTTCAGGAGTTTGAGCACGTCAATGGGAAGTACAGCACCCCGGATTTGCTCCCTGAGGGGCCCGAGGGCAAGAAGCCAGGCGAGGTCATCTCCTCGGATCCCAACACACCAGTGCCCGCCAGCCCTGCCCACCTTCTGCCTGCCCCGCTGGGCCTGCCAGGTCTGGGCTCTGTCGAGCAGGGGAGGGCGCCTGGGTCACGGGAGGTGGCGAGACCGCACGTCCTCCCCACATCCCACAAGGGCTGGCCTCCCTCCCCGCCCAAAGCTTCTGGTTGCAGAAGTGTCACTCCCCTGAGAGATTTTCCTTTTAATGACAGCTTTGAGATGTAGTTCACACACCACCGTGTTCCATCTTTATTTAAAACTGTATTATCCGGTAGTTTCTGGTACATTCATAGGATTGTGCAACCATTGCCTCTAATTCCAGAATGTTTTCATCATCCCAAAGAGAAACACATACTCATCAGCAGTGACTCCACATTCCTTCTCCTCGTATCTTCCTCGGCAACCACTAATCTACTTTCCGTCTCTACGGGTTTGCTTGTTCTGGACATTTCACGTAAATGAGATTATACACTGTGTGGCCTTTTGTGCCCGGCTTCTTTCACTAGCGTAATATTTTCCAAGTTCATCCATGTTGTCGGGTATCAGCACTTCATTCCTTTCTGTGGCCGAATACTGTTCCATTGTTTGGAATCCACCACATTTTGTGTATCCACTCATCAGCGGATGGATTTTGGGTTGTTTCTACCTTTTGGCTATTGTGGATAATATTGTGAGTAACATTGCTTTGAACTTTTGTGTTCAACTGAAAACAAGTGTCTTCATTCCTCTTGGGTGTATAGCTAGCAATGGAATCACCGGGTCACGTGGTATAGCATTTTGAGGAACTGCCAAGCTTTTTCACAGCAATCACACCATTTTTCATTCCCACCAGCCACGTGTGAGGTTCCAGTTTCTCTACATCCTCACCAGCACTTATCTGATTTTTTGCTTACAGCCATCCTAGTGGGTGTGAAGGGGCGTTTCGTTGTGGGATTTTTTTTTTAATATAAATTATTTATTTATTTATTTATTTTTGGCTGCTTTGGGTCTTCGTTGCTGCGCGCGGGCTTTCTCTGGTTGTGAAGAGAGGGGGCTGCTGTTTGTTGCGGTGCGCGGGCTTCCCATTGCGGTGGCTTCTCTTGTTGCAGAGCACGGGCTCTAGATGCACGGGCTTCAGTAGTTGTGGCACGTGGGCTCAGTAGTTGTGGTGCACGGGCTTAGTGGCTCTGCGGCATGTGGGATCTTCCCGGACCAGGGCTCAAACCCGTGTCCCCTGCATTGGCAAGAGGATTCTTAACCACTGCGCCACCAGGGAAGCCACCAGGGAAGCCCCTCGTTGTGGTTTTGATTTGCATTTCTCTTTTGATTTGCATCTTTGATGGCTGAAGATGTTGAGAATCTTTTCATGTGCTTCTGGGCCATTTGTGCATCTTCTTTGGAGAAATGTCATTTCAGATCCTTTGTCCTTCTTTAATGGGTCATTTGCCTTTTTGGTGATTCGTGTGTTTATCTGGGCAAAGCATCTTCTTCCCTCAGTCAGACCCCTCAGGCCGGGGGCGTCCTGCCTATCCCAGGTGACAGGTGAGGCCCCGAGAGGCTCAGTGCCTCTGAGGACATCCTGCTTCTGGGCACAAGTGCCCTCTAGTTTACTAGACATGCCTAGTTTACTTCCTGGCCCAGTGTGCCTGTGGGCAAGTCCCTTACCCTGCGAGGTAGTGACCACCTCCCAGGGCTACTCAGAGCACGTGGGTCACTGGCCCTTTGCAGGATCAAGAACTGACTCAGCGTGGGGGAGGCACGTGGCCAGTCAAGCAGCCTGAAGGCCGGGACCACACCCAGCCGTCCTGGCTCCTAGGCTGGGCCGCCACCTACCTCGCTTCCCGGCTTCCAGATGGGAGGCACCCACCCCCCCCCCCCCCCCCCCGCATGTAGCTCCGTCCTGTCGGCCCCTGGCTTTGGCCTCACTGGGCCCAGGGTCCTCCAAGGCTCCTCACGTTGCAGGCCTGGCCTGGGTGCTCTCGCTGACCTGGTTCACCTGTCCTTCTGCAGGTGCCGGGCCCAGGATCCTCTCTGATGCCCCATTTTCTGCCCTTCTCCCCCTCCCTGCCCCAGCTCACCTGTCTCACCCCGTCTCCCTTGATCTTTCAGACAAAATGGAAGCCCAGCTGGGCTACTTGGAAGAGAAGGAGCTGGGGGCGCAGAAGCCAAAGAAGCCCCCAGAAATCCAGGTACGGAAGATGCAGGTGTCTGGGCCCCTGTGGGATGGGGGTGGCTCTGGGGAC
The DNA here is from genome assembly GCF_039906515.1 of Pseudorca crassidens. Classification (NCBI taxonomy): domain Eukaryota; kingdom Metazoa; phylum Chordata; class Mammalia; order Artiodactyla; family Delphinidae; genus Pseudorca; species Pseudorca crassidens. The sequence continues at coordinate 4,291,517 of NC_090297.1, read as the reverse complement.
CTTTTCAGGCCTTGCCCAGGCAGCTGTCACTCGGGCCTCCTGGTTCCAAGTTCGAGCCTCTGTGTCTGGGGAGCGGGTTGGGAGCACGCAGTGGGAGCCGGGAGAGTGCATTCCGAGCCCAGCACGCCTTCCCTGCCTCCACTCCTGTTGAGGCTCCAGGCCCCGCAGCTCCCGAGTCTGTCCTCCCTAGGCCCTGCCAACTGCCCTGGACAGAGCGGAGGGTGAGGACAAGCACGAGAGCTCGGATGGCAAGGAGAGGGCCCGAGAGGATCGACCGGAGGAGATGGAGAAGGCCCAGCCCTCCCCAGAGCAGCTGCTGAAAGGTGCGGGCTTCCACCCCGGTGCAGTGTCAGGCCTGGGCCAGAGAAGGGCAGCCAGGCCGCGCTCTACCCCGTCTCTCCCTGGCTGGGTGGCGGACTGTGCATCGCTCTGTCCTAGCACCATGGGTCCCAGGGTGAGGGGAGAGCCAGGGGCTCAGTTCTCGACACGTGGGCTTTAACTTTTCCTGTTGTACAGTTTGGGGGTTATTCGGCTACATCTTTTTTTTTTTTTTATTTAATTTTGGCTGCGTTGAGTCTTTGTTGCTGCGCGCGGGCTTTCTCTAGTTGCGACGAGTGGGGGCTGCTCTTCGTTGCAGTGCGTGGGCTTCTCATTGCGGTGGCTTCTCTTGTTGTGGAGCATGGCCTCTAGGGTGCGCGGGCTCAGTAGTTGTGGCTCGCAGGCTCTAGAGCGCAGGCTCAGTAGTTGTGGCGCACGGGCTTAGTTGCTCCATGGCATGTGGGATCTTCCCGGACCAGGGCTCGAACCCATGTCCCCTGCATTGGCAGGCGGATTCTTAACCACTGCGCCACCAGGGAAACCCGGGCTACATCTTTTTATTAGTTATTTCTGAATCAGTGGCCTCGTGGTCTGAACACACGAGTCTGTATAATATTGTTTTTATATGATACTGTTGAAACCTGCTTTCTGGTTTAATGTGGTCAGATCTTGTAAATGCTTATGTGTGCTTGAAAAGAATGTTTGTGCTTTCATTGCTGGGTGTAAGGTTCTAAATATATGCATTAGATCATTATGTTGTTCAGATTTTTTTATATCCTTACTTATTTTTGGTTTGCTTTGATCAGTCACGTCTGAGAGACTTGTGTTAAAATCTCTCACTGTGAGTGTGGGTTATTCTTTGTTCTCGTAAGGCCAGATTTTGTTTCGTATAGTTTGGGATTGGGTTGTTAGGTGCATATTGGTTCAGATTTTTTATAATTTTCTGGTGAAGTGTTTCTGTTTATTATGTAATAACCTTCTTATCCCTCCTGATCCTTTTTGCTTTAAGGTTCATTTAGGCTGATTTGGATTGAGCTTATTTTTGTTTAGTATACACTTGGTGTATTATTATTTTTTTCTTTCTTTTTTGCCATGCTGTGCAGCATGTGGGATCTTAGTTCCCTGACCAGGGATTGAACCTGGGCCCCCTGCAGTGGAAGCGCAGAGTCCTAACCCCTGAACCACCAGGGAATTCCCATACTTGGTGTATTTTTTCCTATCCTTTTACTTATAAGTATAAATAAAAACTTTATTGTGATATAATTCACATTCCACACAGTTCACCCACTTAAAGTATATCATTCAGTAGTTTTTATATATTCACAGTGTTGTAGAGTCATCAGCACAATTAATTGTAGAACATTTTCATCATTCCAGAAAGAAACCCTATGCCCGTTAGCCCATTTTCTCCTCCCCACGGCCTGTGGCAATCACTAATTTACTTTCTGTCTCTTTGGATTTGCCTGCTCTGGACATTTCATATAAATGGAATCATAAAATATATGCCTTTTTATGTGTGACTTCTTTCACTAAGCACAGTGTTTTCAAGGTTCATCAGTTTTGTACCATGTATTGGAACTTTGTTCCTTTTTGCTGAATAACATTCTACACTGTGGATAGACCATATTTTATTTTCCCATTCATTAGCTGATGGACTAACCCAACATCAGTTGGGTTATTTTGCCTTTTGGCTATTATGAATAATGCTGCTCTGAACATTTGTATATAGGTATTTGTGTGGACATAGATTTCAGTTCTCTTGGGTATATACAAAGGAGTGGAATTGTTGGATTGTATGGTAACTCTAATATTTTGAGGAACTGCCAGATTGTTTGCTACAGTGGCTGCACCACTTTACATTCCCACCAGCAGTGTACAGTTTTCCAATTTCTCCACATCCTGGCCAACACTTGTTATTATCTCACTTTTTGATTATAGCCATCCCAGTGGGTGAAGAGTCATAGCTCAAGTGGTTTTGATTTGTATTTCCCTTCTGTGTAAAGATGTTGAGTATCTTTTCAAGTGTTATTGGCCATTTGTACATTTTTGCTGGAGAAATGTGTTTTCAGATCCTTTTGTCCTTTTTTTTTTTTTTTTTGCGGTACGCGGGCCTCTCCCTGTTGTGGAGCACATGCTCTGGACGCGCAGGTTCAGTGGCCATGGCTCATGGGCCTAGCCGCTCTGCGGCATGTGGGATCCTCCCGGACCGGGGCACGAACCCGCGTCCCCTGCATTTGCAGGTGGACTCCCAACCACTGCGCCACCAGGGAAGCCCCCTTTTGTCCATTTTTTAATTGGGTTATTTGTCTTTTATTATTGAGTTATGAGTTCTTTATAACACATGTTCCACATCAGATATGGTGATTTGCAAGTATTTTGTTCCATTTCTTAATTTTTAATCTATCTGTATAATTAAGTTTTAGGTATATCTTTTGTAAACAGTATATGGTGGGATTTGTTGTTTTAAATCTAATCATAGAATCTCTACCTTTTAGCTGGCAAATTTAATCTCGTTACATTTATTGTAATAGCTAGGTATTTGGATGAATTTCTACTATTATTTTGTGCTTTATATCACCCTTGCCTTTTCTTCTTTTTTTCTCCTGACATCTCTTGGATTGATCACATTTTCTATTTTCCCCTTTTCCCGTCAACTTATTTGGAAGGTTTACAGTCAATTCTATCTTGTACTCTTAAATTTTTAACATGTCACCTCCTGAATGCTATAAGGACTGTAGGCAACTTTAGCTCTGACGCACTCCCTTTTCATCTTCCATGTGCTGTTGCTTCTTTCTAAAAGTTTTGTGTTTGCTTGTTTGTTCGTTGTTGCTTTGTTCAGTGTCCTCCTTCCCAAAATACACCTTTCAGTGGTGCTTTCAGCAAATTTCTGTGGATGGCAAATTCTCTCATTATGTGTCATTTTTCCTTTACACCTTATTGTATTTTTCTTGAATAATAGCAGAATTCGAGGTGGGATAGGGGTTTTCCCTCAGCACTTGAAGATGTTATTTCTTTTGTATTCTGGCTTCTATTGTGCTGAGAAGGCTGCTCTCAGGGTAATTGCTGCTCCTTTGTAGGAAACCTGCCTTCTCTATCTTTCCTAACACAGAAAGACCATTTGTAAGATACTCCGTCTTTGGTCATGTGCAATTTCACAACAATGGAATTTTTATTTATCCTGCTTATGACTGACTGTGATTCTTTTTTTTTTTTTTTTTTACTGACTGTGATTCTTAAAGCTGAGTGTTGTGTCTTCTGTCGGTTATCAGCAGATTCTCAGTCACTCCTTCGCTGAACGTTATCTTTCCTCCCATTATGTTTATTTTCTCCTGGCATTGCTCTTACTCATCAATTCATCCATTCACCCAACCAATACATACTGAAGGCCTGCTGTGTGTTGGGGGCTGGCCTAGGCTCTGGGGGCACAGACAGTGAACCAAAGCCAGAGCCTTCACATGGAATTTGTATTCTACTGGGGGACCCAGGTGATCAGCAATAAGCACAAGTAGGTCTTGTTCAATAACAGACTCCAAATGCAATGAAGAAAAGAAAGCAGGGACAAGGTTTGTGAAAGAGGGAGGCGGACGTGTCTTTCACATCTTTTACTTTTTTGTTTCCTGTTTCTCTGCAAGGCTTTTTGAGTCATCCTCAGATCTAGCTTCAGTTCCTACTTTCTTTTGTACAGCTCTTCATTTGTATTTTCTATGGTTGCAAAACAAATGATTACCAATTTAGCAGCATGAAGCAACACCCGTGTATTGGCTCACAGTTGCCTGGGTCAGAAGTGTGGGGTGGTGTGGCGGGGTTCCCTGCCAAGGGGCTTGCAAGACTGAGGTCAAGGCATTGGCTGAGCCGAGTTCTCATCTGAAGGCTTGGGGGAAAATCTGCTTCCAAGCTCATTCTTGCTGTTGGCCGACTTCAGCTCCTTGGGGTTGGAGGACTGAGGCCTCCTTTGCTGGCTCTCATCTGGGGGGCCATTCTTAGCACCTAGAAGCTGCCCACGTTGCTTGCCACGGGGCTCACTCCATCTTCAAGCCAGCAACGGTGCACCAGTCCCCCTCAGGCTTCAGATCTCTGACATCCTTTTCTGTGACCATTCAGAGAAAACTCTGCTTTTAAAGGGCTGGTGTGATGAGGTCAGGCCCACCTGGATAATCTCCCTCTTTGAAGATCACCTGTGCCTCATCGCATGACCTTCTCGGGGGAGTAGAATCCCTCACATTCACAGTCCTGACGACTATGTACAAGGCTTGTTCTCCAGGGCCAGGAAGTCATGAGGACGTCTTAGAAATCTGCAAGGAGATGTCTGAAATGTTAGCGATTATGTGTTTCATTTCTAGAAGTTTTATCTGGCTTTTTCTACTTCCTTTTTTTTTTTTGATTTGTCTTTTCTTATGGATTCTCTTCCTTTTTTATCTGTCTGGCTGTGGGTATCGTTTTCTGAGTTTCATTTGGGTGCATCTTCATCAGAGATTGGTTTATCCATGAGAACCCATGTCATTCCTGGGTAGCCGGAAATGTCTCCCCTTCTATTTCCATGAAGCCCAGGGCCTAGTAGTCTCGCTAGTGAGTTGGCTGGTCTGGGCCCAGTGTTTATGGCACAGTTCAGATTCCACAGCCTGCATGCCTTGGTGTTGGGTTTGGACCCTCACTGGGGGCTTTCTGCCCCCTAGATTCCATGTGGGAGCCAGGCTTCCTCAGCTTGGCCGTGAGCTGGCGGATGGGACTTTCCCTCTTTTGCAGAGAGCACAGCAGCTGGAGGGTGTTGGTTCACTGGTTTAATTCCGGTTCTCTGCATCTCTGGGGCTTGCGGCCTCTTCCTTCCTGTCTGGCGTTGAGACCCAGCTGGGGCCCCCCAGGCCTCTTCCTGGTGTCCAGTCACCCTCTGCCCAGGCCCCCAGCATATGCTTCTCGCGCTTTGAGTTTCCATTCACTTATGGCACCTGGCAATTTCCTCTTCTTCTTGTGAGCGCACCCGTGTGTTTTTATCATGTGATAGATATTACCTGACATTTCTGGGTGTCTGTGAGAGGGGTTTTGTGTTAACGAAGGCCTGGCGTGTTGCCAGGACTTTGAGTCCTCTGGTTGTCATTGTGGTAGGGAGGGTTCGGAGACTGTGCCTTGAGAAGTTTGGGGGGAGGGTGCTGCTGGGATGGGCGGGTGGGGTGAGGTCCCGCCCCCACCCTGCCTCCCAGAGAGCCCTCCCTGGTGGCACCTGCTGGACTTCTGAGTAAGATGATGGAGAGGATTCCGTGCATGGCTGAAGCAGTGTTGGGAAGCCACCAGCCCGGAGTCTCCTCTGCCCTTCCGGACCCCTACCCACCCTGTGAACACACTTTGTCTTGCAGAAGAAGTGCTTGCTGAGAAGGAGAAGATTCTGGACAAGTTGGAGCTGAGCTTGACTCACAGCAGAGGCGATGGCAGTGATTTCAGGCCAGGTTTGGGGCTCTTGCATGTGCTCTGTCCTGTGTCCCTTGGTCCCCTTGGCCCCAGACCCTGATCAGAGCTGCTGGGTGGGAGCCTGGACTCACCAGCCCCTCAGGGGACAGACCCTCCACCTCCTCTCTCCTGACCCCTCCTGTGGCCCCGGCCACTGCCAGGAGGAAGGAGAGCTGATCATAGAGTTTGGCCTAGAGCATTTGGGGTTCAGCTGGCAGCCTGTATCCTTCTAAGTGCTGGAATGTTCTGGAACAGTCGTCCCCAGATCAGAGCCCCAAGGCGGCACTGCCCTCCTTCAACATAAGCTGCATTTTCACAGTCCCCTGCATTCCCCCCGTCCCCAGGTGGTCCTGACTTGGTGGAGGGACACTCAGGCTTGGAGCAGCCCTCCCTGCTCAGGATGGAGAGAGGGGGCTGCTGGCTTGTCTGTTTCAAATCCCTTTGGGCAGTGAGCCCCTTGCGGGTGGGGAGATGTGATTCCCGCTTGCCTTTGGGTCCCCAGTGCTTGGGGGAAAGCAGCCCCTGGGCACTGCCTTTGGGATGGATAGATGAAGGTGGGTCTGTCCTCCCACAGATGACACCAAAGCCGAGGAGAAGGAGCCCATTGAAACACAGCAAAATGGTGACAAAGAGGAAGATGAGGAGGGGAAGAGGGAGGACAAGATCGGGAAGTTCAAGTTCATGTTCAACATTGCAGACGGGGGCTTCACAGGTACTGGGGTGGGGCCGTGGGCAGAGAGCTGTGCCTGTTTGTGTCGCAGGCTTCCTGATGGTGGGTTCCAGGAGTCTGGGCAGATGGCTATATTATACTAACGTGTGAATGGTTGACAAAAGTCCGCAGTATAACCTTTCCTAGTAACACTGGAACACTGAACCTCTCGGGGTGGGGAGATGGTAGAGGCTTTCCTAGGCCCACCTCTGTGGGGGCTGGGGGGCACCTCATTCTGCTTCCCTTGGCTGGCTTCCCAGAGCTACACACACTGTGGCAGAACGAGGAACGTGCTGCTGTGTCCTCGGGGAAAATCTACGACATCTGGCACCGGCGCCATGACTACTGGCTGCTGGCGGGCATCGTGACGTATCCTTGGCCAAGCCGGGCTGGGCAAGACTGTGGTCTGTTCATCTGTGGACCTCAGCGAGGCGTGTGGGGCTTGTGGGGTGAGGAGTCAGGGGCTGGTGCTCCTAACCAGGTGCCAGGGACCCTTTCCTGGTGACGATGACAGTGACCGTGATCGTAACGGTAGCTTGTCCCTTTATACTCAATACTCCATCCTCACAGCAGCCTTCCCAAAGGGTCACTACTACGATCCCCGTTACACAGAGGAGGAAACGGGTGCTCAGAGAGGCCAAGTGACTTGCTCAGGGACACACAGCCCTTCCATCTGACTCCACAACCAATGCTCCTAATTCCTACCTGATACAGACCTCACCTCCTCCCACTGATGACACCTGAAGGGTGCTTCACCATTTAGGAAGGCTTTCATTCATTCATTCATTCTTCAGTTCCATCTTTACTGATCACGTGTCATGTGCCAGGCACGGAGGATGCAGCCATGAACAAAACAGCCCCAAATCTCAGTCTCCCCGGAGCTCACATCCTACTGGGGGTAGATGGCGAACAGCATAAATTAGCAAAGTGAGGTTCAAGGAACATGATAAAGGGAGGATGGGCAAAGGGAGCTTTGTGGGTGGGGGTTGCCTGTAATGTGGGGAGGTCAGAGAAGGCGACATTGAGTACAGACCTCCCAGAGACGAGGAGAGGGCCACACAGCTACCCGGGGGGAGCCGCCCAGCAAAGCCGGCCTTCATGACGGCCTGGAGTGGGGCTGGTTATTATAACGAGAGGTGGAGAGCTGTAGATCGGGGGTCGGCAGACCTTTCCTGGGAGGGGCCAGGGAGTGGCTATTTCAGGCTTTGCAGAGGACTCCTCCAGTCTGCCACGGTAGCAGAAGTAGCCACAGCACGTTAACCAACAGGTGTGGCCGTGTTCCAATAAAACTTTATTTACAAAAACAGGCTGTGGGCCGGATCTGGCCTGTGGACCCAGTCGTGGAGGTTAAGATGCTTGCAGCCAGCCTGCCTGGGTTTGAATCCTGACTCTGCCCCTCACGGACTGTGGGACTTTGGGCAAGAAAACTGCGTTGTGTTTCTTGGTTCCCTCTGAAGGCTCTGGCGGAGGCCCCTTCCTGGTCTGTCCCCAGCTCCTGGTGGCGGCTGTCAGTCCTTGGCGTCCCTGGGCTTACAGCTCCACCATTCCAGTCTCTGCCTCTGTTGTCACTCACATGGCCTCCTTACCTGGGTGTCCTGTGGCCAAATTTCCTCCTCTTACAAGGACATCAGTCACTGGATTAGTGCCCACTCTCTCCCGGGATAACCCCTTCTTAATCTGATTACACCTGGAAATACCCTGTTTCCAAATAGGGTCACAGCCACAGGTGCTGGGGGTCAGGACTCAGATGTTTCCATCCTCTGGGTTTTGGGGATGAAGGAGTTTATCTGATGAAGCCTCGGTGCCACGATTGGCCTCCTGGGGGCCCCTGTCAGTGGCAACTGATTGTCAAGTCATCCTCGTCCACGTGCTTATCTTGCAGCCAAGGTTAATGACTCTTTGGAGAGCACAAAGCCGGGGCGCCAAACCCCAGGCTGGTCTCCCGCCCCCCACCCCATGGCCAGGTTTGCCCTTAACGGTGCCCCACCCAGGCACGGCTATGCCCGTTGGCAGGACATCCAGAACGACCCGAGATACATGATCCTCAACGAGCCCTTCAAGTCCGAGATCCACAAGGGCAACTACCTGGAGATGAAGAACAAGTTCCTGGCGCGCAGGTTCAAGGTCAGTCCTTGGCAGGGCCAGAGGCTGGGGGCGGGGTGCTGCCAGAGGGCAGGTTACAGGAAGGTCTGGGGCAAAGAAATGAGCAAGCAGCAGCCCCCCACCCTGTATATCCGGATGCTGGCCAGACTGTCCAGGAAAGGGAGTCATTTAGTCCATCAACAAACAGGTGCTGGGTCCTTGCTCTGGGCCAGGCCCCACTGGGCGAGTGTCCCTGCCCTGGGTGATGGGTGCAGAGAACTCAGCTTGGGGCAGGCTCTAAGGGGTGGCCCAGAGGGTGGACAGCCGGTGAGGGGGTGTGTCCTTCTTCCCTGCTTTCCGTCAGAGCCTTGGCATGCGGGGGTGGGTGCTGGCGGAGGGGGCCAGGCCAGGGCTCAGTCCCTCCCCCCCCCCCCTCAGCTGCTGGAGCAGGCGCTGGTCATCGAGGAGCAACTCCGGAGGGCCGCGTACCTCAACATGACCCAGGACCCCAACCACCCCGCCATGGCCCTCAATGCCCGCCTGGCCGAGGTGGAGTGCCTTGCCGAGAGCCACCAGCACCTGTCCAAGGAGTCCCTCGCCGGGAACAAGCCTGCCAATGCCGTCCTGCACAAGGGTGAGCGAGGCCGCTCCCGGGAGGGGGGCCCGCCTACCTGGCTCCTGCCCAGCGGCTCCTGCCCCCCAAGTGGGGGCGTGGGGCTGGGGACAGGACATCAGATGGGACAGGCTGTCATCCAGCCTCTGCTCTTACCTGTGGGGAAAGCGAGGCCCTTGCTCTTCTAGCCTTTTTCGGAAGGTCAGCGCCGTGCAGGCCCTGGGCGGGGGGTAGGTGACGTAGAAGACTATTAAGTTGTACAAGCTCGTTTATCGAGCCTTGACAATATGGTTTATTTATTGATTTATCTATTTATTTTAGTGGAAGAGGAGAGGACCTTTTTAAAATTAAAAAAAATTTTTTTTTATTGGAGTATAGTTGGTTTACAATGTTGTGTTAGTTTCAGGTGTACAGCAAAGTGAATCAGTTATCCATATGCACATGTCTGCTCTCTTTTAGATCCTTTTTCCATATAGGTCATTATAGAGTATAGAGTAGAGTTCCCTGTGCTGTACAGTAGGTCCTTGTTAGTTATCTGTTTTTTATGTAGTCGTGTGTATGTGTCATTCCCAGTCTCCCGACTTAGGACAACATGCTTTAAATACGTTCTTTCTTTAATTCTTGTAATATCTTTAAGTGGTGAGGTTTCTCATCCCGTTTTCATGTCGGTGCTGGGGGAGGTGAAATAGTTGCTCAGGGTCTCCCGGGATTCACATCTTTGACCCTCGTGCTCCAAATCCTGAGGAAGTTCCCAGGCTGGTTAGGGGGAGGGGGTGAGCCAAGCTCACGTGAGGGCCCCTGGACTCTGCGGCCCCGCCGCTGCCTGGGAGAAGTTTCCTGAGGCTGCTCTGTCTTGGGCGAGGATCCGGTCCCCTGCGGTGGCCAGCGCTGCAGGCCTCCCCGGGAGCCAGGAGGCTGGCTGAGGGCCCAGAGGGAAGCCCAGCGTTGCGTCGGGGTTCCTGGCTGTCATCTCTGCAGCCCTCGGGCTGGGAGAAGCTGTTGGGAAACCGGGCTCTTGTCCAGCAGCCGGCGGGGCGCCGCTTGGCTGGCTGGGAGGGCCGGGTGAAGGGCGCCCCCTGGCGTCTGCTGCGCGCGTGCAGTAACAGCGACACAGCCTGGTAGCTAAGTGCCCGCCGGGGCGCCGCGCCCCGCCCCCCCCCCCCCTCCCCAGTCCTGAACCAGCTGGAGGAGCTGCTGAGCGACATGAAGGCGGATGTGACGCGCCTGCCCTCCATGCTGTCCCGCATCCCCCCGGTGGCTGCCCGTCTCCAGATGTCAGAGCGCAGCATCCTGAGCCGCCTGACCAACCGAGCCGGGGACCCCACCATTCAGCAGGTCAGGGCCGGCCTGCGCCCCGGCCCCAGCCCCCCACGCACGTCCTGGGCGCCCTGGGTGGGGGCTCGGGCCGGCGCGGGACTTGGACCTTTAAACCTGAGTCCTTGCCTCCAGGGCGCTTTCGGCTCTTCCCAGATGTACAGCAACAACTTTGGGCCCAACTTCCGGGGCCCTGGACCGGGAGGGATTGTCAACTACAACCAGATGCCCCTGGGGCCCTATGTGACCGGTAGGTGCCCGTCTGCTTCCGGGCGGCATGGGCAGGGGCGCCCGCGGGGCCCCAGCCGGCCCCCCGCCTCCCCAGGCAAGCCGAGCTTTCCTCTCTTTGCCACAGATATCTAGCCGTCCCCGAGATTTCCCTCTGCTGCCGGGCTCGTTTCCAGTGGAGGTGAGGCCGCTCGTGGGCGCTGCGCCATCCCTTGTCCCTCCTTGGCTTGGCGAGTCAGGCCAGGCCAGTACGGGCCCTGGTCCCTGTGCTTCTTCACGGCCCTGGGGCCCGGGGGCCTCGCCCCTCCACGCTCGGGGACCGTCTTGGGGCCGGTGTGTCTTCCTAGGCTTCCAGACGCTTCCCCGGGAGCCTGGGGGGGCAGCACATGGCAGGGTGGGTGCACGTGGGCATGCTCCTCTGTGTACACGCGTGCGTCTGTGCGCCGGTGTGTTGGTGTGCGTGCGTGACCCCGGCGGTGAGTCAGGGGCCGGTGCCCCCAGCCTGGAACCCTGACTCCACTGTTCTGCCTGCGCTTTCCTGCCGGGTGGTGGACGCCTTGGGACGTCACCTCCCCCCAACCCCTGCCCAGGACCAGGAGGGTGGCTCAGCGTGGGTGCAGCTCAGTGTTACCGGCTGGGAGAGGGTTTTAGTCCTGAGAAACCACCAGTCCGCTGTGGCCTCCTCTGCCCCGCTGACAGCACCCGCTAAGCTGTGTGTCCCATCAGAACCTCTGCTTCGGTGCGGAGGCTCGGGGGTGGGGCTGTTCCGGACAGGCTGCTCCTTGGGGGCCCCGCCGCCTCCACTCCCCAGTGTGGTCGTGGCCCGAGGCTGGGAGGTCTGGGCTGGGGGACCCCCTGCTGTCAGTTGGCCATGACAGGTCGTAGTGGGTGGTCTAGGGTGTTGGGTGCCACCCCCGTGGGGACCCGAGCACCCAGCTGTGTGACCCGTGATCTGCCTCTTGCAGCCGCGCCTGCCGGGCCCCCTGCCCGACCCCCGCAGGAGAGAAAAGCTGCCACCTTTCTAGAGCCACGCCACCCGAGGACAGAAAGGGAAACGGAGAAATGCCACCTCGTGGGGACAAGGCCGCCTGAGCCCAGAAGCGCCACCCGGGACGCACCCCTCGGCCACCTCTGCCAGGATGGCTTCCTAGAGGAGATTTCATTTCTTTGTACATCTTTTGCACTTTCCTGTTGAAGACTTGAACAAGTTTGTCTTGATAAAAGTTGAGTGACGTGTGGAGGAGTCTGACTTGCAGCACATATGTCTCTCTCTGCCGACGGGTTCCAGACCTGAAGGGAAGCTCCTGGGAGCCCAGAGGCCGCCCACGGACTCGGCCCGGCTGAGGAGGGCGAGCTGCCCGCTCTGGGTGCCCTCAGTCTGCCCCCATCCCCCAATCCCGTCTGCACCATGCTCCAGCCCCTTGCCCGTGAGGCCCCCCGGTGCCAGGTGGGTCAGGACTGGGGAACTGGCCGGCCCGAGGCTAGAGACCTGGCTGACGCCCAGGTCAGGCCAGGCTGCTTCCTGCAAGGCTGGAGACCACCAAGTATGTGCTGTCTCCGTGGGACAGGTGTCTGTCCCTGGCCCAGCCTGTCTCACAGGCCCTGGACTCTGTCGTCACCAGCGGAGGGTCTGTGGCCCCTGCCCTGAGTGGCCGGTCACTTGTTCTCCGGAGGGAAGGGGAGGGCAGAGCCTGCAGGTGTTGGCCTGGGGGCTGCCGGAGCCTTTGTCTCAGGCCTCCATGGGAAGGGGCGTGCCCTCCCTCTAGCGGGGTGTGGCTAGCGTTCCAGCGGGGAGGGTCACAGCAGCGCTGAGGGGGGCCCAGGAGCCCCTGGTCCTGCCCTGTGCCCTGGGAGGCCGGTCAGCCCCACCTCCAGGTACACACACACTCCGCGTGCCATCTCCTGGCCGCAGATGTGGAGAAACCAGGCCACACGCTGGAGCCTGGACTTATCCCTCCCTCTCTCCTTGTCCCTGGAGAGGCCTTGATCTGGGCATTTGCCATCTGGGGTGGGCCACGACTGCCCTCGCTGTGTTCTCGGAAGGCTTGGGGAAAGCTTGGAGGCAGGGGACTGGCCCCAGTGGCCTCTGCAGTCTTCCCAGCTGGAGCACCCCCAGCTTCCTGCCTTGTTTCCTGCCAGTAACGCCCCACTGGAATCCTGACCCTCCTTCAGGCAGCTGGTGGTGCGCTGTGATGGCCCCAGTTTGGAGGAAGGGAGGGACGGGGCCAGGGCCTGGGCCTGTCTGTGTCTCATGTTCCCTGTGGCCCAGCCTGGAAGGGAATTCCGAGCCTTGAGCAGGGAGGGGCCTTCCTGGCGTGGAGCCCTGGGTGCAGAATCCCGTCTGAGAGAGACAAGCTGGACCTGGGCGTGGAGGCAACAGGGGGGTTCTGTTCCCTGGCCAGGACTGGGGCGAGGATTTGGGGATGTCTTGGGGACACAGGGCCATTGGCCAGCCCTCCCAGAGCCCAGATGTCCTCAACTGTAAATGGCTCTCCCTGAACCCCTAGAGGGCTGGACCCCCAAGGCCCCTGCCATCTCCAGGCTGGCCAACCCTGGCACTGCGGGTGGAGGATTGGGGGTGGGGGCACAGATGTCCAGGACACACGTGACAGCCGCTGACCCCGCCTCCCGGAAGGGTGGGGTCATTCCTGTCCCCTATGGTTTGTCCAGCGCCATGTGTACACACGTGGTCCTCTGACCCGTCCCCCCCGCAGAGGTTCCGGCTCAGGTCATGGGCAGCGTGACCGCCAGGAGCCCCCGACACGGGGCCCTGTGACTCCGCCCTCTCAAGCAGGCAGTCAGCCTGCCAGACTGGCTGGCCTGGTGGGGAACACAGTGGATGCATCCTGAATGTCAGGTCAGGGGGCACATGGTAGAGGACGGGGGTCTGTGTTGTCCCCACTGCCTCACTCCAAGGGCAGGGGGTCCTTCCCCTGCCAGCCCTTGCTCCCCAGCAAGCTTCCCTCTGCCCTTCTGTTTTTGCTCCTTCCCAGGCCTCTGCCCTTTTCCTCTACCAGCCAGAGCCAGGCGCCCACGGATGGCCTGGGCCCCGGCACTGCCTGGTCCAGGAAGGGCTCAGCTCTCCAAGACCAGCACCTGGGAGGCCTGGGAGGGGGGCTGCGGACAGCTGGGGAGTGGGTTTCTGGCTGACTGGTTTTGGAGAGGAAAAAGGATCTTAGGAATGTTTTCTTCTCGGTTTATCAAGTTATCTCCTGCCGAAAGTCGTAGTGGTGGGGAGGGGGAGTTGGCCATCACGGTCCTCGGCATCTTCAGGCTGGGTTTGGTTTTTGCCGCGGGCAGGAGAGTCATCCTGTGCAAGCGGAAGCCGAAAGTGCCCGCGCTTCCGTTTCCAGCCACCTTATCATTTAGACCAGTGCTGAGTAGGCTTTCTGTTGATCCATCTTGGGGCCACAGTCTCGGAAGGCGTAGCTGGCTGGGCTCCTGGGTGACCAGGGGAGTTTGGGCCGGACTGACTGTGTCCGGGGGTCCCCTTGCACACGCCCACCATGGAAGCACATCCTGAGACCCCCTGTGCAAGGGGGCCCTCCCTGCAAGCCGCCTTCAGAAGCTCCTTTGTTTTCTGCAAGTGATGACCATGGTCCTGTTCTGCGGGTACCACGACCCGTGCAGCCACCTGCCCTCCTGCTGGTTGGGCGTCCCTTCCCAGGGTCCTCTGGGGACTCCCTGGGCCAGGTCAGGGGCTGGCTGAGTCTTGCCCCAGGGACACCTGTAGCCCTTGCTGCCAGGTGTTGGGTCCCAGGAATGCTGAGGGCCTGAGGGGATTGTGTAGAGGGTAGGCTCGGGGACCTCCGGAGTGTGCCCAGAGTGGGGTGGCAGGAAGGAGCTTAGCTGGGAGGCGGGGGGCTGAGGTCTTGGCCCGGCCACGGTCCAGGGTGCCCCCTCCGTACCTGCAGCTGACCTGTGCCGACCACTATCTGTCGAGGACGCTGGCTCTCGCCCCATTTTATATTTCTGGAAGTTTACAGTTGTGGTGCATCAGCCCAAAGTCATTGGCTTGTGTTTTGGGATTTTTTTCTTAGTTTTCAGATTTTTTTTAAACAAAGTATTTTTTTAGGTGCGATAACCCAGAAAGGGCCCGTTGGGTGTGTGTGTGTCCTGAACCCCTGATACTGAGCTGGGAGCCTGAGCCTCCCATGGCTCCTCCGTGCCTGGGGTTGAGGGGAGGGGCCCACCCCCCTGCCTGGGCATCGGTGCGTGGGAGGTCGAGGGAGCAGACGCCTGCACCCAGGCTGGCATCTGGCCCAGCTGAGAGGGGCCGGCCCCTTGCCTGGTAGAGCCCCCAGCTGGTGAAGGGGCCGGGGCGCTGGGGCGAGTCGGGACGGTCCCAACCAGGCAGCCGGAGCTGGAGGCTGAGCCCCTGTGTGTAGTCACCTGTCCGGTCCTCGGGAGGATGTGTAGGAGGCTCGACAAAGAGTGTAACCGACCCGGTTCCCTTTACTTTGTACTCTGTGTATGTCTTGGTTTTCTGTGTTTTAATAAATCCTTTGGGAAAGGATTGGATCAAAGAGTGTGTTCCTAGCTTCTCACTGATCTAGGATGGGGGTGGCTGGGGAAGGATGTGAGGGGGATGTCATCTAAAGCCACCTCCCACCTGAGGAGACACGGCCCCGTGAGGCTGAAAGGCTGGCTGGGAAGGGGGCGCCCCAAAAAGGGGTGTCCAGGGGTGGTGCCCGCCCCTCCCACCTGCCCCCTGAAACAGCACTGCTCAGAGGAACACTGAGCCCCCGGAGACAGCCCACAGGCCTCCCTGGACCCTGACCTCTGTCCCCAGGCGGGTCCAGCAGCCTCCCACCAACTTCCACCCCTGAATCACTTGGGAGCGAAGGGGTCTCGGTGCCCAGTCTTCGCCTCCCCCCAGGGCCCCTTTCTCCCAACCTCTGCTCAGCCCCCGTCGGCTGGCCTCCGCAGGGGGCGGCCTCCTCTCCCTCCCACTGCCCTTGGCCCAGCCCTGACCCCGAGGACCCCGCAAAGGAGGGGCGCAGACCCTGACGGGCTGGGGTTTTATTCTGTCATTCCATAAATACGCGCTGCGTCTCCACTGAGCGTCACTTGGAAGTGCGAGGCATATGGCATCTCTGCCTGTGTAGGGGATGCAGTTAGCTGAGGAGCCACAGTCATTAAAGGCGGGGAGAGAAAAGGAGCACGTTATTTACATGACTGGAGAGAACAGAAGACAGAGCAAGCCCCCGTCTCGTCCTCGGGACCTCGAATTTGCCGTAGATTCAGGGTGAAAAATGCTGGGGGCTCTGTGTGTCATTGGCAAGGAAGACTGGTCCTGCCCTGACCCAGACTGGGCCTTCTTCCCGTGTGGGGCACTGCCAGGTGGACCCCTGGGGGCAAAAACTCTGCTTCAAGGGGAGGGTGAGAGGCTGGCTGGCAGCTGGGGCTCTTGGCGGGCTTCCCCTCAAGCAGGTAGGGTGCAGCTGGCTGGTCTGAAACCCGTGCCAGGCGGGGCCCAGGCTGCCCCTCCAGGGCCTGCCTCGGCCCAGCTCTTCTGTTTCCAGGCTCTGACCGCCCTTGGGCCCCACTCCAGCACCCCCGAAGTCGGGGGACCCTCCCTCAGGAAGCAGGGTGGCATCCCTCCACACCCACTTGCAGCGGGGATACAGAACCAGGCCGTGGATGGTGCCCCAGGACCGGGAAGCTGCTTGGGTCTTTGCGCTGGGCACTTAGACCTTGGTAGAGCTCAACCCTGGGGGCCCTCGTCTCCCTCCGTCTGGGAAACATGCAGCCAGCGGGCTCGGCCTTCCTAGGTGTGGCTCATGGGGTGGGGGGGTGGCAGGGCCCCGACTGCACGCCCTGGTCCCTCTTCCAGCAGTGGGTGGGCAGGGTGACAGCAGTGTGGAGAGGTCCCAGCCATCTCGCCAATGAGCGGCCGGTAACCTGGCCCCTGAGCACGGCCAGCTGCTGGGACTGCCTGGCCCAGAGCACTTGGTCCCTGCCTGGATGGGCCTGGGATGAAAGCCGCCCCACTGCAGTGTCCTGCCCTCAGAGCCACATCCCACCGTGTGGTGGTGGGCAGTGGCTGTGGATTCTGCTGGGACAGGCTTGTCCCCTCCCCACACCCACAGGCTGAAGTGTGCAGGGGACTTGGTGAAGACGACTCCCAGGGGCCTGGTCTACAAAGAGGGAGAATGTTCCAGACTCCAGGGCCAGCACAAAGGTCAGGAGTGGAAGAAGGTCCCCCCTCCCCCCACTTCTGTGGCTTTTTTAAAGCCAGTTTCCCAGGCCTTGGCTCAGCCAGGACTGGACGGCGGCCCCTCTGAGAATAATGGCAGGGAGGGGCCTCTCTGAAGGGCAAAGCAGGATGGGCTATGTCTGCCCAAGGGCACGAGGGCCCGTATTCGGTGGGCTGGGGCGTCTGCAGAGCCTGGCCCCCAACTCCCACCCACCACGGCCAGCAAAGGCTGGGTGCCGCTCAGGACTATGGGGCTGCGCCTCCTGGCGGCCGGCCCGCCTCCCCGCCTCCATCCCTGCAGCCCCAGGCCCGGCTACAAAGTGGCTGACACTTGTGAATGTCCCGCCCTCCCTCCCTGTCCCCAGTCTGTTCCAGGCTTGGGGGGAGGGGGGGCTGGTGTGGATGGGAATGACCGACCCCAGCCGTCCCTCCGTCTTCGTGGGCTGTGTGGAGGTGTCCCGGGGGCGGCTCTGCTGCCCTGGTAACGAGCTCTGAGCACCCCACCCCACCCACCTGGTCTGCGGCCTCGCAGGGGGCACCGCTCCACGGAGAGGCTCCCGGGGTCTTTTCCTAGACCGCGGGGGCTGCTGCTGGCTGGCCCCCAGGCCCCAGGCACACAGCACAGAAAACCCCAGGGACTCTCCCTCGTTGAAGGGGTCCCAGCACGTGCTCTCTGCAGACCCCAAGGCCACCACCCCCCGGCACAGCAGAGGCTGGCTACCTGGTGTGTGGTCAGCAGCCAGTCCAGCTGAGCACGTGTGACCTCGGGGCCTTCTGGGGCGAGGACAGAGGGGCGGAGGACTGGGCGCCTGGCAGGGAGGGAGGGCAGGTGGGGCCCTGGAGGGACCTGGACTGGAGCCCAGGCACTGGGGCTCATCAATTGTTTGCGGGGAGGAAGCCAGCGGGGCGAGGAGCTTGAAATCAGAGCCCCCCAACTTTTTGTGCGTCCCAAACTGCAGGGCGAATCTCCCTGGATCCCTGCCCCTGCCAGCAAGGTGGCGGGGGGTGGGGGTGGTCAAGGGGCAGCTCGGAAGGCCCCTCGGAGACACACTGGGGCGGGTGGTTGGGAGAAGGGGCTGGGGGAAGAATCCGGGGTCAGGCCCGAGGAAAGTACCCGGAGCCCTTGGCAAGAGGGGGAATGAGGGAGACCCCAGAGGGAGGCCTGCCCTGACCAGGGCCCCGCCGAGGGGCCACAGGAAGAGGCAGACCCGGCTTCCTCTTCCCTTCCCCAATGCCGGGTGGGGTTCTCGGCAGAGGAGAGGCCGGCTCTGCCCGCCCCCAGGCCCCAGCTGGTCTTGGCTTGGCCTGGACTTGAGTCTCTGAGACGGCCCGTGGCTGGGCGAAAACATGGTGGTTTCCTGGAGGAGGAGCAGAGACGGCAGGCTTGGGTGGGACCGCACGAGTGCCTTCGAATCAATGCCGACTCCCCGACACGAACCCGACAGCGGTCCTGCGAAGCAGCGGGTGGTGTGTGGCAGCGACTTCTGCGGTCTCTTCCCGGCGACATCTTGCTGCGTTGTTTTGTTTTTGAAGCAAACCACACTCTTGACTTGGCTTCAAATAGCTTAAGCGAGCTAACAGAGAGGCTAGGAGGGAAACGGAAACCGTCCAGGCAAACGGCCGGGGGCTTCTTAGGATCTGTAGTCCTTT
The DNA here is from genome assembly GCF_039906515.1 of Pseudorca crassidens. Taxonomy (NCBI): domain Eukaryota; kingdom Metazoa; phylum Chordata; class Mammalia; order Artiodactyla; family Delphinidae; genus Pseudorca; species Pseudorca crassidens. The sequence continues at coordinate 4,272,965 of NC_090297.1, read as the reverse complement.
TTGCTGTAGGGTTTATTGCCCAAAATGCTATCGATCTCGTGGATAATGGAAGACGACAGTTTTGGAAGGACCTGTGTGCAAAGATGGGAGCTATTCAGAATCTACCACCAAGACTGGCCTGGCCTGCAGGTGCGGTGGGGTGTAACGGAGCAGGGCCCTATGGGGCCTTCCTGGAGCACAGCTCCACCCCTCCACCCCACAACATCCTACGTACGCCTGCCTCTTATCTGTAGAAGAACTTTAGCCCAAGAATAAATTTAATCGGAGAAACGAGAAAATGAAAAAGCAAAGAAAAGCAGTCAAACGGGACAAAATAAGAATGGTTTAGCCATTAAACAAAGTCAAGGGCTTTTAGTCCCTGCGCAAGGGCTACAGGTCATATTCTGAGCCATGTCCTTTGAGCTGTTTTGCAGCTACTGAAACCCCACCAGGTGTAAAAAGTAACCGCATGATGACCAGACTGTAGCCATGAAACAAGCTACATCCTGCACAATTCCAAGAACTGGCCTCAGGGAAATGGGAACAAACTGACCCTGGAGTTGAAGATTAACTGTACTTAAAACAATCAGGTGGCCCTGCTCAGATGACCACATGACCAATTTCAAGATGACCGTCAGAGCTAACTGTGCTGCTCTGTACACAGCCTCCTCCCTCCGCCCATAAAGCACCCCTGAAACTCCCCTTTAAAAGCTCTTGCCCCCTGATCAACACGGAGAAATTGGATCTTTGGGACGTGAGTCCACCTTCTCCCAGGATCACCAGCTTCCTCAATAAAGCTACCTTTCCTTTTACCCAACACTTGTCTCTCAGCATTGGATTTTTCTTTTTTTTGGCCGTGCCGTGCAGCTTGTGGGATCTTAGTTCCCCAACCAGGGATAGAGCCCGTGCCCCCTGCAGTGGAAGGGCAGAGTCCTAACCGCTGGACCTCCAGGGAAGTCTCAGTATTCGGATTCTTGAGCGACGAGCAGCTGAACCTGAGTTCTGTAACAGGGGGACATTCTTCCAGCCGCCCGCTGGCCCCAGACTGTCCTGCTCTCATTGCATGCAGCTCCTGAAGCAGATGGGGGCCATGCTGCTTCTGTATTCCAGAAGGTTTGGGGCAGAGGGAACCTGCCCTGGTCTAAGCTCTGCCCCTCAAATGGAAGGACAGCGACGGCATAAAATGCAGGTTCCAGGACCAGAACACCTGATAATCCACACCCCCAAACTGCTTTTTCCAGCCGTCTTGACCTCAGCCAACAGCAACATCCCCCTTCCAGGTGACAAACCCCAGGGGCTGTCTGACCTGCTATCCCGCACCCTCACATCCAGTCTGTCAGCCAGTCCTGTTGGTCCATCTTCCAGAACATCCAGATGATCCAACCAGCTGTCCGTCTGCACCACGGCCATCCCTTGCCCCAACACGGTCATCACTTCCCAGCAATCTCCGTGCTTCCCTTCTGCTCCCCAAACTTTTTCCTCCACTCAGCAGCCAAAGAGCGAGAGGGAGCCTTTTAAAATCTAAGTTGGACCCTGCCCCTCCTCTGCTCCCATCTCACTGGACCATTGCGGAAGTCCTCAGAGGGCATGCGGTGGCCCATGGGTCTGCCCCCACGCCGAGCTCATCTCCTGCCCCTGCCCCTCTGCTCCCGGCCTTCTGGCCTCACTGCTGTCCTGGGCTCGTGCCCACCCTGCGCCTTCACATCAGCCTGGAGCGTTCTTCCCCCGAGTATCTGCACTGCCCACTCCTCATCCTTCAAGCCTTTGCTCACAAGTCACTTTGTCAACAAGGCTACCCTACGGCCCCCTTCAACCTGGGTCCACGGCTCCCCCCCGCCCCGCCCCTGCTGGACACCCCCGACCTTGCTCCAGGTTTCTTTTTCCAGAGTCCTTATCACCCTCCGACACATATTCTATCTTATTTCTCGCATTTAGTGTTTTCCGTCTGTTCCAGCTAGAAACCCAACTCTTCGAGAGCAAGGCTTTTTGGTGGTTCACTGCTGTAGCCCAGGTGCCTTGAACAGTGTCCGGTATGTAGTAGGTGCTCAATAAGTACGTGCTGGACAAGTGACTGGCTGAGACCCTGAGCTCTGCCCAGGGCCTGCAAGGCTGGCGGCCCCCACTCACCTGTATTGCTCCAATATTCTCCATCAGCTGGTCTGCGCTGGAAGCACCCAGGAGCACGGAGCTGACCCCCTCGTTCCTCAGGCACCAGGCTGGGGGGCAGCAAGACCAGAGGTGAGGGAGGCCCACCCACGGCAGGGCCCTCTCTGGCTCTGCCCCGACCCTGCCTAGGCCAGCCTCCTGGGCATGGGGCTGAGGGTGCCCAGGAGCGGCATGGCAAACCAGGGGCTCAGCAGTGCTGGGGGGACCCTGGCACCAACTGCCGCCAGTGGAGAGATGGCCCAAGTGCTCAGGGACCCACCCCCATCCTCTCCCCATGAATGTGGGAGCCCGTTACCCACAGCTGGCTGGTGGAGGGGGTGTGGCCCGAGCACTCAGGGACTCCCGACATCTCCCTGGGACACCGGTCTCCACCCTGCTCCCCAGCCTCTTACCTATGGCCAGCTGGGGGAGGGTGCAGCCCAGGCGCTCGGCGATGGCCTGCAGCTCCTTCAGCTTGGCCTGCTGGCGCCGGCCCTCCTCACTCAGGATCTTGTCCTTCAGCCACTGGTAGCCCTGGTTGTGGGGTGGAGGCACAGCACAGCCCACAGGTGAGGGCGGGTCACCTGGACCTCTGTGTGCATGGCACAAAATGATGATTGGGGGCACGGCGGCACCCCCCGGCCCCGGCCTAACCACGTCCCGCTGTGGTCCAGACCTGGGCAGTTGGAAGGATGGGAACCGTTGCATCTGAAGCCTGTGGGCTGTCGGGGAGCTGAGGCCAGGCCCCTGAGCCTGGACAAGGAGGTGGACAAGCCGACCTTCCCTTCTCCTGGGAGGCTGGGCGGCCCAGGAGGTGTGCCCACAGCAAGGTCAGGGAGCCCCCAGGGAGGCTTGCTGGGGGCTGGGCAGGAGTGGGGGGGCAGGCCATCCTGCTCTTGAATCTGGGGCTCTGGTCTCCAGTACTGGCTCTGCCCCGGCCTGGGCAGGCCTTTCTCTCCCTGCTCCTTGACCCCCAACCCCTGCAGACTGTAGACCCTCCTGAGTCCTCACTCCGAGGTGTGTGTGTGTGTGCGCGTGTGTGCGTGTGTGCGCGCGCCTGTATGTGGGCCGGGGGGGACTTGTCCCGGGGGGGCATCTCTGAGTGACACTGAAGAAACTCCGCAGCTCTCAGCCCAGAGGTCTCAGGGATGGGCCAGAGACAGTGTGCGGGGTGTCTACAGGGGGAGGAGGCATCCCAGGGAGCACATGCGGATCCAGAGCAGGTTGCTGAACCTGGGGGGAGGGCAGGAGGGCGGGGGAGCGAGGGGCTTCTTCACCTGGGGGATGTCCCACAGGTGGGCAGCCTTTCTAGACATGGGGTCAGGCCAGCTGTGGCTCCAAGTTCCCATGCTCCGAACCTTCCCGCAGACAGTGGCCCAGGGAAGCCCCGCCCAGCACCAACGTGTCTGCCCAAAGGCCCCACCCCTCCAAAATGCCCGTCCTGCCTGTCCCCTTCCCCAGCCCGGCCGCTTCTTCACCTTCAAGGAGGCTCTCGAGTAGGGCGGGATGCCACTGTCGTACTTTCCGGACACGATACCACAGGCCAGAGGGGACCAGGTCATGGCGCCCACTCCTGGGAGAGGAAAGCCGGACGAGGTCAAACCCAGGGTCCCGAGGAGGGGAGGGGAGGGGCGAGGGGAAAGGGGCGGGGCAGGGCAGGGTCGAGGGGCAGGGCAGGGTCGAGGGGCGGGGCAGGGCAGGGTCGAGGGGCGGGGCGAGGGGATCTGGGATGGGGTTGGGGCAGGGTTGGGGAGGAGGCGGAGCGAGGGAGAGGGTGGGGCGGGGCGGGGCGGGGGCGGGGCCTGGAGGGCAGGCGCGAGGGCGGGGCCGGGCAGGGGAGCCCACCTATCTTGTGGAAGAGCTCGGGAAGCTGCACTTCCACCTTTTCGCGTTGGAACATGTGGTACTCGGCCTGCTCGCAGATGGGCGGGATCAAGTTGAACTGCCGGGCAACGGAGTAGGCCTCCTGGGAAAAGCAAAGAGGGGCATGGAGGGTCCCTGCCGGTCAGCGGTTCTGAGGGGCCTCCGGGGCAGCAGGGAGAAGACACAAAGCCATCATCAGGAACGGCTGGCCCTCCTTCCCCTCCCCTCTCCTCTCAGCTTTCCTGGGAGCCTGTTAGGCCCCCCTCCACGAGTGGAGAAAAGTGAGTGGGTTGTGGGATCCCAAGGCTGAAGGGATTTGGGGGGCAAGCACAACTCAGTGGTGAGGCTTGGGTCCTGGCACTTACTGGCCGGGTGTCCTTGGGTAAGGGGCTCACCCCCCTGTGCCTCAGTTTCCCCATTTGTCATGAGGGTCAAATGAGCCAACAGGGTTGGCAGCCCTCAGGACAGTGCCTGCCTGTTACTGGTTTTATCATGATTGTCACTCTAGGGCCTGGACCCAGGATCATGGCAGGGGCAGAAAACACTAGGTCAGGAGGGGAAAGTGGCTGGCATCAGCCCATTTCTGGGACTTGGAGGTCAAGGCCTCCACTCTGCAGACCGGATGGGTGTGAGCTCCTGGGGACGCCCGTCTGCCAGCCCTAGAAGCCCTTTCCCCTTTAGCTTGAGACTCAGCTTTCACATCTGTAAAGTGGGGATGAGATCCTGACACCTCAGTGAGCTCTGTGCTGGGTCCAGGCAGCTTCAGAAAAATGCCGTATGATCATTAATGCCGCAAACTCCGAAGGCCAATTGATACCATGGGCTTCTAAAGTTGTCTGTAACTTGAAATGAAAATCCTGCTTAATTTTTTTTTTTTTTTTGGATGAACCAGAAATCTGGGGCTCACTAGAGGAGAAACCCGCTAGCAGGGATGCCAGGACGTGGGAAATTCTGGTGGGTGGGGCATGGGAAAGGCTGAGGTTGGGAGGAGGCCTGGAGGCAGGGGTGAGGGTGCCAGCCTGAGAGCTAGTCCTGCGAAGACGCAGTCCCCAGGCCTCTGCCCTCCCCCCACCAACCAGCTGCCTGCCTCTGAGAAGCCACCCTGCCGACCCTTCTGGGATACCCCAGAAATATTATGAAACATCTGTCACCCTCAGCTACTGATGGCTCCCGTGGAGGGAAATGACAAGGAAGGGGATGCCTTCCTGAAAATGCAGGTGAGGGGGAAACATCATGGATTATGAGATGGAAGCCCAGGCTCTGAACTGCACGGCCTGAGCATCCATCTTGGCATGGGCTGTGTGACCTTGGGTGTGTTACTTAACCTCTCTGTGCCTCAATGTCCACATCTGAAAAACAGGATAACAGTAGCACTTACCTCATAGGGCATTGTGAGGATTAAATGGGAGTCAGTCCACATGAAACCCTCAAATCTAACGGCACCTGGAACAACACAAGAGCTCAGCACGGTGGCTGGCACTGTCACCGCTGCTGAGCACTGGCTGAGCTCCAGGACCCCCACTAAGAGCTTCACACCTGTTCTCTCAGATAATCCTCACAACAGCCTCATGACGGGGTAGGTTGTCCTTGCAGTCTTGTTCTACAGGTGGGGAAACTGAGGCTCAGAGAGGTGAAGCCATCTGTCTGGGGCCACGCAGTGCTGGGATTCAAGCCCAGACCCCTGTCTGCAAGGCCTGCGGACATCACTGCCACATGTCACCATACTGTCCCTCCCCATAGTACCCAGTTATCTGTGCATTAGGGACCAACGGCACTGAACCTGCTAGAGCCCCGGAGTCAGCATCCACGGAGCTGGGGCCGGGAGCCCAGCTGGGGGACACGCACACACCGAGAGGTCACCGTACCATGATCTCCATGGAGCTCCAGCGCGATGTGCCCCAGTACATGGCCATCCCCTGGTTAATGACGTGGGTCATGGCACGCACCGTCTCTGTCACAAGAGAAGGGGAAACCACAGGTGGGGGGGGGGCGGCCGGGGGCACGGGGCCTGGCCTGGGGACATTCTGCAAATACAGGCGGGCGCCAGGAGGAGGGGGAGGGTGCTGTCGGGACGGCTTGCAAGCAGTGTATTTCCCGGCTCCGGAGTTGGGGGCGGCCTGGGTTTTCTGGGACCACAGAAAAAAGTGAGCCTCTGTCCAAGAAGCTGGTCTTGAAAACAATGTTCCCAAATAGTTAGAGGTCTTATGGAATCTTTGAAAAATGGGTTATGGATGGATTGAGACGTTTCTATGGCAGATTAGAGGGATGCAGGAAAGGTGAGGTCAAAGAATGTGACTCTAGAACGGGGGGTGTTCTCTAGTCTGGGGAAGAATGGGGGACCCTGATCGCTCAGGAAGAACCAGATAAATGGATTAAGGTTACGATCAGATTGACGGATGGCAAGAGGAAGTAACATAATTTCTGCCCATTTCTAGTCTCCCACTTGGGGCTACTCCGGACTCTCACTGGGATCTGGAGAATTGAATGGAGAGGTAATAATAACATCTGTCAGGAGAAAGGGCAGGGTGTGGGGCCCTGGGTGGTCCCAGGGATTGGGGGCTGCAGAGCGGAGCTCCCCTCGAGTCCAGAAGAGCCAGCAGTAGACATGGAAAGCCCCCTGTGGACCACGCCCCGACTTTCACACCAGCCCAGTATCCAGGAGCAAGGGACCCTCTCCCCATCTACACTGTGATAGATTCTTCCTTGGACTCAAAAACGTTTTTTGAGAAATAAAAATCTGCCAGTTAGTGTCGCCCCCGAGGCTGTTTTGGCCCCAGGGGGATATCGTGGTTTTTAAAATTGAGCTCGACCTCAAATTTTAAAATTTTAAATGGCTCTTAGCTTTGTGGGATGATGGGCTAAGAGCCCATGTGGGATGATTTCTCTCAAGTCCCATACAATGCTTGCAAGTTCGACTGCCCAAGGCAGCCTCAGAAGTTCAGTTAAAGTACAAGTGTTTCTAAAAACAAATACCGCTTGCAAGTCCCCATCTCTCCCAAAGTGGCCACTGACATGGGACAGCTGAGGTCCCTGAAGATGGTGGGGGTGGAAGGAAGGATGGAAGGAAGGAGAATGCGGGCTGGTTCCGAGAGCTCCACCTTGGAATGGCCCAGGACCACTGGAACCTTCTCTGGCAGAGAGCGGCACCTCTGTTTCGGGGTGTCCCCTCCCACCCATCCTGGGTCCCTGAGTGTCCCTTTGGCTGAGGTCCCCTCTTTCAGCAGAAAGCCAAGGTAGCTGGGGCTTCTGGGGTGGTGGTCTCTGTGGGCCTGCCGAGGACCTCTGGAAAAATCACACCTTGGTTTCCACGCCTGTAGGCCAAGCCCTGTCCTCTCCTTCCTTCCAGGCTCAGGGACTGGGCTCTTCCCCGCGCATCCCAGGGAGGGGGTCTGGCAGGGAAGCAGCCCCCTCGGGCTGTCAGTGGGCCACCACTTTAACGGCCAACACTATTCGATGTGAAGAGCAGCGCTTGGTTGGAAGGTTGAGGGTCCCAGGAAGGAACCTGCCCACATCCGAACCCTGCATCTGGGCTCCCAGCCCGGCCGCCCTTCTTGGGTTCTTTAGAAACACTCTTGGGGGGACCTGTGACCATGCGGTGTGACTGCCCAATTCTTTTCAGCCAAGGCTCAGGCCCACATGCCAGAGAGAGGGAAGCAGAGGACACCCCCGTTCGCTAGCCTGGCTTCTTGGAGCACAGCTCTCTCCTAACGCCCCTTCCATGCAGAGAGGGGAGTCCAGCGGGAGCCTGGGGGCCAGGGAGCCTGTGCGAGCCTGTCGCTGGCCTGAGAGGGAAGGGGTCCTGGGCAGTGGCAGGCTGGCCGTGGAGCCCATGCACAGGAGCGTGGCCCTTGGTCTTCTGCCCAAGCTTGGTGTCAGTGACACCAGAAACAGGGACAATTAGGGACAGCTGTCCACCTCAATATTTAATGCTGTTTTACAGAAGCAGGAGGACCAAATCCTTCCAGCTGCTGCCAAAACCCATGGCATCTCCTGCTGCGTCTCAAATAATACATGGGAGGGGTCAGGTGGCAGTGCCAGTTGGCAGGCGGGAGCCCTTTCATTGTGGACCACAGCCCAGTTCCCAGGGATACCAAGGCCTGCCCTTCGTGGGTGGGGTGGGGTCCCAGGGTCCTTTGGCTTAGGGGTGGGCAGAGACCGCTGCATGGCCAGAGGCTGCCCCGGGGCTCAGAGTTTCCCCAGCTCATGTAGGTATTTTTCAAGGAGGAAAACAACTGCATTTCAATGGTGAGCTCTGGCTGCATGGCATGGGGTGAGAGTGACAGGTGGCCCAGCCCACCCAGGGGACTGGAGCACTGCACGCCACTGGGGGCAGGGCAGCTGGTTGCTGGTGCCCTCACTTTTGGTTGAGGTGGGAGCTTAGCAAACGTGGAGAAGATAAAACCTGCCGGGGGCCAAAGTTCTGGGGTCCCCGATGCGTTTACTCCTGTGGGAACCTGGTCTCCCCAGCCCTCTCCCAGACCATCTGGGGTCAAGGTTTCTGGTGCGGATCGCAGCAACCCCCAAGTCAAGAGGAGGCCCCGCGGGTCACGGGTCATGGCAATGCAAGGCAGTGCGAGGAGGGGCATGCACGCACAGGGGCAGGGGAGGAATGAGGTGACAGCGTGGGCCAGGGGGACGGCGCGGCTCTGCGCCTCTTTGCTTTTCTTCACTTGCAAGGTGTTCCCATAAGGCACTTATTTCTCCTTTGTGCATTTTATGGAGAAGTTTAGTCATGGGGGCGGGGGAAGAGAGTCGTGTAAATAAAAGCACTGTCTCATAAAATGCAGCTCAGACACAGAGGTCAGTTGTCGGGCCGAGGGTACTGTGTACCTTCTATGATGAATGTCCTTGACTTGGAGGAACTAAATGGATCCCCTGGTGATAAAAGAAAGATGGAAAGAGACCAGAGTTCACAGCTGTGGGAACGCTGAGGGGCACAGTCTGACAAAGGGCACGGGGACGGAGGCTCAAATCACTTTTCGCAGAATACTCGTTTGGATAAAAAACCAACCACACACACACGTGCACACACACACACACGTATATATACACACACACAGGTGCATGGTATATACACAAACAAATGAAGAAAAAGTAACTCGAACATAACTGAATTTTCCAAGTCCCTGAAGCAGCAAAGCACAAATGAGAAGATGCCCGAAGCAGAAAGTTGGAGGAGATAGTGGGGGCTGAGATGGCAGGAGTCAAAGAATAAACAAGCGCCTGAGAAACCAAAACCGCTTTTCAAAGCACTGCACGTCTTTTTTTTCTCCTCTGAGTAACAGTTCATTCCCCAGAGCAGAAGTCCCCTAAACCCTCCCAGTAGAACGTGGGCCATGATTGAAAGGACGGAAAAGAAGGCGGCCCTTGCAGAGTCATCGTACTGTGACTTTAGCTACCGCTGCACACAGCTCAAAGCCAGGATGGGCGCGGACCCAGAGCAAGGAGGGGACTCAGCCTGGAGGCGCTGGGGTGCGCGTGAGGGGTCGAGCAGGGGCTGAGCTCAGGCCCGCCCCCCCGCCCCTCCCCACACGGGGAAGGCCCCACCCTCCAGACCCCCAGGCCTGGGTGCCCCGCGCGCCCTGCGGTGGTACCATCAGAGCCTCAGGCCTGGGTGCCCCGCGGGCCCTGCGGTGGTAGCATCAGAGCCTAAGGCCTGGGTGCCCCAAGGGCCCTGCGGTGGTAGCATCAGAGCCCCAGGCCTGGGTGCCCAGTGGGCCCTGCGGTGGTACCATCAGACCCCCAGGCCTGGGTGCCCCGCGGGCCCTGCGGTGGTAGCATCAGAGCCTCAGGCCTGGGTGCCCCGCGGGCCCTGCGGTGGTACAATCAGAGCCTCAGGTGCAGAGCTTTCTGCTCTTTTTGGAACCGTGACACCCGGGCAGTCAGTGCTTCCGGGGAGAACGTACCTTCCATGGGCGTGTTGGGGTCCGGGCGGTTGGCAAACACCACGTCCACATACTCCAACTGCAGCCGCTCCAGGGAGGCTTTCAGACCTGGGGGAAGGAGTGGGGAAGGACTGTTACCATCTTCACAGACATTCCTGGGCCCTCGTGCGTGCATGCGTCTCAGGGAGCAATAGATGAAAGGGACGAGGCCCCGGCACCAGGAGCTGTGGACGGCAGGGTGCATCTGTGGGCACGGGCCACCTAGGTGGAGAACAGCCATGAGAGAAGAGGGGGCACACCCCAAAGGGGGTGGGGTGGAGTCCACAGGCCCAATGTCCTGTGACTGCATGGAGGGGGCCCTTCAGAGTGGCCCGGGGGGAACTGGGAGAGCCAGGCCACCTGACACGGAGGACAGCTGCGTCGCTCATCTATGGCACCGAAGGCCCGTGGGGCCCGAAACGCATGAGTCCTTCGCAGCGGCTCAGAACAGAGCTGCAGAGTGGAAGTGCTGGGCTGCGGGACGGGGAGGGGCGGGCAGCAAGGCCTCCTAATCATTTGATTGTCAATGGATTGACTGTATTACCTTGACGACAGTGAACGTGGGGAGATAATACAAATCAGGATGAGTGAGACATCCTGGCACCTCCACCCCAGTGCTCCGTGTGCTGAGGCCCAGGCTGTGTCTGACACACACCCTCACCTGGGTCCTTCCCAATTCCACTAACCCCAGATGTGGGCATTCTTACCAGGCCCATTTTGCAGATGCTGCCACAGAGGCCTGGGGAAGTGATGTCCCTTGCTCAGGGTCACCCGGTGGGCACAGGGTCTAGCCTAGATTGAAACCCAGGCCTGTCTGTGTCTTCTCAGGGACAACACTGCCCACCCCAGGGCAGCACGGGCCCCGCCCACCCATACCCCTGTCCCCTCCCACACGACACGGAGGGTCCACCCCATGTGAGCCTGGGTGAACCAGAGCACGGGCTGTCCCCAGGCTCCAGGCCTGTAGCATTGGTGGGGGAGGGGCACTGTGCTTTCTTCACTTTCGCATCCACGGGAAGATGCCGTGGGTTTAGGGGGCTGTGTGGAGCCAGGGCCCCCCTCACCTTCTATTATGTGCTTCCTGGAAAGGCCCCTCTCCGTCTCGGCTCTGAAAAGCAGGCGACAGCACGTGTGATATTGCGGGCGGTTTGGGGGAAAATGCTCATGACGCAGAAGTAGGTCAGCTCGTGCCACTTGTGGTCTGATTCCACTTCGGGGATAAAACCACGAGGCTATGCGGATTTGCTTGTGGAGATGACCTGGCAGAGCTGGGCCGCCTGCCCGCCACCCTGGGGAGGTGGGGCTCAGCGGGGAATGCAGGCCTCTGTTTTCAATTTGCCCTTCTGTCTAGCTTGGAGTTTTTTCTTTTTCGGCTTGGAGTTTTTAAAAATTGAAAGCGAATCCCATTTCTAATTCCTATGAAGCCCATTTTGTCCAGCCCCAGAGAGAATATGGGGCCAGATTCCTGGAGGACGGCAGGAGTGGTCTGTGGCCCAGGAAAGGTGGAGTGATTGGGACAGTTCATGAATTTTCTGTGTTTTCCAGAAATTTTTAGGATGTTACCTTTGTAATCAGAAACAAACCAACCCACAAAAGTAAAAATAAAAATGAAACAAGGTTCGAGTACAAGGCAACTCAGACAAAGCTGCTTTTCTGGAACGTGACGTCCCTCAATAGGGATGGCACAAGCCAGGGCAGATGGCTGCACAAACGCCAGCCCACCCCCTGCTTCCGGCACCGGGAGACAGGAAACTGTGCTGCCCACGTGCTGTCCTCCAGGAGGTTCCTGAGGTCCAGGACAGACCCCGTGCAGCCTCCGTTTCCCCAGGATAACTACCCCCTCCCCACCCCCAGGGGCCTCCTAAATCAGGGGTCTCTGCAGACCTGGCCCCCGGCCAGGGGCAAGGTCTGCCCGTTGCACCTACTTTCCTCCCCAGAAGATCTTGGTGGTGATGACGAGGCTGGATCGTCTGCGGAATGAGAGAAGGAGGGGTGTTACTGGGCATGATCTCTTGGGGTCCTCCCTCCCCCCACCTTCCCCACTGTCTTCAGCTCTTACACAGGGGTCCTAAACCCTTCTCATCCTGGAGCATAGGGCGTGAAATGGGGCGCCTCTCTGCCATTCGATGTTTGGGGTGTGCCGAGCCCAGGGACCTGAGGCTCCCCATTGAGCCAGGAGACAACCCACAGATGAAACTAACCTGTGGATGCCACTAACCATGGAACTAGGGTTGGGCAGTGGGGGCTGGAGGGAGACGGAGTCTAGTGTGATGGAGTCTGGAGCCCAGAGGAGGGGGGACACTCAGGAGAGGGGAGGACACGGCTCAGGGAATAGAAGGCAGCTGCGGCTCCCTGGGGACTCCAAGGAGGTCAAGTGTAGGGGCTGGCGGCTGGATGGAGGGCTCTGGAGAGGATGGAGCGAGGCAAGGGACCAGGCTGTCTGGTTCTTCCTCTACTGGCTGAGACTGTTTCAGAAAAGCTGTGTGTGGGGCAGCCTTGGGGAGCAGCCTGTGGGACACTGAGGTGGGGGGGAGGCTAGGGTGGGGCTGATCCGAGAGGCAGGCAGGTGATGTTCCTGGGGGTTCGGGCTTCGGTGGCTGAAAGCCAGAGGAAAGGGTATAGAGTCAGGTCTCCCGCTGCAAATCCACAGGAGGCAGCGCTGACACCTTTGTGACTTTGCCTGGGAGGGACAGGTGGGCGGGGGTCATGATGGCCCCTCCTGGCCACATTTGACCTTGACCATTCCCATAGGAGAGTGACAGTGTCTCCTGGGGTCGTGCTTTCCTCTAGTGGGGGGTGTAGGGGGAGGACTGCTCAGGAAACAGCTCCTCAAAGCCAGGAGCTCCACAGCCGCCAGTGTGGCCTGCGGGGGCGATGACCTAACTGGAATCTATCTCCTCAAGAGTTCAACTAAGATGTTATCAGGGCCCTCGCTAACAGGCGCAGTTTCCTTTTAACTGCAAAGTGAGCAGGGATACATTTTGGTATCAATTAGAGCTGAGAAGAAACAACATGGGTGGGGCAGGAGGAGGGGTGTCAGTCATCCAGGCCCCAGAGGTTGGGGGAGACTCTGAGTTTGTGCACTAGGGGAGGGGGAGGGGAGGGGGAGGGGGAGGGGAGGGGAGGGGAGGGGGAGGGGGAGGGGAGGGGGAGGGGAGGGGAGGGGAGGGGAGGGGAGGGGAGGGGAGGGGAGGGGAGGGGGAGGGGAGGGGGAGGGGAGGGGAGAGACCCAGCCTTCTAACTGCTTCTGACTTTGCTGAAAATAAACACACACAGGCCACAGGGACCCCAAAATGCAGTCAAGCGCTCAGCCTGGCCTGACTCCAGGAGGGCGGGCGGGAACTCTGCTTGACACCAGACACAAGGCTCCTGACCGGCTTTCCGGGGGAGGGGGGAGCTCCCCCCCTCACCGCGGTGCAGGCCCTGGCTCCCCGGGGTGGCCACCCACAGTGTGAGTGCTCGCACCCCTGCAGGAAGCATGGGGCTGCCTCTATTCTGGGATGCTCTCACCTTCCCAGAAAGAAAACTTCTGGAACCGCCAGGCCTTAGACAGCCTGGCTGGTGGCACAAGGGTGATGAGGCCAACCCTGGGTGCTCCACCGGAAACCAGGAAGGAACAGCCACCGGATCCTTGCCCGGGTGGCCTGCCCATCCCACCCAGGACCCCAGGGTGGTCCTCTTCCCTCCCACCAGCCTTCTCCAGCCTCTTCCCTGTGCGCGTGCGCCCTGGGGATGGAGCACAGAGCAGAGTAATTACCTCCATCCCTTCTTCTTGATGATGTTTCCTAACACCACTTCAGCCCTGCCAAGAAGACCGAGACATGGGGACTTCATTACAGCGTAACAGAAACACCAAACCTCGCCCCACCTGGACAGTCAGCCACAGGATCCCCTCTGTGAAAATGCCACTGGGGCCGGGGAGCCGGGCTGTTAATGCCCTTTGGCTCGGGAAGCTCATTCCAGAGCAAGGAGAGTGCCTGGGAGCAGCTGGGTTACTCCCCGTGGAGGTGGCCGTGGGCGTGTGCCACTTGACCCAGCGATGGCCGCTCCGGCTCCCGCGGAGAAGGAAGGAGCAACGTCCTGCTGGGCAGACAGCAGCAGACTGTTGCCCTGGCCCGCTGGAAATTCACCGGGGAAAACGCTCGGCAACGTTACATGGGGGAAGTTTCTAGACACGTATATTTTTTAAAAGGTAAATTATTCACCAAGGGCATCCTCTGTTTGCAGAGACGATCAACATGTACTCAGGGCTGAATTTCCAGCCGAGTGCGTGTGTGTGTGTGTGTGTGTGTGTGTGTGTGTGTGTGTGTGTTTCCCTCTTGTTTCTTGCTTCTGAACAATAGAGAGACAGATGCCATGCTGACCGCTCTCTGTTCTGCTTGGCCTCCCTCCGGACCCTGCACCAAACTCAGGCCAGCCAGGGTCATGCATGGACCGTTCCAGCCTCGCTTGGCACTGCAGCGCTGGATTAACTTTTAAGAACTTTCTGCTTGTGGCGAAATGTTTCTGAGCAAAAAACGACAGACGGAGAACCATCCATACCCAGCTACATTCCAATTATAACAGCGCCTGAGTCACCCGCTCAGGAATAACGGGTTCTAATTTGTGAGCTGCTTAGCATACGTTCTGAAGGTTCTTCATTTGCAGTCAAGATGCACAGATAGTCACTCAGCCCTGGGTCTCCTCCTTTTATTCCTGGGTCCCTCGGTGGTGGCACAAAAGATCAGGAAAGGAGGAAGACAGGGGAGCAGGCAATGATCCCGGGGCTATGGGAGCTGTAGGCAACGACTCACCCGAAGCCTGTTGCTTTCGGCTGTGAATTCTCCTGGCCATGAATTTGGTAAGCCTCTGCCCAGCGGGGGCACAGAAATCCTGCAGCTCTCCGGGAAGTGCCCAAAGCATGAGAAGCAGGGGCACTCAGTAAGACAGACGCTTGGCGCTCTGGTTAGCAAGAGGGACTCGGCGTGCTGGCCCCGGCACGCCAGCCCCGGCTGTCCAGTTAAGCTGGGGGAAGTGAAGACAGTGACGCAGACAGTGTGGCTGCCGTGAAAGGGGGGTGCTGGGCCTGGACACAGGGCCATCTGGAGTTGCCTTCCTCACGCTCTCCTGGGCAGCAAAACGGAGGCAGGCGCAAGGCCAGGGAACAGGCTGGGGTGCTCGGGATTGGGGGGACGCCTCTGGGCTTGGCATCTGCATTGGGCTTTTCCACCTCTGACCCTTCGGCTTAGCTCATCTGTCTGGAAAGCGTTTCGCTCTGATGGAAAGCAGCTGCCGGTTTGGTGGGGTGGGGAGGGAGCTGTGGCATCAGGAGAACAGAGGGCTGCTGACAGGGTCTGGAGGAGATTTGGGGGTCCCAGTGGAGGCCCTCGGGGCTGTCAGATCATCAGAGCAGGACTTGAGCAAAGTCCCAGCGGGGGTCCTGATTCTCGGTACCCTAGGCCCCATCGAGAGCTGCAGGTAATATTACCCGGAGCCTGCGAGGCAGGTGCTGGCCCTGCGGCCACAGTGCACGGGCGGTGGGCCAGGCTGAGCAGCCCAGCTGATGGGAACTTGGCTTGCCCCAGGCAGCAGGGGGCCAGAGGGAGGACAAAGAGAGAGCCAACAAATGATTTCACAAACAAAAGCTGACTTTTGGAAACCCGATGCAGGAGAGTGGATGATTTGATTACAGCCAGTCTTTAAAACTGAAGCCAGCAGCCCTGGCTGAAGAGGGCTTTTACATAATTGAGTAGGAAAATTCACTGCCAAGATGGGAAGAGCAGCTCCCTGCAGCGCTCGGCTCAGCAGACCCTGCTCTCCCCCGCTCCTGAGACGCCCTGCATTCCCTGCAGCCCTAATTGCACCATTAAGATGTGAAAATATCAGGCATGTGGGGCTGCCTGCACTTTGCGGGCGCGGCAGGAGAGCCCCCTGGACTACAGCTTAATCACAGCTCTCCCCCAACGCAGCATCTTTGGCACCAGAAGGGCTGTGGTCATCTTGCTGCTTGAACACACGGGAGTTTAGCAAGTGGCCAAATGCTCTGTGATTCTGGCCCCGTGAAAACACCACCTCCCCACGCCGTTTACAGTTTAGAAAAGCAGGCAGAGTGGGAGGTGCAAACCCTCTGGGGAGTAAGAGCCCCTGGAGCAACAGAAGCTCCGGCTCTTCCCGGGGAAGCTGTGGTTGGCCTGCATCGCTTCTTCCCGTGAAAAAAGGCACGTACTTGCCCGCCGCGTAGACTTCTGCGGTATCGAAGAGGTTGATGCCATTGTCGTAGGCCAAGGTCATTAGCTGCTCTGCCATCTGAAACGAGAAAACCGGGGCTCTCACATGCGGCACCATCTTGTCAGCCCAGGGGGAGGGCCCGGAGGCCCCAGAGCACAGCCTCGTGGCCTGGGAAGACCCCCCGTGTACCAAGGCGGCCCTGTCCCCGCCGCAGGACAGGCCTGGAAGCAGCTCGGTCACAAACCCATAGAGAAGAAAGGAGACAGAATGAATGCAGAAACAGCCTCTGGACTGTGAATTTCTTGTGAGCAGGGACCCCACCTATTAGGTCATCTCAGGGCTTAGCACCTGTGCTGAGTTGAATCGTGTCCCCCAGATTCATATCCACCCAGAACCTCAGAATGTGACCTTATTTGGCAGTGGGGTTTTTGCAGATGTAATTAGTTAAGATGAGGTCATACTGCTTCAGGGTGAGTCCTACATCCAACATGAGTGGTGTCCTTATAAGAATAGACACAGACACACAGGGAAGAGGCCATGTGAAAATGGAGGCAAAGGTTAGGTAACGAGCCTGCGATCCAAGGAATGCCAAGGCCTGCCGGCCGGCAGCAGAGCTGGGAGACAGGGACAGAGCTCCTTCAGAGCCCTGGAGGCAGCGCGGCCCTGCGGACACCTTGATTTCGGACTTCCGGCCTCCAGAACTGCGACAGAATAAACTTCTGTTGTTTTATGCCACCCAGTCTTTGCGCTGGCCGTCCTGGGAAACTAACACAGCCCACAACAGGAGCGTGATAAACCTTGGCAGAATAAATCCTCTTCAAAAGCTATGGCTAGAATGTGCCCGTGATGCTGTGTCCCTCTGAATTCTTCCCAGCAACGGCAGGAGGGGGAAATTACTGTTTGCAGATGGAAAAACTGCTATCCTCAGCTAGCCCTCTGGCCTTGACCCTGCTTCTCCGGTGCCTTGCAGACCGGGGTGGATGAACGGCAACCGATGGGCAGTCGGGGCGAGGATCCGAGGCAGCCTGCCTGCAGTCGACAGCCTCCTCCAAGCTGCAGTGGGCAATGAACTCTGCTGGCCCACTGGGCAGTGCAGGCGTCCGTCCGAGCAGGGGTCACAGATGCAAACTCCCCCACCAGCCACTTCTCGAAGCTCAGCTCAGAGCCCCAAGCCTCCCTCCCAGTAGCTAGCCCAGGGTGTGGTGAGTAATACTTAACCCTCAAAAACTGCACGACAGAAAGCCAGCCAGCTAGGTGCAGCTTCTAGGAGCTTCTCCCAATACCAAACACAGAAGCCCCACCGGCCAGGCAGTAAGGAGAGGGAGGCTGGTACCTGGTGAGGGTTTAGTGGGGTGGAAGGGGGCTCAAACACTGCCAGGCGTGACCAAATACTTTTATTTTTCAAGAGAAGCCAGAAATCCAGGATATCGGGGAGCGGGGTAAGTTCCGATTTTCAAACGTTGGCAATGAACCCCAAAGGTTTCAGGTGATGAGCAGGCCAAAGCTAACCCCCGTCAGTCAGCTGCTGTCTTCCGATTAGGAAAGCTCATTGGTGGAGGAGTTTTCTGGATCCATCTGCAGGGCGGACTGGCTCCTCTCCTTCCTCTGCCTCAAGCGTAACAATGTAGCAGGAGCTCCCCTGCGTCCTCCT
This sequence comes from Pseudorca crassidens, assembly GCF_039906515.1. NCBI lineage: Eukaryota > Metazoa > Chordata > Mammalia > Artiodactyla > Delphinidae > Pseudorca > Pseudorca crassidens. Next base: position 4,255,196 of record NC_090297.1, on the reverse strand, counting down.
TGGGGTCCTCCCTCCCTCCCTCCTCCTTTCTTTGCCTCCAGAGCTGCAGGCACACCAGGCTCCTTCCCTGGTTACCTGCTTTCATCCTTACTTTTCCAGGATGTGTCCCACCAGGCCGCCGGAGCTCTGCCCAGGAGAGGACCGTGTGCTGGGCCCCGCAGGTTACACAGATGGTTTAGGCGTGCACGCTGTCTCCTGGGAGGGTTCTGAGCGAGGTGACCCAGGGCCAGGGCTTTTATTTTCATATTTCAGACACACACATATTTTCTTATGTCCCCATTGTGCTCACAGGGAGGGTACCACACTGTAGGTATTCTTTTGCATTTTGCTTTTTTCACTTACAATACATCCTGGAAATAGACCCATAGCAGTTCGTGGAGATCTTCATTCCTTCAAAACTTGTTTTTAAAAATCAGGGTAAAATATACATAAAATTTACCTTTTTTTTTTTTTTTTTTTTTTGCGGTACGCGGGCCTCTCACTGTCGTGGCCTCTCCCGGTGCAGAGCACAGGCTCCGGACATGCAGGCTCAGCGGCCATGGCTCACGGGCCCAGCCACTTCGCAGCATGTGGGATCTTCCCGGACCGGGGCACGAACCCGCGTCCACTGCATCGGCAGGCAGACTCTCAACCACTGCGCCACCAGGGAAGCCCAAAATTTACCATTTTAAACTTTTTTTTTTTTGCTGCACCACGCAGCATCTTAGTTCCCCAACCAGGGATGGGACGCGTGCCCCCTGCAGTGGAAGTGCCCAGCCTCGATCGCTGGACCGCCAGGGAAGTCCTCTAACCATTTTTAAGTGTACACTTCAATGGCATTAAGTAGATTCACACTGCTGTGCAACCATCCCCACCGTCCATCTCCAGAACCTTTTCATCGTCCCACACTGAAATTCCATCCCCATTAAACATGAACTCCCCCTCCCCTCCCCCCGGCCCCTGGCCCCCACCCTCCTACTCTCACTCTCTGTGATTCTGGCTCCTCTAAGTGCCTCACATGGGGGGGATCATACAGTCTTTGTCCTTCTGTGACTGGCTGACTTAGATGCCCTCAAGCTTCATCCGTGGTATAATGTGGCAGAGTTTACGGGGCTGGGTTTTGAAGGGTCGTTAGGAGTTTGTCAGGCAGGCAGGAGGAGGGCAGGTGGAGCAGGGGGCGTGGCAGGCAGTAGGGCTGGTGTGTGCCGAGGAGCGCAGCCTGCTGCACCTGCTGCACCTGTGGTCTTGCCCGTCCTGTGCTCAGGTCAAACACCTGGCCACCCTCCACTTGGCTTTCTCTCAATCCAGGATCAAAACCTTTAGCCAGTCGTATCAGCTCCCGCTTGCAAACGGATCTGGAATCTGACCGCTCCTGCCTACCTCCAACTGGGCCCATCTGGTCCAAACTGGAGCATCCCTCGGCTGAGTTTTTGCGGTAGCCCCATAACTCTCTCTGCCTCTGTCTGTGCCCCTGCCACCCCTGCTAGGCAGACTGTGGTCCACAGACCAGCAGCATCAGCATCAGAGATGCAGAATCCCAGGCTCCAACCCAGACCTGCCTCATCAGATCTGCCCCAGCAGATCTCCGGGGACTCGTGCACACGGTACAGTCTGAGAAGCACCTCCACCGGCCATCCGCAGTGCAGCAGCCAGACTGAGCCTAGTAAGACCTAAGTCAGGGCAACCTTCCTCTTTGCTAGAATCCTCCAGTGGCTTCCATGCCACGAAGGGTCAAAGCCAAAGTCCCCACCAGATCTGCTCCCTCACCTCTGACCCCATCTCTTGACACCCCTCCCACCATGGCCTCACGCAGGTGGGCACACACCTGTCCCCTTGGGCTGGAACGCTGTTTCTCTGGATCACCAGGTGGCTCACTCCCTCACCCCCGCCTTCCTGCATTGTCCTGTGCAAACCTGGAGCCAACACCGCAGTCCTTCTTTCTCTGTTTTCCTATTCTCTGTGGTTGACTAAATAGTGGTTCCCCAAAGATATCAGGTCCCTGGAACCTGTGAATGTTACCTTAGGTAGAAAAAGGGACTTTGGAGACTTGATTAAATTAAAGGAGATTCTCCTGGATAAGCTAAGTGGACCCTAAATGCCACCACAGGTGTCCTTACATGAGGGAGGTGGTGGGAGATTTGACACTGACAGGGGACAGGGACGTGACCACAGAGGCAGAGGCTGGGGTGATGCGGCCACGAGCCGAGGACTGCAGGCAGCCCCCAGACACTGGAAGAGGCAGGAAGTATCCTCCCCTGGAGCCTCCACCGGAAGCGTGGCCCTGCTGGCACCTTAATTTCAGCCCAGTGATACTGATTTTGGACATCTGGCCTCGAGAACCGTGAGAGAATAAATGTCTGTTGTTCTAAAGCACACAGCTGGTGGTAATTTGTTTTAACAGCCACAGGAAAGGAATGCACTCTCCATCGTATGTTTAACCTTCGGAGATAAGATGGGCTTATGATCTGTGATCTGTCCCCCTCTCCAGACAGAGAGCAGCCCGAGGGCAGGGACCTGGAGCTCGGCGGTGCTCAGCCAGCATGAGCTGAATGGAGGAAGAAAGAAAGACGTGAACACCATCCTAAGTACACCCAGGACCTGGGTGACTGTGGACAGAAAGAGAATTGGGGAATCCGGGAATTTTCAGATTTTCTGATTTTTGGACTGCTATGATTTGGGTGTAATTCCTCTTCCAGGTTTTTCTATGTGACTATATGCTTTTTCCCTGCAACACGGCAACTCTGACATACACACGGCTGTCTCTGCTGTTTTCCGTGCTCTCTCATCATGGTTCTGTCCCCTTGTCAGTCATCAAAACATGACTTCTAAAGACTTCTGCTCTGTGGGTGCATCCTGCATTATGTAATGGAGCTTCTATTTGGTGACTTTTCAGTTATTTCCAATGTCAAGAGTCCCAGAGGCTGGAGGCAGAAGGAACCTCAGATGACATGTGGGCCACCTCCTGTCACCCCCACCCAGGGGACAGGGAGGCCATCCTGCCCCCGCACGGTTCCCCGGAGCTGAGAGCTGGCAGTAGGCTCTGAAGCACAGAGCCCAGGTAGGATCCCTCTTCATCCCTCTCCAGGTGTGACCTTGGGCACCTGCTCAGTCTTGAGGCTCTGCTTCCACGGAATGGATAATAAAACACCTACCTCCTTGGGTTGAAAGAGGATTGAGAGCCATGATAAATGTAAAGTTTAGCTACTATTCTTATTGAATTCTTATTGCCCAGGCTGCTGGAACACGTGCCCCAGGGGCAGTTTTCCACCTGAACAGCTGTGTGAGGTCACAGAAAGGGCACTGAACTAGAGTTTGGAAAGCTGATTCTGTCCGGGGCAGCTCTGGTACTTGGCCACGTGATCTGAGGTTTACTAACACCGTCTGCTCCTCGTGTCCCTGCCCAGCCCACAGAAGCCTCCCTCCCTGGGACGACAACCCACAGATATTTGCAGATGCTGCTGTGACCCCATAGGACCGGGGATGGCAAGCCTTTTCTGTAAAGGGCCAGAGGGTAAATATTTTAGGCTTTGCGGATGGTCTCTGTGGCAACTACTCCACTCTGCCCTCATAGCATGAGAGCAGCCACAGACCATATGTAAACGAACTGGCGTGGCTGCCTGCCAATAAAACTTTATTTACAAAAATGGGCTGTGGAATTCATAGAGGCAGAGAGTGGATGAGAGGTTACCTGGGGCTGGGGGGTTATTGCTTAATGGGTGCAGAGTTTCTGTTTGGGGTGAAGAAAAATGCTGGAAATAGATTGTGGTGATGGTTGCACCACAAAGTTAACGTACTTCATGCCGCTGAACTGTGTATTTAAAAAATGGTTAACATGGTACATTTTATGTTATGCTTATTTTAACCACAAGAAAAGTGGTTAAAATGGCAAATTTTACATTTCATATATTTAAGAAGAAAGAAAAAACAAAACAAAAAAACCAGGCTGGGGACCAGATGTGGCCGCCAGGCCATCACTTACTCACATTTCCTCAGTCCTGCGGGGGAACGCCACTCTGCCATAGTAAACCCACCAGTTCCTTGTTTCTGTGTCTCTCTGGCATCTGGGCGTGGCATCCGGCACACAGGAGGTAACTCTAAAAACAGGACTCTGTGTCTGGATTCTGTGGCATGCCAAACGCCTTCCTTTGGACATGATGTTTGCAAGGAACACAGTGTTCCAGGTGGGGTCACCCTGCCGGAGCGGGGTCCCAGCCTGCGCCGCTCTGGGCTTGGGCAGCACACGTGTTTCTCTGCAGCCCAGGAGGGTCCTTGCTTCCTGTGGCGCCAACGCCGCTGGTGCAGACCAGGCAGCCAGCTAAAGGATGAAATCCAGGCATTCTTCCTCTGAACCGCGGAGAGGTGGGCCCCTCAGACTTCATGTGTTGATTGTTTGGGACACTAACTGTAGGGTTTAATAGGAAAATTCCGCTGGCTCTTACACTCAATCATTTTCACCCGCCAGGACCTTTTAGAACCCCGAATCTGTCATGTATTGTATCTGCTGTCCTCCCAGCTTTGTGGCATCTGGAAACGACTTCCATCATCTTCAGACATGTCACCATGTCCCTGATGGAGCCGCGGTGGAGGCCGGAGCCAGCTGTGGCTGCCATTGGATCATTAATCAATACTCTTTGGGTGTAATGGATCTGTTGGTGAAAAAGTCACCTGATTGGACGGTTACCATCCGGCCAATTCTCTGTATCTTTCCCACAAGGACAATGCACACAGCATAGCTAATGCCATTAGGAAATGAAGTCACATCCTCCACAGAATTCTTCCACATCGAAAGGGTAACAGGCGAATTAGACATCACACACTTATTTGGGGTAGACCACGTGGGCTCCGGGGCTCCAACCTTCTAGGTGCTTGGAACCAATCTGGTGGCTGAAGGTGAAACAATTCCCTGCATCTTAAAAACTCCTGACTTTACCTGAGATAGCCCCCAGAACCTTAAAGCCAGGGCAAATAGTTCTACGACAGCTACTGTCATAAAGAAAAAGGAACGAGAATGCAAATTAAATGCATCTAGATTTCGATGGAAGCCAAGCTTTCCCTTTGAAAAATAACTGAGCAATCACAGTTACAAGGTCTCAAGTGAACTCACTTATTCATTTTTAAATGCAATCTTTCCAATAGGAAGTAGAGCAGACATGAAGACATCTTCTTGTGCAGAGGTTCAGAGCTCTCTGAGCAAAACCGCTGTTCCCACTTCCACGATATTCACTCCCTGCCCCGAAGTGCACACCAGCCTGGGAACACTGTCTTCTCCAGGACAGACGCTGGCTGCACTGAATCCCAGTTGTGGAGAGAGAAGCCCCAGCAAGTGCATCCCATGGCCGTGCATCCCATTCACGACGGCTGTGGGGCATGCGCAGTTAGGAGCCTGGTCAAACATTCAGCTCCTTGGTCTTCGGTTTGCAGCAAAATTTCCAGGGTCTAAATTCTAAATGACCCCAACAGATATTTATTGATGTTTCAGATTCACGTGCGCATCCTCTGTAGGAGTGGCAAAGGATTGCATCGGGCTTGATGATTTGGAAAATGTGCTCTCCCTGAATTCCTCTGGCTAACCGTGGGATAGGAGTTCTGTAGGTGAGGAACCTGATTTCTGGGACTTTAAGGGACTTGCTGAAGCCCCAGTGCACCCAGCTGCTGGGTGTTCGCGCCACTACGGGGCTCACCCTTCCTGTTGTCCCCCAGGGCACCCTGGAGAAACAGTAGGAGGGGAGCCAAGGCGGCTGCCCTGAGCACTGACTACCTGGTGCATTTCGCATACTCTACCACGTGCCTGGGCATGGGTGGCCCTTCCCCGGGGCCTGGGGGAACGAGGGAGCCCCATCTTACCTCGTCCGTGATCTGGCCTCCGAAGGTCACCCATGTTCCTGATAGGAGAGATACAGGCTCAGGTCAGAGAATGGCCCCGGGAAGCCCAGTTCTCCCCAGGGCGCTTGGACCTCGGGCTGCAGGGCGCAGTGGGGCAGCCACGCCGCTCTGCGGGAGCGTGTGCTTGGCATGCGTGGACACCTGGCCTTTGGGGCATGTCTCCCTCTCTTGGAGCCAAGGAACCAAGGGGACAGTAAGTGCCCAGAGCAGGCAGCTGACTGCAGGGCTTTGACATGCTCGTTGGCGCTCAAGCCGCTGCAGCTCCTATTCCAGGGACATGCCGTGGGCAGTGGGACCAGGGCTGCCTCCCTGAAGATGTGCAGGGCTGACAGCCATGCCCTCGTGTTTGCTGGGCGGTGTGTGTGTGCGTGTGTGTACGTGTGCACCGTGGAGGCGGAGAGACAGCGTGATCTGGGAACAGAGTTCATATCTGGCAAAAGAAGAAAAAGGGCAAAATCTGACTGCCCCTCATGAGGGACTCTGTCACGTAAGGCAAGAAGTTGCTGGTTCCCCGCGGGCAGGGTGCTTCCCTGATTTTCTGCTGCTGGGCAGTGGGCTGTGTGTGCAGAGGGCCCTGGTACTCCCCTCACTTCCCTTGCTAAGGCTGCATTTCTGCCCTCCTCCCTCTCGTAGGCCCCTCCCCAACTGCCTCTTGGTTACCATGGCAACCGAGCATCTTCCCCCCCCAATCCTGGCTCTGGGTGCAGCTCCCTCCCCCACCCCCGGCCTTCCTGCCACCCCCGCTTCCTTGTGCACCACTGGACCAAGAGGACCCCACACTCACCAAGCCCCAGGCAGGAGACCCGGAGGCCCGACTTGCCCAGGTTCCTGGAAAACAAACGTGGCGTGAGTTCTCAGCGGCCAGGGCAGAACCCATTGTTTCTGCTGCCTAGCCTCCCGAACTGCCCACCCACCTCTTTTGAGGCTCTGAAGGCAAGGGGTCCTTTGGAGAGAGGCCCGCTGCTAGCCTACCCTGGGGGTAAAGGGCCAACCAGGGCAGAGCCACGTTGCTGGGACAGGCCACGCTGTGACCACGGCAGGGCCCCGGGAGCCACCTCGGGGAGAAAACGTGGAATGGACCCCATCTTATTTCATGGGCTGAAACAAGACTGGTTCAGGCCTTGTGGCCCCGGATGCAGGGTATCCTCTTATAAGAAGCTTCTCTTTCCATTTCTTTAGTGTCACGTCTGTGGTTTTGTGTATCTTACTCCCTCTCTCCGAGGAGTGGAGGAGAAGTTAGTCCCACATCACCTGGGCCACACAGCCCTGGGCCCTGTCTCTCTGCAGGAGGAAGTGGGGGCAGATGAGAGCCCTGTTGAAGGGCACTGGTGCCCAGAGCAGGCCTGACCCCTAGCCAGGGCCGCTCAGGAAGGTGAGAGCCAAGATCCCCTGGCAGCACACGTCCTGATCAGACCCAGTGGCCACAGCTGAACAGACTGTCCAGGGCTCCCTCACAGGCCCCCTGAGGCACCTGCCAGATGGGGCACATCCTGGGGTCCACGTGGGTGAGCTGCAGGCTGTCATTAATGTCCTTAGGAGGTCATGGAGGGCAGCAGTGCCTTGCTGAGGGCTGGGATGCCGGTTCATCCTGGCCTGTCCATCCTGCACAGGCTGCCTGGGAGCCTGCAGGGCAGCAACAGGCCGGGTGTCACTGATCCCCCGACAGCTCTGTCGGGCAGGTGCTTCTCTTTTCCTGATATTCCCATTTTACAGAAGAGCACACTGGACCTGCGATTTCACCCAGGCTCTGAGAACATGCTCCCAGCCACAGAGGCGTGCTCCCGCAGCCCCGGCCCTTCATGGGAGCTGCCCAGATGGTGAGGTTGACAAGTGGCAGAGCGGGAGTCCACTTCCCTCGTGAGTTCCCACTGCTGGCATCCCGGTCCTGGGACCAGCCCGGGGTGCGATACCCTTCTAGGCAGTGGGAAGCCAGAGCGCTGTGAGAGATGCCATGGGTGAACCCCAACCTCCTTCCCTAGGGCCGTCTGGCATTTCTAACTTCAGTGGATGCTCTGTCCTGTTTTTCTACCCTATGTGGCCCCTGGGAAGCAGGTGTGGGGCTGAGCGGGACCTGCCCTTCTCTGACATGGGCCCACTATGACCTTCTGCAGCCTGGGTTTCCCTGGTTACAAGATCCCTGGACCCTGCCCACATTACAGGTGGTCGTTGGTCGGGGGTGGATAGAATAAACTCGTAAGCGGTTTGATAACAGTTTGTCACCAAATTTAAAGTAGTTCTAAACTGCCCAGCTTTCTTGTTAAATTTCCCATTAAAACCAGCCCAGCCATTGGCCCACTGTTCCTACAGGGAATGCTGGGATTTTTCCCTGAGGACATAATCACAGCTGGTTTCTTTTTCGGGCAGGGGAGCAGATCGGCAGTGGCTACAAGCAGAGGCTCTGAAGCTGGAGTTCAAATTCTGCTTCGACCTTCCAGGCTGTATGCCTGCCCCTGGGCATGTCATGTAACTGCCTGATGCCTCGGTGGGCTCATCTGTAGAATGGGCTCGAGATGCTGCCTCTCTCAGGGGGTGGCCATGAGGATGAAATGGGGTAACACATGTGCCTGGGGCACAGGGTCACAGAGAGCACAGAACGGGGGACAGCAGCCTTTTCCTTAAACGAGAAACAACAACGGACAAATCCAACAGGCTTTAAACGTTACCGTGTTAGAAAGGGAACTGAAGTTTCCCCTTGTTTTTTTCCCCGTATAAATCAGTGAAATACTCTACTAGTGCCCTCAGCATTGCTTGCGTATTCCGACCCAGAGACACTTGGTTTGTGACCCTAAAAAGAGGCACGATTTGTAACTATGTGAGGTGATGGATGTTAACTAAACTGACCGTGGTGATTGTTTCACAATAGGTAAATGTATCAACCCATTACGTTGTACCTTAAACTTACACAATGTTATGGGTCAACTATATCTCAGAAATAAAAAACTGGGAAAAAATACTGAGAATATTCCTGATTTACCTTCAGATTTTCTATGAGAGATTTCAAATACAATATGCATGAAATTCAAGGGCCGAGTAGACACACGCATTCTTCAAAAGTTTTCTTATAAAGTTTAAACCATGCTTGGATTGATGTCGCTTGCTAAGCAGAGAGTAAACTTGTGTATTCTCGTGTTTAAGGAAATTGGAGTTCAAAAGGAATTAAAAAAGAAAGAAAGAAAAGCACAATGACTTCCCCAACAGACCCTGCATCAGGCCAGCTCCGTTTAGCAGATTAGGTAAATTTTCTCACACTGGCTAGAAGATGCTTGTGGTGAGAAATGAGAACGTTGCTTATGAGCGGTCTGGTAATGGAGCAAAAAGGACTAAAAGTTGAAATCAGTGATCTTAACAATTTTGGGGTCACAGACCCCTTTGAGACACTCCTTGCCTGGAAATGCTCACAGACACAAAAACCTTCAGAACCTTGTTTGCAATGCCCAGGCATTCGAAGGCCTGGGTACGTGGTCTAGATGAATCCGGTGCCGGAAGGGAGACTGAGCCCCTGCCTCTGCAAAACCACCGCCCGTGCGTGACGGTGGGGGAACAATTTCCTGGCGAGGCTCTGTTGAAGGTCAAGTTCTAGGCATGTCCTCCTGCAACTGCCCTTTATCACAGTGGAACCAAGTGCTGGCACGAGCTGCGTGTGCAGGGGAAGGGCGGCTTTAGCAGCAGACAGGTGAGGACGCAGGACAGCAGGCTGAGCCCACCAGAGCCTGTGCCTGAGGAGAGGTGACACCCCTCGCCCACCAGAAGGGGCTCCGCGTTTCCTCGGACGGGACGTAGAGTGTTGGGCGATGCAGCTGCAGCTCCACCCACCGCCCACAGGAATAATTTAGCAAAACTAGGACACCCAGCGATGCTGCAATTACCCCGCTCAAGTTGTTTCCCTGTTAAAATGATGGGATTAGTTCTGCCATCCGCTGCCAGGCCTCGGGAGAAGGAACGAGAAGGGACAGGGATCTCAGGGCTAGGAGCTTTAGAAATACGGCAGCTCAGGGGGGGGTGGGCAGAGCTCAGCAGATCACAGCCGCGGGTGGACCAGGGCTGGTGACACGCTGCCACTCGAAACTTTCAACACGCGAAGATCGTTTCCTATAGCTTTTCCTCCCCTAATTAAAACCTGACATCATGATAAACTAGTTGGCTAAATCTCTCGACCCCAATAACGTTAGTCTTTATTAATTTGCCTCATGTCCCTCCTGGGGTCTGGGAAAATGGCTAATGAGGGCTTAGGGATTTAACCTTTGCTGGAGGAAGACAGCTGACGCCCATCACGCAGCCCCCCGATGCGCTGCACCCCTAAACACTGCACCTCAGACTCCGGGCAATTACAAATCCTGTAAAAATAGCTGTTCAGGGCCTTTACCTTCAGCCTTCCGGGCGGAGGACAAAAATATGATCAGGTGATGGAAAGCAACTGGGTCTTGGTGAGCTGGCTTGACGGACAGGGTTGCCAGGGCATTTTCTAGTTGGTTGTCACCCTGCGGGGGATTATCTGTTTTTAGCCCCCAGGCTCCAGGCTCCCTGAGGACAGGCCTGGACTTCCGGGTCTTTGCTATCAGATGGTAGCTGGCAGCTGCAGGGTCCCAGGGGTGCTTGTTGGTGTAACGTGGGGCTGAGAAGTCCAGGCCCTGGGGCCAGACCCTCAGGATCAAATGCTGGTCCCTCTCCTTGCTCACGGGGCTTGGTGTACCCCTTCCCCCGCACTGAGCACCCCTGAAAAGAACGTGGCACCCTGGTGCAGGCCACACACCTTCAGCGTCACTGTGAAGGGCTAGCTGCTGAAGGAGGTGGTCAGAATTGGGGCAGATCTGGATCAGGTCCCCTGCAGCTCCTAGCTGCATGCCCCCTGGCTGTGGCCCTGGGATAGTCATTATGGAGCAACCCCATGAGACAGCTACCCCAAGGCAGGCACCTCCTGCTCAGCGAGGGGATCCAGTGGTTTTGGTTCTGGCTCCCATTTCAGCTGATATGAGATTACAGATCCTACAGGGAAATGAACCCACCTTCCTCCTGCCGCTGCCAAGAAAAGCTCCCCGGGCCCTGCCATGTGTAAGGACAGGCGGGGGTCCCCCAGTGTGGAGGAGCTGGGGCTGGGATCTGAACCCACTTCCTCAGACTGCAAACCCTCTGGCCCAACGACCACCTCCCTTTACTGCCTGTCTTGCCCTCCCTGCCTCCACATGTGCCACACGCACACACGTGCACATGCATGCACCCACACACAGGTGCACACACAGACGCACACACGGAGATGCACACACACACAGGTACACACACGGAGACGCACACACGGAGATGCGCGCACACACACAGGTGCACACACACAGATGCACACGTGGAGATGCGCACACACACACACAGGTGCACACACGGAGATGCGCGCACACACAGGTTCACACACAGAGACGCGCACACGGAGATGTGCACTCACAGGTGCACACACGGAGACGCGCACACACACACAGGTGCACACACGGAGACCCACACACAGAGATGCGCACTCACACATAGGTGCACACACAGACGCATGCACGGAGAGATGCACACACACACAGGTGTACACACAAATGCACACATGGAGGGATGCACACTCACAGGTGCACACACGGACATGCACACACACAGAGATGTGCACACACAGGTGCACACACGGAGAGATGTGTGCTCACAGACACACACACAACTGCACAGAGATATGCACACACAGGTGCACACACGGAGAGATGCGCACACACAGACACACACACACAGGTGCACACACGGAGAGATGCACACACACAGACGCACACACGGAGAGATGCGCACACACAGACACACACACAGACACACACACAGATGCACATACACAGATGCACATACGGAGAGATGCACACACACAGATGCACACATGGAGAGATGCACACACACAGGTGCACACATGGAGAGATGCACAGTCACAGGTGCACACACACAGATGCACACACACTGGTGCACACACACAGAGGCATACAGTAATCTTAAGCCCTCAGGCTCCTTGACATATTTAATCCTCAGTGGATCTTAGGAGCTTGGGAGGGAAATCATGTCGATAGCCACATTTTCCATTTACAGAGTGCTTCGTATTTTTGGAAATGGTCTCACTTGTACTAACTCCTTTGATATCCTAGGACTGACTTAAAAGTCCCAGCGGATAACACGAATCTAAACTAAAAAATAGATTCTGTTTACTCTTAGCCTTTGATTCCCACTGAACCAAAGATATAAACCACCAGAGCTTCTAGAAGAGAGAATTCTGCTCTGGACTGTCCTCACTGAATTTAGAGAATGGGAACAAAAGCCTTGTACCCCAGAGGCCCATAAAAGAACGTCAAATGTCCCCCAAGGACCAGGGAAGGAAAGGATACGGGTGGAGACGCAGAAGGACCCAGTTATTCCAGAATTCGTCTCAGGGACGCCTGGGACTTACGACACGGCTCCTTCACATGAGGTCCAACTTCTGGGCATTGGTTTTGTTTCAAGCCACACCGCTCAGTTGTTAAAGATTCATTCTCTCAATACTTTTCAAGTTGGCACCAACACCAGCTAGACACCCAGACATTCTCCTCAGACACAACCAGACTCTTCTGGGGCTTTTTCTGAGGCTGGCCCGTGAGATCTGAGTCACTGAGAGCAGAGTTGGGAACCAGGGACCTAACGTAGCTTTTCCAGCTCATGCAGACGGTTTGTTGTAAGAACTCCCCTTTCCCCAACAATACCATTCTCGAAGCGCTAAAGGCTCTCAGTGAAGAGAGGCTCATGAGTGAGAAAGGCTAGACCTCTAGCCTGGTGACCCACAACCCTGCCCTCGCAGAGCCTCGGTACAAAGCCAGCCCTCCTCTTCCACGTGGGTACATCCACCGGGCACCCGAGCAAGGCCCTGGACGGAGCAAGGGGGGCATGCAAGGAACAGCAGGAAGGCCCCTGCCCCCTGACACGGGTGCTTTGCACGCTCTCTACGTACTAGTCATGGCGAGCGTACCCAGAGTAGGTGGGGACTGGCTGAAGCAGAGGGACACACGGCAGCCTGGACTGAGCCCTTAGCAGGGAACCCCGGCTGCGTCTCTGTGCCCTGTGGAGCACCAGCCCTGCCTGCAGAGGAGCCCAGGCCTGGGGTTGGGCTCAGTTGCGGGGGGAAGATCTAATTCCATCACATGGTTCACCCAGTCTCCCTGACTATTAAACTGAAGTTTGTCAAGGTGGCTTGGCTGCAAAGGCATCAGACCACCCACGGGGCATCTTTGGGGCCTGTGTGCCCAGGGGGAGGGCAGGGGTCTGTGGCCGGTGCCACGGGGTTCCCAGAAAGAGGAAGCTTTACCTGGCGTCCAGTATGGGGGGGAGCGCTTAGCTATAGTGAGCCCTCCCGAGAAAAGAAACAAACGAGCAGAAGGAAAGAAAGGCATCATCCTCCCCTGCAGCCTGACCCTGAGCCTTGATTTTGTTTTCCCCGCATCTGCAAAGCTCCCCCAGACGGGGGTGGGAGGGCAGCCCCCACCCCGCACAGCCGCCCCGCGCCGCGTACCTGCACTTCATCCCGGGGTGCACCACGCCGGCCTCGCCTGTGCTCAGGAGGCTCTGCACCGACAGCTGTCCCAGGCTCCGGGCCACCATGGCCACCGCGCGGAAATGGCTGCGGGAGCCCAGGCTGGGGCTGCCGGCTGCCGGCCGGCCCAGACGCTCCTCGGGGCCCCGGCCCTTGAGGCCATGCTCCGAGCACACGAAGGACACCTGCATGTTTCCGGCGCTCAGCTCCTGGCCACGTCCCCCCTCCTTCCGGGCTCCGAAGTCACCTGCCCCTGGAAGCCCTGCTCCGCCTGGGACAAGACCTTATCCCAGAAGGTGAAGAAGCCGCCAGGAGTTGCTTCAGGAGTGCAGATTTCTGACGCAGAAAAGCCTGTGCGCTCTCCGGGGGAAGGGGGTGAAATTTCCAGAAATGTGCTAGAAAAGACCTGATCAGATAGAACTCAGAAATCGAGGGGTGGGGAGGATGCCATTGCCTCTCCCTTCTCTGCGGGTCCTTCCTCTGCCCCACCCTGGTCTGACTCTGTCCACCCGAGCCCCCAGCCCAGCTGTGTTCGGCAGGGCTGGGCTGCCAGTAACTCACGACCAATGAGCGGCACTGCTGTCCCCTGACAGCAGGAGGAAGAGGGAGGGCGCCTCCCGTCAGGGTGGCAGCCCAGGGCTCCGGGGAGCAGCTGCTTCTCCAGGCTTCCCCGAGTCCCTTGGAGGGAGCCTGGCGTCCACCCCTGGCTCTGCGCACTGTGGCTCTTGGCACTCCCACCAAGTTATCGAGGTGACCGGCGAGAGGCGTGGGAGGTGCAGGAGGTGACTCGTTATTAACGACGCGGATGCACAAGCCACCCGGATCGCCCTGGCCGATCCCCGGGAGGTCGGCGCCGGTGCTCCAGGCTACCAGCTGCTCAGCCGCGACTGCACAAGGGAGGCACTGCAGCCAGGTGGACAGCTGAGCGTGCGGGCAGCTGGCCTGGCCAGCCCTGTCCCCTGGTGGTTCCCACCCAGGAAAGTGGGGCTGCCACCAAGGTTCAGCACAAGAAGTCCGATCACCAGAAATCTGGAGGAGAGAGGACCATTCTGTCTAGGTGGTAATGACGCAGGTGACGTTAGGAAAGAAGCCCGGGGTCAAGGGGCCAGAGACCCGAGAAGCTCCAGCCCTCCACACGGTACTTAGCTCTCGGCACGTGCTCAATAAATACTTCTGGAGTGAATGAATGAATGGATGGATGGATGAATGGGTGAATGAATTGATGAATGAAGAGCCCCCTGCTTTACCCCATCCTCCTTTCCCACACTCATGGGATCAGGATGAAGACAGAACAAAGCTCACGGGTTTCCTGAGACCCACTGAGATGCCCCCGTTGGCAGGAAGGGCTGGCTTTGCCTTCTGACCCCGAGCATGCCACTGTCACTCTGCAGGGTGGCCCTGGCCAAAGCTGCATTTTGGATCTCATCTTGCCCTGCAGGAAGGGCTGAGAAAGTGTGGTGGATGGGAGGCAGGTGGTCAGGGGTCTTGCTCAGGCTCTGCTGCTAATTCGCTGTGTGATCCCAGGCGGGTGTCTTGCTTTCTCTGGGTCCCTGGGTATCCACTGCCAGAATAAGGCGGCTGGCCTGAGGACCACGTTGTCCCTCCCAGCTTGGCTCTGCAGGAACCTTCCACACCTGCTGGCTGTCCACCCTGTGCTCTGACGGGACCCAGAGAGGAATCCACCCAGAGATGTTCACAGTAGATGGCGGCTGAACTTGCTCTCAGCTCTGGCCCTGCCTTCTTGGCACAGAAGTTAAGAATAAACCCTTGTTCCAGTCCCAGCCTCCCTGCGCCTGAGCTGGGCAGCCTTGGGTAAGTGACCCCCTCTCCGAGCCTCAGGGCTCTTGTGTCCAGCGCAGGTCACAAAGGCATGGCCAGATCACGCCTGCAAAGCACTCACACAGGGGTCTGGTCCTTGGGAAGCACTCCCACGGTCCCTCGGCAGAAGGGAGAGGGTTTCTGGCCGTGGAGTCAGGATAGACCCCTGTGTGAGGCCCTCCCCCATCCCCACCAGTGAGAATACCCCTTCTGTCCTCCCCGTGGCCTGACTCGGCAGCAGGAACCACCCATGAGGTGGGGACCTGGACTTGGGGATAGAGGTCTGGGGAGGGCAGAGCTGGTGCCTTTGTCCGGGGGCCCTGGCAGCTCACAGACGTTACGTGTGGAGGCCAGTGGGGCCCCTCAGGACCCACAGGCCGGCTCTGCCTTTCCTCTTCCACCTGCCCGTAAAAACCTCGGGGCCTGGCTGGCCTGGGTCCCTGAGCTCAGGGTAGGGTGGGGCCCTCCTGAGACCCTTTGGTTGGGTGGGGGGATGGGAAGGAGGAGGGACAGCCCGCGGTGCTGGCCCTTCCACCTGCTGGAACCTCGCACTTGAAGACAGCAGGTCTTGGCCCCCAGGAAGCCCACAGGCCTGCCAAAGAGGCTGCAGGTGGCAAAGACTCTGTCTTTCGCTCCTCTCCAGGCTCGTGGAGCTCATGCCCACGGCAGGGATGCTCCACACCTGACCAGGATGCTAGAGGAGCTTGTTGCAAATGCAGATTCCTGGGCCCCAGCCACGACTACTGAATCGGTAGCTCCGGGGCTGGGCCTGGGAAGCTGTGTTTTTATCAGGAGCTTTTTTTTTTTTTTTCCGATACGCGGGCCTCTCTCTCTCTCACAGTTGTGGCCTCTCCCGTTGCGGAGCACAGGCTCCGGACACGCAGGCTCAGCAGCCATGGCTCATGGGCCCAGTCGCTCCGCGGCATGTAGGATCCTCCCAGACCGGGGCACGAACCCGTGTCCCCTGCATCGGCAGGCGGACTCCCAACGACTGCGCCACCAGGGAAGCCCGTATCAGGAGCTTTGAGTGGTGCTGTGCACTGGCTGAGAGGATGTGGAAATCCCCTACTTCATTCCACCTTCCACTGTTCTCTGGCAAACTGTCAGATCCTACAAGGGCTCGCGTCTTACTATTCCTCCGGGGCTGCTCTTAACCAGATGGTGTGCTCTAAGCTTGAAGAGAGATCCACAAAAACTTAGTCACCACAGTGTGTAAAGGGTCACCCGCCTCACCCCTAATCCAGCAATTCCACTCCTAGGTATGTACCCAAAGAACGAAAAACTTACACCCACACGAAAACTTGAACACATTATGTCCACAGCAGCATTACTCATCACAGCCCCAAAGTGCAAGCAATCCGAACGTCCACCAACTGACGAATGGATAAAAGAAATGTGGTCTGAGCCGCACAGCAGAGTGTTATTCAGCCACACCAAGGAATGAAGTACTGATACGTTCTACGACATGACGACCCTGCAAACATCATGCTGAGAGAAAGAGACCAGTCACAAAAGGTCACATATTGTATGATTCCATTCATATGAAATGTTCAGAACAGGCAAATCCACAGAGACAGAAAGTAGATTAGTGGCTGCTGGGGGCTGGGGGGAGTCGGGAATCAGGGAACGATAGCTAACGTGGGCGCAGTATTTCTTTTTAGGGTGATGAAAATGTTCTAAAAAATGGGTGACTTTTGGACAACCGTTTGTACTAAAACCATTAAATTGGATGCTTTAAATGGGTGTATTTACCAAAAAAAAAAAAATGTCAATGACCTCAAAAGTCTCTGGGCCTGGGCTTCCCTGGTGGCGCAGTGGTTGAGAGTCCGCCTGCCGATGCAGGGGACACGGGTTCGTGCCCTTGTCCGGGAGGATCCCACATGCCGCGGAGCGGCTGGGCCCGTGAGCCATGGCCGCTGGGCCTGCGCGTCCGGAGCCTGTGCTGCGCAACGGGAGAGGCCACAACAGTGAGAGGCCCGCGTACCGCAAAAAAAAAAAAAAAAAGTCTCTGGGCCTTCACTCTTGCTGTGCCCTGTGGGAGTGCCCTTCCTGTTTCTCTGCTTTTGAAATCCTTGTCGACCTCTCTGGCATCAGCTGAGATAGTACATGCAGTGCGAAGCAGTCTCCCACCCCCCGCAAGCACCAGTAACCTTTCCTTCCTCCCAGTGTCGCCAACCTCAGCCTCCCCAGTGACACCAGGGGCCTGGGAGCCACAGCAGGAAGCAGCCCTCCCAGACTTCGGCAGCAGTCAAGCCTTCACTCTCGCAGGACCTCCTGGGCCTGGCCTGGTGGTAGAGTCCCCAGCCCCGACTCCATCCCACTGTAACGTGTTGCGGGGATGATGGGAATGGACATCTGACCTCAGAACCCGCCCAGGGAATCCAGGACAAAGGTGTCTCTGGGTCCAGCGGAGAACTGCCAAGAGGGGAAGTCGGGTAGGTGGGTTTTCACAGCTGGCCAGAGTCTGTAACTTTTCATGTGCCCCAGACAGCGGTCACAACTCATAA
The DNA here is from genome assembly GCF_039906515.1 of Pseudorca crassidens. Taxonomy (NCBI): domain Eukaryota; kingdom Metazoa; phylum Chordata; class Mammalia; order Artiodactyla; family Delphinidae; genus Pseudorca; species Pseudorca crassidens. Next base: position 4,237,451 of record NC_090297.1, on the reverse strand, counting down.
TGTTCTTAGAAAATCACAAGAACTAGACAAGGATGGAAAGCTGAAAGCTTAAGACCTTGACCAGAACTTGCCACAGTAAAATGTCACCCCCAAAGGGTCTCTCCTTTCAAACACGTCTGGGTGGAGAAGTGAGTCCCAGACACGGGCTGGTCGACTTGAAATGGGCTTTGGGCAGAAACATCGAGTGTGGATGGTTGATTTTGATCCACAGCAGATTCTGGGTTTTTTTCTGCCTCTCCAGTACCCGCTATTGTTAAAACAAAGCAGCTGGTTCCTGCTGTGAGTCATCAGAGGGGCAGCCGCCCCAAAGAAAAAGCTCTGCCGTGTCCACAGAGCGCCACCAAAGAGAGCTTCTCGGGACAGAAGCTTCCTGTGTGGTGCCTGGTATCCACCCCCCACCTGTCCCAGTGAGGGATGGGGAGATAACCAAGCTGGGGCCCGGCCAGATCCTTCCCCCAAGACAGTGACAGGTTCACAGTAGGAGGGGACAGGACCCTCCCTGCACAGAATGAGGCCCGTGGAAGCCTCGAGGCCTGGAGTAGAAATTTTAGAGATGGCTTTTAAATTTTGGGGGGGGCGTGCCCCTCGATTGGACCCGGCGGGCCCTCAGCAGTGAAAGTGGGGAGTCCTAACCACTGGACCACCACGGAATTCCCTAAAGATGGCTTTTCAAAGCACGGACCGCAGCAGCAGCTCAGGAATGAGGACGAGCCTCGGCTGTGCCCTGCAGAGGCCTGGGTGCCTCCCCTGTATCAGTAAGGCTGCCCCAACTGTACTGTGTCTTGATTTGTACTCAACAGTGACTTCCTGCCCAAGGCGGGGGCAGCTGCTGAAGAGTTGGGGGCCACCCTGATGGAGCAGTGGGATGGGAGGTCCTTGGCCCCTGAGGTTTCTGAGAGCAAAGGGTGGCAGACCGGTGGCCTTCCTGGAGGAGGTGTCCTCTGGTACGTGAGAGCAGAAGCCCCCTTGGGGGCTCAGTGCTGTGGCTGTGCTTCCTTTGGGAGCTCACGCCCCAGTCACGCCCAGCGTTACCCGCCCTAAAAGGCAGGAAGGCGGGTCAGCCGTGAATTGGCCCCTCTTGCTTCTTAGCTGCTGCGCTGTACTAAGTGGCTGTACCCAGGCCAGAGTAAGCACTTCCTGCACCTTTTCTCTTTTCATCCTTAGAAGCACCTCGGAGGCATAACAACAGTGACGACGGCCACAGCGCTAACACTTACACGGTGCCCGCTGCGCCCCAGCCATCGCGCCGAGCGCTTTGCCAGCAGCTCACTGAGTTCTCACCACAGCCTTCAGCTGGGCCCTGCGATGCTCCCGTTCACTGGACGACACCGAGGCACAGAGAGGTCAAGGGAGGGAGACTAACGCTGGGCCCGCCCTCATTTCACAGCGGAGGCTCCTGCTCTCAGACCCCCAGATTAAAGGGTGAGGGTGGGGACGCTGCCTGGCCCCGTCTGCGGGTCTGACTGAGCTGTGCTGACCCCCGCCTTTCCAGGTGGATGGCAGAGAGCCAGTCAGCCAGGGTTCCTGTCCTTGCCCAATCAGAGGAGCCTCTTGGGGGCGGATCCCCCAAATCTCTGGGCAGGGCCTGAGGATCCGTGTTGCTAACAGGTGACCCCCAGATTCCCGCTGCCAGGAGGGCCTGGGAGACACTGAGTTGTGCTGTGCGTTGGTTACAAAGCCACGCACCAGCAGTTGTGTTAGGATCGCTCAGCCCTTCCCGTCCCTGCCCGACACAGGGGAGGGAGAAGCTGTGATGTCCCTGTAAAGGCAGGGGAGCTGGGGCAGGAGGCCCAGGACCCGCAGAGGGATGGGTGGCTGTCTCCAGGCCTGGGACCGCCGCTGGGCCCCAGCACGGTGGCCACTGCCAGCAGAAGCAGACCCAGTACGAATGCAGGCCATGGGTGGCTGACACCACGGTCCTGGGCCGGCCCTCCACGGGGGCCCACGCGGGACCCCCGGATCATTGCACGGCAGCTCGTCCCGAGTGACGGGCTCGTCTCGCCACCTCCCTCCCCGCTCCCTTCCCATCTGCTTTCCAGGTGCTATTGTTTCCGCCCATGAGATTCCAAGACTGGGGTTTCTCTCCCACCAGGAGCCAAGCCGGGAGCCCTAAGTTCCGTCACTATCGCCTTTAGTCCTCAGCACACTTCTGTGAGGAAGTGACTATAGTCTCTGCTTTCCAGATGGGGACGCTGAGACACAGAGAGGCCAGGTGACTTGTCTAAGTTCATACAGGTACCGGCGGGGGAGCCAGGATTCCCCTCACGATACTCAGCGATGTCCCTGCAGGCTCAGGACTTGAGACAGCCCTTGGGACCCGCTGTGGGTTGAAATGTGACCCCAAAGAGACATGTTCAAGTCCTAACTCCCGGCACCTGTGAACGTGACCTCGTCTGGAAATAGGATCTTTGTAGATATTATTACGTGAAGATTGAGTTCCTGCTGGATTGGGGGTGAACCCTGAATTCAATGACTGCTGTATTTATAAGGAGATGGAGATCTGGAGACAGACAGAGATGCACAGAGGGAAAACAGTCACGTGAAGATGGAGGCAGAGACTGGAGTGATGTGTCTACAGGCAAAGAAAGCCAAGGAGACACGGATGTAGAAAGCAAACCTATGGCTGCCGGGGGAAAAGGACGGGGGAGGGATAAATTGGGAGATTGGGCTTGATATATATACACTGCTATATACAAAATAGATAATTAATAAAGACCTACTGTATAGCACAGGGAACTCTACTCAATACTCTGTAATGAGCTATGCGGGAAAGAATCTAAAAAAGAATGGATATAAGTAGATGTATAACTGAGTCACTTTGCGCTACACCTGAAACTAACACAGCATTGTGAATCAACTATACCCCAGTGAAAAAGAAAAAAGAAAAAGAAAGCCAAGGAAGGATGTTTCCCTGCAGCCTTCAGAGAGTGTGACCCTGCTGACCCCAGGTCTAGACTTCCGGGTTCTGGACCATGAGAGAATAGACAGCTGTTGTTCTGGGCACTGCGTTGTGTTACGGCAGCCCCAGGACACTGATATGGGACTGTCTCAAGGTGGACCGGCCCCCCGCTTGGCCGCCTGCACTGCTCCACCCACCGTCCCTCTCTGGACTCTGTTCTTCCTCCTTTTCCCACCCATCCTTTAAGACACATCTGGGTTCCCAGCTCTTCCAGGAAGTCTTCCCTGACTGACCTCCTGTGAATAAATGAGCAACTGGAGAGTCTGTTCGATGAACTTGACCACGAATCAAATACTGCCCGTGATTCCTGTAGGCGGCTCGTGGTAAGAGGCTACGATCTAGAGGCAAAAACCACAGGCACGCAGGACGGCCCGCCCTACCAGAAGCTCACGACCAAGGCTCATTGCCCGGGGCTCCCCGCCCTCCAGGCTGCATCAGGGAGTCTCAGACACAGCTTCCAGTCCTGCTGCCAAGGAAGCAGCAGGAAGGAGACGTACTTTACAGGGGAATATTCTGAAAAGTGGGTTAAGACCAAGGCCGCATAATGCCACCCAGGCAATACTTACAGAGGCTTGAAATGTTCTAGGTGCTGGGAACAGACAGAGGCTGTGCTCTCAGTGGGGTGCAGATGGGCAAAAACAAGGTAAGAGAGACAGGACAGTGAGCTTGAGGATGACTCACTGGGCATTTATTTAGACTGGGTGGTGCGGAAAGTCTCTTTGAGGCCAAAGATGTGATGATGGGAGCCTTGTGAAAATCTGGAGGACACACCTTCCAGGGGAGGGAATAGAATGTGCAAGGACCCTGAGGATGCAATGAGCTTGCATGTTTGAGATATGGAAGGAAGGAAGGGCCGCGCATGGTGGGAACTTTGGGTTCATTCCCGATGCCGTAGGTAGCGGACAAGGAACACACCTGAACCAGGCCCGGTATCCAGCTGGCACTGCCTGGGCCCAGGTCACAGCCTCTGGCCGGCCTGTGGCCACAGCTGCTGCCCTGTCTCAGGCCACATCTCCAGACCCTCCATCACTACAGTCAGGTGGACATGGGGAAGGGGAGCTTACAAAGGGACTGTGTAGATTTAAAAATTCAGTGCATTTTTTTTTTTTTTTTAAACAGCAAGAGTTGAGGACAGTTAAAAAAAAAAAATGGGAAAAGTTAACAAGAAAGCCTTTTCCCGCAGCTGCTGGCTCAGGTCGACTGATATGGTGTCTGTGCCCGAGGTACGTCGTCGCCTTGCTCCACGGAGCAGCACTTATCTGGAGGCTTTATCTTTTTTATATTAATATTTAAGACCAGGTTTAGCTGAGTCCCAGCCCAGCTGCTGCCGGGAACATTAACCGCGGAACGGCATCTATCTGGGATCTTTAATAACCCTTGGTCGTGGTTTCCGAGGCCCTCTTCCCAGTTAACCGAAACCCCTGGAGGCAGCAAGATGAAATCCACCAGATAAAGGGCGGGCCCTACAGGGGCAACATCTGGCCCATCCAATGCTAAAGCCTCAAGTGGTTTTCTTGTCAACTCTGCTTCTTGGGAAGCAGGTTTCCCCAGGGTGTTTCAGCCCCACAGTTAGTCCAGCGTGTTTCAGATGGGACACAGACCTTTTCCTTGGGGTGTCAGGCAAATAAGAGATTTGTTCCAGTACTCACACCCCCCGGCTGTGTTCGGGTCCTGGGGCTGCCATGACAAAGTTCCACGAACTGGGGGGGCTTCAAGCAACAGAACCTGACTCTCTCATAGCTCCGGGGGAAGAAGGCTGCAATCTGGGTATGGGCAGGGCTGCGCTCTCTCTGAAGCCTCCAGGGGAGGATCCATCCTGGCCTCCACCAGCTTCTGGTGGCCGTGGTTCCTTGGCTTGTGGCCGCGTCCCTCCCACTGCTGCCTCCACCACCAAAGGGCCTCTTCCCTATGTGTCTTCACTGGGCCTTCTTATTAGGACACCAGGCGCTGGATTTAGGACCCACCCTATTCCGCTGTGAGCTCATCTTAAGTAGTTACATCTGCACAGAGCCTATTACCAAATAGCTTCACATTCTACGGTTCTGGGTAGATGAAATTTGGGGGGACAAAATTCACCCCAGTGCCCCCTCCATTACAAACGGTATCCACACCCGAGGGAGGTGAGGTCTCCCTGGGACGGGGGACGGGCTCCGGCCCCCCTGCCCACCCTGCCTCACCTCTACTTGCCTTCCTCGCTCTGGCCCTGGGCCTTTTTTCCTCACATGTGCCCCTGTCCCCTTGGACTGGAAAGTTCTTCTCCATGTCTTCAACTGGTCCTCCTTTCAGACGGCTGGGGTCTCAGCTGCCCCTGGTCTCCCTGACTCTCTTAGGCATTTACTTGCTTTTTCTCTGCCATCCCCCAGCAGGATGTAATGTCCAATGTGGTGGGGAGGGACCTTGTCTGTCCTGTTCCTGCAGCATCTGGCAAGCCTGTTGCCTGGAGCCAAGTAGATAGATCTTGAGTAAACATTTGCTGGATTAATGAAAAGTATCAATGACTTGCCAAAAAAAGAAAAAATGCGGGGACTTCCCTGGTGGTCCAGTGGTTAAGAATCCGCCTTCCAGTGCAGGGGGTGCAGGTTTGATCCCTGGTCGGGGAGCTCAGATCCCACACGCCTCAAGGCCAAAAAAATCAAAACATAAATCAGAAGCGATACCGTAACAAATTCAATAAAGACTTTAAAAAACGGTCCACATCAAAAAAATCTTTAAAAAAAAAAGAAGAAAGAAAAAGAAAAAATGCAGACCCTCATCTCCTTCTTGAGAAATTTCCGTCAGAATCAGGAGATCCTCGAGGCCAAACTAGCTGACCCTTTGTCCTTCCTTTACAACTGGATTTATAATGCAAAGCCTTAAGAATCCTGCCATCTAATGGACTCAGGGCAGAAGTGCTTTATATCTTTAAATGACAACCTCATGCTGAAGATCCAAACACTTGTCCAAAGGAGAAAATGTTACAGCAACAGGGCTGGTCTCTGTTCTTCTCTCCAGAGAACAGTCAGATAACCCCTGGGGCCTGCGTTAGATGGAAACCAAATCAGATATAGGACACCCACTTAAATCTGGACTTGAGATAAACAACGAATAACTTCTGCTATTACGTCCCGATGATGGCATAAACTGGTTGTTTATTTGAAATTCAAATTTAACTGGGCGTTCTATATTTTTATTTGCTAAATCTGGCAACAGTACATAGACTAGGTGGGTGGGTGGGGTCCCTTCTGGCCAACTGGCTCTGGCCAGGACTTGTCCCTGGGAGGCACAGGAAGAAAGCCTCGTATATGTAACTTATCAACTCAAACGCCAGCGCTGGGGCTCCTCTGGCCACTTTCTGAGGCTTTCAGAGGAGAAAGTGGGCAGGTCGGAGCACTGTCCCAGATGCTGATTTCAGGGACAAGCGAGCTAAACAGAATGTCTTTCTGAGGTTCAGAAGAAACCCTCCAGGCCCGCATCCGAGAACACAGGGACACCTACTCCACAGCCTTTGCTGGTCACAGTTACAAGCGTAGTTGCAGCAACCAATTCAGAGGCCACTTCCCATGAGGACAGCCCAATTTAAGCACATCTTGGTCCCCAGGACCTCGCACGGGTTTCTGGTGCTGGGATGGATTTGTTGGTAGAGACGATGAATTGAGGGATTTCCCCTAATTTGTGTTTAGTCAACCCCTGATAATTAATGTGTCCCAATGACACGGCAAGAAGACAAATGACATAGTATGTTTACTCCTGCGGCAAAGTTTTTTCAAGAAACCATACTCTTTTCCCATGGAGGACACACCAAACGCAGCAGAGCTTATCTCTGGAGGAAAGGACTATGCAGACTCTCATTTTCCTCTTTTATACGTTCCTATGCGGTCGGCGTTCTTTTCTTTCTTTTCTTTTTTTTTTTTTTTTTGCGGTACGCGGGCCTCTCACTGTTGCAGCCTCTCCCGTTGCGGAGCTCGGGCTCCGGACGCGCAGGCTCAGCGGCCATGGCTCACGGGCCCAGCCGTTCCGCGGCATGTGGGATCTTCCCAGACTGGGGCATGAACCCGTGTCCCCTGCATCGGCAGGCGGGCTCCCAACCACTGCGCCACCAGGGAAGCCCCATTCTTTTCTTTTTGGCTGCGCCACACAGCACGTGGGATCTTAGTTCCCCGAAATGGGATGGAACCCGTGCCCCCTGCAGTGGAAGCGTGGAGTCTTAACCTCTGGACCGCCAGGGAAGTCCCACGGTCAGCATTCTTAAACCCCAAGGAGTTTGCCCCAGTTGACAGTGACGCCATTACCCCGTTTCCTGGGCTGCATCTCTCTCGCAGCCCCTGCCTCGGCCCCCTCCTCGGCCAGGGGACCTCCTCCTGTCCCCGCCCAGCCCAGCCCTTACCGGTACTTCATGCCGGTGCACCGGGCGGTGCAGCTGTCCAGGGAGAGGCCGTGCATGCGCAGGAAGCTCTCCATGTTCCTGGCCTGGGCTGCTGCCCGCACTTCCCGCAGCTGCTGCAGCTCCAGCGTGCTGGCCTGGCGGACGGGGTGCAGGGCCCAGTCTGAGTGACACCTGCCGACCACACTCCTCAGGCTCTCGCTGTACGTCATGGACAACATGGTCCCACCCGGCCCAGGAGCTGCCGCTGTCCGGATGGGAAACGCCGAGTGGTGATGGGTTAGAGAGCATCCCGCCATCCCCGGTGCCCAGGCTGGACGCTGGCCCTGGGGCTGGGGCTGGGGCAGGGGCTGCGGCAGGGACACGTCCTCCAGATAGAGTGGCCACCAAGGGCTCTTGGCGCCTGGGGACAGGGCCCGGCCCCGGAATGTAAACACCTCTTGGCTTGAGATTCTTGGTCCTCAAAGCTGCACTGGCCGGGAACTCTGGCTGAGCCACCCCCTCTGCCCCTGCACCCATGAGGCAAGCACAGGCGAAGCTGCATTCCAGGTGGGAGATCCCCCCAAAAAATGCTCCAAATGCGAAGGGGGCAGGAGCATGCAGAGAGCCCGGCCCCCAGAGTGGAGGACTTCACGGTACCCCCTGGAGGGGTTCCCAGCGTAAAACCAATTACAGGGCCGTCCGGGGAAGCAGCATAAGCACACCTGTCGCTGAAGCAAACTCCAGTGTGATTTTGCCAGGGGACATCGCTCCCCCAGGAAGGCCCTATTTGTTGGTTCACAGCCTGGTAAAGGGAAATGTTATCCACATGTGCATTCTCTGCTTATAGAAAGCGCCATTGCACCGGCACAGTTCTTTGGGCTCCATGCTCAAAGCAATTGTGTCACAATCCACGAGTTCTTGCAATAGAAATACTGAGCAGATGCATTTAAGGAGGGAGTGAAGCAGCGGAGGGAACAGGTTTGGAAATTGCAAAGCTTAAATGTTAAGAACCATTGCTAAATCATCATCTGAAAGGATGATTACACTTGGAAACTAAAAACGTAAATGTCCATCAATAGGAAATGGGTTATGTAAATGACGGCTCATCCACAGAATGGAAATTTATGCAGCCACGTGAGGCGTCTCCACGTGGACTGATAGGCAATGAGTCCCAGGAGACAGCATCAAGAAAGGAAAGGAGAGGGGAACACGCGTGTGCACAGAATGCTGCCCTTGTGTCAATTCACGCACACACGTGAGTAGCTCAGTGAAGGGCCGGCATCACAGCTGTGCGTCCACATCCTGCAGTGGCTTTGACTGGGCAACATGGACACGGCCGCAGGGGGCAGGGCTGTTCTACAATCCAGGGGCTCCCCCGCCCCCCACCCTGCACAGCTGACCAAGGGCCTCTGCCCCGGCCCAGATGCCTGCACTATGTCCCCAGAATTGTCACCGTCACCGAGGTGAGATGCGTCTTTTCAGCTGGGGTCAGCTGGACCCTGGAGCCCAGCCCGAGAACTGGAGGAACCAGCATTGTCCCCACCTCTGCCCTAAGGGAAAACAAGTTCCATTATCCCTGGGAAGGGCTGGGCAGGCTGCCCTGGGGGCTGAGGCAGCTGCAGAGTCCCTAGGGCGGAGAGGGCGTTGGGGTCGCCTGGGCTGGTCCTTCCTCAGGTGAGCTCTCCATTCCCAGTTCATATCCTCCTTTCTCCACGGCAGGTATCATCACCTGACAACCTGCTTCTGTCCTCTCTAGTCATCTTGTTTGGTGCATCTGACCCCCTGAAGGTCAGGTCCAGGAGGGCGGGGACTTTTCCATCTACTTTCACTGCTGCACCCTCAGCTACTGAAGTAGTAACTGGGTGTTTCACTGGCCGTGCCGCCAGCACCTGGAGGGGCTGGGCTGGCCCCCTGACTCAGGCCAAGGCTTTCTGCAGGCTGCCTTCTCCTGGGCCAGGACTTGCATCACCATATCTCAGACCCTCAGGGGGGCCCAGAACCTCTAGCATCCCCCAAGGGTTTGGACTAAGGTCTCTGAGGGATGCTTTTGCAGGACACGAAAGTACCCACCTTCCAGGAGAATCATTCTGGGGCAGCAGAGGGGGCCCAGGCTCGGTGGCGGTGGGTGGGTTTGACCTTGGACGTGGCACCATGGATGCCCACAGGTAGCAACGCCTACTCCCTCCCTCCCTCCTCCCCTCCAAGTGCACGCTGCCCACTACCCGTCAGGCAGATGCTTCAAAGGCGTCTGTGTGGCCTGTGTGGGGCAGAAGTAGGCCAGTCCTGGCTTCCCTGGGGGTCCTTGTTCAGAGAGAACAGCTGGGCAAGCAGCAGTTACAGGGGTGCTTCCCGAAGAGCAGGACCCACCTCAGACGTGACGGTTCCCAGCCAGGCCCAGCCAGGCTGAGATCAATAGCCATTAGAGCTTTCAAGACATGACCCGCAAAAAGCAATCCTGGTCTGGTCTGGCTCTGGAAATCTAGCCCCGGCCCCAGAGCTGCAATGACAGTGTGGCTGAGTGCCCTGCTTCTGGACACGGGCAGCCCCGTCCAGTGGGTGTGTCACCCACTCGGTGCGACCCAGGCAGGCACCTGGGCTGCTCCGAGCCTCAGTCTCCACGTCTGTGAAGTGGGATGAGCAGAGGCCTATTGTGCAGGCTGCCTCGGGCTGCACGGGACCCGCCTGGAAAACTGGACAGGGGCTGGCCTCACCGTGGGAGCATGCCAAGTGTGGGAGGTGGCTACCAACCACGAGGTGTGGACCCTGGCACCAGTTACGATACGTGGCATGAGGACAAAATACACAGAACGGGGTGGAGGGGACATGGGTGGGCAGGCGGGGGCCTCTCCAGAGGTCGCATGTGAACATGGGCCTGAGTGATTCGAGGGAGCCGTGTAGGGTGAAATGTGGACGTTAGCCATCGCTCCCGCTCTGGCGCAGACACACATCCCTAATGAGATGGGTGAAGTGGGTGCGGTCAGGACTTGGAGGGCGCCTCTCTGTGGGGCTGGGGTCGCTCCTGCCTGGGCTCTCTCCTCATCTCGAGTTATAGCGGCCTTGGGAGGGGCCCCTGGGTGGGGCAGGGCCACCAGCCGCACGGAGGGAGCCCAGAGCCTCCTGCTGGATGTGAGGGTCCTGGTGGCGCAGGGCAGGCTTGGGCCAGGGGACTCGTGGGAGGAGGGGTGGGCCGTGGGCGAGCACAGTGGCCCCTGACCTAGGGTGGAGGGTGAGGACCTGACGCCCACAAGGGGGTCTGTGACCGGAGGGACGAGCACAGCGAGGAAGGGGCTGGGAGGCGCTCGTCCTCCTAAGGTCCTCGAGAGTGAGGGAGGAAGGACACAGAGGGACTCGGACCGTCACCAATGCTGTCCAGCGGGAGAGGACAGCGTAATAAGCCGGCTTCCTCTGCAGGCGAGCAGGGCTGGGTCCCTGGGTGAGGGGATCCTCGAAGACTCCCCTTGTTGGGGCTCCTGCCTTGGCCACCTGGCTTCCCAGCGACCCCGACCGCTCGCTTCTCTTTGCCATCCTCCCCCCCCATCTCAGGAAAAATCAGCCCTCTTTAATAGCCATCACTAATTACAGAGCCTACAGGGTCCCCACCTGTGCTGGGGCCTGCCTTTTGCAAATCTATTCCTGTGGACGGGGGTCTGGGGAATTCACGGGAATGAACCGCGTAACATGGAAAAATGGAAAGAGACATTAACCTCATTAAGTCCACGGGAATCGCGACCTTGCTGAAGAGCCTTCCACCTGGAATGCCTGAACTGAGGTCTGTTTACTGAAAGCCACCAAAGCACGAGACATGGGATCCGGAAGGAATCCGGAAAGTCTCTTTGAAACGGCGACACGTGTCTCGACACCGGAGAAACCGGCCTAAGGTCCTAAAGCGGGAGCATGGAGGGCAGCGGCTCGAAATCATCCCGGAGCACAGCTGGAAAATGCACAGCATCGCGTCAGGGCAAAAACAAAATTATTTTTGCTCGCGAAGCATCAGCAAACCAAGGCCCAAAGAAGCAGCCCCCGGCTCTCTCAGGCCTGTGTTTCGAAACAGACCTTTCAGACAGCACCCAGCCTCCTGCTGCCGGCAGGAGGGGGGCAACTTGAAAATGCTGGATCTTAGCGGGGAACCCGACAGGGTACCAGCTGCAGCCCAGGTCTCCCTGGGCGGGAGAGCAGCGGGACTGGGAAGCGAGCAGGTTCAAGCAGCAGAACGCCCACCCTCCTCCCTCCCGTGGTTACCTAGGGCTGTGGCTTTTTTTTTTTTTTTTTTTTTGAGGTTTTCCGCTTTGAAAACACATAGAGGGTCTAATTTCTGACCAGCCAAACGCATCCCCGAAAGCTGTCCCTGTCATTTCTGTTCCCGGGATGCTTGTTCCCCAGCAGCATCCCCCCCAAAGAAGGTAGCTGCCACTTGCCTCCTGGGGCTGAAGGGGTGAAGGGACCACTCACCTGCCTCGCTGGCGTCTGCTGGTTAAAAGGGACACAGTCTAGTTTATTAGGGTTCACAAGACGTTTAAGGAGCTGGTGCAGCAGCTCTTTCATTAGGGAGTGTCACTGCAGAACGTCAGAAGCAATTGGTGAATAAGTCCCACAAGGGTCGGGTTTGGAGGCAGCGAGTCCATTAGTCCTATTAGGGCGTCTGCATCTCAGTGAAAGAGGCTGAATTATTCACGAGCGTGCCTCTTCCCCTAAAAGCCTGGGAAGTGCGGTTCCGCGGTGCAGCCGGGCAAGGGAGCCTCCTGCGTGCTGGCTGGGAGGGGGCGCCGGCTGGGGTCCTGCCATCCCCTCGGGCGCACACCCCCCGCCTCGAGACCTGACCCTGGGAACCGCAGGTGGAGAGGCGCAAGCTGTGCTTTCCGGTATTTGAGGACGCGGGACCCAGGCTTGCGGCTGCCGTCCCACCTTGTTCTTAACCGACTGCAAGCAGGGGAGCCCGGGGCCCCACGGCACGTGACCACCGCCCACAGTGAAGGGGTTGAGGTCTGGCAAGACGCACCCTCAGCACTCGCAGACGGACGCCCCACCTCCCTTCCACCGGGACGTGCCCCAGATTGTACGTCCTACACTGCCAGGACCTATAAATGGCTGGAAGGTTCCTGCAGTTTGCTATTTGGACACCACACTGCTTCTCTCTCCAGGCGGGGGTGTGGAGACCCTTCCTCACAGCCCTGACCTGAGGTTTGGAAAACGCTTTGAGGCTGAGCCCTGGGGTGATGTTATTCTGAGCCCCCGTTCCGGGTTCATGACCGCAGGGGCCCTTCGTGTCATACTAGGATCCCCCCAAAGTCTCAGCGTGACACTATCCTCTAGCTGAGAAATCGTGCCGGTGCCTGTGGGATTCTGAGCTGATTACCCCATGACAAACCTGCTAACGGGGATGGCTACAAGGGGTGGGGGGATCACTTCACCAGATCCGGAGTAGAAAGAAATGGGAGGCGGGGGGGGGGGCATGGAACCGGAGGTGACTGGCGGTGGGTGATGACCTGGAAAGGCCTTCGTGATGGACTTGGGATGGCTTTTCTTTTCTTTGTAAAAAAAATTATTTATTTTGGCTGCACCACACACCTTGCAGGGTCTTAGTTCCCCGACCAGGGATCGAACCTATGCCTCCTGAAGTGGAAGCACAAAGTCCTAACCACTGGACCACCAGGGAATTCCCTGGGATGGTTTTTCTTAAAGCCTGAAGCCCACTGTCAGGTTCCATGTCACGTGTCACCCACTGGCTGGAAGTGGCCGTAGTGGGCCTCATTGCTGGGTGGCGGTCATCAGCCTGACGTGCTTGGAGGAGGCTCATCTCCTTCCCCCGGGGCACCGTTCTCCTCTCATCACGTTGTCCCTCTCAGCACCTGCACCTCAGACACCAAGCCCCGTGGACGTGGCTCCTGGTACCCTTCACTCTCTCTTCCTGTGGCTCCTGTGGTTCAGCCCTTCTCCATCTCTCCTGCCTCCTCGTCCAGCCTCTCCATCCCCCGTCTCACTTCCTGCTACCCGGCTTCCTTCCTGCAGCAGAGCCCTGCCCCCTGCCCTGCTCTAACACCTTCGATGGCTCCCCAGTGCCCACTGAATGCAGTCCAGGCTCCTCTGCTTGGCATTCCTGGCCCTCTCTCCTCAGACTCCCAGCTGCCTCTACAGTCTGGCCTCTGTTTACTCTCCATCCTGTCCTGTCCCTGATGGCCCAGATGGTGTGACTGCTACTTCCTGTCCTCAGGGCGCCTCTCCGAGCTGTGCTCAGGCTGTCGCATCTACTGGAATGTTCTTCCTGGTTCTGCTGAATTCTGTCCAGTCTTCAAGGTCCAGCCCAAAGGCTCTATGAAGCCTTCCCTGACTCTAAGCTGGCTGTGACCCCTCCCTCCTCGGAACGCCACCAACTCTCTGGACTCTCCCATGACCCACTATTTTTTTAAAAAATTTATTTTATTTTTGGCTGTATTGGGTCTCTGTTGTTGCACGCAGGCTTTCTCTAGTTTCGGAGAGCGGGGGCTACTCTTCGTTGCGGTGTGCGGGCTTCTCATTGTCCTGGCTTCTCTTGTCGCACAGCATGGGCTCTAGGCGTGCGGGCTTCAGTAGTTGTGGCACGTGGGCTCAGTAGTTGTGGCTCGTGGGCTCTAGAGCACAGGTCCAGTAGTTGTGGCGCACAGGCTTCATCGCTCCGCGGCATGTGGGATCTTCCCGGACCAGGGCTTGAACCCGTGTCCCCTGCATTGGCAGGCGGATTTTTAACGACTGTGCCACCAGGGAAGCCCCCATGGCCCACTTTGCCTCCTAGATACTGTTACAATGATTTGGGTTCGTAGTAGATTGCACTACCGTGGCCGACCCTTTCCCCCCCCTCTGCATCACGTGACCATGAATCCTCCCATGGGTCGGGGGGGAGTATATTTTCCCCTTGACATTGGGCTTGGTCATGAGAACGCTTTGGCCAAAAGAATGAGCAGAAGTGACTGTACCAATTCTAACCGTCGGCCTTCAGAGACAGTTGTGTTTCTCTGTTTTCTCTGGCACTTGTGCCGTGAGAAGAGGCCTGGGATGGCCCTTGGTTAGGAAGGACGGAGAGATGGTGAACACCGGTGTCCAGCCTGCAGCTCAGACACCAACTCAGCTAAGCCCAGCCTAGACGAACTGACTCCAGTCAACCCACAGACATATGAGCAAGGAATCAATGCTTATTGTTGCTGCCCCTGAGACTTGGGGTAGTTTGTTATGCGGCCCGCTGTGTAAAAGCTGACAGGTACAGGGTCTTCCCTCCCTTACCCGTCTGTGAGCTGCTCGAGGGCAGGGCCCTGGACACCTTTGCCCTGTTGGAGGAGGGGGTGCCACCCTGCTGGCTGACTTAAATAACCATCCAAGAGCCGTGCCAGTACCTGGGTGACGAGGACCCCCCATTGGGAGTGGCACCCAGTTTGCTGAACACAGACCCCACCCCCTTAGAGGTCATCACCAGAGGCCCCACAAAAGATGCCGAGTGTCTGTGGGAAGTAACCATGCTGCAGCCCCAAAAGGCAGGACAGCCAGAGCCTGTGGCATTGAACGTGGAGCTGAGAGCCTGGGGGTGGGTGGTCTTCAGACCTGGAGATTCAGTTCTCCAGCAGGGCCTGTCCATGGGGCAAGAAGACCTCATGGGGACCGGACGCTCAGCCAGAGGGGTCGCAGAGCGTAGACCACAGGGTGGATCCAGGGGGTCCAGGGGGCAGCAAGGGGCGTGGAGCACACGTTCACTTCGACGCGACTTACTTGGCACCTCTTACAGGACCAGCGCTTTCAGCCGGCTGGCCTGTTCCGGGGATTCTTCTGCCTGCATGTCTCAGCTCACTCCTTTCCTTCCAGGAGTGAGGCAGGCCCAGGACCTCTGAGGATGCGGCTCAAGTGCATGTTTGGTTTCAAGGATTCAGTTTGAATCCTTGTGGACGGATGGCATGCATTCATTCGGCATATTATGTCATACATACACACACACACATACATATATGCATACACACATACACACACATATATGCATACGTACACACATACATACGTATATGATGATAAACACTTCATTCAGTAAGCATTTGCAAGCTCAGACCTAACTATTTCAAGCAAGACCTTATCTAGCAAAAATTCCAGTAGAATCAAAGATTCGCTCGCCCCTTTAGAGATCTTGGTAAGGGGTGAGACCTCATGGGAGGCACTGAAGCAGTAGCAAAATTAGCCTGAGGACCCAGGCCCACGGTCATGTTCGGAGGTGCCAAGGCTGTGGGAAGGAAAAAGCCACATGGAAATCCCGCGCCGACCCCAGCACCCACCGCCCGAGCGAGGTCCCCGGTGCATCGGCGATAACGGCCCCACAGCTCTGTCACCGCTGCAGGTGCACATGCCGGGGACCCAGTTCTGGACGGAGAGACCTCCCAGGCCTGGAGGCCGAGACGCACAACAGACACCAGGGCCCTGCCCCCATGAGCCATTCCGAGTGTCCAGCCCCAAAGCTGGCCGAGCTGCCCTGAGGGTTCCGTAAGCCTGGCGTGTTCTCGATGGAGGAAAACGTCAACGTAAATTCCCAGAGTTAGAGATTTTCAAGAGCATGCGTGTCTGTGGTGCACGCC
The DNA here is from genome assembly GCF_039906515.1 of Pseudorca crassidens. Taxonomy (NCBI): domain Eukaryota; kingdom Metazoa; phylum Chordata; class Mammalia; order Artiodactyla; family Delphinidae; genus Pseudorca; species Pseudorca crassidens. Next base: position 4,221,571 of record NC_090297.1, on the reverse strand, counting down.
CTACCCCTACAGGTTAGGAAGAGGCTGCACAGAGGGAGGAAGGGACCCGCCTGGGGGGCTTTTGCTGACGGACGTGCCTTGGGCTGGACCTCTGGGCGCCGTGTCCCTCTGGTGACAGACTCTCCCCCAGTGGACACACTGTGTTGATTTCCAACAGGAAATGCATCAGAAAGACGCCAGTGCATCCGTCCCGACCCTGGCCTGGGTCCTATCGCAGCCGCACACCCCAGAGGGCTCCGTAGGCTACAGATCAGCTCAAGTTCAGGGAAAAGAGGAGAACACTGGGCCTGGAGCATCGTTTCTCACTCTGATCACCTAAGAAGCACAAAGTTGGGATGACAGGAAAGCACTCGACCTGCTGTCTGAGGGGTGAGCTTTGAAAGGCGATCTGGCGAGAGCTCAGCTCAAATCAAAGCAAATTCTAGACGATGAGCCCACACAACGAGCCCAACTTCACGTCTTTCATCACTATGCCGTGTCGTGGCACCGAGAAGAGGACCAGAGCCTGGATCTTACGGGGGAGTTTTCATGCCTGAGAAATCACCAGCACACCCGGCCTGGACGGCACGGCTCTCCCACCCGCTGCCCTGCTCGCCGGTTGTAGGGAAAACGGAGGGCTCGTTACCTGTAAAACTGGAGCTGTCTTTTGGGGCTCCCATACCGAGTACTGCGGACAGCAATGGAGGAGAGAGAAGGAAACAGGGAGAGAAGAGAGAGAAGCCACAGTTGGCATCAACCACGCACAAGGAGGTGCCAGCCCGGGAAGCATCTCTGACGCCCGGCAGCCCCAGCCCCACCCCGCCCTCGCGGGGCTGTCGGAGGATGTGCCTGGGTACCAAGTCTCGGTGACAGCGCCACCCAGTGGCACAGGGAGGTGGAGGCCCGTTTGTTTGGGTGCCGGGCTCCTCTGTGCCTGGCCTCGGTTTGGGTTTCTTTTTTTTCTGGCCACCTGGCACGCGCGTGCGCAGGCATGTGGCACCTTAGCTCCCCCGCCAGGGATCGAACCCGCACCCCCTGCAGTGGAAGGGCAGAGTCTTAACCACTGGACCGCCAGGGAAGTCCCTCTGTTTGGGTTTTCATGAAACATGCTTTTTCAGACCAACGGTTGAAAACCTTCAAACCCAGGAATGCCCATCACCCAACACGCTGGGAAGTCTGCACGTGACCATGGGGTTCTTTGTAGGACCTGGATGCAGGAGGGACGCCCCCATTCCCTGTGGTTTCCACGGACGTGCGCTGCGGCTCAGGCCCTCACAGTTATCTGAAGGTCCAGTGGCTCAAGGACTGGGGGGCCCCAGGGTTCCACTTGTGCCCAGTCCTCCGTGACAATGATGCCAGCGGCTCCCACCCCGCGCCTTCCCCATGCCCTCCCTGTGGTTCAACCTGGGCTATTTTCCAAACAGAAAGACCCAGGGCTGGATCTGGAAGCGGGCTCCACAAATAGGTCAAGGGGGCCCGGCGAGCACCCGGCTGCCCCCACCCTCCGCGGGCTCCACTCAGGCCTGTAAGGCTTGGAGCCTTGCTCAGGGTGTCAGGGGAGCTGGTGGAACCACAGGGGCCCCAGGACCTGCAGTGTGTGTGAGATGAGAGAGATGGAAGCCGGGAAGGGCCTCTGTTACCTCCCACGGAATATTTCAGAAGAGTCAGGGACAAGGCAGGGGTCTAATCCTGGCTCCATCCCACCTGGAAAACCTTGGTCTTTTTCTTTCCCATTTTGGTCTTAAAAGCCTCCTTTCCTTGGAGAAAATGCTGGCTTGCGTGCACCTGACAGCCCTGTGGGCTCACTCGGCCCCTTCCTCGGGGCCGAGGGGAGGAGACTGGCCTGCGGACCTCCTCAGAGGCAGCACTGACCCTGGGAGGGCCTGGTGGGGTGGCACGGGGGCGTCACCTGTAGATCATGCCCGGGGAGCCGGTCTGTCGCAGGGAAAGCCGAGCTGGGGACCCCGTGGTCGATTCCGGATACATGGAGCTGGCCTCACTCGTCCCGACCCACTCCCTTCTTCAAGGAGGGAAGATCCTGGAGGGAGAGCAAAGAAGGAGGGGAGGCGGTTAAAAAAAGACCAGTCAGTGTGGCCAGGATGCTCTGTGATCCCGAAGGCCTGGTTCCTTGAGCATCTGCACGTCCCTCATCAGACAGACAGACAGGCCCACGGGGGTCCGGGTGAGGCTGAGGGTCGAGTCCGTGACTGGGAAGGATTTCTACCCTTTCTTTCCAAGCCCCCACTCCGCCCCTCCCTGACTGCTTTTCTGAGGTTCTGGGAGCACTTTCTCGTTGCCCAAACTATGCAGAAATGGTGGTTGCACAGGGAGTCTGTGGACCTGGGAATCTGGGCTGTCTTCCCCAGGCCAGGAAGTGGTACCATGGTCACCCAGGGTCATCCTGGATGCCTTACCTCCCTGACCCCTGACTCCTGCCCTGAGGCACCCCCGGGCAAGTGAGGGACACGGACGGGAAACCAGGACCACAGAGGGGAGGGCGCGCGGAGTGCCAGGCCTTGTGCGCTAGGAGCAGAGCTGTCCCCAAGGCCAGTCCAGATGCTGGTCCAGAGGCCCCGGGGAAGGCAGGGTGCATGATGTCCTCACACAGGCTAATGGGATGGGCAACAGGCAGCCAAGGGCAGGCCGGGATGCACGTGCCCTTTCCTGGGGGTGCGGCCCTCGTCTCTGGCTTTCCCTGGGCCCAGCTGCTGTGTGGTGACGCTTCAACCCCCAGCTCGGGCACTTAGGGACGCTTAATGTCCAGAATTCCGAACCACAGACTTAATCTGCCTGAGTCCCCAGGTGACGCCCGTGTTGCTTGTCCAGGGAACACACTTTGAGGACCCTTGGCCTAAAGCCGAGCTCCAGGACTAGAAGTCGGCAAACTACTGCCAGCGGCCAGAAGTTTCTGTAAATAAGGTTTTATTGGAGGTTTTACCTCCACGCCCATTTGTTTATGAATTGCCCACTTGTGCTACCATGATGGGGTGGGTCATTGCAATGGAGACCATCTGGCCTGCAAAGCCTAAAATATTTACTACCTGTACCTTTAAAGAAAAGTCGGCCAACCCCTGTTCTAGGCCATTCTCTCCCCCACTCTCCAAGATGACACGACCCAGCACCTCTCTCCTGAAATCACGAACACTTCCTTTCCCGTGTTACCCATAGCTCTCGACCTGATGCTTCCTATTTCACTAGCATCAGACCCATCCCCCAGCATCAGCACAAGGAACACTCTGCTTCCCTCCTGGCCATGCCCATGGCACCCACACCCTCTCCCTTGCCCCCATTCAAGGGCATCCTGCAACAGGACTCTCGCCCACCAGTCCTTCCTTCTTTATGCGGCAGAGCCATCTGCACACAATCAATTACTACTTCCTCTATCTTGGGACTTCCCTGGCGGTCCAGTGGTTAAGACTCCGCACTTCCACTGCAGGGGCACAGGTTCGATCCCTGGTCGGGGAACTAAGATCCTGCATGCCACGTGGTGCGGCCAAAACCCCCCCCAAAAACGATTTCTCCAGATGGAAGGAAAGATGGTGGAGGAGAAGGACGTGTGCTCACTCCCTCTTGCAAGAGCACCGGAATCACAACTAACTGCTGAACAATCATCAACAGGAAGACACTGGAACTCACCAAAAGATGCCCCACATCCAAAGACAAAGGAGAAACCACAATGAGACGGTAGGAGGGGTGCAATCACGATAAAGTCAAATCCCATAACCGCTGGGTGGGTGACTCACAAACTGGAGAACACTTATACCACAGAAGTCCACCTACTGGAGTGAAGGTTCTGAGCCCCATGTCAGGCTTCCCGACCTGGGGGTCCGGCAACGGAGGAGGAATTCCTAGAGAATCAGACTTTGGAGGCTAGCGGGATTTGACTGCAGGACTTTGACAGGACTGGGGGAAACAGAGACTCCACTCTTGGAGGACACACAGACAAAGTAGTGTGTGCATTAGGACCCAGGGAAAGGAGCAGTGACCCCACAGGAGGCTGAAGCAGACCTACCAGCTAGTGTTGGAGGGTCTCCTGCAGAGGTGGGGGTGGTGGCTGTGGCTCATCGCGGGTACAAGGACACTGGCAGCAGAAGTTCTGGGAAGTACTCCTTGGTGTGAGCCCTCCCAGAGTCTGCCATTATCCCCAACAAGGAGACTGCAGACACCAGGGCTGGGTCGCCTCAGGCCAAACAACCAACAGGGAGGGAACTCAGCCCCACCCATTAGCACACAAGCAGATTAAAGTTTTACTGAGCTCTGCCCACCAGAGCAACAGCCAGCTCTAGCCACCACCAGTCCCTCCCATCAGGAAACTTGCACAAGCCTCTTAGGTAGCCTCATCCACCAGAGGGCAGACAGCAGAAGCAAGAAGAACTACAACACTGCAGCCTGCGGAACGAAAACCCCAATCTGAGAAAGATAGACAAAATGAAAAGGCAGAGGGCTACGTACCAGATGAAGGAACAAGATAAAACCCCAGAAAAACAACTAAATTAAGTGGAGATAGGCAGCCTTCCAGAAAAGAATTCACAATAATGATAGTAAAGATGATCCAGGACCTTGGAAAAAGAATGGACGCAAAGATCTAGAAGATGCAAGAAATGTTTAACAAAGACCTAGAAGAATTAAAGAACAACAAACACCTAGAAAAATTAAAGAACAAACAAACAGGAATGAATAACACAGTAACGGAAATGAAAAATACACCAGAAGGAATCAATAGTAGAATAACTGAGGCAGAAGAACGGATAAGTGACCTGGAAGACAGAATGGTGGAATTCACTGCCGCAGAAAAGGATAAAGAAAAAAGAATGAAAAGAAATGAAGACAGCCTAAGAGACCTCTGGGACAACATTAAATGCATGAACATTCACATTATAGGGGTCCCAGAAGGAGAAGAGAGAGAGAAAGGAACTGAGAAAATGTGTGAAGAGATTATAGTCAAAAACTTCCCTAACATGGGAAAGGAAATAGCCGCCCAAGTCCAGGAAGCACAGAGAGTCCCAGGCAGGATAAAGCCAAGGAGAAACACTCCGAGACACATAGTAACCAAACTGACGAAAATTAAAGACAAAGAAAAATTATTAAAAGCAACAAGGGAAAAACGACAAAAGCATACAAGGGAACTCCCATAAGGTTAACAGCTGATTTCTCAGCAGAAACTCTACAAGCCAGAAGGGAGTGGCACGATATATGTAAAGTGATGAAAGGGAAGAACCTACAACCAAGAATACTCTACCCAGCAAGGATCTCATTCATATTCGACAGAGAAATCAAAAGTTTTACAGACAAGCAAAAGTTAAGAGCATTCAGCACCACCAAACCAGCTTTACAACAAATGCTTAAGGAACTTCTCTAAGTGGGAAACACAAGAGAACAAAAGGACCTACAAAACCAAACCCAAAACAATTAAGATAATGGTAATAGGAACATACATATTGATAATTACCTTAAATGTAAATGGATTAAATGCTCCAAGCAAAAGACACAGACTGGCTGAATGGATACAAAAACAAGACCCATACATATGCTGTCTACAAGAGACCCACTTCAGACCTAGGGACACATACAGACTGAAAGTGAGGGGATGGAAAAAGATATTCCATGCAAATGGAAATCAAAAGAAAGCTGGAAGGGCTTCCCTGGTGGTGTAATGGTTAAGAATTCACCTGCCAATGCAGGGGACAGGGGTTCAAGCCCTGGTCTGGGAAGATCCCACATGCCGTGGAACAGCTAAGCCTGTGTGCCACAACTACTGAGCCCACGAGCCACAACTACTGAGCCCGCAAGCCACAACTACTGAGCCCACGTGCCACAACTACTGAAGCCCGCACACATGAGCCTGCGCTGCACAAGAGAAGCCACTGCAATGAGAAGCCCACGCACCGCAATGAAGAGTAGCCCCTACTTGCCGCAACTAGAGAAAGTCCGCACGCAGCAACAAAGACCCAATGCAGCCAAAAATAAATAAATAAATAAATAACTTTATTAAAAAAAAAGAAAGCTGGAGTAGCAATTCTCATATCAGACAAAATAGACTTTAAAATAAAGACTATTACAAAAAACCAAGAAGGACACTACATAATGATCAAGGGATCAATCCAAGAAGAAGATATAACAATTGTAAATATTTATGCACCCAATATAGGAGCACCTCAATACTTAAGGCAAATGCTAACAGCCATAAAAGGGGAAAATGACAGTAACACAATCATAGTAGGGGACTTTAACACCTCACTTACACCAATGGACAGATTGTCCAAAATGAAAATAAATAAGGAAACACAAGCTTTAAATGACACATTAAACAAGATGGACTTAATTGATATTTATAGGACATTCCATCTAAAAACAACAGAATACACTTTCTTCTCAAGTATTCATGGAGTATTCTCCAGGATAGACCATATCTTGGGTCACAAATCAAGCCTTGGTAAATTTAAGAAAATTGAAACTGTATCCAGTATCTTTTCTGACCACAATGCTATGAGACTAGATATCAATCACAGGAAAAAAACTGTAAACAATACAAACAGATGGAGGCTAAACAATAAGCTACTAAATAACCAAAAGATCACTGAAGAAATCAAAGAGAAAATCAAAAAATACCTAGAAACAAATGACAATGAAAACACGAAGACCCAAAACCTGTGGGATGCAGCATAAGCAGTTCAAGAGGGAAGTTTATAGCAATACAATCCTACCTCAGGAAACAAGAAAAATCTCAAATAAACAACCTAACCTTACACCTAAAGCAATTAGGGAAAGAAGAACAAAAAAAACCCCAAAGTTAGCAGAAGGAAGGAAATCATAAAGATCAGATCAGAAATAAATGAAAAAGAAATGAAGGAAACAATAGCAAAGATCAATAAAAGTAAAAGCTGGTTCTTTGAGAAGAAAAACAAAATTGATAAACCATTAGCCAGACTCATCAAGAAAAAAAGGGAGAAGACTCAAATCAACAGAATTAGGAATAAAAAAGGAGAAGTAACAACTGACACAGCAGAAATACAAAGGATCATGAGAGAGTACTACAAGCAACTATATGCCAATAAAATGGACAACCTGGAATAAATGGACAAATTCTTAGAAAAACACAACCTTCCAAGACTGAACCAGGAAATAATAGAAAATATGAACAGACCAATCACAGGTAATGAAATTGAAACTGTGATTAAAAATCTTCCAACAAACAAAAGCCCAGGACCAGACGGTTTCACAAGAGAATTCTATCAAACATTTAGAGAAGAGCTAACACCTATCCTTCTCAAACTCTTCCAAAATATAGCAGGGGGAGAAACACTCCTAAACTCATTCTATGAGGCCACCATCACCCTGATACCAAAACCAGACAAAGATATCACAAAAAAAGAAAACTACAGGCCAATATGACTGATGAACAGAGATGCAAAAATCCTCAACAAAATACTAGCAAACAGAATCCAACAGCACATTAAAGGATCATACACCACGGTCAAGTGGGGTTTACCCCAGGGATGCAAGGATTCTTCAATATATGCAAATCAATGAATGTGATACACCATATTAACAAGTTGAAGGATTAAAAACCATATAATAATCTCAATAGATGCAGAAAAAGCTTTTCACAAACTTCAACACCCATTTATGATTAAAAACTCTCCAGAAAGTAGGCATAGAGGGAACCTACCTCAACATAATAAAGCCCATATATGACAAACCCACAGCCAACGTCATTCTCAATGGTGAAAAACTGAAGTCATTTCTTCTAAGATCAGGAACAAGACAAGGTTGGCCACCCTCACCACTATTATTCAACATAGTTTTGGAAGTTTTAGCCATAGCAGTCAGAGAAGAAAAAGAAATAAAAGGAATCCAAATTGGAAAAGAGTAAGTAAAACTGTCACTGTTTGCAGATGACATGATACTATGCATAGAAAATCCTAAAGGTGCCACCAGAAAACTACTAGAGCTAATCAATGAATTTGGTAGAGTAGCAGGATACAAAATTAATGCACAGAAATCTCTTGCATTCCTATACACTAACAATGAAAGATCAGAAGGTAAATTAAGGAAACAATCCTATTCACCATTGCAACAAAAAGAATAAAATACCTAGGAATAACCCTACCTAAGGAGGTAAAAGACCTGTACTCAGAAAACTATAAGACACTGATGAAAGAAATCAAAGGTGACACAAACAGATGGAGAGAGATACCATGTTCTTGGATTGGAAGAATCAATATTGTGAAAATGACTATACTACCCAAAGCAGTCTACAGGTTCAATGCAATCCCTATCAAATTATCAATGGCATTTTTTACAGAACTAGAACAAAAAAATCTTATAATTTGTATGGAGACACAAAAGGCACCAATTAGCCAAAGCAATCTTGAAGAAAAAAAAACGGAGCTGGAGGAATCAGACTCCCTGACTTCAGACTATACTACAAAGCTACAGTAATCAAGACAGTATGGTACTGGCACAAAAACAGAAATATAGATCAATGGAACAGGATAGAAAACACAGAGATAAACACATGCACCTATGGTCAACTCATCTATGACAATGGAGGAAAGGATATACAATGGAGAAAAGACAGTCTCTTCAATGAGTGATTCTGGGAAAAAGGGACAGCTGCATGTAAAAGAATGAAATTAGAACACTCCGTAACACCATACACAAAGATAAACCCAAAATGGATTACAGACCTAAGTGTAAGACCAGGCACTATAAAACTCTTAGAGGAAAACATAGGAAGAACACTCTTTGACACAAATTGCAGCAAGATCTTTTTTGACCCACCTCCTAAAGTAACAGAAATAAAAACAAAAATAAACAAATGGGACCTAATGAAACTTAAAAGCTTTTGCACAGCCAAGGAAACTATAAACAAGACAAAAAGACAACCCTCAGAATGGGAGAAAATATTTGCAAGCGAATCAACAGACAAATGATTTATCTCCAAAATATATGGATAGCTCATGCAGCTCAATATCAAAAAAACAAACAACCCAATCAGAAAATGGGCAGAAGACCTAAATAGACAGATGGCCAAGAGGCACATGAAAAGCTGCTCAACATCACTAATTACTAGAGAAATGCAAATCAAAATTACAATGAGGTATCATCACCTCACACTGGTTAGCTGGGCATCATCATAAAATTACAAACAATAAATGCTGGAGAGGGTGTGGAGAAAAGAGAACCCTCTTGCACCATTGGTGGGAATGTAAATTGATAGAGCCATTAAGGAGAACAGTATGGAGGTTCCTTAAAAAAATAAAAATAGAATTACCATATGACCCAGCAATCCCACTACTGGACATATACCCAGCGAAAACCATAATTCAAAAAGACGCATGCACCCTAATGTTCATTGTAGCACTATTTACAGTAGCCAGGTCACGGAAGAAACCTAAATGCCCATCGACAGATGAATGGATAAAGAAGATGTGGTACATATATACAACGGAATATTACTCAGCCATAAAAAGGAACGAAATTGGGTCACTTGTAGAGATGTGGATGGACCTAGAGACTGTCATACAGAGTGAAGTAAGTCAGAAAGAGAAAAACAAATATCGTATATTAATGCATATATGTGGAATCTAGAAAAATGGTACAGATGAACTGGTTTGCAGGGCAGAAATAGAGACACAGATGTAGAGGACAAACGTATGGACACCAAGGGGGGAAGTCGGTGGGGGGGGGATGAATTGGGAGATTGGGATTGACATAGGTACACTAATATGCATAAAATAGATAACTAAAGGGCTTCCCTGGTGGCGCAGTGGTTGAGAGTCCGCCTGCCGAGGCAGGGGACGCGGGTTCCTGCCCCGGTCCGGGAAGATCCCACATGCTGCGGAGCGGCTGGGCCTGTGAGCCATGGCCGCTGAGCCTGCGCACCCGGAGCCTGTGCTCCACGACGGGAGAGGCCACAACAGTGAAAGGCCCACGTACCAAAAAAAAAAAAAAAAAAAAAGATAACCAAAAAAAAAAAAAAACCCAAACTACTTCTGCAGTTTTCAAAAACAACAAGCATAATTTCTTGGACCCACTTCCTTCCCCACTCTTGTCCTATTTCTCTCCTTCCATCACAGGAAATGTCCTCTTGTCTGTAATTCCCCTCCCTTCTGCCCTCATGCCTCTGAGGAAGCTACCATTGCCAAGGTCGCCGTGACCTCCCTGCTGCTACACGAGGTTCCTCAGGTTTCCACCAGTCTTCTGGCTCTGACCTCCATTGCCACGCTGCAGACCCCACGATTGTATCTCCAGCCCCCATCTCTTCCCTGGACCGCAGATGCGTGTATCCAACTGTCCACTAGGCATCTCTACAAGGATGTGAAACAAGCGCCTTGGGGCCATACGTCTAACATGAAGCTCCTGACCACCCTGTCGACTACAAATTGGTACTTGCCACGGGCACTTGCCATCTCCCTCTACAAGGATTAAATCACGTGCTGCTGCAGCTGCTGACTTTCAACATCCCCTGAAAGGAGTTCAGGGTGGAGAGCAGAAATGAGGCGCTCGGTGCTCTGAGAAAAACTGGCAGAACAGGGCTTCAGATAGTTAAATATTTTCAGGAGAAGATTTAGTGAGCCTAATTTTTGTATTTCCTCATATCTAGAAAAACACTAAATCCTTCATGGTGACGATTGTTCCTCGTGACTAACAGAAACCTTCTGGAAAAAAATATGTGCTTGATTGCATGGACTCCCCCTTTGCCAAAATCACGTACATACTGACCTTCCCCTGACCTCTTCGGTGCAGTTTCTCAGAGCTATCTGAAACGCCGTCCCCCCGGGCCACAGTCCTCCTGTTGCCCCAAATAAAACTTAACTCTCACTCTCACGTTGTGCATTTTTTTAAGTCGACAACTCCCACTGCAGCCCTGTTCTTCCACGGCCACCCCGTCATGAGGCCATCTTCAGAAGCCGCCAGAGTCCCACGCTTCTTTTTTTTTTTTTTATTTTTGCGGTACGCGGGCCTCTCACTGTCGTGGCCTCTCCCATTGCGGAGCACAGGCTCCGGACGCGCAGGCTCAGCGGCCATGGCTCACAGGCCCAGCTGCTCCGCGGCATGTGGGATCTTCCCGGACCGGGGCACGAACCCGTGTCCCCTGCATCGGCAGGCGGATTCCCAACCACTGCGCCACCGGGGAAGCCCAAGTCCCACGCTTCTTGCGGTGACCTCTGCCTCCTCCTCCCTGGCCCGGCTGCCACCTTCCCTCTCTTAGTCCCCACGACAGCTTTCTGACAGGTCTCCTGGCTTCCACCTTGACCAGGAGCCAGAGCGAAACTTCCGGAACATAAATCAGATCATGTTGTTACTTTGCTCAGACCTTCCAATGGTTTCCCATTCTACCCAGAGTGAAAGCCCAAATCTCAACAGCGGCCTCAGCCCGGCCCCGCCTGAGCCACGACCTCTCTGACCTCACCCCCCCACTCACTCCGCCCCAGACGCGGGCTCTGTGGGGTCCCGTGAACCAAGCAGACACTCCAACCTCAGGGCTTTTGCGCCTGCCCTTTCTTCTGCCTGAGCTCTCTGACCCCTGATCCCCCGGAGGGACCCCTGACCTTCACCTCTTAATACAAAGGTCACATTCTCAGGGAGTCTTCTCCGGACACTTTATCTTAAATTGCAGACCTGTCTTCCCTACACTCCCCTGGTCCCTCCCCTGGCACGTGTCACCTTCTAACACACCTTATATGTCACCTTCTGTCTCATTTGTGACCCCAAGATGCCAGCTCCATGGATGCAGGGAGTTCTGTCGGCTGTGCTCACAGCTATGCCTGGCGCGCCTGTGGTAGGGGGAGGGCCTGGGGACTCGGCTTGCACGAGGTGGCAGGGGTGGGGACAGGGCAGCCTTCCTGAGGGTGCAATGCCCACTCTGTCCAGCGGGGGTGTTCATGGCAGCTACAGGTGCCACTGGCCACACTGTGGGAGGCATCCCCAGGGAGCTCACCTGTCCCACTCCTCACCCTAGCCCGGACTCTGGAAGCTCAGGTCCTTCAGGGTCAGCAGTCAGCTCCTCCGCGCACAGCCGGGCACTGGTCACGCTCTGATGCCCACTTCACGTGGAAAAGAACTGCAGGCCACGAGCAGTGCTTCTGTCTCATTCCTCCTGGGGGGTTGGCACCTTTGCCACCTCACGGGGGGGGGGGGAAGAGGATTGGTGAGGTTTCCCCAAGCCCCTGCTGAGCATTCAGGACACAGTCCAGGGCCACAGCCAACGTGCCCAGAGCCCACCTCCTTGCCCTGTAGCTGCCGCTGTCCAATCAGGAGCCACTGCATCTGCCTGGCAGCCAATCCCCAAGGAGCTGACGTCCCAGTGGGGATGCTGAGACTCCCAGGCTGCGCTGGGCTCCTGCACCCCTAGGGGAGGAAGGCTGGCACAGCTGCCCACCCCACCTCCACCCTGGACTGTTCAGAAACCATTTGGCAGCATGACAGGCTCGGAGGGACGAGGGACGGGAGGGGCGGCTGAGAGGGTGTGGCTCGGGGTCCAAGCTGGGAGTCCGAAGGCTGGGTCCCTCCCGTCTCCTGCACGCCCAGCTGGTCTGCGTGTGACCCGGAGCAAACCACCCCGGTTTATACTTGGAGACATAAGCATGGAGCGCTCACAAAGGCCCGTTCATAGTTTCTCATGGGAGCAAAGAGAAGATACGCTCTGAGCCCAAGAGGAAAGATGTTGAGTCAATACTAGCTTTCACCCTTTGCAGGCTGAGCTGAGTGATGACAGGGGACCTAAAAGGCTCCATCTGTGGACACTGTCTTCTCTCCAACTTATTATTTTTAAAACTGTAAAACATCAGAAAAATTGTAAAACACCAGAATAGCAACAAGCCCCTATATACCCTTCATCCTACCCACTGATAATCTGCGTTTGCCTCATTTGCTTGCATGGCATCTCCTCCCTCCCCCTCTCCCCTTCACCTCTTCCCCCTCCCTCTCGCACACACTTTTTTTTCTGAAACATTTGACAGTTGCGATCTCATGCACTTCACACCTCAACACTGCAGCAAGCATTTTCTGAGAGTAAGAACTCTACCTTACATAACTACAACACCGTGATCATATCTAAGGCAATTAATTCAATACCACCTGATATATAGCCTATATTAAAAATTTCCGCCTTCCTCTAAAAACAAGAAAAACCTCAAATAAACAATCCAGGCTACCACCTAAAAGAATTAGAAAAAGAACAGGGACTTCCCTGGAGGTGCTGTGGTTAAGACTCTGCACTCCCAATGCAGGGGGCCCGGATTCGATCCCTGATCAGGGAACTAGATCCCACATGCATGTCGCAACTAAGAGTTCACATGCCGCAAGTAAGGAGCCCATGAGCCGCAACGAAGGAGCCCGCCTGCCGCAAGTAAGACCCGACGCAACCAAATAAATAAATAAATAAATTTTAAAAAGAAAGAAAGGAAAAGAAGAACAAACAAAACCTAAAGTCAGCAGAAGGAAGGAAATAATAAAGATCAGAGAAGAAATAAAATAGAGATTAAAATTTTCCCATTGATTCCAAAAAGATAGTCTATAGTTTAAAAAAATCCAGAATCCATTCCAAAAATAGATGCTATAGCTTAAAAAAACCCACCAGAATCCACTCAAGGTTCACCTAACCCAGCACCCCTCAACTAATCTCCTAATCCAGCACCCCACCCCCCTACCGTTTTTTCATTTTTGTTTTTCATGACATTGGGTTTTTTTTTTGAAAAGTTCAGGCCATTAGTCCTGCTGACTGTCCCACATTTTGCATTTGTCTGACTGCAGCCTGATGATTAGATCTGGTTAAACCTTTTTGGCGAGGTGTGTCCTTCTGGTGCATCAAACCAGGATGCACGCGCGCGTTTGTCCATGACGGGCAAAGCCAGGGCCTGCCACTTGGTTAAGGCAGCTTCCGCCATGGCACGGAGTACTAATTCCTTCCTAATTAACCAGGAACCGCAGGGAGGGCTCTTTGAGGCTGTATGAGAATGCAGTTCCCCTGCAACCTCTCACTGTGTTTTCTCCACTTTAGTTTTCCCAGAAAGGTCACTATGCAGCCTGTCAGGGCTCCGAGGGCAGAGGACACGAGAGGGCAGGAGGCCGAGTTTAAATGGGAAGAAAACACAAAAAACGGATTCCTGGAGTCTTAGGCTGTCATCAGAGCTGCAGCCCCGGCCAGGCCCTGATGCTCAGACTCTCAGGGACTGACCAAAGGCCCCACGGGGCCTCTATGTGACTCTGGGGCCTGGGATTGGCCCTGAGACTCGGGCTGGCGGTCTTCTGGAAAAGTGGACCCATGACATGATTTTAAACATGGACAAGCACATTTATACACACAGAGGGAAAGCCCCAGAATAAACCAGATGCACTGTGCAAAATGTCCAGGGTCACAGCAGACCACGGTGAGGCGCCCTTGACCAGGACACACGAGCTCGCGCTCTCTCTCTTTAAGCCTCAGTCTTCTCATCTGCAAAATGGGGGCCTGGCCTACATGAGCCTCAATTTCTCTGTTGGAGCTAAGAATAAATGATTATATTATTCTGGGAGCTAATGTGCCTGGGGGTGTCCAGTTCGGATCTGCAAGTGGCGCTCTCTCTCTCTTCCTCTCCCTCTTTCTCCCTCTTTCTCTGATCCCTTCAGCCTCAGCATTAAAGATGGAATCTGTAGCCTCTCAGAGTTGATGAGAGCTACTGGCACGAGATGGGAAGGATTCAGTGCATCCAGGCGAGAGAAGAAAAGGAATTCACAGCTAAGCCAAGAAACCACACAGAAAAGTCAGACCGAGCCCACGAGTCCAGGGACACACAGTGATAGGAGATGCTTTCTGAGCGAGCCTGCTTGGGGGACCACCTGTTCTGGCTCCTCAGACGTGCTGGTTGGTGAGCTGCCATCTGATTTGCATAGAAGGAGGGTATGAGGGTCTAGGAGATTGAATCATCGGTCCCCATTCCTGGCTCCTTCCGTATCCATGTCCTTTGCTGAGTGACTCTGCCACCTCCCCCCAACGTGCACGCATGCATACGACACCCACCCCGCCTCCACACACACACAAACACACTCTTGGGCCAATGTGGAGCGAGCAGAATGACGATATGCCAGCTCCAGCCACAGGAGACTTGCCCTGGAGCCCCTGCCATCATCAAGGATGAACCTGCTCCAGACACACCCCCCGCTGGTCCGAAGAGGCCGAGCTCACACGCTAGAGCCACCCGGCCCGGCCCGGGCATCACCCATTGACCTGAGACGTGGAGCCAGCAGACCCACGAATGCAGACAAACGAGCCTCTCTGTGGCCTGCCACCAGGACTGTTACGCAGAAGGTGAATGGAGTTTTAACTTTAGCACTGCTGGGAGCCGTTCTGCTGTGTTTTAATATTCAGGGTCATTCTCGTTATATTAAATTAAACTCCAGCGGGAGGCCGGGAGCTACTTCCGGTTACTGGAAAAGGATGCCCCAGCTGTCCCTTTACCGTAGGTTCTGGAGCACAAAACTTGGGTGATGGGAACCTTCATGTAGTGAGAGTTCATGTGAAGCTAGCCCTTTGAGCTCGGGAGAGGGTAACTGTTTCTAAATCGAAACCTTGCCGGGTCGACACCCGTTTCCATCTTCTTCTGGGGCTTGGTGGATGACACAATTCCCCCCTCTTTGGGTGACCCAGGAGACCACTCCAGGTGGTGGGGAGGGGTTCAGATCTAGCCCTTGGTTTGCATCGTAACTCTGCCATTTATTGGTGTCTGACCTTGGGCAAATCTCCCAACCTTCCAAAGTGTCAGTTTCTCCACCTGTGAAATGGGAGGGTAACAGGAGTCCCGGAGGAGCTGATGTGCTACCAGGTGGGGGTGTGCAGTGATGGCCACGGAGGCTGGAATCCGCTCGTGCCGGCGCTGGAGGAGGGAAGGTGCTGCCCGAGGCCTGGGAGTGCCTCTCGGAAAGTCCGCGATCACAACTCCTTCCTGAACGTTTGCACCGCGGGCCAAAGGCAGGTGAGGTCACTCTTGCACAGAGGCATCTGCCCCAGAGGCAGCCTTCTCCCAGGCAGTGGTCCTGCCTTCCAGAAAATCACTTTTCAGGGTCCTCAGACTCACTGCAACCTCTCCTTTTCCCATGCTGCTTCTCTCCCCTGCTCTCAGAAGTCTTCTCATCTTCTCCAGCTCCCCAGAAAAAGGCTCATTGCTTACGGAGGTGGCCAGCCATGCACAGGTATGACTCGCTGTCACGGGGGGCCCTCTGGGGCTGCATCCTCATTCTGGATCATCCTGGAAGCTCAAAGCTTCCCGAAGGCTTGGCCCTAGATCGCTGAGGTCTTAAGAACAATGAGACTGTATGAGTCGTCTGCTGCCACCTGACAAGGGTTGGCGGCTTACAGCAACAGATATTACTCACACAGTTTTGGAGTCAGGAATCCGGGACTGACTTGGCTGGGTGGTCTGGCTCAGGGTCTCTCCTGTGGGCAGGATGTCAGCTGAGGCCACCATCTCATCTCAATGCTCCTTGTCTTTGCTTTTTGCTGCACCGTGCGTCTTGTGGGATCTTAGTTCCCCAGCCAGGGATTGAACTCAGGACCTGGGCAGTGAGACCGTGGAGTACTAGCCACTGGGCTGCCAGGGAATTCCCCCGAAGGCTCCTCTTCTTAGGTGTCTCCTGCACAAGGCTGTGCGCAGTGGGCCTCAGTTCTGTACTCCTTGGGTCTCTCAGGCCGAGGCAGTTTGCTTCCCCCAGAGCAAGGGATGGAGAGAGAGAAGCTGCTGTGGCTTTCTTTATTGGTCACAAAGACCAACCCTAATACGATGGAGTGGGTGAGGACCAAGAGGCGGGGCCGCTGGAGACCATCTTGAAGGTCACTCTGCTGTGACACCAGTTATGGACTGTTCCTCACCTTCACCCCGTCCCCACTTGCCCTGAGACCACAGGGATGTCGGCTCCTCCAGGGCAGGGGCTTTGCCTCTCCTGCTCACTGACGTGTCCCAGCAGCGCCAGGCACATGGCCGATGCTCCGTGAGCTCTGACTGAGGGACCGGGGCGGAGACGCTTACAGCACGTGGGTGTGACAGGCGTGTGAAGGGCGTTGGGTGATCTCCCCGGAAGCGTCAGGAACCAGGGCTAGGACTTAAGCAGCTGCTTCTCAAACTGATGTTACTTTGCATGTTGCTTCTCGAACCCTGTAAATCCCTTCTGCCAAAGCCCTGAGGTATGGCTCTGACTGTGACACGGCATGAAACCACTGCCCTTTATGGGCCCAAAGCCTGTGGGAGCCACGGCGGCCACAGGGTGCCTCAAAAAGAGACAGGAAGAGGTGTAACTGCTCAAAACCACACACATCCGGAAGGGCGCTTGTGTAACACCCGCTTCCGCTCTCTCCCAGAGGCCAGGAGCTCCGAGACAGGAGCCAACTCTTCTCCTGTGAGTAAGGTGGGTGGCAAAGAGCGAGAGCTGCTGAACCTGCGTGCACTTGGGGTGTCCGTTCTGCCCGTGGAGTCATCTTGGAGGACAAACAGAGAGGCCCAATTGCCGGAAGGGGCTGGAGGCCAACACTCACACTCCCAAACAGTACCACCCAGATCTCGCTCAGATTCAGAGGGAGCTGGGGGCGGGGAGAACGGGCAATCGTTACTGGGGGCTGGGGGTCACGGCCAGGACCCCCCCCCCGCCCCGCCCTGCTGCTCTTGGCCAATGAGAACCTCAGTCTCTCCTCTAAACTCCTGAGGCTTGAGCCGGCGGGACGAGCGGCACAGGGACCCCTCCCCAACCCAACACTAAAAAGCACGGACCTCACGTGGTCAGACCACGGTGGAAACATCTGGACCAGCCACAGAGCCCACGGCAAGACTGCCCGATAGGGCGTCTGTTCACGTGTCTAACTGATGCCCCATTAAGAATTCCTTATAAAGATCACAGACTGGAAGTTTCAGTCTTTTCAAAGCAACCTTCAAGCACCTGTTCCCTGATACGAACGAGTCAACCAACACAGAGCCGTGGCTGGACGGCTCAAATTGAATTGATTCCACAGCAAAAAAAAATATCAAATCCCAACTCTCCCAAAGCAACGGTGGAAGGCCTTTCCCCTGGTACAGCCCACCAAGATCCTCACCATGGCTTAGGCGCCTACTGGCTGGGCGCCTTCCGATCGAGGGGAAGCCTCGCTGTGGCTCCTGGTTACGTCAGGGCTGCGCACAGTGATGGTGGCGGGGGGAGGGGTGGCCTGCTGGGGTCAGCAGCTGAAGGCCCCCAGTCATGGGGACAACCACCTCCCCTCCCTGAGAGGAATGGAGGCTTGGCTCACGGGGTGGAGGGGCCTCGTCCCCTGGCCATGGCTCCCCCATCTCCATCTGCATCCCGGTGACCACAGGTGGAAGGGTGTGGTCACCGAAATCTGGCCAGAGGGGCCTCAGTGCTCTACAGACCACGTGAGCTGCAGCGGGTCAGGGCAAGACGCAGGAAACAGAAGCCCACATGCGCTCCGGAATCTCCGTAATCTTCCCCAGGGGCCCAGGCCACAGGCCTCCCTGCGGTCATTCATTCAGCAAACGTTAGAGCGCTCCTGTCCCAGCCCGGGAAGCTCACAACCTCCTCCCCGTGCGCCGCCCTGGTCTCCCGCGGTGACCACAGCCTGCACCAGTATCCTGCTGGGGCCCAGAGTGGAGAGGACAGCAAGGTTGGGGAGGGAGGCAGCAAGAAGCTGGGCTTTTCCGGGCCGGGAGGGAGCCCCTTAGGCATCAGGGAGCCCACCCCTGCCCCCCCACCCACGTGGTGACCATGGGCCGCCCTTCCCGGACAGAACTGCAGGGTGGGGAAGGGATTCAAGGGGTCCTCGGCCACCCTCCCCTATGCATGCGGGATCTTAGCTCCCCAACCAAGGATCGGACATGCACCTCTCCCTCATGCCCCATTGGGCATGCCCGCCAGGGAGGTCCTCGTTTTGTTTTCAAGGCGGGGACCCTCACTCCTTCCGCCCGTGAAACTACTTTGCACTCAGAGATGGAACCCAGGCTGGGGGCTCCTGGGAGACAGCGGATGGGCAGGAACCTCTACCAGAGCCTGTTGGGCCCCTTGACAGCTGGGCCCTCACCCCCAGGCTGGACAGCTGGGCCCTCACCCCCCAGGCTGGACAGAGGTGGCCCTGCTGCACTCTTGATCTCCGGGCAGCTCCTTGCCCTAGGGATGAAAGCAGAAGCCAGCAGCCCCGGAGGCAGAGCTGTGTCAGATGCCTCCTCTGAGTGCCACCCGCTGCGCCCCCCTCGCCCGCCACCCAGCAGTCACTGGGTCACGGGAGGCCTGCCGGTCCCCTTCAGGGAGGATGCCTGCAGCCTCTGTGCCAGCCAGCCACGTGGGCTCGGCCTGGGTCCGGCAGGGCATCTACAGGGGTGGCTGCAGCCAGTCCTGCGGGGGCACAGGGCCTAGGGGGCTGCTGGCCTGATGAACCCTGGACGTCAGGGGAGCACCCAATCCCTGCAGAGGGAGCCAGGGTCCCATCCCCTCAAGCACAAAACCCATCCTGGGAAGCAGGGTGCCCGAAATGCCCTGGGTACCTGCTCCTGGGTCAGAACAGCCAGAGACAAGACCATCCTGGTGTGTACGAGGTGGAAGGTGAACACCGCAGGACCACGGGGCCGAGCAGGAAGCCGGCGGCAGCGAGCGACAACGCGGGGGACGCTCAGCTAGCCAGGGCCCCGGCGAGACAGGGTGTGGCCTCTAGTCGCAGGCGTGCCCCGAGGAGGGCCCCAGACACCCCGGCCTTCCTGACAGTGCAGCAGCTGCCCTGGGCGGCAGGGTGGGGGGAGCCCTTTCTGGGGGAGGGGGAGGGGACAGACACACAGCCACCAGCTAGTTCTGGGGATGTTACAGTTCCTGCTTATCGGCGCCGGCTCTGTGCCCGGGCTGGGCTACGCACCTTTTACCCACGTCCCCTCATTTGATTGTCCCCCCAGTCCTGGGGGGGCTACTGCTGCTCCCCCCACTCCATCGATGATGACCCTGAGAGTCAGAGGTCAGGCCTATGGCTAGGATTTGAACCCAGGGCTGGGCCGATTCCAGAGCTGTGCTCTGAGGTGGGCACTGCTAGGATGCCCCCCAACTGGACGGTGACCCGGGGCAGGGCTGTGTCCCTCACTCATGTCCCATTCCCAGTCCCGCCACCGCGCCAGGACATAGCAGGTGGAAGCAGATGACGCGGTGGTGGGGGGCCTGGGAGGACGGGTGAGGGGGGGCTCCCTCCTCCCTGGGGAGGAGGTTTTACCCACAGTTCCAGGGAGCGGGGTGGGCACGGGGCTCTGAGGCTGCAGTGGGAGTAGCCGCCGTGGGCCCCCGGCGGGGTTAAGACACAGATGGGGCGGTGGGGAAAAGAAAGAGGAGAGAGAAGGGAGAAGTAAACAGTTTGGGGCGCTCTGGAGCATCTCATAAATGATTGAAGACAGCAGCTGTCGGGGGGTGAGAAGGAGGGGGCCGGAGAGCAAAGGGACAACGGGAAAAAGAGAGGCCCTGTGGGGGGGGTCGGGAGGAGAGTCCCCACGGCTGACCCCCCCGCACACAGCCCTTGCTGTCTTTAACCTTCTTAGACGAGGGCACTTTTATACACGGCAATCAAGGCCCGTGAATACTAAATGCTACCCAAGGCCACAGGCCCATCAGTGGCAGAGCTGGAACGGGAACCAGGTACGTCTGGCTCCAGATTGGGACTCTTTCCTCCACCTGCCCTGGAGCCCCCTTGGGCCTGACTCTGGACAGGTACCCTCTGCTGCCCACCAGCACGGAGGAGACCCTGTGGGTCCACAAGGCACACTTAACTCACTGCTCTTACACACCTCCCGGCAGCAGGTAGAAGTTGGACATTTCAAACTAACGCCTGTAACTTCGCGAGCCGCTTGGCGCTGTTGGTCACCGTGAGTCAGGTCTCAAATCGCCACTTCACTCCTGGCCCCTAAGAGTAAATCGTATTTCTTCAAGTATCTGCCAACGCTTTTTCAAGAAGTTCCTTTGGACTGGAGGGCAGGCAACCACTGAATGCTGGGCTGTGAAGTTAGGGGTGCTTCCTTTGGACGAGGGGCAGCTTCCCTTCCGCGTGGACGCATCTGAGCCATAGATTTAAGCTGGATCAATAAACATGACAGACAGCTGCTGAGTGGCCCAACTGCCGCCCACATGCCCCACCTCCTGAATCATCTTCCAGCTAGTGTGGCCTGGGACACGGTCTATCAGCAGGGTCCTGGGGTGGGGGGAGGGGCATCCAGGGAATTTTGCTTTCCTCGTGGAAAGGGACAGAATCTTCTGGAATGTTCCTCATGGAGGAGTCTGTCTCCATTTTCAGCAGAAGGAGTGGTGCGGGTGGAGGTCTCTCAGGCTGGATCGGGGGCAGGAGGTGGTACCTCAGAGGCCTGTGTGGGGTGGCCCGCAGCCAGTAGTCTTGTACTGTCCCCCCAGCTCGACCACAGAACACGATCGCATGCCAGGCTGGTCTTGAGACCACTTAAAGTTACCTCCTGGTAAGTGCGGACCTCATAGGGATTCTAGCTGTTTCCACAACTTACGGAGGAAGTTCTGAACAGATCTGCCTCAAGGTAACTCACATTCCTTTGGGCCGGGACCTGTCCCCGGAGTGTAGGCGGAGGACGGGGTTCGTGCATCCTAGACACTCCCAGTGTGCGGAGCAGAGAGCGGGGTCCAGGGCTCCAGAGACACACAGCTCCCTCTGCAAAACCCCCATGGGGAACTCTAAGCAAGTGAGGCCTCTGGGGATGACCGAAGTGATGAAACATGTCCTTTATCATGTTTTTTTTTTTTTTTTTTTTTTTTGCGGTACGGGGGCCTCTCACTGTCGTGGCTTCTCCCGTTGCGGAGCACAGGCTCCGGACGCGCAGGCTCAGTGGCCATGGCTCACGGGCCCAGCCGCTCATGTGGGATGAGGGATCCCATGTGGGCATGTGGGATCCTCCCGGACCGGGGCACGAACCTGCGTCCACTGCATCGGCAGGCGGACTCTCAACCACTGCGCCACCAGGGAAGCCCTTTCATGTTGATTTTAAATCAGCATCCTTGTAACTTCTACCCACAGGGCCCACCTCTGTTCCCCGGCCTGGGAACTAAGGATGGTTTTCACGTTTTTTAAGTGGTTGGAAGAAAAACAAAAGAAGAATATTTCATGGGACGTAAAAATTATAAAAAATTCAAATTTCAGTGTCATCAATACTGCTTCACTGGTACAGAGCCATGCTCATGTACTGTTGGGCCTCCATAACAAAACGCCACAGATGGGGTGGGGGAGGACTTCAATGACAGACATTTTTCTCAAAGTTCTAGAGGGTGGAAGTCCGAGATCCAGGTGCTGGCGGATTCAGTGTCAGTGAGCACTTCTTCCTGGCTTGAGGACGGCTACCTTCTCCCCGTGTCCTCACAGGCAGAGAACGAGCTTGCTCTGGTCTCTTCCTCTTCTTATAAAGGCACCAACCCATCATGGGACCCCACCCTCAGGACCTCATCTAAACCCAATCACCTCCCAAAGGCAAACGGCATCCCACTGGGAGTTAGGGCTTCAACATATGAATTTGGGGGACACAAACATTCGGGCCAGAACACTCATTCATGTATCGGCCACGACTGCTTTCACGCCACGTGGCAGCACTGAGGAGTTGGGATAGAGGCTGCACTGCCTGAAAGGCTAAAACAATTATTCTCTGACCCTCTGTAGAAAAGGTTTGCGGATCCCTGTTCTAGGAGTTACCTCGGCCTCTAGAAGGCTACACCTCCGTCCTGGAGCAACAGGGGCTTCAGGCACACAGTCTCTGGAGCAACAGGCCTCTGCTGCTGGACCCCGCCTCTGCCCCCGTGAGCCCACACCTGTTTCCTGGGCCCAAGTCTCGGCCGTTGCCTCTCTTCGAGTGGTGCCTCAGTTAAGTGAGGGCACTGCACGGAGCACTCTGCCTGGGCCCCATGCGCACTCTTGGTCACTGTCATTCTGTTCATCTCCTGCATTCAGGTGTAGCTTGCGTGGTTTGGTGACTTTCAAGCCAACCCTGGGATTCCGTTGAGAGTTTTCAGCGTATGAGATCACAACCTCCTCTCCGGGGACTGGACAGTAATCCAGTTTAATAACTGATAGCCAGAAGCAGATCCATTTCAAAGGCGGCGTGATCTGTAACATTTTGCAGCCCCGTTCAAAACCTCGCTTGGGGAGGGGGGGAGGCAAACGCAGGAGGTGTGTTTGTCAACGCTGGTGCCTGGACGGGCCACACGTCACATTCCGGGGGGATTCACCATTGGTAGGCGCTCAGCTCCGCGTCCTGCAGTGCCCATCCTGGTCACGTCATGGGTGAGGGGTCTCCCAGAGCCTTCGTAGAAATGCAAACCTTCATGGTTGAAAAGCTCCTTTTTTTTTTTCCCTGGGGGACACCTCCCGGGTGACATGTTATGCAAATTTTCCAAGTGTCCCGGACAGGCCACGTGCAAAAGCCTAATCAAATCCACAACGAGCCTCCATGGTCTGTCCCAAGGGCCCTCTCTCTCCCAGCGGTGTGGAGGTTTCAAAGGGCTCCACAGTGACTCATGGAAGCCGAGTGGCCCTGAGGACATCGCAGGAAAGGGGACCCCTAAGAGGGCTTCTATAACCCTGCCCAGTGGGGTCCCACCTGCTCTTCCCCCTCAGATGTCTGGGGAACAGAGCAGGGAGGGTGGCCCGCAGGTGGGGCCCGGGGGTTTCCTGCGGCTGTTAACCTGCGGGGGTCTGAGGTTAATCACGTGACTCAAACGTGCCTGCCCCAAAGATGTTGCCTGCACAAGAGAAAGCTAGTTACTGTGGAATCTTATTATTATTTTAAAAAATCTCTAAAGCCCCGCATCAACACCAGCAAACCAAACCACCACCAGACAAACCCCCCCATCACTGGTAGGTGTCTTTTGATGGATAGGATACCTCCCTAGGATGCTGGAGCACCTGATGAAAGGTATCTCTGGTGGGGACCGCAAACCTCTGGTGGGTGCAGCCAGGGGCCGGGGGTGGATACGTGGGCTTTGGGAGTCTCTGCCACGTGAAAACAGCCAGAGACAATTTGTGAATGAAAGGGTGTGGCTGTGTTCCAGTAAAACTCTGTTGAGCAAAGCAGGTCGTGGGCTGGATGTGGCCCTCAGGCCATAGTTTGCAGAACTTTGATCTCTGACATTAAAAAAAAGGTGACATCCACTGAAATTAAGACAGAAGTGTGGGTCCTTATGATGTCCACAGCACTCACAACTCTGCTCTGTCCTTTCGTGGGGACACTCCCGTCAGGAAGGGGACCCCCTCAGGTCCAAGATGACTCCCATGCTGCCTGCTGGCTGAGCCCCTGACCCCGTTGCTCAGCGGGGGTGCCGGGAGGGAGAAGGCACAGAGGTCCCATGTGCCCTGAATCCTCATTCACCTGCTAGTCATTCTGATTTATCATCGGACCGCAGGCCTGATTAATCCGCTCCTAGTAAACATGTAAAGCCGCCCCCCCAGCCGCTCGCTGGGGACAGCTGGCCACGGTCGCAGGCTGCCTGCCGCCGCTGACGCCATACTATTTTTGGTTACTCTTTCTGTCTCATTTAGTTTTGATACGAGTTGCTCATACAGACTGTATGTTCTCTTTCTTGCTCCTGCACTGAGATGAAATAAGCATAGTATTTTTAAACCCAGCTCGTGGGGCCTCAGCGCAGCACCTGGAAAGCGCCGTCCAAGGTGGGCCACCTGGCCTCAGGCTGCGGCCCACAGCCTTGCCTCACCCTCGTGGACACGGTGACCCATCAGTCCTGGGGAGACACTGGGCCTTCAGGGTCCTGCAATGACACTGGGCTTTCAGTGGCTGGGGGTCCAGGACATCTGAGTGCCCTCTGAGTGGCAGGGAGGGACGAGGCACCAGACACCCACCTGAGCAGCATCTCTGGCCTCATCCCTGGGTGGGGACCAGTCCAAGCTGCTGGTGACTGAGTGCAGAGGTGTGATGTGCTGGGATAAAGGCTTTCACGTGCACTCACTCACTTAGCCTTCATCCCACACCCTGTGAAGTTGGTACTGCTTATTACCAACCACTGGTGCTGGCTGGGGAAACGGAGGCTCAGAGCGGTTCCGTTGGCCTGGCCACGCCCCCGCGCAGCCCTGAGAGTCCCTCCTCTGAACCACAGCCCTGCGCTGCCACGGGCAGAGAGGGAACAACCAAAAGCCTCCTCCCAACAGGGGTGAGACAACCGTGCTCTCCAGGATGAGAGTGGCTGGGATGGGGGGTGGGCAAAGGCCGGGGGGCGTCTCCTTAAGAGACCAGCAACGATGCAGGTGCGAGCCGGGGAGGCCTGGGCCAGGGTGGGCTGGCAGCTGCTGGAGCCGGGAGGTGGAGACCAAAGACCGGCTGGCGGGTGGATGTGGGGTGCTGGGGGAAGACAGGGGAGCAGGGTGACCCCCCCCCCAGCTCCTGACATGGGGGAAGTGGTGGGTGCAGCAGGTTGGGGGAGCCTGGAGCCTGGTGGCGGCTGCGTCCAGTCCGAGGGGCCTGTGGGACCCCACGTGGGGGGCTGGGGTCTTCCTCTGGGCTCCTCCCCTCTCTCCTGCCACAGAGCCTTGGCAGGTGCCGTCCCTCTGCCCGGGACGCTCTTCCTTTGTGTCCCTGCTCAGATGTCACTTCTCCAGAGAGGTCGTTCTGGAAAGCCCTCTCCAATGTCCTGTCCATCAGAGCAGCACGTGCATTTCCTGCAGAGCTTGTACCCCAACCTGTGGTGACTCCACCCGGCTGTCCCCCTGACCAGATGGTGAGCTCAGAGGGCAGCCACTGGGTTGGTCTCATTCCCTGCGGAATCCCTCGTGCCGGGACGGGGCGATTGCTGAACGCACGCAGGCAAGTCACGCCTGCTCTGCATGGCTCGCGTGCTCCTTCTTCCTGCAGCTCAGCACCTCCTCCACGGGGTTTCACGGTGGAGGGTGCAGTTCGCAGAGGCCCAGGTCAGGATCTCAGGCTATCACTGGACTGACAGGCTCTACCAGGTCTGGAGTCCTCGACCAGGATGATCCCTGGTTCATAACACAAGGACAGAGCCAGGCATCTCAAGGGCATGTGTGCACAGGCATAGAGCACGTGTACATGCATGTGTGAACATGCACATGCACTCACACACCACCTTTACCATCTCCATGACCTTCACCTCCATGACCTTCACCTCCATGACCTTCACCTCCATCACTTCTACCACCTCTAGCACCTCCACAACCTCCACTTCTATCATGCCCTCCACCTTCACCCCAGGCTGGCTCTTCTTCCCCCAAGCACTGCTGCTTTGGAGTCTTCCCCCCCGAACGACCCTCTGAGCTTCAGTTCTCACCTCCATGCCCACGAGCCCCACGGCTGCACCGTCAGCACCCCTGGCCTGAGCCCCAGGTTCAGACTCTGTTGGCCGCATCCACATAGCTGCCCCTGGAACACTCCCTCTCCTGCCCATCTCCACTGCCAGCCTCGGGTCGACCACCTGTCCCCAGAGTCCCATTCCTCTTTCTCCACCGCAGATCCATCAGGCCACGCCTTCACTGGCTGCCCAGGGCCTTCAGTCTCAGGCCCAGTACCTGGGCTTGGTCTGCAGAACCATTCCCAGCCAGGCCTGACTACTTCTGCAGGCTGCTTCCCACACGCCTGCCTGACTCTCTTCCCACACACCTGGCCTTGGGCACGCTGGTCTGCCTCGTTCCCTCATGCTCCTGTACCTGTGGCAGCCCCTGCCCTTGCTCCTTCTGTGCCCCACCCTGGGGCGGGTGCCGTGTCTCCCCATCCGCTGGGGACGTCACCAACCTCAGGGTCCAATGCAGTGGTTGCTTCCCCGTCCTGCACGGGTCACCCCACACTATTTGCAGTGGTTACCCCCGGGGCGGCAATAGCGGGGAGGGTGTCGGCACGTTCCGTGACTAACACCTCTACCGTCCGAATCTTCTGAACTACTCCGCTAAAGCCCTAAGAAGCAAAGAGCTGGGGCAGGTCTACTCGACTCCAAAGCCAACACTCTTAACGCCCCCTCATGCCATTTTGTCCCAGGCTCCCATGATGATTTCTGGAGAAGAATGCTCCCTGCCGCTTTCTGGTTTAAATCTTTGACACTCGAATGCCAGCCCAGCCTCTGGGCACCCTCATCCCCAATAAAGCCTCCCCCTCTTGCCTAAATCCAGCTGGGGGACACATGGGGCTGATGTCCCCCACCCCACCCCGGCTTTTCTACCTCTTTCATTCACCGGAGCGGGGACGAGGAAGGACTCGTCAATTTGCCCTCAGAACGTGAATAACCCTGGACCAGGCATTCCACCTGTGAACAGGGGGAATGGGGATGATCGGAGGGGGAGGGGCAGGCAAAACACCCTCCAATTCCCAGAAAACAAGCCGGTGGCTCATTCTGGAATCCCCAAGACAGGGATTTTCAAAGTCTGTGTGTCCTGGTCACACCTGAGATAGTTCTCGAGTCTAATATTTATCTACTTATTTTTCCAGTTATCTTTGAATTATGACAAGTAATGCTGGCTTTCCCTTACTTGCAGGAATGGCAAGTTTCATTTCAAAATAAGCTTATTTAAGAAAAACGTTTAACCAGCTGAAAGAGAAATGCAAACTCTGAGACAGGTCTGGCTGTGTGCACGTATGACTCAGAGCATCAGATGGAAGGCCAAGGACTGGAGTGTGGAAATACTTGCCCAAGACAGAGAGACAGACAGACAGAGACAGAGAGACAGACGCATCTGAGTGCAGGAGGGGGGGTGCTTCCTGAAACCCACAGCCTCAGAGTCTCATCCCCAGAAATCCCAGGAGAAGGCATGTAGACTCCACTGCAGAACCACAGGGCAAAAGTGAGTTCCAGGTGGTCATGCAGTTCTCTCTTTTCTTTAAAACTAAGTTTCCTCCCCTTTTGTGAAAGCATGTCAGAGTTCCTCCAATTACAGGAAGTTTATCAAGAGAATCTAGGGAGAGACCAGAACCCTGGCAGGATGTAGCGTTCCAGGCCAGCCCCGGAGAGCAGCTCTGATGAGGGTCTGGGTGGGCGGACGTGCCTCGGAAAGGGGGTGTGTATGCACGCACGCACACATAGCCCACAGGTGTGCACACAGGCACACACACGCACGCACGCACACACAGGCCCACTCTACCCATCGGCCAAGCAGCCCGAGGTCTGCGGCCGCTCGTGTTCCCCAGGAGATGCTGGGGAAGGCCTCTCCTCCCTCAGGCCGGAAGCTCCGCCCCAGGTCAGGCCAGAAGGGTGGCCGGAGCTTCCCGTGTGTGGGAGGACTTGCAAGCTCACGGCCCGCGTGCCAGGTGGTTGCAGGCCAGCCCCGGGGAGCCTCCCGCTGCTCCGAAAAGCAGATGCTCCACAGAGCAGGTGAAGATGAAGGACCCAGGATCCCCCCCGGGTACGGGGGGTGGTGGCTAGAAGGACTTGAGAGCCATCTGGGCGACCCAAGCGTCCAGCCAGAGCACATCTCAGACATGACTCAGAGAGTGTGTCCCACACCTTTGGGGTAGGCTGAGGGGCTGTGCCCGCCCCTCCCTCCCCTGGGATGAAGTGCACCCAGGGGTGCTTTTCCTCCCTCTGGGGCCTGGCTGTGCCCACTTCCTGCCTCAGTGGATGCTCCCAGAGCCATGGGCGGGGCTGTCTCCCTGGGAGGAGCCGGGCCCCCATCAAGGCAACAGGCATCTCCTCACCCAGCGCTCCAGGCCTGAATGCCCCACGTGCACCAGCCCCTCTGTGGAGGCTGAGGGTCAGGGGGCCACACACAGCGTGAGAACTGGCTGGGGGTGTGCCGTGGGACAGAGCTGTGTCGCCCACACTCCACAGCCCCAGCTCTCTTTTCACACCGAGAGCGTTTCTCGCCTGTTCTGGTATCTGGACCTTGTCCCTCAGAGGGGAGAGGTTCTTAAAGATAAAGAACAGCGGAACCAGAGCGACCTGTCCCCAGTGCTGACCAGTGTCAGGGGGACAAGGGGGGCTTCCTGCTGCAGGATCGGGACTCGGCTGACTGCCCGTGAGGGCCTTTCCCTTACGAAACCCAAGCCCTGTCCTTCACGCCAAATAGAAGACAAGCTGCAGGTCTTAATGGCCCACCTCCAGGATTCCCTCCCCACTGGCGCCGGTGAGGGGGGTCTAGGTGAGGCAGCGGCTCCCGGCCCCCCACACTCACCAGCTCCCTGGGGGGCGGTCGTGCAATCCCAGAGGACTCCAGGCAGCACCCACGGGCGGCACTGAGTCCGGGACACCCTGCGGTCAGCATGCCTGCGGCATCTCCAGCCCCTCGGCCGCGGCTGCAGCGCCGCGAGTACCTGGCTGGGGCGTCAGAGACAGAACCTCTGCATCCGCCTCTGAGCGTGATAACCAATGAGCCGAGGGACTGCGGGAGGGGGAGGGGAGGGGGAGGTCCGAGCACGCGCTTCCCCTCCCCCTTAAGTGGTCCTGGTTTTCCCCACTCCTTGGGGGGCATCCGCAGTAAGAGGGACAGAGAAATGCCGCATCTCCTATCA
This sequence comes from Pseudorca crassidens, assembly GCF_039906515.1. Lineage (NCBI taxonomy): Eukaryota > Metazoa > Chordata > Mammalia > Artiodactyla > Delphinidae > Pseudorca > Pseudorca crassidens. The sequence continues at coordinate 4,192,142 of NC_090297.1, read as the reverse complement.
GAGCCGGACCGAGGTCTTTTGAACTGAGCCACGGTGGGAAGAAAACACAGAGTTTGGGGGGCGGGGGCGGGGAGGAAGAAGCACCCCTTGCCAGTGATTAGGGCTGTGACCCCATGACGATTCAAAGCCTGACTCGGCAGCTGACACAGGAGGGAGCAGAGACGGCCCAGCTCTCGGCAGATGGCACGTGGAGGGAGCAGCTCCAAGCGGCTTCCTTTGGCCCGGGCAGGGGGGTGGGTTTTAACCGCTTACCCCCCAGGCTGGGAGCAGGAGGGAGATGCCGGCACCCTGGTGTCCCCCAGACAGGCAGCCTCAGAGTCCGTCTCTCTAGTCCAAGTGGACACGTTGGCGCCCCCTTGTGCCACCAAGCAGTCCCTGGACACTCGGCCCTCCCCCAGGGCTGGTGGGGTCTCTTCCTCTCTGGAGCCTTGGACAGCCCACACCCCGAGGGGCCCTCCAAGCAGGGTGCCGGGCAGGGAGGACCTGGGGAGCCGTGGGTGTTCCCATCTTGCCCGCTGCTACGAGTTTCTGCAGTAACACTGGGGGGCTGGTGGTGGGCCATGGGCACGGGGGCCACCTACTTCTGGCCAGCCCCGTGCAGGGGCCTCTGGTCACTGTGTCCAGCCAGGCCCCTCCCCTGTAGACGGCACAGCGCCTGGCACAGCACAAGGCTGACTGTCCGCAGCTGATCCCCCAAACGCCGCGTGATCGCGTACACGGTGGTGCGGGACCCCTGGGCTTTACGGGCATTTCAGCGGTGACCCTTGGAAGAAGTTGAGCGACAGACCTAAAGGCTGTAGCACAAACCCGTCCCTCCCCGGGCGAGGCACAGGCTGGCATCCTGAAAACGGGGTCCTATCTGAGCACCTCCCACCTGCCCTCGATGGGACACGCCGCGCTGTCTCACCTGCTCACCTTGTCACCCACAGGTGAGCTCCATGAAGCCTCCCCAGGCTGCTGGGCCCACCACTCTGAGGCCAGGAAGGGGGCTCTGCCCTCTAAGTACGCTGGCAGGTATGGCCGGGGTGACCCCATACTGGACCCCACTCCTCACTGCGGGCCCCGGCTCCGGGTGTAACTGCTGGCTTTCCAGAGAGGGGGTCCGACTCGACCCAGCTCGACCCCAGGTCCACACCCCATACTCCCACTCTTACCCCTTAGCCAGTAACACCCAACATGCAGTTCCTGCCAAGGGGGAAGAATCAGCAGACCAGAAAGAAAGCCATAGGAGCTTCTGGAGGGGACCCTGGGGGTGGTGGTGGGGAATCAATGGCGGAAACCTGCTGTGGTGGCTCAAATTGTGCCCCCCGCACCCCAAACATATGTCAGAGTCCCGGTCCCTGGTATTAGTGAACAGGACCTTACGAGGCAAAAGGGTCTTTGCAGATGTAATTAAGGTCGGGTCATCCTGGATCGGGGTGGACCCTACATCCAATGACAGGTTTCCCTAAAAGAGGAAAAGACACAGATGCAGGGAAGGAGGCATCGTGATGGAGGCAGAGACTGGGGTGATGTGTCCCCCTTTGCTGGGGGGGGCCTGTGTCCCCAGCCCTGGTTCAGTTCCACACCTTGAGGGGAGCGGCAGTTTGCAGGGAAATTTCTGCAGCCCTCGTTGCATTAGCATTTGTGAACAGGCTCCTGGGGCCCTCCCCACTCCCCAGGGGACTGTAAGAATAAATAACAAATGATTTCAAAGCGGATCACGCTGCTGGTACCACACGACAGAGGCATGAAAGATTAATATCTTGCCCATGCAGCACTACGCTAGCGATTGGAAAGCCAGCTTTATTCCACCTCATCCATTAAAGGCTCTGCTGAATTAAAAGAGATGCAAAAGAAAGCCATCAGGCACTGTGCCTTTGCAATCATATAATTAACAGGGAAAAAAAAATGCGTTTTTAAATGAAAATACTCATTGCAGGTGAGGTTGCGAAGAAGATACTCCAGTGAGACGTTGCTGCTTCGGGGATGCGTGGCACAATCTTTTGGGAAAGTAATTGGGCAATAGATCCATAGCTTGGGATCCAGAAATCCTACTTATATAATGTAACCTAACCGTCCAAGAGAGGAAATAATCTTAGGTGCACACCCGTGTTCAAGACAGCATTATTGGGAAGAGTGAAAGAATGCTAAATCCCTAAGGAGATCATGTTTCAGTGAATTTCGGGGAAAACAATAGGCTATAACTCGGTCACTGGCAGTGACATCTCCCTGTTTGGGAAAGTCTCCGGCAGTGATGTGAGTGGGGGAAGAGGGGAGTCCCACGATTCTGCAGGCGGGAGGGGAAAGCATACAGGAGAGTGGGGAGGGGTCCCGCCTCCCAACCGCACTCTTCCTGCCTCAGACTCAGCGACCCCCTTCTGGTGGGAGGGTCTGCGTAAATGAGGCAGGGAAAGAAAGGATCCAGTGGGGCTCTGCCAGCACTGAGCTGAGGGCTGGGCCGGACCTTTATGCGGTTTCCTCTTACCAGGAATCCTGGCGACCCCAGCCCAGGGGCGAGGCCAAGTGTGAGCATCCACCCCGTTAACAAGGCGACATGGGGCCCAGGGTCCTCTGCTGGCTGTGTGACCTGAGGTCAAGCATGGAAGCTGTTCTCACCCACGAAGCACCTACTCCTGGGGTGGCTGGAGGGTTAAGAGTAAATGCTTGGAAGGTTTCAGCAAGAGCCTGACAGCAGATCCCAGACCAATGGCGGCTGCTGATACAAATAATGATAGGACAGCAGTTATCCTACCCCTCCTCACACCCGCCATCAACGTCATCACTGTTGGCATGACCAGCATGATCGTTGCCCTCATCATCACCACCATCACCATCACCACCACCACCAGCATCATGTGAACTGCCTGCCTCCTTCCTGCTGTGGGGCAAAGGCTTTCAGCCGTCCAGCCTCCTTCCTGGAGGTCCCCTGCTCCCATGGAAACCTGCTCACGGGACCATGGCCTTCTCTGCCTGCCGCTTGGGACCACTCAATCTGGATGCCCTGGGACGGCTTCTGCAGTTAGAAGGAATTAACTTCGCATAATTAAGTGGCTCTGCTATAAACACATGAACGTGGCTGCTGGGCACTGAGCACGCAGTCTGTTCGGGGAGGCTGCCGGGCTGCAGGACACAGCCCATCTGTCCAGATGCCAGGTGGCTGGGAGCCTGTGGCCGCCAGCCTACGATGCCCGCCCCCGCACTGGAGCTGCCTCAGCACACAGGCTCTGAGCACCGGGCTGTGTCTTGCCCTCAGCTGCAGGGGTGCATCCTCGCTGACTGCCATCTTTGGCTGGATGCCAGGCCGCAGAGGCCACGGCCGCTCTGCCCTCCCTGGGGCATTGCCTGTTGTTCGGAGTGTGGCAGGATTGTGCCCTGGGGATAAGATACTTTGCGGAGAATCTGTCAGTGGGGTGGCCAGCCTGGGGAGATGGAATAAGGGAGCCCACGGTGGGGACGGCCACTGCCTGCTTCCAGGGAGCCCAGGCTTGGTCCCACGGCTTCAGCTCAAGGATCCAAAGCTCACCAGGTAGCTCCTCCAAGCAGGGCCTCTGAAGGTTCCTGGGGTGGACGAGTGGACCGAAGGGGAGGCGGGAGACCTGTCCTGCCTGCAGGCAGCACCAGGGCCGGTGCTAGGACTTCATTCCTGGAGTGGAGCCTCACACAGAAAGGATGAGTGGAGGATTGCCAGGACGGTAACATCACCTCTTTGCAGCTCCGAGCCCTTGACATCAATGCTGTGAGGGGATGGGAGGCAAGGGCAGCCGTCCGACGCTTGCGAAGCGCTGGCTCAAAGGACCGTGGGCTCTTGGAAGTTGGGGAAATCAGCCTGGGTCAGGCTAGTGTTCCTCGGGCCTAAAGGGAGGGTGACAGGCCTAGTGGTCCTGCCTCTGCACCAGCAGTATTCACCCACATGTACAGGGAAATAAGCATCCCTCCAGAGGACCAAGCATGGGCCGTCTGGCTTAGGAAGTGGGGAGGCCTGGGTTGAGGGATGCGGGAGCACCCCGAAAATGGTCTGATGTACGGAGGAGGTCCCAGGGAGGATTTGGCACAAGGTTTGGTTCTTGCCCAGGGGTTTCCCTTCTCTGATCATCCCGAGTCAGGTGGCAGCCACTAGCCTGTAGGCCAGGGTGCCCCATCCGTTCCCAGCTCCGCAGAGGGCGGCTCCAGCTTGCGGGGGTGGGTGGGCCTTACACGAGCTGTTTCCTACCCTGTTCTACCTTCTGGGAGAGTCCATCGTTCCTGATCGTTGCTGAGAGGCTGCTTCTGCCACGCGCCTGCCCAAGGGCTGAGATGGGGGTACAGAGGTGACGGGACAGACGCACCCCGTCCTTATGGGGCACACGCTCTAGGAGGGACCGGATGTCAGCAGCAAAGACCATCCTGGAGCGTCGCTCAGAGAGACCTACAGGATGTTGGTGAGGGCTGCTCAGGGAGTGAACACAGGCTGGCAGTCAGAGAGCTGCGTGGCGGCCCCAAGCTGCCAGCAAGTGTGATTCCTCCCCGAGCCCCAGTTTCCCTCTCCTCAAGACAAACAGGCTGCACCACATGCGTCAAAGAGTAAGAAGCCTGAAGGGACTTTCCTGAGGACTGTTGGCTGGAGGAGCCCAGGGACCCCAGCCCCACAGTAATAAACGAAATAAAGCCCCATAATACTTCAAATGCCTGCGGCTTGGGGGCTGCTCTAGAGACCAGGGGTTCTGCCTGAACCTGGGAGCAAGTGTCCTCTCGTCCCCTCAAGGGATTGGGGAAGGGTCCCCTGAGCTGTGCCCTCTCCCCCTGAACTGGGGCCCTTTTTGTTTTCAGAGCTTTGGGTGACTGTTTGGGGCTGCACCCGCTGCCGCCTCGCCTGCTGTTCGCAAAGGCTGCTACCCAGGGGCCCACGTGGCTGTACCATGGGTCCCCACCAGGGCCTCCCAGCAGGTGGCTGGGAGCCTCCGGCAGTTCCCCACGGTTACCATGGTTACCAGGCTGGGGGAGGGTGGGGAGAAACCCTGTCCTCCGCATCCCTCCCAGTGGTACCCCAGTGGGCTTTGTCAGAACCTTCCAGCCCTGGGTGAGGCAGAGCGTGAGGGCCCAGCTGGGCACACAGGCTCCGTGTGTGTTTTGGGGGGAGCTGTGGTAATCACGGTAGCTGGAGCAGCTCAGGGCTCCCGAGGGAACCACGGGCACGGGACAGGGCTGGGGGCCTTGAGGGACCTGGTCAGCTTCCTTTCCCCCGTTCTGGATGCGTGACCCAGCTTAGCCCCACAGGTGAGCCTCATCTGTCCGTTTGCTCTTGCCAAGGACGTGGGATGCCTGGAATAGGGATTGCAAATTCCAGCACAACATCGTCCCCCTTCTGCATGGACACAGGTGCTCTGACTCCCAGCAGCAGGGGATGCCTCCCCGTTTACACCCTCCTGTGTCCTGGTCAGGATACATCTTTCTTCTAAAGATGAGCAGCCCTGAGATCTCTCCTCACTTAGCCCGGCGTCCCTCTCCTGAGGTCCCCCCAATACCCCAGGCCATCTCTCACCTTCTGGCACAGCTCTTCCTGCCCAGAAGACCGCCCTGTCCCTTCTCCCTTTGTCACCCAACACAGAGCCACACCGGCTCCCTTCCCGACCACGTGGGATGCACACTGCCCCGTCCTGCCTGCTGGGCCTGCAGACAATTCCGTTGTCGCCCGAGTGGCACCTCCGTGGGCTGGAGCCCGTGTCTCCTCCCCCACCGACGGTGGCCTCGTCTACCCCCCTGCTTCTCGGGTCAGTGAAGGAAGGGGTGACGTGCAGCATGGCCACACCTGCACAAAGCCAGAGCAGGAGCAGGGTCGCTCCTACAATCAACGACCGTCCCTCGAGTTGCGACATCAGGCCCAGGGTGGCCGATGAGTCTCATCTGAACAGGCTCTTTATTTAGGACGTGGGTCCACATTTACCCATAGGAGCTGCCCCACGAGCCGTCAGAGGCCTTTCCCAAACCCATCCATCGGGGTGAAGAGGGAGTATGGCAGCCTCCCCAGTAGCATCCCTGGAGCCTCTGATGTGTCCTGGGCAGGACGTGGGCAGGTATAAGCAGGGAGGCGTCCCCAGCGCCTGTGCCCCTACAGAAAGGGAGCGATGTTTTGCTGGGATTTGCAATCCCTATTCCGGGCATCCCATGATCTTGGCAAGAGCAAAGGGACAGTGATGGCTCCGGGCAGCCTAAGCTGGGTGACTAAAAACCTTCTCCTCAGTGAGAGGCAAAGGCAACGCTCCCCAGGGGGGTGAGGGAGCCACTGAGCAGAGGTGGGGGCTCACGAGAGGGGGAGGGGAGATGCCACAGGTTCAGTCCCAAGTGACAGGCTGGCTCCCGGGAGGGATGCCCACTTCCGTCACACGGGGCAGGTGCTCAGAGAGTCAGCATCCTGACCAAAGCTCATTCCAGGAGCACTGGGGCACCACTAACACCAGCATCTCCCCACCCCCGGCAGGATTGAAGCTCGATTCGGGATCCGAAGCTGACAAAAGCGTAGCAGGTCGCCCAGTAGCACAGGGGCTTCCTACGTTACACAGTGTTGAAGAAGCCCCAGGAAGCCTTGCTCACCAGAGCTTCCAACGATCAAGGCGTGTTTCCTTGGGTGCTGCTTTACGAAGTGGAAATGGGAAAGTTTATGACAGACTGGGGAGTGTTTCTCAAAGTGTGGACTTGGAGCCCTGGGCCAGTGGCTGCTGAGCTGCACCAGGACCCACAGGGGCTGTTTTCAGGCACTGCCCCCTGTGACTCCGATGTGTGCCCCGGGGCTCAGGACTGCCTGGCACCACTGAGGCCACTGCAGTCTCCGCATTCTTATCCTCTGCAGCTGCATCATATGCAGAGCCGCCCATGAAGCTGGAAGGATGAGCCCCGCAGTTCACAGGGGACCCCAGAAGTGTCCCCATAAGGGCAGGACACAGAATCACGCACCATGGAGACGGAGGAGGCAGCCGATGGACCCGGTTAACCAGGAAAGTGACTTTTCTTCCCACCCACCTGCTAACCCCGGGAGCACGCCCCCTCTCGCCTCCCTTCCTTCTTTCACTGTCACATTTCTCAAGGGCCATTTAGGCAGCAGAGTGCAAAGGTCGGGGGGCAGGCGCTGGCACCCGACAGCCGGGGTTCAGATCTTGACTCCTCGATAGTGCCCTGTGGCCTGAGGATAGGCACCTCAGCTTTCAGTGACTGTTTCTGCACCAATAAAATGCGGGCAATGGCAGCTCCTTGAATTGAAGGAGTGGACACAGAACAGGGCAAAGACGTGGCATGTGCACCTGTTATGGGGGGGCAGCTGTTGCCTCCCCTCTTGGCAGAGACTGTGGCCCCAGCAGCGTGGGGCCCACCTGATGCAGCGGACACCTGCCCCCACCTTCTATCTCCCTCTCTGACTGGGCTCCAGGATAACCCAGGGTTTCCTCCTGTCTTGACCTTCACCTTCCCTCTCAAATCCTGCACTCACGGCCACTCCCTGGGCTCCGTCTTCTGCCCCCTTTACTCTTGGCCCCACCTCCTGGGTGACCTTGTCCACTGCCAAGGCTGTGACTGGTGGGGGGCTGGCAATCACCTCTGGCTTGAACCCTGTTTGAACCCATGGCTGTCCCTCTCGATGCCCACAGCCATGATTGGCCGAGGCAAAGACCTTGGACCCAACGAGGCAGGGTCAGCAGGATGTAGCCCGAGCAGACCCAGCGATGAAAAGGGGACCTGGGGCTCCCCTTACTGCCCGCATCTCACTGCCACCCGGCTCCACGGCAGCTCTGCTGTGACGCTCTCCTGCCTACTCATTCTACTCATCTGCTCGAGACACACTTGCGGGGTCCCACTCTGTGAGCAACGCTGGGCCTACAGCAGCACACAACACAGATAACAGTCTCTCTTTAGGATGACACGCGATCTCCCCTGCCATCACACATGGTCCTCACCCCACACTGCAGACACATCTGCCTCCTTCATCCCGGTGTGGACATGTCACTGCTGGCTCCAAAACCCCCAGGGGTCTGACGGCTGGTCTCCCAGATCTCAGTTCCTGCTCCCCCTCAACGACTCCCATATTCATGTCCCACCTGTGCTCCCCCTGGGCCTCGGCCACTGTCCAAACCCCTGGTCCTCCCTCCGGGGCCTGGCCTGTGCAGGGCTCTCTCCAGGCAGTCCTTTCCCAGTTTTGCTATCACAACCCTGTCTTCTTTCAGGGTCTGGGTCAACTATCAAGCCCGCCTGCCCCCCATCTCTCCTCTATCAGCAGAGGCTTCTCTGATGGTTCCTGGTCTGTGGTTGGGTTAGGTGGGTCTTGCTCACCCTTGGCCTTTCAAATGTCTGCTGCAGAGGGCTTTCCCAGTCGGCGGTAGTTATAGGTTTGAAACAATGCTTAAATTCTAATTTACTTTTTAATGCGTGGATTCTTTAGAACTTCCTTGTGCTAGTTATTTCTGAGTCTCCTCCATCCAGACGGGGCAGGAAGGGCACTGTTTCCAGAGAGACCCTGCCACCGCAGAGCACTCGGGAAGGCAAGGTTCCTGGGCAGACTTCTAGCTCCTTCTGCCCTGGGCTGTATTTGACAGCTTGTGGACATCAGGTTGCAGTTCACTCTGAGAGATCGTAAAGCCGCTGAAGGATGGAAAATGAAAACATGCTGTGCTGCAGAGGGTGGGCGTGCCTGGGGTGGGGCTCTGCAGCCCCCACGGGCTACTGTACAGGGGGGTAGGCGGGGAGACGGATGCCCTGCAGGCTTGCGCACCCGGCCCTCCAGGAGGCCTGGGGTTGGGAGGACAGGGCAAGCCGTGTCCCTCCACTCACTGGGAGGCCATGATCTTCAGAGACAGCAACAGGCTCCCCCCAGCCCCCTTCCTCCACGAAAGCCGCCAGCTGGATTCTCCCAGGCTGTTCCCCAGGAGCACCCAGCCCCTCTGAGGAGCCCCACGTGGGCTCATGAAATGACTCAGAAGGGGACCCCTGGGCTCCAGGTAGAGCGAAGGTTTGTGCTCAGTCTATGACTGGACACAGAGGCTGGGAAGCTGACGGAGTGCCCGCCCCGTGCCAGGGACTGTCCATATGCCTCTACTTGCCTCATTTCACCAATCCCGAAAAAGGGAGACCCAAGTACAGGGCCAAGCGGCTGGGAGAGTAAGAACCGGACGTTCAGAGAGCTAGTTCTCCGCTGGGGGCCACGGGCCAAGACCCCAGACAGAGGGCCCTGCGGACGAGACCCAGTGTCTACGGGACCCAAGAAGTCGCTCGCTTACTGGGGAAACTAGCACGACGACGAACGGTTTGCCGGTTTGTTTTGAAGCCAGGGCAGGGATCTGAGCAGGAGAAGCATACACTTGGCTTTCAACCGTTGAGCTGGATGGCGGCTCTCAGCCACTCAGCAGCTGGAGCTCAAGATCAAGACCACGTTAGGCGGGGAAAACCCCCGAAGAGGGCTCAGGACCCTGGTGGGGAAAAGCTCCCTGCCGGGTCTGCAGCACAGGTGTGAGGCTGAGGGACCGTCCCCAGCCCATCTCCGCTCTTCCCCCTTTCCCAGTCCTAGTTAATCTGTACCCTGTGTGGCATTAAGACAGTCAGTTCTGCAAGAGCCTGTGTGCTGGAGCTAGAGGGAGGAGAGGCTGACTGCAACGAGGAAGTTCAAGGGAGGCAGGCAGGTGCCAGGGATGTGGGTGAAATAGGATGAGGCGCACATACAAGCCTGTGGATACCGGGTCTCCAGGGCTAACCACCTGGCCACTTGGTGGAGTAGGGGGTGACCTCCTGAGACCCTGTCCTCTGTGCTATGAGTTAGAAAGCGTGCGGGTGCAGGGCACACTTCAGCTGGGGGGGCCGGGCCCAGAGTGCATCCCTCAGTGTAGAGGGAGAGGAAGGCTAGCCCCGTTTTAGCCCCGCGGGATGTGGCAAAGGGTAAGAAGACCCAGCATCTGCTCAAGGCCACTCGGACAGGGAGACTCATGTTCTCGCCAAGCCCAGGCCGGAGAGAAAGCTTGAAGCGCCCCCCGCCCCCACCCAGTGACCCGATGACCTGTTGGGTGATGTTCCCACCTGGCCCCTTGTGTGTTTTCTCCTGGGGAGGCCCTGTCCCTTTTTCTCCTCTGTACTGGCTGAGCCAAGGACCACATTTCCTCCGAGTCACCCCAAAGAAAGGGGGGGGCACGCTGTGGGTGGAGGGCTGAGCATGCTGGACTTCCCATCATGAGAAAGGCAGCTTCCACGTCCCTTGGGAGCTGGGATTGAACCTGACCCTCCTGCACTTTGGAGGGGACGCATCTCTGGGGTGTAAGGATTTCCTGCACTTGCTGATGGGCTGGAGGGGGCCTGGTGCAGTGGGAACAGAACCCAGGAGGCCGGGTCCCTCTCACCACCGCTCTGTGCCTGTTTCCCATCCAGGCTAAGCAGCCTCCCTCGCAGGGCTGTTCAGGGTTATTTACAAGGACCCGCAGCGAAGCAAGGTCAAGGTACAGAGTCCTTCTTCTTCCCTTTCATCTCACCCGGCGGCTCGGCCCCTTGCCATCTCTTTGATGACATCTTTGGAACCACAGGGCCCTGGCTCTGAGGAACTGCCAGGCCGGGCAGGACGCTGTCACCGAGAACTCTCTGTGGTTGGTAGCATCTCCCACCCCTGACAGCCCCAGTGACTCAGACGCAGCCGGGGTGCTGTTTCCTCCACGTGTGTCAGCACCATCTCACAAGGGCGTCCTGAAGGGTGGCTAGAGCTGGTGGCTGGCATGTTCCCGGGGTGCTGGTTTCCTCCAAGGGCAGTACCAAGGAAGTGACCTGGCTCAGACTGGTGGGAGGTACGGGGCCTGAGGCGGCTCACCTGAGTGACCTTGGAGGAGTCTCTGACTTTGCCAAGGCTTCCCTTGTGTCTTCCAAAGGGGAAGATGCCCAACCCCTTGTAGCTCTAGCGTGCTCGCCTCTATGAGGCAGGCTCCCTGGCTGCGGAAAGGGGAGAGGAGGGGTCTCTGGCCCTGGACACCTTCAGAGACGGTCCTCCCCGAATGCTGCCTGCAGTGTCACTGTTCTGCCTATCATTCAGGGACTCCAGGAAATGGCTCTGGCTCTGGGACCTTTGGTGAAGCAAAGGTCATGGAGAAGTGAAGGTCAAGGACTAGATACACGCTCCTTCTAGCCAGAGTCCTGGGAAACCACACACGTTCGTTCCCCTGGATTCCAGCAGTGGAGGAGGCCTTCCTTTGCCACATGCGTGCTGCCCAGTTGCCATGGGCCCATCACCGACAAACAGGAAAGTCTAGAGGAGGCTGCCTCCCTTACCGGAAACTGTCAAACCAAAACTTGTGCCACTCACTTCCTCCTGAATCATTTGGGGTTTAGAAGATCATTGAAAAAGGAAAGAAAGCCAGCCCCATGGTGTGAAGCTTCTCAATCCGCCCCACCCCGGAGCTTGCTCACCCCTCCATCCCCCAGAGCCTCGGCCTGTGACCCTCGCCAGACGAGCAGTAGTGCCTCCCCCAGAGCCTCGGCCTGTGACCCTCGCCAGACGAGCAGTAGTGTCGGTCTTGCCACACCTCCCGTGTGCCACTGCTTTCACGCCCATTCATTCCCGTCCAGGCGCCACGTCCAGACCCAAAGGGTTTGAGCAGGAGACCCAGTTTCGCAGTGCTCGTGATCCTCCCTCCCCCTGTGCCCTGGTTCAGTCCCCACACTGTCCGCTGGCACAGCACAAAGAGGCACAAAGAACGGGACCTCGGTTTTGTAGGGGAGCTTCCAGCAGGCTGCTTTCGAGGTAGGAACGTGCTGCAGCCTGAACACCCTCGATGTCATGGAGGCCAGGGGTGGGCATGGAGAGTGTTCCTGATGGACAGGACCCCGGGAGCCAATGCCCTCTGGGCCCCCGTTGTGATGGCACAGGGGAAGGACCCCAAGAACCACACACAAGCCTGGGGTCTGCAGGTAGATGCAAACGCCAAGTAACAGTCAGGAGGGCAGGTGCCGCTCTCCACACTCAGGTCCCCAAACCCTGCAACGTGGGGCCTGAATGCGGTTTTGTGTGCAGAGCAGGAGGTTGCTCCTGGCATTGGGAGGCGGAAGGCGTTTGTGAGGGGGAGGAGAAGTTGCAGAGAAAGAAGAAATCCTGAAAGGACAGGCAGTGGGACAGCTGTGGCCTGGACTTGGTGTTCTTCCTCCCGGATGTGGATGTATTAATTTCCATAAATGCTAATAGCTCATTTCCCCAAGAGCTATTACTTATGTCATCTCCCCTTGGATGCATTTCAACACAGGGCAGACAAGTGAAAGAGAAGAAAGGGCAGCCCCCCACTGGTGAGTTCCCATTCCCCAACCCTGTCCCCACCAGGCAGCTCAGGACTGTTCTAAGGTGGCCCCTCTAACTGCAGGGTCAAGACCCCCCTGCCTACGGCCCCACAACCAGGTCCCTATCATGCCAGGAGGCAAAGAAAGTTACCAACCCCAAAAATGCTGAATCACAAAGTAAGCTGAGTAGGAAAGTGGGGGTGGGGTGGGAAGGGAGCCGGTGGCTAGGGGGGAAGGCAGGAAAGGGTGCTAAGGGGCTTCTCACCTGGAGCCCCCCAGGCCGCTCTAGACAAAGCGTAGACCCTAAAGGAGCCCCCAGACAAATGCCAGGAGGAGCAGAGCCAGGGTAGGCTGCCTGGGTGGGAGGGTGGGAAGGTGGGCAGGTACAGGACTGCTACTGCAGCAGGAAGCGGTGCAGCAGCTGGGTCTCTGCGTCCTGCGTCCTGCAGGAGCAGGTAGGGGAGGTGGGGAGCGAAGAGAAGCTGAAGAGGGGGCAGGGGTATAGGGACCGGGGTGGGGTGGGGTGTGTAGGCAGCCAGATGAACTGGTGCAGGAGGGGAACGCCAAGGTCCTGGGGAGCAAGGCAAGGTGCAGAGAGGGCGCCCGCGGGGAGAGATGTAGCGATTGGGAGCAGAACGGGTGGGAAGATGGGGCCAGGGACCTGGAAGGAAAGGCAGGAGCAACAAGGAGAGAGATGGGGGGGATCGGTCCAGGAGCGCTCCGATGGGGCTGCGCTGAAAGGGGGATGGGGGAGGGGAGGCGAGGCTGCGGGAAAAGGAGGGGGCAGAGACGGGACGAGGGGAAGGATGAAGTTTGGGGCAGGGGTCGGGCATGGGAGCTAAAAGGTCGGGCGGGTTGGCAGATAGGGCAGGCAAGGGAGGACAGGATGGGGGCAGGGAGATGATGGAGAAGGAGGCGAGCCGGCTGGAGAGGAGGTGAGGACGGAGGCGGGCGCGGGGACGCGCTGGGGGAAAGGAGATGGAGAGTCAGCGCGGGCCTCGCGGGTACCCGCCGCCGCTTTCCCGGCGCACGGCCGTCTACTGCGCGGACAGCCGGGGTCTCCCCCTGCACTCACCTGGGGGCTCCAGCTCCGGATCCTCTGCCCCGCTCCGGATCTTCCTTCCCGCCCTGTCCCTGCGACTTTAGCGCCCCCGAATCCCACTAGCTCCACCAGGTTCCGCCCGCAGCATCTTCACCTCGTGGGACGCCCGGGGCCACGCCTCTTCCAGCTTCTCATTGGCTGATATTCACGCCAGTCACATTCCTATTGGCAGAGGGATCGCCGACCATGCAAATCAGAACGGGCCCGCCGCCGCGCCTATTGGCTGGCGCTCCCGGAGCGGAGCCCCTGGATTTGGGCTCTGATTGGTCCCACGGTGCTGCTGACGCGAAGGTCGGGGTGCGGGTTCTTTCCCTTCCGAGACTCCTCGGGCGGGTGACAGCGGGCCGGGTGCCCCTCGGCCGGTCCTCGGACCGCAAGGCCTGCGGCTCCGGTGGGCACTGGCCGGCCGCCGGGCCTCTGGATCCGTCCGAGGGGCACATCCTCGAAAGCTTGGGGCTCGACGCCCCGGGGCGGGTGTGGCAGCTGCAGGCCCGTCTCCTAGGTAACGTTGCCCGCCGCCGGCGGAACCACGTTGGCTGGCTCCGCGGGGGAGGTTGGACGCAGCCCAGAGGCGCGGGGGCCGCCGAGCGGGTCAGGGCCTCGGGCCCGGGGTTGGGGTGATCCGTTTGTCTTTCCCCGGGGCCCGGTACCTGCGGGGCGCGGCGGTCGGGCGGGCGCGAGGCTGTGCCCGTGTCGGTCGCACCTCTTTCCCCCCGCCGTGACACTTGGTGCGGCCGGAGCCACAGGCTTCGGGGACTTCTTGGGGCTCAACCTCAGTACTCTGCCCCTAGACCCTGCGCCCCCTTGCAGCCCTCCAGCTTAAGGCGAGCGCGGTGCCGCCGGCCTGGGCTGTGCTGAGACCGCGGCGTTGGCCCTCCCCTTTTCCCCGTCGGACCCCTGCCGGGGACCCCTGCTTTGCCTGTCCCCACTGGGTTCCTGTCCCCCGCTGGCCCTGCCGACCCGTCCCAGCGCTGCCGCCCAGTGGAGATCTGGAGAATCCCTGGCCCTCGCAAGAGTCCCTGCCTTGATAGCCCTGCCTGCCTACGGCCTCCCCTGCAGCTGCTTCCACCTTCCCCTCCGCTGTCCAGCCCACCGACCTCCTGACCGCCTCCGAGCACCCCACCTGGGCCCTTCTCGAGACCCCAGTGCTCGGTCTCCTGCTCGCTTCTTCAGACTCAGAGGCCCCACCTTTGCATCCCTCTTCCATGCCTGCCTCCCTAGAAGACAGATGCCTTATCAGACCCGGTCCTGCCTTCGGTGTTGCACTGTGTCACTTGGGTTGAAGCATACGGAGGAAGTCTGGCCTCCCAAGCTTGTGTAGTTGGAAAAGGTGTCCTTTAGATGATGGTGGATAGTCGCCCCCAGTTCCCGCCCAGGTCTTCATCACAGCTCACTACACCCTCCGGTCCTCTGATTTTCAGAGGTCACAGCCACCTCCTTTGTGTGCTAACTTGCATCCTGTCTTTCTGCCTCTCTCCAGATACATTCCTCGAGGGCAGGACGGTTTCTCCAGGGCCTGGCACGTGGTAGGTACTCAAAGACTATTCCTTGAATGAGGAATTCCAGGCAGTGCTTAAGCAGACCTCTACTTACTCTCAAAAAAGCTCCCCAAAGCTTTCAGGTCTCAGGCATTCCAGATTTTGTTCACTTCTGGGAGGGAAGCTTCCCTGTGACCGGGCAGCTCCTGCGGTTCCTGCTCCTCCCTTGCCTTGGTGAACCACTGCTTGTGAGACATCAACCCAGCCTAGCACTTCGGCGCCCGGATTCCCTCCTCTTCTCTACCCTCCCTCCCCCGCCAAAGAAAGGAGTCTGGATCAGGCTTGTCTCCTGTGTGCTGCTCCCACTCGCCCCCTTGTTCTTTTAAATTTTATTTTATTATTATTTTTTTATACAGCAGGTTCTTAATTAGTCTATTTTATACATATTAGTGTGTATACGTCAATCCCAATCTCCCAATTCATCCCACCATCCCCCCACCCTGCCCCTGCTTTCCCCCCTTGGTGTCCATACGTTTGTCCTCTACATCTGTGTCTCTATTTCTGCTTTGCAAACCGGTTCATCTGTACCATTTTTCTAGATTCCACAGATATGCATTAATATACGATATTTGTTTTTCTCTTTCTGACTTACTTCACTCTGTATGACGGTCTCTGGGTCCATCCACGTCTCTACAAGTAACCCAATTTTGTTCCTTTTTATGGCTGAGTAATATTCCATTGTATATATGTACCACATCTTCTCTATCATTTTGTCTGTTGATGGGCATTTAGGTTGCTTCCATGACCTGGGTATTGTAAACAGTGCTGCAATGAACATCGGGGTGCATGTGTCTTTTTGAATTATGGTTTTCTCTGGGTACATGCCCAGTAGTGGGATTGCTGGGTCATGTGGTAGTTCTATTTTTAGTTTTTTAAGGAACCTCCTTACTGTTCTCCATAGTGGCTGTTTCAATTTACATTCCCACCAGCAGTGCAAGAGGGTTGCCTTTTCTCCACAACCTCTCCAGCATTTGTTGTTTGTAGATTTTCTGATGATGCCCATTCTAACCGATGTGAGGTGATACCTCATTGTAGTTTTGGTTTGCATTTCTCTAATAATTAGTGATGTTGAGCAGCTTTTCATGTGCCTCTTGGCCATCTGTATGTCTTCGGAAAAATGTCTGTTTAGGTGTTCTGCCCATTTCTTGATTGGATTGTTTGTTTTTTTTTAATACTGAGCTGCATGAGTTCTTTATCTGTTTTGGAGATTAATCGTTTGTCTGTTGATTCGTTTGCAAATATTTTCTCCCATTCTGAGGGTTGTCTTTTCATCTTGTTTATTGTTTCCTTTGCTGGGCAAAAGCTTTTAAGTTTCATGAGGTCCCATTTGTTTATTTTTGTTTTTATTTCCATTACTCTAGGAGGTGGGTCAAAAAGATCTTGCTGTGATTTATGTCAGAGGGTGTCCTTTCTATGTTTTCCTCTAAGAATTTTATAGTGTCCAGTCTTACATTTAGGTCTTTAATCCATTTTGAGTTTATTTTTGTGTATGGTGTTAGGGAGTGTTCTAATTTCATTCTTTTACATGTAGCTGGCCAGTTTTCCCAGCATCATTTATTGAAGAGACTGTCTTTTCTCCATTGTATATCCTTGCCTCCGTTGTCATAGATTAGTTGAGCATAGGTGCGTGAGTTTATTTCTGGGTTTTCTATCCAGTTCCATCGATCTGTATTTCTGTTTTTGTGCCAGTACCATATTGTCTTCATTACTGCAGCTTTGTAGTATAGTCTGAAGTCACGGAGTCTGATTCCTCCAGCTCCATGTTTTTTCCCTCAAGATTGCTTTGGCTATTTGGGGTCTTTTGTGTCTCCATAAAAATTTTAAGATTTTTTTCTAGTTCTGTAAAAAAGGCCACTGATAATTTGATAGGGATTGCATTGAATCTGTAGATTACTTTGGGTAGTATAGTCATTTTCACAGTATTGATTCTTCCAATCCAAGAGCATGGTATATCTCTCCATCTGTTTGTGTCATCTTTGATTTCTTTCATTAGTGTTTTATAGTTTTCTGAGTACAGATCTTTTACCTCCTTAGGTAGGTTTATTCCTAGGTATTTTATTGTTTTTGTTGCAATGGTGAATGGGATTGTTTCCTTAATTTCTCTTTCTGATCTTTCATTGTTAGTGTATGGGATGCAAGGGACTTCTGTGCATTAATATTGTATCCTGCAACTTTACCAAATTCCTTGATTGGCTCTAGTAGTTTTCTGGTGGCACCTTTAGGATTATCTATGTATAGTGTCATGTCATTTGCAGACAGTGACAGTTTTACTTCTTCTTTTCCAATTTGTATTCCTTTCATTTCTTTTGCTTCTCTGATTGCCGTGACTAGGACTTCCAATATTATGTTGAATAACAGTGACGAGAGTGGACATCCTTGTCTTGTTCCTGATCTTAGATAAAGGCTTTCAGTTTGTCACCATTGAGAGTGATGTTTGCTGTGGGTTTGTCGTATATGGCCTTTATTACGTTGAGGTAGTTTCCCTCTATGCCCACTTTCTGGAGAGTTTTTTTTATCATAAATGGGTGTTGAATTTTGTCAAAAGCTTTTTCCACAGCTTTTGAGATGATCAAATGGTTTTTATTCCTCAGTTTGTTAATATGGTGTATCATATTGATTGATTTGCATATATTGAAGAATTCTTGCATCCCTGGGATAAATCCCATTTGATCATGGTGTATGATCCTTTAAATGTGCTGTTGGATTCTGTTTGCTAGTATTTTGTTGAGGATTTTTGCATCTATATTCATCAGTGATATTGGTCTGTAATTTTCTTTTTTTGTAGTATCTTTGTCTGGTTTTGGTATCAGGGTGATGGTGGCCTCGTAGAATGAGTTTGGGAGTGTTCCTTCTTCTGCGATTTTTTGGAAGAGTTTGAGAAGGATAGGCGTTAGCTCTTCTGTAAATGTTTGATAGAATTCACCTGTGAAGCCATCTGGTCCTGGACTTTTGTTTGTTGGAAGATTTTTAATCACAGTTTCAATTTTATTACTTGTGATTGGTCTGTTCATATTTTCTATTTCTACCTGGTTCAGTCTTGGAAGGTTGTACCTTTCTAAGAATTTGTCCATTTATTCCAGGTTGTCCATTTTATTGGCATAGAGTTGCTTGTACTAGTCTCTTATGATGCTCTGTATTTCTTCGGTGTCTGTTGTAACTTCTTTTTCATTTCTAATTTTATTGATTTGAGTCCTCTCCCTCTTTTTCTTGATGAGTCTGGCTAAAGGTTTATCAATTTTTTTAATCTTCTCAAAGAACCAGTTTTAGTTTTATTGATCTTTGCTATTATTTTCTTTGTTTCTATTTCATTTATTTCTGCTGTGATGTTTATGATTTCTTTCCTTCTACTAACTTTGGGTTTTGTTTGTTCTTTCTCTAGTTCCTTTAGGTGTAAGGTTAGATTGTTTGAGATTTTTTTCTTGTTTCTTGAGGTAGGATTGTATTGCTATAAGCTTCCCTCTTAGAACTGCTTTTGCTGCATCTCACAGTTGTGTTTTTGTTGTCATTTGTCTCTAGGTATTTTTTGATTTTCTCTTTGATTTCTTCAGTGATCTCTTGGTTATTTAGTAGTGTATTGTTTAGCCTCCATGTGTTTGTGTTTTTTACGGTTTTTTTCCTGTAATTTATTTCTCATTTCATAGTGTTGTGGTTGGAAAAGATGCTTGATACAATTTCAATTTTCTTAAATTATCCGAGGCTTGATTTGTGACCCAAGATGTAATTTATTCTGGAGAATGTTCTGTGTGCACTTGAGAAGAAAGTGTAATCTGCTTTTTTCGGATGGAATGTCCTATAAATATAACTT
Organism: Pseudorca crassidens; assembly: GCF_039906515.1. Taxonomy (NCBI): domain Eukaryota; kingdom Metazoa; phylum Chordata; class Mammalia; order Artiodactyla; family Delphinidae; genus Pseudorca; species Pseudorca crassidens. The sequence goes on along the minus strand of NC_090297.1, from coordinate 4,173,460 downwards.
AAATCTATTTGGCCTATTGTGTCATTTAAAGCTTGTGTTTCCTTATTTTCTGTGTGGATGATCTGTCCATTGGTGTAAGTGAGGTGTTAAAGTCCCCCACTATTATTGTGTTACCATCAATTTCCTCTTTTATAGCTGTTAGCATTTGCCTTATGTATTGAGTGCATATGTTGGGTGCATATGTATTTATAATTGTTATATCTTCTCCTATGTTGGGTGCATATATATTTATAATTGTTATATCTTCTTCTTGGATTGATCCCTTGATCATTATGTAGTGTCCTTCCTTGTCTCTTGTAACATACTGTATTTTAAAGTCTATTTTATCTGATATGAATATTGCTACTCCAGCTTTCTTTTGATTTCCATTTGCATGGAATATCTTTATCCATCCCCTCACTTTCAATCTGTATCTGTCCCTAGGTCTGAAGTGTGTCTTTTATAGACAGCATATATACGGGTCTTGTTTTTGAATCCATTCAGTGAGCCTGTGTCTTTTGGTTGGAGCATTTAATCCATTGACATTTAAGGTAATTATCGATATATATGTGCCTATTACATTTTCTTAATTGTTTTGGGTTTGTTTTTGTAGGTCCTTTTGTTCTCTTGTGTTTCCCACTTAGAGCAGTTCCTTTAGCATTTGTTGTAGAGCTGGTTTGGTGGTGCTGAATTCTCTTAGCTTTTGCTTGTCTGAAAAGCTTTTGATTGCTCTGTCGAATCTGAGTGAGATCTTGCCGGGTAGAGTATTCTTGGTTGTAGATTCTTCCCTTTCATCACTTTACATATATCGTGCCAGTGCCACTCCCTTCTGGCTTGTAGAGTTTCTGCTGAGAAATCAGTTGTTAACCTTATGGGAGTTCCCTCATATGTGTAGTTTTTCCCTTGTTGCTTTTAATAATTTTCCTTTGTCTTTAATTTTTGTCAGTTTGGTTACTATGTCTCTCAGTGTGTTTCTCGTTGGGTTCATCCTGCCTGGGACTCTCTGCACTTCCTGGACCTGGGTGGCTATTTCCTTTCCCATGTTAGGGAAGTTTTCGACTATAATCTCTTCAAATATTTTCTCAGTTCCTTTCTCTCTCTCTTCTCCTTCTGGGACCCCTGTAATGCAAATGTTGGTGCATTTAATGTTGTCCCAGAGGTCTCTCAGGCTGTCTTCACTTCTTTTCATTATTCTGTTCTCCGGCAGTGAGTTCCACCATTCTGTCTTCCAGGTCACTTATCCGTTCTTCTGCCTCAGTTATTCTGCTATTGATTCCTTCTAGTGTATTTTTCATTTCAGTTATTGTATTGTTCATCTCTGTTTGTTTGTTCTTTAATTCTCCTAGGTCTTTGTTAAACATTTCTTGCATCTTCTCGATCTTTGCGTCCATTCTTTTTCCGAGGTCCTGGATCATCTTCACTATCATTATTCTGAATGCTTTTTCTGGAAGCTTGCCTCTTTCCACTTCATTTAGTTGTTTTCCTGTGGTTTCATCTGGTTCCTTCATCTGGTACATAGCCCTCTGCCTTTTCATCTTGTCTCTCTTTCTGTGAATGTGGTTTTTGTTCCACAGGCTGCAGGATTGTAGTTCTTCTTGCTTCTGCTGTCTTCCCTCTGGTGGATGAGGCTACCTAAGAGGCTTGTGCAAGCTTCCTGATGGGAGGGACTGGTGGTGGCTAGAGCTGGGTGTTGCTCTGGTAGGCAGAGCTCAGTAAAACTATAATCTGCTTGTCTGCTGATGGGTGGGGCTGGGTTCCCCCTGTACGTCATTTGGCCTGAGGCGACCCAACACTGGAGCCTACCTGGTCTTTGGTGGGGCTAATGGCAGACTCCGGGAGGGCTCTCACCATGGAGTACTTCCCAGAACTGCTGCCAGTGTCCTTGTCCTCACGGTGAGCCACAGCTGCCCCCTGCCTTGGCAGGAGACCCTCCAACACTAGCAGGTAGGTCTGGTTCGGTCTCTGCTGGGGTCACTGCTCCTTCCCCTGGGTCCCGATGCGCACACTACTTTGTGTGTGCCCTCCAAGAGTGGAGTCTCTGTTTCCCCCAGTCGTTTTGAAGTCCTGCAACCACATCCCGCTAGCCTTCAAAGTCTGATTCTCTGGGAATTCCTCCTCCCGTTGCTGGACCCCCAGGTTGGGAAGCCTGACGTGGGGCTTGGAACCTTCACTCCAGTGGGTGGACTTCTGTGGTGTAAGTGTTCCCCAGTTTGTGAGTCACCCACCCAGTGGTTATGGGGTTTGATCTTACTGTGATTGTGCCCCTCCTACCGTCTCATTGCGGCTTCTCCTTTGTCTTTGGATGTGGGGTATCTTTTTTGGTGAGTTCCAGTGTCTTCCTGTCGATGGTTGTTCAGCAGTGAGTTGTGATTGCAGTGCTCTCGCAAGAGGGAGTGAGCGCGCGCACGTCCTTCTACTCCGCCATCTTGAACCAGTCTCCACCCCCTTGTTTTTGTCCCACTGGATATTTAGATTCTTGAAGACAGGGCATTTGACAGTCCGCTTCATGGTGTGTGGACTGGGACGGAACGAGTGCTTGGTGAATATTTGTTGACCGGGTCTGCAGAAGCAAAGATCTCAAGGGAACTTTATAGCCGCTCCTTTTGTAGATGCAAAGCAGACGCCTGGAGGGCAAAAGACTTTCCAGAAGTCTGAGAGGAGAGGGGGGATCAGCCCGATCCTGGACCAGTGCCCTTTCTTTGCCCTCAGGGCCTCTGCTCCTTTGCCTCTCCTGGCCTTGGTAGGCAGAGGGCTGGCATGGCTATAATGTCTTTTTTTTTTTTTGCTGTACGCGGGCCTCTCACTGTTGTGGCCTCTCCCGTTGTGGAGCACAGGCTTGGGACATGCAGGCTCAGCAGCCATGGCTCACGGGCCCAGCCTCTCCGTGGCATGTGGGAGCTTCCCGGACCGGGGCACGAACCCGCGTCCCCTGCATCGGCAGGCGGACTCCCAACCACTGCGCCACCAGGGAAGCCCAGCTATAATGTCTTTGATGTGAGTGTGACTGGCTGTGTGCTTTCAGACTGGCTCTGAGCTTCACTTTCCACATCTATAAGATGGGGACAGTAATGTTACTTACCTTACGGAGATGTTGGAATAATGAAAATGAAGATGTTTGTGAGTGCCTGGCTCATGATAAGGATTCAATGAAAGCTGGTGCCTTTTCTTTATTTCCCCTCTGGAGAGCCCACTGTACCCTTCTCTTGGGCTCAAAGCATGGGACCCTCCCAGTTTTCCCTTTTTTGTTCATCTAGCCCCAAAGGCCCCTCTGCCCTTCCTCCGCAGCCTTCTTAATTCCTCCACAGCATAACTTAGTGATTTGCTGAATCACTAAAAAAGTTTTCACCGAGGGCGTAGTCTTGACCTCATGGAGCTCAGTCCTGCGGGGCGACCGGGACCCCGTAGCCTGGTGGAGCCTGGTGGAGCGGGGTGCCTTCTGTGACAGCGTCCTGTGTGGGACATGGAGGTAGCTCCTGGTCTGACTTCCCAAGGAAGAGGAGGAATCACCCCGGGGTGTATGCCTGATGGCCTGGTGGGTGGCACGGGCGTGGTGTCCGGGAGCAACTGAAGCAACGGCAGCGCGCAGTGGACGGGAGTGAGGACTGGCTGAGAGCCGTTCTGGGTGGGGGGCTGGGGGAACGCAAGCACTCTGCGTGTCCCAGAGCCCCTGGGACCGTCTGGGCTCCCGCCCGCAGGAGGCTGTGTCTCAGGAGTCCCCTCCCTTCCATCACCCTCTTGGAATGTTGCTGCCTGCCTGCACCTGTCCATCTCAGTTCTTTGATTTTGGGTGGCCTGCCTTTCCGAGCAGCTGCCTCTTGTGCCGGTGCATCTCCTGCTGGTGCTGCCTGGGGCCTCTGTTGTGTGTCCCCGGCCCGGGTGACCGTAGTGGAAGGGCTCCGTAGCAGCTCCCCGCCAAGTGTGGTGCTGGGTCCCACTTCCCTCAGGGGAGCGCGGGGAGGTACTGGCTCAGGTATCCGGGGCACGGGAGCAAAGTCTGGGGCGCCCTGCAAAGGAGGCTGCATCCTGGGTCGGAAAACCCCGCGGGGCAGGCTGTGGGGCTGCGGGGGCCCCTTCTAGAGGACACCCTGCCGCGTGTGCTTTGCTTGTGCTCCCGAGGTAGGAAGGGCTTCCCTGTAGATATGCACTCGCTTTCTAAGAACAAACCTCCCAGTTTTATAACTAATGTCAAGGAGAAAAGCACATTTTCCTGAAAGACAAATGTTTGGGAGTCAAGTTTACTGAAACTTAAATTTCATGATTGAATTTGATGAGTCCTGGTGGACAGCCTGGTACCACGGCCACAGGACAGTAGGTTCCCTTCTGCAAGCAGTGGGCCAGTGAGCAGATCAGTACAGGACAGGTGACAAGCGGTCAGAGGCCTGCTGGGTGTTGGTCAGACCTCTTCTGCTTACAGGTCATGGACACCTGTATGCGTTCCTGTGGCTTCTGTAACGAATTACCACAAACCGGGGGACCGAAAACAATTTAGCTTCTTTCAGTTCTGAAGGTTAGAAGTCCGCAGTCAGTCTCACTGGGATAAAGCCAAGGTGCCGGCAGGGCTGTGATCCTTCTGGAGGCTCTAGGGAGAATCGGGTTCCTTGCTTTCTCCAGCTTCTAGAGGCGCCTGCGTTCCTCGGCTTGGGGTCCCTCCCTCCGTCTTCACGTCTCTCCCGCTTCTGCCCCGCCTGGCCTTTTCTCTGACCCCCCTGCCTCTCCCTCATCAGGACCCTTGTGACGATTTCAGGCCCACCTGCATAATCCGGGTGCTCTCCCCATCTCATGGTCTCTAACCTGATCACGCCCACAAAGTTCCTTTTGCCACGTGAAGGCCAATAATCATCGGCTCTGAGGATTGGGTTGGGGACGTCTTCGGGGGCCGTTATTTAGCCGCCACAGGCCTTTACGGCTCCTGTAACTCAGCTCTGGTTGGGGTGGGGCTGCCTTCCATCAGGCTTTCTCCACCTGGAGGTCTGGGTCCTGCCGGCAGGGCCATCCCCGCCACCCTCCATCTCCACCAGCTTCCCCTGGGCTGGCCTCTTACCTTAGGCTCTCCCTGGGGTGGAAGGGTGGCCCCTGGGGCTCCAGGCCGGCCTGGGCAGCTCCTGGCCTGGGGGAGAGACAGCCTGTCCAGAGGGTGGCGTGGCTGGGGTCCCAGGGAAGACACACCCAGTGTGCGTCATGGGTTCTGGGAGGGCCGTTCCACAAAACAAGGGATATTGAGCAGACAAATGTAACCTACAAAGGAAGAAACCCCAAACTAGAAAGTGCGCGCCCTCCTGTTTATACAGGCCGGGTCTGGAGGCCGAGGGGCGTGCCCGCCCGAGGGGGTGCCGGGTGGGCGTGGCATTCCAGTGGGCGGCTGGGCCCCGCCCTGAGGCCCGCAGGGTGTGGGAGGGGTCACATCCGTGCCTCCCAGGCCCCCTGCATTCCCAGCACAGCCTGTGAGCGTGGAGGGTGGGCCTGCTGCCCGAAGACTCGAATTTGGCTTCCTGTAGAACAGCCCTTTTCCAGCTTTTGAGTGTCAGATCCCTTTATGCTTTAAAACATGATTGCGGACTCCAAATAACTTTAAAACTTGACTGACCGCTACCAATATTTGTTATTGAGAAGCATCTACAGTGTTATTAATTCATTTAAAAACAGTAGACCTGTTACACGTTAACATAAAGATGTAGTTTTTTAATGAAAGCCAATTGCGTTTTCCGAAACAAAAACATGAGCAAGAACTGTGGGGTTGTTTTGCTTGTTTGCGAATCCCTTTAACATCCTGCTGACACACCGCTGAGGACTGCTTGGTCTGGTACAGGCTTCCCTGTTGTGATGGGTCATTTCGGCTGAAGTCTGAAGGAAATCCAGCCTCACCCCGATGAGGGAGGAGGCCCTTAGAGAACTGGGGGTCTCCTGCTTTGGTGCTGTACCCAAATCCACAAGCGGTTGTTTCCTGAGGGTTTCTTGCGTGCAGGCTGACACCCTGTTCCTGAAGTTTCACAGTGTTCGGGTGGATCTTTCATCCATGCAGAATTTTATGTCATTGTGCTTGTTCACTCGGAAAATACTGCTTCTGCGTGAGGCAGATCTTCCAGATATTGACACATCTAATCACACAATTTCAAAAGATCACTTTCGTTGCCGGCACTACCCATCTCGTCTGGCAAGTCTTTAAAGAAGTATGCAGCTGTCTGGCTCACAGTGGAGGGTACAGATTTTCCCAATTCTGAATTTTGCCTGAAAGCTCAATTTTTTTGACGAGTTTTCCTTGCAGTGACAGGTTCATTTTGTTCACGTCTGAGAGATTGTCTACAAAGCACCCAAGTCTGAAAAACCATGGTTTGTCTCTGAGCCGTTCTTTTCGTGAGAGTGGTGTTGCTGAGTGAAAGAAGGAGCTAGTTCAGCTCGCAGAACAGCGATCACGCCCGGCTTACCCTGGGGTGACCGTTGTCTTTCATCTGGCAGCAGAAATGCTTTTCGTGTATTTCCCGTTTCATCACAGAGTGTTGAAAGCACTCATCCTCAAGGGTCAAGACGTCATAAAATCCATAGTTTTCACAGCTTCCCCAAGGACATTCTTAGGTGAAGCTGTTGGACGTTATGCCCTGAGAGGGGAAGAACCCAGGATGGCTTGTGGGGTGCGGTGCCGTTTGCCTCGGGGCGTAATGCAGCTTCACCCACCGTTGCCTTGGCACCACCGGCGCCAATGCCAACCCAGTGAAAGAGGCAAGTGGCATCTGGAGGTTATGAAAATAGCTTTGACCCTGTGGAGCCCTTGACCACCTTGGGCAACCTCAGGGGTTTGGGAACCACGTTCAGAAAACTGCTGTCTTAGAAGATCAAAGCCCGTGCCTTCTTGCTTGCCATTTTAGCATACAGAATATGGCCTCTGTTCAAGGCCAAGAGCTTATGATTCTGTGTCAGCTGAAGACAGTCTCTCGAGAAGGTTCAGATCCCTGTCTGCTGGAAGGCGGGTAGCATCCGTATTGAGCCAGGTTGCCAAGGCACCCAGAGCACTCAAAAGCTGTCCCCACCTGGCTTCACCAGCAAGACTGCATGTAGCTCAGCTGTCTTGGGTGCCGGACTTCAGGGGCCCCTTGAGCCAGGGCTCTCGTGATGACGTCTGGACCCGCTGGCCTTGCTCCTGCTCTGCCTGCCTTTTTGTATGTGTCTCAAGGTAGCTGCTCCTGTGGTGCCCGGGGCAGCTTCAGGCTGATGACGTCTCTGCTCCGAAGGCCACAGAAAAGAGTGTTTCCTTCTCCTAACAGAACCAGCAGAAGCTCTGAGATCATATCTCGTTGGCTCTGAGTGGGTCATGTGCCCCAAGCCACTCTAAGACAGCCCTGGTTCCCGAGGCCTGGTGCCCTTGTGCAGGGCTCGACCTCCACAGCTGGACAAAGCACGTGCCGGTCCCTAAATCAGTCACTGAGACCGGGATTGGTGTGCTCTGGTTGGCCAGGGGAAGGTGGCGTGGGCGCCAGTCTGCTGCACTGGGGGGCTAGAGGGTGGGATGGCAGAGTGTGGGTTGCAGGGGTGGTGGTTTCCCTGGGGTTCCTGGGAGGTCGGAAACTTTCAGAACTGCTCTAAGAACTGTGGCCCTCATAACTCTTTTCTTTATTTGAAAATGAATGCCGCAGGTAGTCCTAGAGGCCCCCAGTGACCCTCAGACCGGCAGAATGCACGACTGGCACAGGATCTTTGACCAAAACCTGCTGGTCCCTCCCCACACACAGAGAGCACGCCAGCCTCTAAAGGAGTCGACGGCATTTCAGTGTGTCCTGAAGTGGCTCGATGGCCCGCTCATTAAGCAGGTAAAGAAATTGGTTCTTTACTGTCAGACGCACGCTGTCACTGCTCTCACCTGAGATGGTATTGATTTTCACATGTTTATTTGAGTCTTGTACCGTACCCATCACCCCGGGCCTTGGCAGTACTCGGAGGTAAAGTGGTCCGTCAGCAAAGAGGATTTGTGATTCAGTGACTCGGTCAGCACTTTTGGCCCTGGCTAAAAGGCTTCTTTTTGCCTACAGTGGAGCAATCTAAAAACCCAGGTAATTCGAGTTCCTGGGTTATTTCCTGACCAGGTTGTTTGCAAGAGGTGGCCTTGTGCATGGCTCAGCATGGCCGGCTTTCAGCCTGGCAGTCAGAATAGCAGGGGCGGAGCTCTGGGCATCCTGGGAGATGTGCCTGGGAGGTACCACCGCCTTTGCACATTCAGGCCCTTGCTCTGTGGCTCTGCGTCCACCTGTGCCCTCCAGCTGCCGGGGGACCTGCCGGAGAAGCTGGCGCGTCTGTGCCTCCTCAGACCACCCACAGGATTGGATGGTCCTAGGGAGGCCCAGTGTCCTGGGGGGACGCACAGGAAGGATCCAGCCCTGCCAGTGTGAGCACGTGGCTTGGCAAGACCGTATCTTCTTCCTCTGCAGCTGGCAGGGTCGTTCTCCAGGCACGCAAAGCTGTCGGAGCGCTGGGGCTATTATTAAATCACTCGCATCCGTCCTGCATCATCACTTCGAGCCCTTTGATTGAGCACCTGCCGTGTGCTTGCCACTGTGTTAGGTACTGTGGTGATTACTGCTCTTACTACTTTACTTCTTAGCGCTTTACTTGTGTTAGTTCACTTCATCCTCATGACAACCCCAAGATGTAGGTAGCATCATTACCCCTGTTTTACAGAAGAGGAGGCAACCCGAGAGAGGTGACCTTGGTTGCCCAGGGTGACACAGCTCCAGCCGGCCAGCTGGGACTCCAACCTAGGGAGACCGGCTCCAGCAGTCTCCTGGCCTTCCAGGAGCTCACAAGATAGTGGACAGCAGGAATTTTGCAAAGGAGATTTTATTTATTTTCCCATTTTACTTTATTAATTCATTTTAATTTGTTTTTGAAAAGGTAATTCCCATAGTTCAAAATTCACAAGGGCGCACAGGGAAAGTGTATTGTCCCATGAAGTCCCCAAGGCACCCAGTGTCCCACCCTAGATACAGCCAGTGTTAACCTGTTTTCTGTACAACTTTCTGGAAATTCTAAGCAAATACAACAGATAAATACAGTTGTATGTATTTTTCCTTTTTTTTTTAACATAAATGATAGCTTATATTCTGTTCTATATCTTAAAAAATATTCTTAACAATATGCGTTATAGGTTGTTCATGTCATTCCATGAAGAATTTCTGGCTCTTTCTTAAGACAGCATGGCTTTTCCTGTGTGGATGACCTGTCATCCGTTCATTAGGCCCTTGCTGATGACCCGTTGGACTCCCTCCAGGGGTTTGCTCTTACAGACATGGCTACAGTGTGTAACTTCATGGACATCGCTTAAAAAAAATGCACACATATGTCTGTGGAATGATTCCTACAAGTGGTTTCGTGATGTCGAGTCACACATTTAAAGTTTTCACTTAAAACCCAATTATAAGTTGTTTATAAAAAATCACACTGTAAACCTAAAGTGTGTGTCTTCAAACCATACGTATGAAAGGGAAAGGATGGAGAAAAGGCCGTGTAAACACTAAGCATAAGAGAGCCTTGTGGCTGTACTAATATCAGACAAAGTAGAGTTCAAGGCGGAGCATATCCCTAGAGATAAAGGGACATTTCACAGCAATGATGTCAGTCAGGAAGACGTGACGGTCCTAAATGTGTGTGTGCACCTACGTCGGGAGCCCCCAGAGGCACCCCCCGGGCTCAGGAGGATTTGACATGACTCAGCACACAGTCATCCTCAGAGGACAGATTTATTTCAGTGAGAAATTACCGAGTAGGATGCGCCGAGCCAAAGGCGTGTGGGGGGAGACGGGCGTGAGCTTCCAGGGTCATCTGCCATGGGAGTCCCCCAGGACACACTTCATTCCCTCAGCAACAGGCTGCGACACCACCTGTGAAATGCTGTCAACCAAGGAAGCTCGTTAGAGACTCAGTGCCCACAGGCTCTAAAAACCTCAGGGCTTCTCGGGAGCTGGTCGTGTAGATACCCTCTGCCTAGCAGGTACCAAGATTCCAGAGTCCCAGAAGGAGAGCAGGCGTTCAGCGTAAATCACTCCGTACAGGCAGTTTAGGTCCTGGGAGCCGTTCTCATTCGTTAGGGTGGTGGGACCCCCACGTTCCCGGAGGAGCTAAAGGCCCAGCAGAGCCTCACTGCGGTACGCGGTGCTGCTGTGGGGAAAGGGCTGGTCTTTACAGCGTCTGGTGCCTTGTCTGTATTTGTGGCCATGACTTCTCAGTTCTCAAAGATCTGCTTTTCTTTTGCTCACACCCCAGCGCCACCCCCAAATAATTCTGGCAAGTTGAGTTTTTAGTTTGTGGTTCTATCAGGATGTAAAGGGTAAAACAGAACACAGAAAACCATGCAAAATAGGCTAAGCTTGAGGTAATTTGTTATCTCACATAAAGACAAACCCATAGTTAGCATAAGCTTCAGGTGTGCCTTGATCCAGAATCTCACGTGGTGTCACCTGGACTTGTTCTTTCTTGGCTCCTCATGGCATCATGTGTGTCTGTCTCTGCAGCTCTGGCCTCTTGTGTCTCGTTGCTCTGGGTGAGTCTCCAGCCTGTGTCTGGGCCCAGAGACTCCAGCCTCTGGTTGGCCAGGGGAGGGCTGTGTACTTGGACTCATAACCTCACCAGGACCACGGGCCGTGGGAGAGAGGTAGTTCCCCGAAAGGAACTGAGACCTAAACTGGGGGATGGACGCTGAGTGGCCCAGTTCTCCGTGGATGGTCCGTCAGCACTTGCTGGGAGACTCGTGACCTTGAGGACCCTTCAGGGCTGTCCCTCTGTCTCCTAGGCTGTGCTGGAGGTGCTGTCGGAGGTGGGCTGCCACCTGCGAGTGTCCCTCTTTGACGTGACCTACCGACACTTCTTCGGGAGGACGTGGAAGAGCCCGGCGAGGCCCCTGGAGCCGCTCTGCAGGCAGCCACCCAGGATCGACTTCAGTGAGGTGGGCGTGCAGGGTGGGCGTGCGGGGTACGGTGGGCCTGGGGGCGCCGCCAGCGCGCCCTAGAGCCCGGGAACGCCCCTGAGCGGCGGGCCCGGCCCTCCAAGCTCGTCCTGGCGCCGGCCCCTGTTTCCAGACGGAACCTTGGGTGGAAGCCGCACGCCCTGAGCGGTTCAGCTGGGAGTGGGGGGCACACGAGGGGGTTTCGTCCCCTTCACGGAACTTGCAGCTTTTGGAACAAAGTTAGGAAATTATCGATCTCATCTGACTCCCCTACCTTTCCTCTCCCCTTCTTTTTCTTTCTTTTTCGTTTCTTCTTCTTCTTTTGTTTTTTTTAAAATGAGCAACTTGAGACCTAGCAGTAAAGTGACTTACCCAGGTAGAAGGTAGCAGAGCCCGGAGCCCCCGCCTCTGCCTGCAGACGGGGTGCTCGCGTTGGCATCAGTTGGTGACACGATTTTGCCCACGTAGCTGTGTCTGGCCGCCCCGCAGACAGGGTTTTCCATCTTCGTTCAGCTGCACCAAATTCGCAAACATCCCTCCATCGCCTGCTGTCTGCTCGGCATTGTGCCGGGCGCCGGGGCGATGATGCTGGGTGGACGGGCCTGGCGTGGTTCTCACCCTGGACAACTTGCAGTCTGCTGGGACGACACACCCAGGCAGGCAACAGAGCAGGTGCAGGTGTGATAGGTTCTCGGAGGAGACCGACAGCTGCTGCCCTGAAGAAGGAGGGAGGTGTGCTGCAGGCAGACCTCTGCGAGCTGGGCCCCAGGATGAGGAGGGACCCAGCCCCGGGACGAGCAGGGCGGCAGGTGCCGCAAGCAGGGCAGGCCCCGCATGTGCCCGGGGGTGGGGGAGGGAGGCGTGGGGAGGCAGCCGAGGGTGGGCTTGGTGGGCTGGCTGGGCAGGGCCTTCCTAGGGACACTGGGCTCTTCCTCAAGAGTGGGAGGTGTCCCAGAGGTCTTCTTCCCAGCTGCTGCTTGAAGCTGAACTGCAGGCAGCGGGGTCCTGCGGGGGACGGTCACGGGTATCGGGAGGGTCAGTGCTGTGTTGGCGTTGTCCTTCCCGTGCGTACAGAGTCAGGGAAGCCCAGTAAGTGACAGTACAGTGAATAATGGAGGTGGTGGCAGTGACCATGGCCATCCTGGGGGAGGTCGCCGTGCGTAACCAGACCAAGCGAGCCGCCCTTTTCTGCGGGGGGCGGTCCTGGCCCAGTCGTGAGGCCGCTGGGTCGCGACTCTGCACTTGGCGGTCACCCAGAGTCAGGATGCCATGTCTCCGCGTGGATTGATTCTGACTGGTCCTGTTACTGAACATGCCGGAGAGGATGACGCCGCCCCCAGAGGTCAGGAAAATTAGATAAGGCCGTGGGTATGTGTGTCCTGCGGCCCAGGACCGCGGCTGGTGTCCAGGCTGCCAGACGGCCTGTGAGGTGCCCCTTAGAGTCTGGCTGGAGAGAAAGGCCGCGTGTTGTAAACCGGGGAGTGACGGTGGGCGGCTGCTTAGGGTGCCGTCCCAGCTCAGGCAGTGAGTCGCCTTCACGCCTCTGACTTGGGGCGGTCAAGGCCCGGGCAGGAGCGCGGTGGCCCCGATGTTGCTGGGAGCCTTCCAGGGCCGGGCTGTTTGGATTCGCTTTCTCGGTTGGACAGTCAGGCCCCGGGAAGCCCGGTGTGGTGACAGTTAGTACGGTGACACAGGGTCCTCTCACTCCTGGGGAGTCTCCACGGGAGAGGCTGGCTCCCAGCACCTTGGTGTGGTTTCGTCCCCGCCATCCGCCTCTGGAGGTCGGTAGATCATCTCTCCGCCTTGAAGAGCAATCCGGCAGGTCAGAGGCTGTGAGTGCCACCTGCCTTGACCGCAGGGATTGTTCTTGGGCCTTGTTTTCACCCCAGGCATCGGAGGGGCCCTGCAGGCTCCGTTTGGAAGCGCTGCCGTGTCGAGGGGATGGTTATGCTCTGAAGTCAGCACAGCAGCACTTTGCCGCCACTGGGGTCCCGAGATGAGCCCTCCCTCCGTGGCTTTCCCCTTGGCTTTCCCCGTGGCAGTGGCTGTCACAGCCTTGACAGGCCACGCCCGGAGGGCCTGCCCTGTCCCGCCACCAGCTGGGTGACTGTGAGCCCTGCAGAGTGGAGGTCGCGTTGCAAGGAAGCCTTCAGAGCTGCCGCTCCCCCTTCTGGACTCGTCCAGGGTTTAGCGTCCGTGCCTGAGCGGGCTTCTCGTGTGTCCCCGTGTCCTGGGAGCTGTGGGTCTCGGGCCTTTCCAGCTCACAGTTCAGGTCTGACCTGAGCTGTGGGAGCCGAGTGCCGCTCCATCGTTCGTGTTCTGCCGAGTGGGGCATGGGGACGGGGCCGTGTGTTAGGGAGGACCACAGCCCTCAATGTTTCTGGAAGAATCTGCACCCTTCAGCCTTAGTTACTGAAGTGGAGATCGCAGCAAGGCTGGTGTGGGTGAACAGAGCATTTCTGGTTGGGAGCTGGTGTCAGAGCCACGGAATTGCTCAGGGAAGAGCTGTGCTCCAGCTGCTATGCCCAAGGCGAGCAGCAGAGGCCAGTGGTGCCCCAGGAACACCCATCCTGATGCGCCACTCGGCGGCATCCTCCTTGCCCAGCGCTTTCCTCCCATCCTTGACGTTCAGAGTTTAGTTAACTAAAGAGAATCCCCCTTCGCCGTGTGTGTGTGTGTGTGTGTGTGTGTGTGTGTGTGTGTGTGTACCTGTGTGCATACGTGTATGTACGTGTTTACATGAAGTGTGGAGCATTCCCAAGGTGGCCTAGATAGGCAGGAGGGACTGGTTCTGCGGTCTCATCATCTGAGCAAAACTCTGCGTCCGTACCTATGGGAATAGAGAGAAACACAATTTGCCCTTTTTTGAAGTGATTCTGAAATTTGGTGATGATCTTCTTCTGATTTTACTAATTGCCTGGGTTTTTCTGGTTCTGCCGATCAGCCGTGGCTTGGGGGTGATACGACGGGAGGTTGCCAGCTGCCAGTAGCAGGGGACCATCTTTGGAATCGACATGGCTGTCCCGCCTACACGTGGATTCCTGAATCAGCCGCGTGGGCTCTGGGTTTTGATTGAGTTGTCACTGTAATATGCAGCCCTGAAAGAAGATGTTGTTTTATTACTTTGCAAACAACGTCCTGAGGAAAGACTTGGGAAAAAAGAAGTCCTTCCTTGAGCCCGAGCTGGGTGTTTCTTTCTGTGAGTGATGAATTCCTCATGCTGCGCTCAGATCCCCTCTTGTCCCAGCCTCTCGGCTCTGCCTGGTGGAGCCCAGGGGACCAGCTCCGGGCCTCTCAGCTCTGACTCATAATTAGGTGCTCCCCTTCAAGACCGTCCTCGGTGGAGAGGAATTGCCCTTCACTTGCACTGAGACGGTTGATCATTCATTCAACCTCTCAAAAGATATCTTTAAAAAATAATCCGGGGGGCTTCCCTGGTGGCGCAGTGGTTGAGAGTCTGCCTGTCAATGCAGGGGACACGGGTTCGAGCCCTGGTCTGGGAGGATCCCACATGCCGCGGAGCAACTAAGCCCGTGAGCCGCAACTACTGAGCCTGCGCGTCTGGAGCCTGTGCTCTGCAACGAGAGGCCGTGATAGCGAGAGGCCCGCGTACCACGATGAAGAGTGGACCCCGCTCGCCACAACTAGAGAAAGCCCTCGCACAGAAACGAAGACCCAACACAGCCAAAAATAAATAGATAAGTTAAAAAAAAAAAAAATCCGGGAGGCCAAAGTACCGTGCAGTTCCTACACTTTCTTTCTGAGATGGACATGATTCTCCCTTGGATTCTTTCCTTAACCAACCACGCTCAGCCTTTCAGCGACAGGCTCGTTTCTCCTCCTTTGTTTAGTGTGTGCAAGTGACTGGCAGGATCCTAGTGGTTCTTCACAGGCAGCCGGAGCCCGGACCAGGGGATGGGTCCTCCTGAGCCCACCGCAGCCGAGGTGTTGCTGAAGTCACAGGCGGATCCCTGGCCTCCGGGAGACACAGGTAATTGGGCTGCTTCCTCGTCCCATCGCCAACCGAGAGCAACCAGCTGCTGAACGTGCTTGTTCGTCAGAGTAATGAGAGTGAGGCGACTCCCTTTAAAAGCGGAGGCTGTCCATAAAAAAGAATGAAATCATGCCATTTGCAGCAACAGGGATGGGCCTGGAGATGATCGTACTGAGTGAAGTAAGTCAGACAGAGAAAGACAGATATCATATGATGTCGCTTATATGTGGAATCTAAAATAGGACACAAGTGAACTTATCTACGAACCAGATACAGACTCACAGACACAGAGAACAGACCTGTGGTTGCCAAGGGGGAGATGTGGGGGAGGGAAGGATTGGGAGCTGGCGGTTGGTAGGTGCAAACTATTGTGTATAGAATGGATAAACAGCAAGGTCCTGATGTGTAGCGCAGGGAACTATATTCAACACCCAGTGATAAACCATAAGGGAAAGAATATGAAAAGGAATGTGGACATATGTATAACTGAATCACTTTGCAGTACAGCAGAAATGAACACAACATTGTAAATCAACTATACTTCAATAAAATTAAAAAAAAAAAAGTGGAGGCTGTCAGGGAATGTCAGCATGTCCAAACGAAACTCTGGGAGGCTCTGCCGTGCCTCGGTTAATCTCCGGGTTCTTGAACGTGCCTTACCCTCTCCTTACACCTCTCACATGTTCCAAGAGCTGCTCCTGATGCAAACAGTCTGCAAAGCAGGAATCCAGTGTCACTCCCGGGCACCGTCTCTACGGAGAGAGCCTGGCCTCAACCGCGTCACCCGAGGAGGGCTTCTCTCCTCTCCAGCTCAACAGAAACCAGTCCTTGGGGACACCAAGCCAGGAATGGACGGTGGTAGGAAGGGGATAGAAATGAGTGAGTGAATAGAAGGGCAAAGGATATCTCTCCGTGATGTTTCCAGCAGTGGGATTTAGTTGTACTGTGTGGTGATTTAACTGTCTACCACGTGGGGACAGTAGAAAGCTCTGAATTTGTCAGCTTATGCTGTTGTGTTCATCATCTCCTGGGGGCGTATTTTTGCTTCGGGCTGTAACTGGGTTTGCTGTTTCTGAATAAGCCAAGCCATCATTCTCCAGGCGGGAGCGGGACAGGCCTTGGCCTCGGGGGTGGGATCTGATGTAGGGGGACAAGGGCTGAGTCCTGCTCCGTCACTTACTCCTGCGGGGTCTTAGGCCAGTTGTTTAAACTCTTTGAATTCATCTTCAGTGCAGCGCCCATCTCCTAAGGGTCCGGGGTGTAAACAGTAGGTTCTTCCCAGACAGGCGCCCAGGGAGCAGTAGGTGTTCACTCAGCAAACACTGGCTGGGGGTCCGCTCTGTGCCAGGCTCTGTTACATTAGGAGCTGGACGTGCCCGGATGGATGAGATGGTGTGTGGCCGTTTCAGCCGTGGTGGGGTTTGCGTTGTCACTGTAGATCGGGGCTTGTCAGCCCTGGCTCCGCGGGCGCTTTGAGCCACATAGCTCTCTTGGCGGGGGGCTGTCTCCAGGGCTGTGTCCCTTCCTGTGGATAATGGCGGGCCCCACCCCGGATGAGCGGAAGCTTCTGACTTTGGAATTACAGATTTTGCATCTTCCCAGATGCTTGGCAACTTTGCTCGGCGAGCTCACCGTGCTCGGAGCGCTCAGTCTTGTGGTGGCTTGTGTGCAGGAAACTGCCCTGAGCCTCAAGGGGAAGGTTGAGCTGGTAGATGTTGGCTGCAGGAAGGATTTGTGATATAGTCACCTTCCTGAAGACATCCTATTAAAGGTTTATTAAAAAAAAATGGTTTGGAAGGCACTAGTTTAATTTCTGATCCTCTCTCCTGTGGCCTTGGCCTCAGCCTGGGACCGAAGAGCACGTGTCACTTAGGGCAGGTCAGGCGGAGGGGCGGCCGGCGACGCGAGGCCGCAACCTCTCCAGGAAGGCACATCCTCTGAGGCCCGATCGTGTGGGTGAAAGTGGAATCTGGGCCCCGAGGCAAAGCGGTGTCCGTGTGTCTGAAGATGAAGGCATTAAGACAGGAGCATTTCTGTGATTTATTAATCTGTTTCTCTTGTCAGAGAGGCACCTTGTCAGGGGTGGCTGAGTGAGATGTGATGCGGGGGGAGCCAGAGCCCCGCTTTGCCATCTCCCGTGGCTTCTCTCGCAGGTAATTGGATGGGCTTGACTCTAGCTTTTAATCGTGCAGTGGCAGCCCATGCATCTGCGAGCATCCTGCACGGCCTTCTTGAGGCGTCCTGACGCTGGAGGGCGTGTTTGCAGTGCTGCTTGACCGCGGTTGAGATGTCTGGCCAAGCCCACGGGGCTGGGGGTGGGGGAGTGCCTGGGTTCCAGGTGACTTGGCCCTCCTGGGGACCCCCCCCAAACACACACACACACACACACACACACACACACACGCACACGGGTTGAAACTGCAGAGTTGTGTGGTTCATCCCAGGAGGCTTTTGCTTCCTCCGACCCTCCGAGTTGGTCGGCCCTGGGCAGGGTGTGCATTTTCTACCTGCCTAATCTAGCCTTTACCTTTGAACTTTGAACTTCTTGAGGGCTGGATCGCGTTTTCTAGGTTCCTTAGAAATTCTTTAGCATGCGCTGTGCCCACACTAGAGGGGCAATAAATGATGTTTGGAAAAGCATCCGTCCTTAACCAGCAGTAATGATGGGATGAGACCCTCAGACCTCGTGTCGCCTTGTGATTCACGGAGCTTCCAAGGCCGACCCTCCTGGTGAAAGTGGGGTCTCTGGAGACAGACCAGGGGGCTCCGTGGTCGGTTTGGTCTCAGAATAATTGTTTTCAGTGGTAAAGGAAAGGGAGAGGCAACAGCCATGAGTCCACATGTGGGACGTCCCCAAAGCAGCTGGTCCCCCGCCTCCAGGCAAAGGATTTCAAGGTGACCTCTAAGCTGGAGGCTTGTTGCTGCTTTGCATCAGAGCTGACAGTGTTTGTTTCACTGCCAAGAGAAAAGTGGGTAGTGTTCATAAAACTGATATGCACAGGTGTACATACGAGAGGTGAGATAATGACAAACTTGACTTTACAGCAGGCCTTTTTAAAACAGTTCTTGAGTCTTGGAAACGGAAACATAATTCTCTCTTGGTCCAACTGCCTGTCAGCTGTAAGTGGTCACTATTTCATCATTTTGCAATAAAAGATAATAGAATAACGATTTATATCTCGTGGCTGATGTTTTAATGTGTCTCTCTGTTATCCTGGGCTGACAGTCTGTGATTACAGTAAACGTTTTCTCGGTGACACCATGGTAATGACTTAATGCGGGATTGTTCCAAGTTTAAGTCACGTTGCCACGGGCCCGGCCCGGCCCTGCCTTGGGGGGAGGGTGGCCTTTGTGTTCTGCTGGTGACTCTAACACCTGGGCTTCGCCCCAACAAGGACGCTGGGTTCCAGGGACCACTCGGGTCCAGAGCCTCAGGTCAGCGCTGACCTGGGCTCCTGGGACGCTTGTTGCCCATAGATTCGCAAACCCAGGTAGTGCCTCCATTTCTGTCTTCTGTGTCTACGACGCTTGTTAGCTGAGAGCAGCTGCTTTGGCTTTCAGAAGATCGGAGAACAGCAGCAGAGGGAAGGCGCTTCCATTCCCACTTGGGAGGGTGTATCTCAGCGACGGGAGCTGGATTTGACCCGCCCGTGTCCCCCTTCCCCGTGGTGAGAGTGAGGGCTGCCATCTGTACCTTAGAGGATGGAGAGGCTGCAAGTGGGAAACCTTTTAGGAGCAATTTGAGTATCATCTACTTGGCTTGGGTCCACAACTCCTATAATAAAGAATCCCACCGTGGGACATCCCTGGTGGCCCAGTGGTTAAGAATCTGCCTGCCAATGCAGGGGACACGGGTTTGACCCCTGGTCCGGGAAGATCCCACATGCCGCGGAGCGACTAAGCCCGTGCGCCACAACTACTGAGCCTGCGCTCTAGAGCCTGCGAGCCACAACTACTGAGCCTGCATGCCACAACTACCGAAATCCTCGCGCCTAGAGCCTGTGCTCTGTGACAAGAGAAGCCATCGCTGTGAGAAGCCCGCGCACGGCAACGAAGAGTAGCCCCCGCTCACCGCAACTAGAGGAAGCCCGCGTGCAGCAACGAAGACCCAACGCAGCCAAAAAAAAAAAAAATCCCACAGCAATATTCATCATTAAAAGATGTTAGTTGGGCTCTGAACTGAGGATCCTGCTTAGTTTATTTTTATTATTTTTTTTTTGCGGTACGCGGGCCTCTCACTGTTGTGGCCTCTCCCGTTGCGGAGCACAGGCTCCAGACGCGCAGGCTCGGCGGCCATGGCTCACGGGCCCAGCCGCTCCGTGGCATGTGGGATCTTCCCGGACCGGGGCACGAACCCACGTCCCCTGCATCGGCAGGCGGACTCTCAACCACTGCGCCACCAGGGAAGCCACCTGCTTAGTTTAAACAAAATTAATTCGGGTGCAGCCTCATGGTATTTCCACACGAAACAGGGATTAGAGTCAATACTGGCAAGTTGTGATTGCAGTTTGACGGCGGTGTTGGATGGAACGGCTCAGCGGGTGCGTGGGTGCGGTGGGCTACTCACGTCTTTGGGCTCGTGGTCCTTCCGGGTGATGGGCATGGGGCGCGAGGCTGCCCCAGCCCCTTTGTTCTCCAGAGGCTCTGGGTCTGTTGGCATTTTCTGTGGATGGGAAGGTCCCAGAGGAGAAGCAAATAGTTTGATGTCCCAGATGCTGGGCACCCTGGAAGGAGGAGCTGTGAGGGGGTCGCTCACTGGGCCCCTTCTCTTCTCTGGCGCCTGGAAGGGATGCTGCTCCCCACGCGGCGTGTTTGTGGCGTTGACGTGACAACGAGGAGGGAGCGCACCTGTGTTCCTCCGTGTTCCTTCTCTGCAGCTCGAGAGCGTTCAGTGCGTCCCTGGCTTCTCTTTTGCAGCCCTTCTATTTTCACACGTCCTTGAACCACCCTAATATCGTGGCCGTGGTGGAAGTGGTCACTGAAGGCAGGAGACGGGACGGGACCCTTCAGGCTTTGTCCTGTGGGTTTGGAATCCTTCGGATCTTCAGCAACAACTCGGAACCTCCTGCGTCTGCCCCCCAGGACAAACGGTATCTGCCCCATTTTCCCCATCGCTGGGGTTTCTGGCGTCTTCCTGTGGTGATTTAACGGCTTATTATTTGTCCAGACTAGAAAGCTCTGAATTGTCAGCCTGTGTGTTCATCACAGTCTCCCGGTGGTATTTTTGCTTCGGGCTGTAACTGGGTTTGCTGTTTCTGAATAAGTCCAACCGTCGTTCTCCAGGCGGGAGCGGGACAGGCCTTGGCCTCGGGGGTGGGATCTGATGTAGGGGGACAAGGGCTGAGTCCTGCTCCGTCACTTACTCCTGCGGGGTCTTAGGCCAGTTGTTTAAACTCTTTGAATTCATCTTCAGTGCAGCGCCCATCTCCTAAGGGTCCGGAGTGTAAACAGTAGGTTCTTCCCAGACAGGCGCCCAGGGAGCAGTAGGTGTTCACTCAGCAAACACTGGCTGGGGGTCCGCTCTGTGCCAGGCTCTGTTACATTAGGAGCTGGACGTGCCCGGATGGATGAGATGGTGTGTGGTCGTTTCAGCCGTGGTGGGGTTTGCGTTGTCACTGTAGATCGGGGCTTGTCAGCCCTGGCTCCGCGGACACTTTGGGCTGTCCCGTGCAGTGTACGTGGTCTCGTAGCACCCCTGGCCTCTGCCCACTCGATGCCAGGCAGCCCCCTCCCCGCCCAGCTGTGACAGCCAAAAGTACCTCCAGACTTTACCCGACATCCCGACGGCGGCAAAGTCATCCCGGGTTGAGAACCACCACTCCAGACACACAATCGTGGAAACCCCTCAAACGTTGTTTTCTTGGGACATCTCCAAGCATGACCAACTCCCCAGGCATTGTTTTCTAGTGCTGAGGTTCTCAGGCTGCACTCGGGCCGTGCTGTGTGTGTGCTGGACATGCTTGGCCACGAGTGCTGAGGGCTCGCGGATCTGATGCTGTCCTCAGCCATCTGTTTCCCACGGAGGGTCGAGAAAGCTCCTGGAGGTGTGGTGCTGGGGTCCCCAAGGCCTTCCTTTCGAGAAGCATAGCTGACATCCCATGAGTAAACGCAAGATGCTGACCTGCATCTCTCGGGTCTTGTTTTGCAGGTTGAGACTGTATCACGGCAGCCCCCGAGCCCTCCTGCACCCGCTTCTCCAGGACCCCATAGAACGTAAGAGACGAGGCCTGGCCAGGCCTGCTCCTACTGTCCTCAGCAGCACCTGTTCGTCATTTGACTTTCCTGAGTGTTAGAACCTCATCAGCTTAGCTGAATTGTTACTAGATTTGGGGAACATGTAACATTGGGCTTGGAGTTCTGACATAATTTGAACATCAGAGACACACGAGCCTATAAGGATTGTGTAGCCGTGTGAAGACGACCCCATGGGGGCCACCTGGTGGGAGGGCTGTTGGCCTCCTTGCCCCTGGGGTAGCAGCTTTGCCCCCACGTGAAGTAGTGGCTGTCCATCACTGCCCAGCGGCTGTCCCAGGAAGCCTTTGACCGTGAAGTCCGTGGGTCATCTCCACCACAGCAAGGTGTCCAGTGGTGCCAAACGAGAGTGGCATCTGCAGGAGCACCTGGCATGCATGGGCCCCGAGCGGAGCGGCCGGCCTTAGGGCAGAGTGGGCTTCCTGCCCTGCCTCTGTGGCTTCTCCTCCCGAGCCGTCAGGGTACCCGTGGGAGGGACCTGCGGCCCCCTGGCTGCCGGCCGCGTGGAGGGTGGACGGAAGGGCGTGCGGTGAAGCGGGGGGGTGGGCTAATAGGCTGTTTCAGGGGCCCGTGTGGGCTCTGCTGGCCCTCGGGGAGTGTGGACGGGGGCCAAGCGGTGAAGGTGGGTCTCTTTGGCGTGGGGGGGGGGATGACTTTCTGTCTCTGCGATGTTGCCCAGTTTCCGATGGGCACCCAGCCAGTGTGAAAAACCCAAGCCTACCCCGACCCATCCACTCGCTCTGAATTTGGTGAAAATCTCACGATAGAGGAACAATCGGTCAGAAACTTGGTTTTGTTGGTACAGACTGGCTTTTAGGTTATTTCGCAATTGAATTTAATCATTAACCTGCCAGCGTTTTCTCTCCTGAAGTATCCTTAGACTCAGCACCTTTCCAACAGCAGACACAGCCCCCAGGTTGGTTCCAGGCCCACGGATCTGGGCGCTGGTGGAGGGTGTGGGAGCTGCGGCCGTGTGAGGGGGGCCTGGGGAGGGAGCGCCACAGGCTGTCAGCTCATCATCTCAGGGGCATTTCTAAAAGTGCAGGGCTGTTTTTCTTGGATGGATAATGCAGTCACATGACCCAGCATTCAAAGTACTGAATAGTATGAAAAGGCTCCGGTGAGGTCTCCTTCCTCCTCTGCTCGGCCCTTCACCTGCACCACAGGTGACCTTCCTCTCTGGGATCTTGTGGGTCCTTCTAGGTCCTCTGATGACACACAAGCACACGTGCACGTCCCTGTTCTGTTTTTGCCCCCGTTTACTTGTCCCAGACCTTTCTTTTTTCCCTTAATGATTGATCTTGGAGGATGTTTCATATCAGTACCTAGAAAGCGTGCTCATTCTTTTTTTTTTTTTTTTTTTTGCGGTACGCGGGCCTCTCACTGCTGTGGCCTCTCCCGTTGCCGAGCACAGGCTCCGGACGCACAGGCTCAGCGGCCATGGCTCACGGGCCCAGCCGCTCCGCGGCATGTGGGACCTTCCCGGACCGGGGCACGAACCCGTGTCCCCTGCAGCGGCAGGCGGACTCTCAACCACTGCGCCACCAGGGAAGCCCCGTGCTCATTCTTTTTACAGCTGTGTGGTATTTCATTGAATTGCTGTTTGTGACTGAACCAACCCACCCCAAATGGACCCTTGGGGCAGTTCTGTAAGAACAGAGGGTTGAAGGCTTTGCTGCAGTGGACATCTGCCATTTTGCAAGTGTGCACGTGAATCTGTAGGGTAAACTCCCAGAAATGGGATTGCTGGTCTGAGGGCCTGTGCATTCACAGTTTTGTGTTATTTCCCCTGTTTGCCCTCCATAGAGGTTGTACCAGCGTGCTCACCAGCCAGCCATGTAGCAGAGTGCCTTTCAGGGTACTTAACATTTTAAAGTAAGCACATCCCATGTTTGGAGTGGTTAGATATTAAAAATCTGGTTTTTGATAATATAGTTTTGTTTTTCTAATGAATATTTAGTTCTTTTCTTATGAAATCACAAAGCACGCTTCAGGAGGTGGTGAGTCCCCTATCAGTGGAGGAAATCAAGCCCAGGCAAGACGGACCATTTGATGGGAATGTGTTGAGGGCATGTCTGTGGTCCCTCCCAGCCCAGTTTCTATTGACGCCCTTCCGTCCACTTTCCCGAGTGCTCTGTATCTGAGCTCTTCCCAGTGGTTCCTTTCTCTAGGACGCTTTCCCTCTTCCCACTTCCCCTAGCACGTTATCCGAACCTTCCTTGGGGTTCGGATCCCGTTCTCCTGTGTGTTATGGATGTCGGCATGCTTGTGTCTTAGTCATCTCAGAGGAATGGTCCTTCCTTGAGGACAGGACTCTGTCTTGGAGGCCACTGGCCACCCAGGGCCTAGTCCTGCTGCTTTGTGGGTCTTGACGGATGCAAGGCTGAGACTGAAAGGGATGCAGGCCTCTGGTCAGAGGACCTTCTAGGTTCCCTCTGATTATGGGAGCAAAAGCGATACCTGACTTCACTGCTCTTGGGGAAGAGGTGAGCGGAGGGATTTTGTTATGTCGGATCAAAAACAAGTATCTCTTTAGTTGCAATTTTACCAGTGAGAGTTATTTAAGGATTGATTCTTTTTTGCTCTTCGGCTGAGCAAACGGAGCAATTCCCTTGTCTCCCTAGAAAAATACTTTTCCTGTTTGTTGAGTTCTTTTCCAAGATGCTCAGTTTATTGGTCGGTTTGGCCAAAGGTGCCTTGGTTCGGGCTGTCACAGGAGGTGTTTTCTCCCTCAGAAAACAAGCACATGACCCTCATTGAGAACTGCAGCCTGCAGTACACGCTGAAGCCACACCCGCTCCTGGAGCCCGTGTTCCACCTTCTTCCCGAGAACCTTCTGGTGTCTGGTCTGCAGCAGATACCTGGTCTCCTTCCAGCTCATGGAGAATCGGGTAAGGGCTCCTCTGTTTCTGTCCACTTGGTGAGTCTCTGTTAGTTCATGGTCAGACCTTGCAGGACCTGGGGCGAGGGCTGGCTGGGCCCTCCAGCAAACAGCCTGGTGGTGGGGGGAGGGGGAGGAGGGGGAGGGCAGCAGTGTCGTCTCGTTCGCAGCCCCTTCCTGAACACACCTCACATCCCTCAGGTCATCTCTGCCTTCTCTCCTTGAGAAATGCTTTCATAAGACAAATAGCCCATGTCTGTATGACTGTGGCCAGAAGAACCACTGTTGCTAGATCCCACCCTTACTGGGCCACCATGTCAGTGGCTTAATTATTATCAGTTTTTAATTGTGGTAAAATAGACGTAACATAAAATTTACTGTTTTAACCATTGTCAAGTGTGCAGTTCAGGGGCATCAGGTACATTCACACTGTTGTGTAACCATCCTCCCCGTCCACTTGCAGAGCCTTTTCATCGTCCCAGACGGAAACTCTGTCCCGCTAGACGCTGACTCCCCTTCCCCTCCCCAGCCCTGCCCCCGCCTTCTGCTCTCTGTCTCTATGAGTTGACTCCTCTAGGGACCTCCTAGGCGTGGAATCCTCCTACAGCATTGGTCCTTTTGTGACTGGCTTATTTTGCTGGGCATAATGTCCTCAAGGTTCATCCCTGTTGTTCTGTGTGTCGGAATTTCCTTGCTTTTTAAGGCTGAATGGACGGACCACGTTTTGTTTATCCATTTACCTGTGCATGGACACTTGGGCTGTTCTGCCTTCCAACTTGTGAGTGAAACTGCTCGATTACTTTGCAACTGAAATTCATGGGACAGGCTCAGGGCTGTGTCTGGGTGTGTTTTAGAAGTTGATTCTCCTGGTGGGTGTGGGTCAGCCCTTCACAGCCACGAGCCACTGTGAGGGCTGCTCTCCTCTCAGGTCCTGCCGACGGGCCTCCCTCCTCGGTCTCATGCTCCCTCTGAGTACTCTTGGGGGCTTTTTGCCTGGCCGTCTGGGAGAATCCAGGAGGAGGGACCGCACCAGCCTTCCCACCTGGGGCTGCTGGAACCTCTGGTCTCGGTGGGCCGGCTGCAGCTCCCATCCAGGAGGGGCAGGATGTGGCTTTGGGTGTGAGTGGCTGGGGAGGAGATCTGGGAGGTGCAGAGTGTTTGGCTCAGAACAGAGACACTCAGGACCCGAAGAGACGGCTCAGCTCCAGGAGGGAGAGTGTTTGTCTCGGTGACGATGTCCCTGCGCGTGGCCTGGGCGCTGTGGTCTTGTTATCTGAGTTCATGAACTCCTGGGACGGGTGCACGGTGGTCATCACCATCACGAGGTCACTGTTTCTCCAGCATCTCGGAGAAGAGACGATGATACATGAGAAATGACCAGTTAACCGTGAACAGGAGCACGTCCTGGGCGGGGGATGGAGGGGGTCCCAGGTTTGGATCTGCCGTGGGTCACCAAGCTCTAACCCTCCTGAAGCCCCCCATAGGCAGCCGTGTTGCCCTCTGCGATGCGCCTGTGTTCACCCAAGAGGGAGGGAGGAGAAGTTAAGAGTTACAGGCAGGCAGAGGGAGAACCTCCTTCCTGGTCATGCTGTTGGGATTGAGAGGGTGGAACCTGCATCCGGCTCTGAGCCGCCCTCCCACTGGTCATGGGGGCGCTGTCAGCACCGCTGTGACTACGTGGGTATCAGGCATCTATGTGCGCACCTGCGGGGAGCTCAGCTTCTATGAGTCTTTCTGACCTGGGATTCTGGGAATTTAAACAGAATGTTCTCGAGGCCTGAGTTATATCCATCACCAGTGGGTGTCAGTAGAACTGCAGATACAACATGAAAGTACGGAAGCGGAGCTCGGGCCTGCTTCTGCGTCCCTCCTGGAAGGTGAAGGAGAAGCTCAGATGCCCAGACAGGCCCCGCGTTTGTTCTCAGCATCTCAGGTCGGACCGTGGGAGTCAAGGGCTGTGTTACAGAGAGGAGTTCTGGATCCAAGGAGCGTGAGTTCAGCTCCGGATCCTGAAGTTCGTGTTTTCGGAAGAGCTGAGCCCCTCTGGCCTCCGGTTTGCCTCCCTGGAATGGAGCGGCTGCCACTGGGCACTTTTAATAGATGCAGGTGGTGCCTGTAAATGGCAAAGATGGAGGACAGTTTACGTTGTTGATGTTTAAAAACAAATGGCCGGAATTGGTCTGGTGGGCGGGCAGGAGCTGCCGTCACCCGTGCAGGAGCCCCGCTTGCTCCTCGGGGGAGGGGCCGAGGGCAGCCTCCCCTCCGTCCCCGAGACCGTCTGGGAGCAGAGACCCTGTTGCTCAGCCCTTTCTCACAGCGGTTATTGTCTCCGTTATCATTTCTGCCCAGGATCTTACGGGCTTTTGTGACTCATCTTTGAAAAAGGGTTTCTTGGCTGGATACTGTTTTATGGCCCTGAAAGGGCCCAGGCAGGGACTGGTGCTGGCGTCCGTGGTGCTGGGAACCGGGGATCGCTTGTCTAATTTGCAGAGGGTTTGGTTATATTTGGGTGCCGCGTTGGGACTCGGATATTTGTTCCTTTGTAAAATGCCACAATACAGGAGGAGTGAGTTGTTTTCCACTGAAATGTGGACTGAGGTCACTGCAGGTTCACACGCGGTTTTAGTTAAGTGGGGCAGCCTCGCAGCAGCTGCAGGAGGTCTGGCTGGCAGAGGTGGTGAAGGGCGCTCCGGGCACCTTGCTGGGCAGTCAGTGCAGGGGGCTCACTGCTGTCAATCACCCCTTGTCCCCTGCTTGGTCTGGCTCACTGCCGCTGCTCTCCGGGATCCCATCCTCCCTCCCTCCTGTATGTCGAGCATCGCCGTGGCAGCTCTGTGCCGTGCGGGGCAGTCCCGGGGCCAGCCCGCCCTGCCTGACCCACCAGCCCGCTGACTCCAGCCCCGGCTTCGTCATCTGTTAAACCCAGCTCGGCAGCGCTGTCCGCGGAACTGACTTGCCCGTCTGCCCCGTGGCGGCCTCCCCTATTGGTGTGTCCCCGGGCCTGCCCTCTACTTACCTACCTGAGGTGGTTCCCCAGCCCCGACCTGCCGGCGCTGCATCTCAACAAACAACATCAAGGTCCCGGGTGGGGCCCCGCACCCCAAGCCTGAGCACCTTGTGTAGAGGTGGGGTTCTCCCCGCAGGCTTCCCAGGCTGTGCTGACGGCCTGCCCTCCCCAAGTCTGGGAGCGTGGCTTCTAGATTCCCGGAGTGACCGCGGTCCCCTGCAGAGAGGGAGCGAGGGGGACAGGGCTTCCCGCTGCCGCTGAGAGCCGGGGGCTGGTGATCCTGCAGCCTAGACCCCAGTCCTTTGCGCCCTCTTAGGCCAAGGGCAGGTTCAAGTGACAGAATTTATCTTTACTCAATGAATTCGGTAAGACTAAAAGTTTTCCCTTCCAATCTCACTCCTAGAGAAAACCACTGCTAACAGCTCGGTGTGTGCCTTTTATACACTAATTGAGTCATTGACTCATTCACTTATTTGTGGATGGCTCAACACGTATTTGTAGAGTAGATCCCGTGCGTGGCAGGCCCGTGCTGGGGCTGGGGGTGCAGCCCTGTATTCCCAGTGGAGCATCAGGGCATCTTTCCCAGATGAAGGTAAGCGAGGGCCAACCTCACAGTCTAACCACGGTCCTCATGGGCAGTGGGAGGTGTTTCAGAGCCGGTGTGGACCGGCTCAAGCTCATTTCCACTCCTGCCTAAATCGTTCCTAAATTTCGCTTGCATTCTGTTGCCTCTGTTGCAGTGTTCCCTCTATCTTGTGAGGTGCATTCTGGCGAACGAAATACCCTCGGCAGGAGAGCCATGTCCCCGGGAGGCTGGGGTCCGCGGGTGGGGGGACGTGGTTAGGGCCTAGCGGGGAGCTCCTTGGGCATCTCGGGTGTTTCCAAGCGCTTCCCTGAAGGGTGTCGCTAGGGAGGGGTTCTAGTGGTCCCCATTTTCTCTGCAGTGCATTCAGGGGAGTCTCAGAAGAAGATGGATCGTTGTGCAGTAGGGTTTGTCTTCCCACGGGAGCACTGCTGTTGCTGGGAGTTGCAGCCTTGTCCAGAGACTTGGCAACAGATCGGTGAAAGCTTGACCCAGTTACAGAGCACGAGGGTCAGCAGTCCCCACCACCGGGAGGTCAGCTCTGCTGAGGCCCCTTGTGTCTGTCCTGGCTGCTGACGCTGGTCGGTTGAATGACTGAATGACAATGTCAGACGGCAAGGCTGTGCTTTGTGGGCGCTGCTGGAATGTTGGGGAAGAGCCCTGAGGCCGGCGGTGGTGCGCCCGCTCTGCTCCTGGCCCCGTGTGATGGCTCCAAGCCTCTGCTGTGGCCGGTCTCCTCTGTAACATGGGGACATTATGAGGACCTGCCCAGAGAGGGACACAGGGAGGGTCCAGCGAGCGTGAGCTGCTGTTCTTCGGTCAGGCAAGTTCTGCCTTGAGTTGAGCCAGAAGGCTCCTCCGACGTGGCCACCTGTGGCTGCCGCAGGACATCTGGGAGGTCGGATCTGTCTCCTGTGGGAGGGCCCTTCAGGGCTCTTCTTTCTTCACTCGCGGCTTCTGGAAGCTTGCGGAGCAGGTCCCCGGCCAAGCCAGGCTTGGAACTGGGCACCTTGCGTCGGGAAAGGCGTTGGTTCTGGGTTTTCCTTCTGTTCCTGTGGCAGCCTGCAGACGGGGGTCTGGCTGGTGGCTGTTCTCTCTGTTCCAGTGCTTGTTGACCGTGGAGTGACCTCTGGCTTGGGGGCCAGGCAGACCCTCTGCGGGAGCAGCCCCGGGGGGAGGGCACTCATTTCCCACTTACGCTTCTCTGGAAGCAGGACTTGACGTGGAGGGAAGGTTAGCAGGTAACATGTCGGGGTGTCCCTTTGGGGTTGGGTGATTTTGCTGCTCAGCACGGGACTGCTGGGGAGAGGGTGCTGGGTGCAGCCCGTGTGTTCTTCCCTGTGTGTTCAGTGGGCGCCCGCAGGCTGCTCTCTGCCCCAGAGATGAGAGAATGGGGTGTCCAGGGGGTCCCGGGTCCCTGGGCTGAGTGATGGAAGCCCAGGTGGGGGGCAGGGTGAGAGGGTCCCGACAGCGTCAAGGCCGAGAGTGTGTGTGTGGGTCCTGAGTGTGGGGTGGGGGGAGGTAAGGGGGTCTCACAAGGAGTACAGGGATCTCAGGGGCCGCGGCTACCTCCCTCTGGTGGAGGGGCGTGGCCGCCTTACCTGGACCCCACCCCCCACCCCCGTGACTGCCCACAGAGCCCTGGGCCACTTGAGTCTGAACACATGTTTTGGCCAAGAGTTTAACTGTGATCAAGAGGAGGGGGACTGTTTGGTAACCAGCAAACGAGCCTGTCCGTGCTTTAAAGCAGCGAGCAGGGTCATGCAGCTCAGGGTCACAGAAGAAGGCAGCGGTCTTGTGTTAAAAATGCTGAAATCACTGGAGGAGGATTGCAGACACATGAATTAACTTGCAGAATGCAAATAATATGGAGTCTGCAAAATAAGGGAGTGACAAGCATTGTTCACGCGTCCCTCCCACTTCCCTCTGCTCCGTCTCTGCACACTCACCTCCTGCTCTGAGTCCTGCCAGCATCGCTCCCTGAAATCCTGCAGGGACAATCTGTACCTCCTCCTGTCAGCGGAGGCCCCGGGTTCCTGCGCCTTGCTGCAGGAGGTGGACCGTTCGCCCTGCCCTCCAACGGCCCCCCCCAACCCCGCCGGCCCCGACGGAGGCTCCCAGTTCAGGATGTGCTTCGGACACTCGCTTGACCATTTCATGAAAGGCTGCAGTTTATATATTTCTGCACTTAAAAAAAAATCGTGGTAAAATAGACGTGTAATAAAATGTACTCTTCTAACTGTTTTTCAACATGCAGTTCTGTAGCGTTAAGAACGTTCACATCCTTGAGCAACCCTCCCTCTCCAGAACGTTTTCCTCCTGCAGAACAAGACTCCGCACCCATGAAGCGCTAACTCCCCACCCGCCGCCCCCCAGCCCCTGGCAGCCTCCATTCTCCTTTCCATCTCGGAATTTGACTAATTTAAGTACCTCATATAAATGGAATTATCCAGAACTTGTCTTTTTGTGACTGGCTTATCTCACGCAGCATAATGTCTACAGCGTTCATCCACGTTGTAACATATGGTAGAATTTCCTTCCTTTTTTAAGGTTGAATGATATTCTGTTGTGTGGATGGACCCCATTTTGTATGTCGGTCCATCTGTGGATGGATACTGGGTTGTTTCCACTTTTTGGCTACTGTGAATAATGATACCTGCACTCTTAATTGGGTCTGATTCATCAACTGACCTGCTTTAAACGATTAAAAAATGATGAAAGGAATACATAAACTTTCTCAGAAGTATCAATCAAACCTAGTGCAGATTTGTGATAGGGAAGGTACAGAAAGCCACAAAGAGGGAAATAAGATAATCTGTGATTGCTGCCTACAGATATACATGCATAGGCCACCATCAAAAAGTCTATAAATAATAAATGCTGGAGAGGGTGTGCAGAAAAGGGAGCCCTCCTACACTGTTGGTGGGAATGTAAATTGATACAGCCACTGTGGAGGACAGTATGGAGGTTCCTTAAAAAACTAAAAATAGAGTTACTGTATGATCCAGCAATCCTACTACTGGGCATATATCCAGAAAAGATGGAAACTCTATTTCGAAAAGATACATGCACCCCAATGTTCATAGCAGCACTATTTACAATAGCCAAGACATGGAAGCAACCTAAATGTTCATTGACAGGGGAGTGGATAAAGCAGATGTGGCACATATATACAATGGAATATTACTCAGCCATAGAAAAGAATGAAATAATGTCATGTGCAGCAACACGGATGGACCTAGACATTATTATACTAAGTGAAGTCAGAGAAAGACAAATATCATATGATATCACTTATCTGTGGAATCTGAAGAAATATACAAAGGAACTTATTTGCAAAACAGAAATAGACTCACAGACTTTGAATACAAACTTATGGTTATGAAAGGGCAAAGCGGGGGAGGGATACATTGGGAATTTGGGATTGACATATACACACTACTATATATAAAATAAACAACAAGGACCTACTGTATAGCACAGGGAACTATATTCAATATCTTGTAATTATCTATAATGGAAAAGAATCTGAAAAAGAAATATGTATATATATCTAAGTCACTTTGCTGTACACCTGAAACATTATATATCAGTCATACTAAAATAAAAAAAAGAAAAACAAGAACAGAGCAACTTCTCCAAAAAATGATATACATGTATACATGTAAATGCGTATATTTTAAATAAAATTGTCATCAAATGGACTAATAACACACAGGTGTTTTTTTTTTTTTTTTTTTTGCGGTACGCGGGCCTCTCACTGCTGTGGCCTCTCCCGTTGTGGAGCACAGGCTCCGGACGCGCAGGCTCAGTGGCCATGGCTCACGGGCCCAGCCGCTCCGCGGCATGTGGGATCCTCCCGGACCGGGGCACG
Source organism: Pseudorca crassidens (assembly GCF_039906515.1). Taxonomy (NCBI): domain Eukaryota; kingdom Metazoa; phylum Chordata; class Mammalia; order Artiodactyla; family Delphinidae; genus Pseudorca; species Pseudorca crassidens. The sequence goes on along the minus strand of NC_090297.1, from coordinate 4,141,966 downwards.
AACCCGCGTCCCCTGCATCGGCAGGCGGACTCTCAACCACTACGCCACCAGGGAAGCCCATAATACACAGTTTTATATGTTGTTTTTTTCACCTACAATATCATGATTACTTTTTGATTATTAAATAATCTTAGAGAATATGATTTGTTTCTCATTTTATCTGAATGAGCCACAGATTATTTAAATTCTCCTATTATTGAGCATCTGGTGGTTTCTTATTTTTGACTCTGTTATAAATAATGTTCTAATGAGCATGCCTGCAAGTAAAGTTTGCTTCCACTTTGATATATTGCTAACTAGCCTCAGAAGTCGCATTACTGGGGCAGACGGTGGATATGGACATTTTTAAGGCTCTTGACACACAAAGTTAGAGAAAATTGCCTCTTAGCTGTACTGATTTATAACCTTTCAGCAAGGTAGAGTGTTCCTTTCACCACCGTTTCATCAGCATTGAGTCTTTTTTTTTTAAACATCTTTATTGGAGTATAATTGCTTTACAATGTTGTGTTAGTTTCTGCTGTATAGCAAAGTGAATCAGCTATATGCATACGTATATCCCCATGTCCCTTCCCGCTTGCGTCTCCCTTCCACCTTCTCTAACCCACACCTCTAGGTAGTCGCAAAGCACCGAGCTGATCTCCCTGTGCTATACGGCTGCTTCCCACTAGCTATCTGTTTTACATTTGGTAGTGTATGTATGTCAGTGTTACTCTCTTACTTCGTCCCAGCTTACCCTTCCCCCGCTCCACGTCCTCAAGTCCATTCTCTACGTCTGTGTCTTTTTTCCTGTCCTGCCCCTATGTTCATCAGAACCGTTTTTTTTTTTTAGATTCCATATATATATGTTAGCATATGGTATTTGTTTTTCTCTTTCTGACTTACTTCACTCTGTATGACAGTCTCTAGGTCCATCCACCTCACTATAAATAACTCAGTTTCATTTCTTTTTATGGCTGAAGAATGTTCCATTGTATATATGTGCCACATCTTCTTTATCCATTCATCTGTCGATGGACATTTAGGTTGCTTCCACACTCTGGCTATTGTAAATAGAGCTGCAGTGAACATTGTGGTACATGACTCTGTTTGAATTATGGTTTTCTCAGGGTATATGCCCAGGAGTGGGATTGCTGGGTCGTATGGTAGTTCTATTTTTAGTTTTTTAAGGCACCTCCATAGTGTTCTCCATAGTGGCTGTATCAATTTACATTCCCACCATCAGTGCAAGAGGGTTCCCTTTTCTCCACACCCTCTCCAGCATTTACTGTTTGTAGATTTTTTGATGATGGCCATTCTGATGGGTGTGAGGTGATACCTCGTTGTAGTTTTGATTTGCATTTCTCTGATGATTAGTGATGTTGAGCATTCTTTCATGTGTTTGTTGGCAATCTGCATGTCTTCTTTGGAGAAATGTCTGTTTGGGTGTTCTGCCCATTTTTGGATTGGGTTGTTTGTTTTTTTGATATTGAGCTTCATGAGCTGCTTGTATATTTTGGAGATTAATCCTTTGTCAGTTTCTTCGTTTGCAAATATTTTCTCCCATTCTGAGGGTTGTCTTTTCGTCTTTTTTATGGTTTTCTTTGCTGTGCAAAAGCTTTTAAGTTTCATTAGGTCCCATTTGTTTATTTTTGTTTTTATTTCCATTTCTCTAGGAGGTGGGTCAAAAAGGATATTGCTGTGATTTATGTCATAGAGTGTTCTGCCTATGTTTTCCTCTGAGAGTTTTATAGTGTCTGGCCTTACATTTAGGTCTTTAATCCATTTTGAGTTTATTTTTGTGTATGGTGTTAGGGAGTGTTCTAATTTCATTCTTTTACATGTAGCTGTCCAGTTTTCCCAGCACCACTTATTGAAGAGACTGTCTTTTCTCCATTGTATACTCTTGCCTCCTTTATCAAAGATAAGGTGACCATATGTGCGTGGGTTTATCTCTTAAGCTTTCTGTCCTGTTCCATTGATCTATATTTCTGTTTCTGTGCCAGTACCACACTGTCTTGACCACTGTAGCTTTGTAATATAGTATGAAGTGCAGGAGCCTTATTACTCCAGCTCCATTTTTCTTTCTCAAGATTGCTTTGGCTATTTGGGGTCTTTTGTGTTTCTATACAAATTGTGAAATTTTTTGTTCTAGTTCTGTGAAAAATGCCATTGGTAGTTTGATAGGGATTGCATTGCATCTCTAGATTGCTTTGGGTAGTATAGTCATTTTCACGATGTTGATTCTTCTAATCTAAGAACATGGTATATCTCTCCATCTGTTTGTATCATCTTTAATTTCTTTCAACAGTGTCTTATAGTTTTTTGCATACAGGTCTTTTGTTTCCTTAGGTAGGTTTATTCCTAGGTATTTTATTCTTTTTGTTGCAATGGTAAATGGGAGTATTTCCTTAATTTCTCTTTCAGATTTTTCTTCATTAGTGTATAGGAATGCAAGAGATTTCTGTGCATTAATTTTGCATCCTGCTACTCTACCAAATTCATTGATTAGCTCTAGTAGTTTTCTGGTGGCACCTTTAGGATTTTCTATGCATAGTATCATGTCATCTGCAAACAGTGAGAGTTTTACTTCTTTTCCGATTTGGATTCCTTTTATTTCTTTTTCTCCTCTGTCTGCTGTGGCTAAAACTTCCAAAACTATGTTGAGTAGTAGTGGTGAGGGTGGGCAACCTTGTCTTGTTCCTGATCTTAGAGGAAATGACTTCAGTTTTTCACAATTGAAAACCATGTTGGCTGTGGGTTTGTCATATATGGCCTTTATTATGTTGAGGTAGGTTCCCTCTATGCCTACTTTCTGGAGAGTTTTTAATCATAAATCGGTGTTGAATTTTGTCAAAAGCTTTTTCTGCATCTATTGAGACGATCATATGGTTTTTATCCTTTAATTTGTTAATATGGTGTATCACATTCAATGATTTGCATATATTGAACAATCCTTGCATCCCTGGGGTAAACCCCACTTGACCATGGTGTATGATCCTTTAATGTGCTGTTGGATTCTGTTTGCTAGTATTTTGTTGAGGATTTTTGCATCTCTGTTCATCAGTCATATTGGCCTGTAGTTTTCTTTTTTTGTGATATCTTTGTCTGGTTTTGGTATCAGGGTGATGGTGGCCTCGTAGAATGAGTTTAGGAGTGTTCCTCCCCCTGCTATATTTTGGAAGAGTTTGAGAAGGATAGGTGTTAGCTCTTCTCTAAATGTTTGATAGAATTCTCTTGTGAAGCCGTCTGGTCCTGGGCTTTTGTTTGTTGGAAGATTTTTAATCACAGTTTCAATTTCATTACTTGTGATTGGTCTGTTCATATTTTCTATTATTTCCTGGTTCAGTCTTGGAAGGTTGTGTTTTTCTAAGAATTTGTCCATTTATTCCAGGTTGTCCATTTTATTGGCATATAGTTGCTTGTAGTAATTTCTCATGATCCTTTGTATTTCTGCTGTGTCAGTTGTTACTTCTCCTTTTTCATTCCTAATTCTGTTGATTTGAGTCTTCTCCCTTTTTTTCTTGATGTGTCTGGCTAATGGTTTATCAATTTTGTTTATCTTCTCAAAGAAACAGTGTTTAGTTTTATTGATCTTTGCTATCCTTTCCTTCATTTCTTTTTCATTTATTTCTGATCTGATCTTTATGATTTCTTTCCTTCTGCTAACTTTGGGGTTTTTCTGTTCTTCTTTCCCTAATTGCTTTCGGTGTAAGGTTAGGCTGTTTATTTGAGATTTTTCTTGTTTCCTGAGGTAGGATTGTATTGCTATAAACTTCCCTCTTGAACTGCTTTTGCTGCATCCCACAGGTTTTGGGTCGTCATGTTTTCATTGTCATTTGTCTCTAGGTATTTTTTGATTTTCTCTTTGATTTCTTCAGTGATCTCTTGGTTATTTAGTAGCATATTGTTTAGCCTTCATGTGTTTGTATTTTTTACATTTTTTCCCCTGTGATTGATATCTAGTCTCATAGCGTTGTCATCAGAAAAGATACTTGATACAATTTCAATTTTCTTAAATTTACCAAGGCTTGATTTGTGAACCAAGATATAGTCTTTCCGGGAGAATGTTCCATGAATACTTGAGAAGAAAGTGTATTCTGTTGTTTTTGGATGGAATGTCCTGTAAATATCAATTAAGTCCATCTCGTTTAATGTGTCATTTAAAGCTTGTGTTTTCTTATTAATTTCATTTTGGATGATCTGTCCATTGGTGAAAGTGGGGTGTTAAAGTCCCCTACTATGATTGTGTTACTGTCGATTTCCCCTTTTATGTCTGTTAGCATTTGTCTTATGTATTGATGTGCTCCTATGTTGGGTGCATAAATATTTACAATTGTTATATCTTCTTCTTGGATTTATCCCTTGATCATTATGTAGTGTCCTTCTTTGTCTCTTTTAAAAGTCTTTATTTTAAAGTCTATTTTGTCTGATATGAGACTTGCTACTCCAGCTTTCTTTTGGTTTCCATTTGCATGGAATATCTTTTTCTATCCACTCACTTTCAGTCTGTATGTGTCCCTAGGTCTGAAGTGGGTCTCTTGTAGACAGCATATGTATGGGTCTTGTTTTTGTATCCATTCAGCAAGCCTGTATCTTTTGGTTAGAGCATTTAATCCATTTACATTTAAGGTAATTAGCAATATGTATGTTCCTATTACCATTATCTTAATTGGTTTGGGCTTGTTTTTGTTGGTCCTTTTCATCTTTTGTGTTTCCCACTTAGAGTAGTTCATTTAGCATTTGTTGTAGAGCTAGTTTGGTGGTGCTGAATTCTCTTAGCTTTTGCTTGTCTGTAAAGCATTTGATTTCTCTGTCGAATCTGAATGAGATCCTTGCTAGGTAGAGTATTCTTGGTTTTAGGTTCTTTCCGTTCATTACTTTAAGTATATCATGCCACTCCCTTCTGTCTTGCAGAGTTTCTGCTGAGAAATCAGCTGTTAACCTTATGGGAGTTCCCTTGTATGTTATTTGTTGTTTTTCTCTTGTTGCTTTTAATAATTTTTCTTTGTCTTTAATTTTTGTCAGTTTGATTACTGTGTGTCTTGGTGTGTTTCTCTTGGTTTATCCTGTATGGTACTCTCTGTGCTTCCTGGACTACTTTCTTTCCCATATTAGGGAAGTTTTCCATTATAATCTCTTGAAATATTTTCTCAGACCCTTTCTTTTTCTTTTGGGACCCCTATAATTGGAATGTTGATGCCTTTAATGTTGTCCCAGAAGTCTCTGAGACTGTCCTCAGTTCTTTTCATTCTTTTTTCTTTATTCTGCTCTGTGGCAGTAATTTGTACCATTTTATCTTCCTGCTCACATATTCATTCTTCTGCCTCAGTTAATCTGCTCTTGATTCCTTCTAGAGTATATTAATTTCAGGTATTGTGCTGTTCATCACTGTTTGCTTGCTCTTTAGTTCTTCTAGGTCCTTGTTAAATGTTTCATGTATTTTCTCCATTCTCTTTCCAAGATTTTGGATCATCTTTACTATCACTACTCTGAATTCTTTTTCGGGTAGGTTGCCTATTTCATCATCATTTATTTGGTCGTGTGGGTTTTAACCTTGCTCCTTCGTCTGTAGCATTTTTTTTTTTGTCGTTTCATTTTTTTTTCCTTTTTTGATGGGTCGGGCTGTATTCCTGTCTTACTGGTTGTTTGGCCTGAGGCGTGCAGCACTGGAGTTTGCAGGCAGTTGAATAGAGCCGGGTCTTGGTGCTGAGATGAGGACCTCCGTGAGGCCTCACTCCAACTGATATTCCCTGGGGTCTGAGGTTCTCTGTTAGTCCAGTGGTTTGGACTCGTAGCTCCCACTACAGGAGCTTGGGCCTGACCTCCGGCCTGGGAACCAAGATCCTGCGAGCTTCATGGCATGGTTAAAAAAAAAAAAAAAAAAAAAAAGAAATAAAAAAAGGAGCAGTACAATATCAAAGAATAAAATACCAAATAAAGTTAGAAAGATAAAAAATATATTAGGAAAAATAAAACTGAAATTGAAACAACCGGTCACTGGGGGTTCCTCCTGTCCCCTAGGTGTCTGTGGTCCCTCACCAGCGCCTGGTAGGTGCCCTAGTTGTGAGGAGACATGAATTCGCATCCTCCTAGTACGGCACCTTGACTCCACCCCTCAGCATTGAGTCTTACGTCAATTTTTTTTAAAGTTTAGAATTGGCTTTCAAAATCGAAGACCTTGCATGTAAATATTTAAATAACCCTAAACATTTAGGAAGAGACAGACAGGACCAGAACGAGAACGATGACACTGATGGGGACGTAAGGGACAGACCCCTGGGGGTGTGTTTACTGGGGAGCAACTGGCTTTGCCTTCTTCCTCCTGTGTCACCTTTGCTCCAGAGCCCATGGAGAATCCTCTCTAAATGCACGTGATGCTCCCCTCTCGTGGCTGCGGCCGGGCTTCCATGTACCTGCTTGGTGCGGGTGCTGGGCTGGATGCAGGGGCCGCCGCCCCCTTCTGTCCTCACGGAGCTCACGGTCCAGGGGTGCTTCTTGATCGGGGCGGGACTTCCCTCATGGTGCCAGCCCAGCCCGAGTTTCTGCTCGTTGCCGTGCCACGCTCACGCCTATGCCTGCGTGTTTCCACGTGGTTCAGGGTAAACCTAGTGAAACGAGAAATGACGTAGTGGGCTGTGCCCTTGCTGGATAGGAAGTCATGACAAAGGGAAGCCGAGTGCAGGGGACAGATGTCACTCTGCCTCAGGCTGTCTGTGTGCCCTGGATGGCCGGATTAGGGGATTTGTTCCTGGAGATGCTTTGGGGTAGGATTTGGACCGAAAATGAAATTTGCGCTTGTTTGATCTGTTTGGTGTCTGGGCTTGGACTGAGGTGGGCTCTGGCTGTGAGTCCTCTCTGAGCGATGCCCATGCCGCCTTCTCTGTGCTTGGCCTGCGGCCTGGACCCCCCGTGGGTGAGGGGACCGTCCGGTGGTTTTGTTTCTGCGGGTCATCCCTCTGAGCCTCTCGTTGTGCAGGGGACACGCTCCGGAAGCCTCGCCTTCAGAAGTCTCTCACGTGGTACCTGGACGATTTGTTCTTCACGATGTATCCCTCCCTGGAGAAGTTTGAGGAGGAGCTTCTGGAACTTGTGATCAGCGATCACTTCCGGGAGGTACAGTCTTGGGTCGGGGAAGTTAGTCTGAACGGTGCAGGTGGAAACGGCAGGCGGAGCTGGGGAGCTCCCGGCCTCTCAAGCCCTCAGGTGGGTGGTCCAGCCCCTGGTGACACCTGTGGTCCTGTCTTTCGTCTCTTTGTGGCTGAAGAGGGACACTAGCCCATTGTCTTTATTTTTTTAAATTTTAAAAAAATTTTTATTCTTTGGCTGGGTCACGTGGCATGTGGGATGCGGGATCTTAGTTCCCTGACCAGGGATCGAACTCAGGCCCCCTGCATTGGAAGAGCGGAGTCTTAACCACTGGACCACCAGGGAAGTCCCACGAGCCCATTGTCTTAACTTTGATATTGACGAGGGTGCTGTTATCCTGAGACATTAATTAGCATTCACTTCAATGTAACTTAATCAGTCCTCATTTAAAAGTAGATTAAATCACCAAATGAGCATAGGAAAACCTGTAAAATAATCCACATTTACAAGGGACATTTTGAGGATGTTTCCAAGGAGACGACTAGGGATCTCAACCACTTTGCCCCATCGAAGCAGTTTACTGTGAGCGGTGCTCCCCCTAACACTGCTCAGTTTTGTCTGTGTGACGCTGTCCTGCAGACTCCGCACCGTGATGCCTCGTCCCCACTGTGGGCCTTTGAACACATGGCCCACTTTCGTGCATGTTCTTCGTCTGGATCTGTGCACGACCCCTCTCAGGTATCATGTCTCAGTGCAGACCTGTTGCCCTGAGGGGCCGCCCTGCCCAAGCTGCAGGCAGCGTCCCCCTTCCTCCCCGCCGGGCGCGCTCTCTGACACATCACCCTGCCTCGTTTCTCTGGGTGCTTGGCCCTCTTGGAGAGCACCTGGTTTCCTTACTGTTTACGGGTGGATAGTCGGTCCCTCTCTGGAGTATTTGCACCAGGAGGACAGGGACTTGGTTTGCTTTACCCCTGCACCTGCTGTGCCTAAAACAGTCGGCACAGAGGAGGTCTCTAACATGTATTTGTGAGAATGAATGTGCGGTCAGCGGGTGCCCATCCTCGTAGTCTGTGAAGTTAGCAAATTATTGACACACACACACACGAATGTGTGTACACGCACGAATAAGGTGGTCTTTTCTTTTGCTCTCTACCCGTTCTTGAAGATGTTGTGCTATGTACTGTAGTCTCATGTGAAACAGAAACACGAAGCAGAGAAGAGGACTGAAATAGCATCATACGTTTTCTTGGCATAGTTCCTGCTGTTTTGTTATGGCTCAGAAAAGATTGTCTGAGGGTAGAAAGATGTTTAAGAGCATTACTGTGGAATTTTATATATTCCCATAAAGATCACTTTATTCTGTGGTTTTGCCCTCTTTGTATTTTTGTCCCCATCCAACTGGCAGATGCCCCGTTGCCGCCTTCGTTTTATTTCCATCACTCAGAGACTAATGGGCTGAATTTGCGCCTGCTCAGCGTGATTAATGGGCAATGACGGGGGCTCGAAAACTCGGGTCATTTTGCAACAGCCACGCGATTTAATAAACAGTAACAGCCTGGGGGAACATCCTTGCTCATTTGTTAGGGCGCCTGTATGTTTTTTTCGTTAAGATGAAAACACTTTAATATCCAGGGATCACTTTGGGGCAGACTTACTGCCTAAATATGCCCACTCTTCCTGCGGCCCTGTCCGCCCCAAGTCTCAGGTGTCTGAGCTGTGGGAGGGCAGAGGTGTTGAAGCTCGCTGTGTTCAGCCTTGGTCAGCGCCTGCCCTTGACTCCGGGGCCTCTCACTTCTGGGAGCCCACTTGGAGCTCACTTCCTCTCACTGTTGGAGGTGCTAGGGCCCCTTGTTGCTGGTTTGCTGCGTCTTGAGAATTGTAGCTCAACCTTGGAAACCCGGAGCGAGAGTTAGCTGATTCAGGCATCTAAGGGATGTATTGCTTTACAGGATGATGCTACGTGAGAAATCCCCAAAGTACCTAGAAAATGGCCTAAGGCCAGTCTGCTCTGATTGGATGGTGCTTCACTGAGCTCCGTCTGGTCTGGAATGTCTGAAACCTCTGTTCTAGTTTCTTCTCTCTGCTGGGGCTCTCTGCTGGGAGCTTTCCTGGCGAGCTCCCTCCCCCTCTGCACCGACCTTATTCTGTGCCATGTGCGCTTTTCCCAGGCGGGCAGCCCGCTGGACAGTGGTGCCCTGGAGATCTTGGAGCGGCGCCTGTGCGTGGGCGTGCACAACGGGCTGGGCTTCGTGCAGAGGCCACAGGTGGTGGTGCTGGTGCCTGAGCTGGAGGTGGCCTTGACGCACTCTGCCAGCTTCAGCCGGAGAGTTGGCGCCTCTTCGAAGGCCAGGTATTTCCCCCGGGGTCCCAGGTCGCGGTCCGCGTGGAGTTAGGAGGTGCGGGTGGGCACCTGACCAGGGATCAGAGTGAAAGGCAGTTGTTCTTACACGCGAGGTGTGCACTCATCCACCTGGGTTCTTGCCCGGTGCCTTTGATTCCTCTTGCTTAGTCGTCCCCATCAGGAGCAGACCTCAGTGTTGTGAGGTTGGAAAGATCCTGGTTTTTGTGCCACGACGGGTTTTGGAGTTAGCATAACAGATGCTTCCAGCTGTGGAGCCCTGGCATGCTTTCCTCCAGATGCGCCCTGTGATCCCTTTCTCACATGACACAGAACCAGAGGGCAGTAAGTTCTGCCGCTCTGTTCAGTCCTGTGCGTCTCAAATCACAACAGAGACATCGCCTAGGGGTTCCATACGTGAAGCTGGACGGAAGCCGGCCTCGGAGGGGTACCTCCCTGGAGCCCTTCCGTCCTCCTGATACCAGTGCTGGCATTTTGGGAGAGTGTTGATTGCGGCACCTAAGAGAGGCTCTGGTTTGGGAAGTTACCTTGATGGCCAAACACCCAGAAGGGCTCAGTGCCATTGCTTGGGGGACTCACTGTACCAGACTGCAGCAGCAGCGCCCGGTGCCGCGGCGCCCGAGCTGATGGCGGGTGGGGTGCCGGGCAGCAGGAGCCCCGCCTGACACGCCCCCTCTGTGTGTTCTCGGCGCAGATCTGGAAACCACACTCTGGTCTCGAGAAGCCGCCTCCAGCTCCCTGAGATGGTCTGTCAGCCCGCGTTCACCATCGTCTTTCAGCTGGAGTACGTGTTTAACAGCCCTTCGGGAGCGGACGGCAACGTAAGAACCATCCGCTTGTTTCGCGTGCCGCCTGGCGACGGGCTCTACGCGCGCAGAATAAGCATAGTCACCATTCCTTTTTCTTCCATTAAAAGCAGTGTGATTATTATTAACAATATGGATAACAAGAGTGGAATATGATTCTAGAAAACACTTGTTCCAAGTGATAGCTTTGTTCTAATCATTTCCCATCTTTATGGTAATAGTACGTACACTCTGCTGGCAGCTGGTATAAACAGTTCAATAAACAGGCATCATGCAGCATAACATCATTAATTCATGATTATTGAATCAATAATTATTTTGAAAGAATGAGACCATTTTAATGCCTTTTTCAAATAGTAAGTGTAGTAAAGCTTGAATCTGCACAAGAAGTGAATGTTTTCTTAGAGTGGACTTTGTATGTGCCCACGTCAGAACCAAGAGTAAGAATCTATAGGATTCAGTTGGAAGGAATGTAACAAAGAGACATCATTTACATCATCGATGCAGATTTTTCGGAAAACCCAAGTCATGCTCTTCTTAAGATTCAGATTTTTGTTTGAAAAAGCAAATATCAATTTAACAAGTAAATTAAAAATAAAAATAGGCCAACAAGACACCTTCTGTGGTGGTCAGTCTGCCCGCATCACCGTGCAGCTGAGGCAAGAGCAGGGGGCTGGGAGCGGTCTTGGGGGGTCTTTGGAAGGAGAATGGGGTGTCAGCACAGCTGCTGTGTTAGTTCCTGATGTCCTCTGGTAGCAGTGAACTGACCTCTCTGATGTCTGTGCCTCGTGTAATTCAGAGTCCTAATCAAGTGAGCAGACCCAGAGGCAGGTATTCTGAGTATAGGCGAACGAATGATGTCCGTTGTTCTCACAAAGTTCTTGTTCCCAGCTCTGCTTTTCTTTCTTTGTTACCAGAAATTTCAGCTAAAATGCAACTGTATGCAGATATGCTTGTCAGCCCGGGGCAGGCCCTCCGGGCCTGGGGTGGAGCTTTACCAGGAGGGAGGGGCTTCTGGGGCTTCCCCATCCTGGGGGGAAGTTCGTCGGCTCAGGTGCAACATCCCTGGTGCTGCCACTGGGCGTGGGCAGGGGGTCGGTACAGAGGGAGCCCCTGAGGAGCAGAGGGCCTGGCTCTCCACTCATTTACGTTTAGATTGTGTCCCCTCGAGAACGTTAATTACAATTCGCTTGTGATTATAAAGCCTGTGTCCTGAAACTTTATGTCTTACCCAACACTTGATTGTTAAGTTTTTAACTCTTCACTGAAATGCTTACCCGCTGACAGGTGGATCGGCCTCGCGCTGTTGCTTGTGGAGCTCTTGGAATGCGGCTTGAAATAGCTCATCAGTTCTTTTTGATGTGGAGGTTTATCTTAACATGGAATATTGGATTCCGTTTTACTGTCATCAAGTGTACTTTCTTCAGTGTAATCTGGAGAGGAAATGTTCCTGTGTCTGAAATGAATTTCCGCACAAATTACTTGCTGCATGGAACAGTGAGGATGGGTTAGCATTCCGGGGGTGAAAACCAAATCAGACATTCCCACCACAACCAGACTTAGACGTACAGGAGAAAACTAGCCTGATGCTGTCGAAATGGGCTTTCGCTCCTTCCCCGAGGAGTGTCCCAGGAGGGGACGCGGCCCACTGGGCCTCCTGCAAGGTCAGGGCTCGGCCTTGGAGGGACATGTCGCAGCTGGCATGCTCCTGCTTCCCTCTGCAGTCCATTATGGAGCGTGTCTTCGGGTGCATTCAGCCTGCAAATTCCTTTCTCCCCTTTCTTTCCTTTTAAAAAACTCTATGTGGTGGACATGCCAAGTGTAAACAAAAGCAGACCGGATAGTAAAATAAGCCCCAAGGAGCTTCAGCAGTTATCCACTTCGTGGACACTCTTGTTTTGTCCATACCCTCTTGCACAACCCATTTTGGTTCATTTTGAAGCAAATTGCAGTCATAATTGCATCTGTTTTGGTTATTGTGAACATTTCGGCATATACATTCTTTTCTTTAAGACCTTTTTTATTATAGAGACTTTCGAATATGAAGATAGAAGCGTACGATAAACCCAATGAATGTACCCATCGCCAGTCTCCGAAGTCATCAGCTCCTGGCCAGCCTTGTCGCTGCCTTTCTTTCCTGTCCGCATTCCTCCCAGATTATTTTAGAGCAAATCCTAGACCCCGTGCCATTTCCTCCGTGGACAGTGCAGGAGATCTTTCCAAAAGATGGGGGTAAAACTTCCCTGCAATACCATCGTCACACCTAAAAAATAAAACAAAGTTCTCGGTATCATCAGTCACCCAGCCTGCCTGGGTGTACGTTTTAAGTATTTTCCTTAATCAGAAATAGACCTTTGTGTGACTGTTCACTTTCAAGTGTTTATCTAGATCAGCGAGAGGCCATCTGGGCTAATAGTGCCTCCAGTTTATACCCAGTCACCTGAGTCTCAGAGGATTGTTTTGGTCCTGAATATTTTGGTAGTCATTAGACACAAACTAGAAAAAAGTTTTGAGAAGACACACCCCGTGTTTGTAATCTGTTAGCCAGAACGACTAAAGCCTTTGTGATTTGTCTTTGGGTTAAGTGTTCTTCTGATCCAGACAACGTACCTTCTAGAAACCTGAGTCCATGGGGACAGTGCACCCACAGCAGAAGGCCCGTTTGGAAATGCCGTGAGCTTTGCAAGTGTGGCCTCCAGAAACATTTGCTGTTTGAATAAAGCTGATAAAGCGGACTGCCTAGAACATGAGAGTGGCGTGGAAAGAAGGTAGCTGTAAAAATAAACAGACCCAGTGTCCTTTGCTGCGTTTTTATGTCAGAATAAGTGCAGATCACCACGGGGCTGCGAGGGGTCAAAAGAGCTCTTTTCTGGGGAGTAACACAGCAAAATAACCCTCTCCCACATCTCTGGGGGGTAAAACTCTAATTTATTTATATATTTGCTCGTATTTTTTGAACAAAACAAGTTCATATAACAGAGATTTGAGTGCTTAACATAGGTATCATGCCTGGATTTACTCTGAAAATTACATAAATTTAAACTTTCTAGAACTTGGAAATACAGATGTCTTGAGGGTTCTCTGGAGAGCTTTCAAAATAACCCCTCCTTGGACCCTGGAGCCAGGTCCGTGTCCTGATTGAGTCACCTTGCAGCTGTATACACGTTGCAGCCATACATCTCGCTGTGCTGCAGCTTGAGGTTGTCACCATCAGAGGCCCCCCACCGAGCGCGCAGGACCTGCTGAGTTTCCGACTGTCTGCTTAGGTGGAGGTTGCTAAAGAAGAGGGGATTGGTGCAGAGTCTTCTATTTTGTCCTGAATGTTGGGTCTCCCTTATGGTTTTAGGAAAGATAACAACTCACTTTTTAAAAATTGTGTTATTTTTGTCTTTTTTTTTTTTTTTTTTTGCGGTACGCGGGCCTCCCACTGTTGGGGTCTCTCCCGTTGCAGAGCACAGGCTCCGGACGCACAGGCTCAGCGGCCATGACTCACGGGCCCAGCCGCTCCGCGGCACGCGGGAACCTCCCGGACCGGGGCGCAAACCCGCGTCCCCTGCATCGGCAGGCAGACTCCCAGCCACTGCACCACCAGGGAAGCCCTATTTGTCTTTTTTAAAAAAATATTTTTTCATTGAGGAGAAATTCACATACCCTAATATGATTTTTAAAGTGTCCAATTCAGTGGTATTCTGCCTTACTTTTTTTTTTTTAAATGTCTTTTTTTCTTGTGGGAAAATACACATAAAATTTACCATCTTAACCATTTTAAAGTGTACAGCCAGTGGTATTAAGTACATTCACATTGTTGTACAACCATCATCACCATCCATCCCCATAACTCTTTTCGTCTTGTAAAACTGAAGCTCTGTGCCCATTAAACAAACTCCCCATTCTCCCCGCCTGCTAGCCCCTGGGAACCATGATTCTACTTTCTGTCTTTATGATTTTGACTATTCTAAGTACCACATGTAAGTAGAATCATACAGTATTTGTCCTTTTGTGACTGACTTATTTCACTTAGTATAAGTCTTCAAGGTTCATCCATGTTGTAGCATATCATAGAATTTCCTTCCTTCTTTTTTTTTTTTTTTTTTTTTGTGGTACGTGGGCCTCTCACTGCCATGGCCTCGCCTGCTGCAGAGCACAGGCTCTGGACGCGCAGGCTCAGCGGCCATGGCTCACAGGCCCAGCAGCTCCGCGGCATGTGGGATCTTCCTGGACCAGGGCACGAACCTGCATCCCCTGCATTGGCAGGCGGACTCTCAACCACTGCGCAACCAGGGAAGCCCTCCTTCCTTCTTAAGGCTGAATAATATTCCATTGCATGGATAGACCGCACTTGGGTTGCTTCCATGTTTTAGCTATTGAGAACAATGCTACTGTGACCGTGGGTGTACGAGTATCTCTTTGAGACCTGCCTTCAATACTTTTTGTGTATATACCCAAAAGTGGAATTACTGGATCATATGGTAATTCTATTTTTCACTTTTGAGGAGACACCATTCTGTTGTCTACAGTGGCTACACCATTTTACATTCCCACCAACAGTCCACGTCCTTGCCAATGCTCATTGCTTTCTATTTTTTGGATAGGAGCCATCCTAATGGGTATGAAGTAGTATCTCATTGTACTTTTTTTTTTTTTTTTTTTTGTGGTACGCGGGCCTCTCACTGTTGTGGCCTCTCCTGTTGTGGAGCACTGGCTCAGGACGCGCAGGCTCAGCGGCCATGGCTCACGGGCCCAGCCGCTCCGCGGCACGTGGGATCCTCCCAGACTGGGGCACGAACCCGCGTCCCCTGCATTGGCAGGCGGACTCTCAACCACTGCGCCACCAGGGAAGCCCTCATTGTACTTTTGATTTGCATTTACCTAGCAATTAGTGATGTTGACCGTCTTTTCATATGCTTGTTGGCCATTTGTGTGTCTTATCTGGAGAAATGTCTAGGTTTTTTGCCAGTTTTTTATTGGGTTGTGGAGTTTTCTGTATATTTTGCATATCAATCCTTTATCAGCTATACGATTTGCAAATATTTTCTCCCATTCTGGGGTTTCCCTTTTTACTCTGTTGATATTCATTTCACTTCCAGCCTGTATGTGTCTTTGGTTCTCAGGTGGGTCTCTTATAGACAGTGTATAGTTGGATCATGTGTTTTTATCCATTCTGCCAGTCTCTGTCTTTTGATTGGAGAGTTTAATCCATTTACATTTAAAGTAATTTCTGATAGGGAAGGACTTACTTCTGTCATTGTGTTATTTATTTCTATGTGCTTAAAGTTTTTTTTTGTCCCTGCATTACTCTTTTCTCTTGCGTTTGGTTGATTTTCTTTGAAGTGAAATGTTTAAAGTCCTTTCTCATTTCCTTTTGTGTATATTCTATAGCTCAGTTCTTTGTGGTTATGGGGACTACCTTTAGCATCCAGAAGTTATAACACTAATTTGAATTTGTACCACCTTAATTTCAATAACGTACAAAAACTCTGTTCATTTGTAGCACAGTCTCCCACCCTTTCGGTTGTTGATGCCACAGTGTTACATCTTTATACATTGTGTGCCCAAAACATAAAATAATAATGCTTTTCAATGTGTTATTCTCTTAATTTATGTAGAAAACAAGATATGGAGTTACAAACCAAAGTTGTAGTAGCTTTTACACTAATAATTTGTGTTTTTCCTTTATATGTATTAGTGTTTTAAATCATGTAGACAACAAAAAGAGCGATAACAAGCCACTGTTTCAATAATATTAGCTTTTATATTGTCCATATATTTACCTCCATTGAGATCTTTTTTTTCCCATATGGCTTTGAGTTACTGTCCAGTGTCCTTCCATTTCACCCTGCAGGACTCCCTTGAGCATTTCTTGCAAGCAGGTCTAGTGATAATGAACTCCTTCAGCTTTTGTTTATGTAGATATGTCTTAATTTCTCCCTCACTTTTGAAGGAGAGTTTTGCCAGATATAGGATTCTTGGTTGACAGTTTTGTTTTCCTTTTAGCACTTTGGTATGCTGGCTCACTGTCTCTGGCCTCAAGTTTCTGATGAGAAATGTGCTGATAATCTTATTGAGGATCCCTTGTACGTGACAGTTTGCTTCTCTCCTTGCTTTCAATTTTTGCTCTTTGTCTTTGTCTTTTGAAAGTTTGATTACAGTGTATCTCAGTGTGGATCTCTTCAGGTCCGTTGAGCTTCTTGGATGTTTATATTCATGTCTTTCATCCAATTTGGGAGGTTTTCAGCCATTATTTCTTCAGATACTCTCTCTGCCCCTTTCTCTTGCTTGTCTCCTGAGACTCCCAGGATGTGTATATTGGTCCAGTTGATAGTGTCCCATAGGTCCCTTAAGTTCTTTCTGCTTTTTTTCCAATTTTTTTTCTTTTTCAGACTCAGTAATTACCATTGTTCTATCTTCAAGTTCATTGATTCTTTCTTCTGCATGTTCAAATCTGCCTTTGAATCCCTCCAGTGAATTTCTCATTTTTGGTTATTGTAATTTTCAGCTCCAGAATTTCTTTTTAGGTTTTCTGTCTCTTTATTGATATTTCCATTTTGTTCATGCAGAGTTTTCGTGATTTTCTCCACATCTTCCTTTAGTTCTTTGAGCATCTTTAAGACAGTAGTTTTAAGGCCTTTGTCTAGTATATCTACCATTAGGTCGTTTTCAGGGACAGTTTCTGTTGATTTATTTTTTCCTTTGAATGGGCCATACTTTTCTGTTTCTTTGTATGCCTCGTGCTTTTGTTTTTGTTGTTGAACACTGTGTCTGGATTTCTCCCATCCAGCATTATGTTTTGGACATTCATTCATGTGGTTCATTCATTTTTTATTTTAAATTTTAAAATTTACTTATTTATTTATTTTTGGCCGCGTTGGGTCTTCGTTGCTGCGCGCGGGCTTTCTCTAGCTGTGGCGAGCGGGGCCTACTCTTCGTTGCGGTGCATGGGCTTTGCATTGCGGTGGCTTCTCTTGTTGTGGAGCGCGGGCTCCAGGCACATGTGCCTCAGTAGTTGAGGTACGCGGGCTCAGTAGTCGTGGCTCGCGGGCTCTAGAGCGCAGGCTCAGTAGTTGTGGTGCACGGGCTTCATTGCTCCGTGGTGCGTGGGATCTTCCCGGACCAGGGCTCGAACCCGTGTCCCCTGCATTGGCAGGCGGATTCTTAACGACTGCGCCACCAGGGAAGTCCCGGTTCATTCATTTTTATTGCTGAGTTTTCTGTCCTATGAAACTGTTTCTTCATTTTTCGCTTGGTGGGCTTTTCTACTTTGTGAATGGAGCTGCCCGAAACATTCTTGGGCAAGTCTTTTTATGGACGTATATTTTCATTTCTCTTTGGTAAATACTGTGGAGCAGAGTGGCTGGGTCACAGGTAGATGTGCGCTTTCCTTGTAAGCAGTGCCAGCCTGTCCAGGTGGTCGCACCAGCGCTGTCTGAGGGCTTGGTTGCTTGCATGCTCACCAGCATTGGATTCTGCTTGTCATTTTAGTTTCAGGCACTTTAGGGGTTGTGACTGTGGCTTTGCTTTGCATTTCCTTGGCGACCAGTGATACTGTGTACTTGTTTGTGTGTTTGTTGGCCGTTCCCAATCTGCCTTTGTCAAGTGGTCATTCCATTGTTTTGGGTTGTTTGCCTTTTTTATTGCGTGGATGGGGGTTTCTTTTATATATTTTGGATATAAATTCTTTTTCAGATACATAGATTGTGAATATTTTTTCAGTCTGTGGCTTGCCTTTTCATTTTCTTCACACTGTTTTTTTTTTTTAAAGGCATAGTGGGACTTTATTTTGTTCTGTCGAAAACTTTTTATTTCTGTAAAAACTTACAGACAAGTTGCAGAAATACAAAAAATACTGGTTTAGTCTTGGTTCAGTTTCACTGACTGATTACATTTGCCCCATCTGCTTTAGTTGCACTCGCTTGCTCACGTTTCCTCCCTCCCTCCCCGTGTGTGTGTGTGTGTGTGCGCGCGCGCACACATGTGTGCATGTATGTAGACTCACACACGTATTTTTTCTGAACCACTTGAGAGTAAACTGCAGACATCATGCTCCTGACCCCTAAATGCCTCCATGCCTCCTTGAGATTGAGGGTGTCCCCTGTGTAAGCACAGTGCAGGGTCAACCTCAGTTCACTTAGCATCAACTCCACGCCCCCATCTCCCATCCACCTTTCGGTTCTGCCCATCCATCCAGCCGTGTCCTTTGCAGTGTTTCTCTCAGTACAGGACCCAGTGCAGGATCACACGGCTCTGTGGTCTCCTTCAGCCTGGATCAGCTCCACAGCCTTTCTTTGTCTTTTTAAGACTTTATTTTTTATGCCATATTCTCCCCCCTTTACAAAATGTCCTAGAGAGCAAGTTCCTTATTTTGGATTTGCTGATGTTCCCTCCTGGTGGAGTCGGGTTGTGCATCCCCGCTGGACACTGTGTGAGGCGTGTCCCCAGGGTCTCATGGCCACAGGTGCAGGTGCATGGTGTCCATCTGAACCGCACTGGCCTTGTTCACTTGGGTCGTCTGGTTGGGTGTTGTGTGATGCCTCCACCGTGGAGTTACTGTTTTCTTCCTTGCAACTAATAAGCAGACCGTGGGGAGGCTCTTTAAGCCACGCAGATACCTGCTCCTTGTCTGAATGTCCCCCTAGGTTGGCATCCATTGCTGCCTCTCTCAGAAGCATGATTTCCAACCCCAGCCTTTCCCCCACATGGCTTTCCACTGTCCAGAACCCTCCCTTCTCCGTCGCGGATGGATTAATTGATTGACTCGGCCATTGAGTCCATATTGGTATGGACTTCTGGATCCCTGTTTTTTTGTTTTTTTTTTTGCGGTACGCGGGCCTCTCAGTTGTGGCCTCTCCCGTTGCGGAGCACAGGCTCCGGACGCGCAGGCTCAGCGGCATGGCTCACAGGCCCAGCCGCTCCACGGCATGTGGGATCTTCCCGGACCGGGGCATGAACCCGTGTCCCCTGCACGGGCAGGCGGACTCTCAACCACTGCGCCACCAGGGAAGCCCTGGATCCCTGTTTTTAAAATGACCACCCCTAATTATTTTTGGTGTTCAGATTGTCCCATACTCAGCCAGAGTCCCTTCAGGCCGTGTCCCTGTGACATCCCCGTCATGTTTTGTTTTTTTGAGCGTTTTCTGGCAGAAGATGCTTCAGGTTCATCTTGCCTCTTCCCTGTTCCAGCTCTGGAATCAGCCACTTATGTGGGGAGCTGTGGTTTACCACCTCTTCCTTTTTCTAAAACGCTTTTTATTTTGGGAAAGTTTTAGATTTACAGAAAAACAGTGAAGATAGTGCAGAGAGATCCCATATACCCATTCCCAGTTTCCCCTATTATTAACGTCATTAGGATGGTACATTTGTCACACCTCATGAACCAGTATTGATGCATTGTTACTAACCGAAGTCCATACTTTTGGTAAGTCGAATTTCCTTACCTAATGTCCTTTTCTGCTCCAGGACCCCATCCAGGAGGCCACCTGACATTTAGTCATCATGTCTCCTCAGGCTCCTCTGGACTGTGACGCTTTCTTAGACTTTCCTTGGTTTTGATGAGCCCTGGCTCTTTTTAAAGGGGAAAGTGTTAGAATCCAGGTCTGGGCGCTGGGATTGTCTTTGTTTCTAAGCCCGCTCAGTGGACAGAGCTCGGACAGTTTACATATGGAAACACACATGCACGTATATGTGCACACACAGGTACGCATGCATACACATACTTAAATAGACGCACACACATGTACACGCATCCGTGTGCATGCACACAGCTTAGGAGTTGAGCTGTTGCTGACCCCATCCACCTGGCGGGGCGCCCCAGGCTTCACCTTCCACGTTTGCACCTCTCCTTCCACAGAGGAGCCTGGCTCCCAGTGCCGTCCTCATGGCAACTCGCTTGCTCAATCCTAGGAGGCACCTAAAGTAACGTCAGAGTAGCTTCACCCAGACAGCTGTCAGGAACAAACCTACCAGGCAGAGTTCAGGGTTCGTTAGCGGCCGAGACCTAGCGGAGCAGCCAGTGTTGTCCTGGGTCCCTTGGCTCGGCCCCTTCTGTGTGTTCACGCTGTTCATCTGAATGCAGTCGGGTCCTTCTGTTTCTCTTTGCTTTCAGTTTTATAGTTATTTCCCCTGCCCGTCCTTATTGAGTTAGTTTTATTTTTTGAATATAAAGAACACAAATACAGTTTTGAAAGTCAAAGTTCTACCAAAAGGTGGTCCGAGAAGAGTCTCCTGGTGGGAGCCAGCTCTGTGGCTCGGGGCCCCTCCTTCTTGGGCTGCTTTGTGCGAATATCACAGATGTGTGGGTGTTGACTCAGCTCCCCTTTCCACACGGGGTCGGGGGGAGCAGACCTGTGCGTGGGCCTTGCGGCTCGTTGCGTCTTCTCGCCGGCGCAGCTCACCCTGGCAGTCCCGCCCGGCAGTCCTGCCTCCCCGCTCCTCCTTCCAGCTGCACTTGCTCCATTGTGCTCTGCAGTTTATTTGCCCAATTACCTATATTTGGATATTCAGATAGTTTCCAGTATTTTGCAGCTGTAAGCGATGCTGAGATGAATGGTCTTGTGCGTGTGCACTTTTGTATTGTAGGAAGGGCACCTTCAGGGAGAGCTCCCAGAAGTGGGTTTGCTGGATTGGAGGTTAAATGTATATATTGTGCTGTTAACTGTTGTCCAGTTTCTCCAGAGGGGTTGCACGCTGTTCTGTTCTCACTGGCAGTGTACTGGGGGACCTGTCTCCCCACTGGCTCACCAATAGTTGCATCGTCAGGCTTTTGAGTTCTGCTAATCTGATGGGCAAGAAATGGTATCACAGTATAGTTGAATTTGCATTTCTCTGATTATAAATGAAGTTGAACATGTTTTCATATGTGTGTGAGTTGTCTATTCATGTCTTTTGCCCATTTTTCTGTAGTGCTCTTGCACCTTGTCATCAAATGTTAAGAGCTCTTTGTATGTTAAGGATATTTCCTCGCTTTATCTGAGACATATATTGCAGATATTTTCTCCCAGTTTTGTCATTTGTCTTTTTATTTCCCTCGTCCCTGATTTTTTTGGGCCATGTGTCTTAGTCTGCTCAGGCTGCTGTAACAAAATGCCATATATTGGGTGGCTTAAACAACAGACATGTATTTCCCGCAGTTCTGGAGGCTGGAGGTCCAAGATCAAGGCGCCTGCAGATCTGGTTCCTGGTGAGGCCTCTCTTCCTGGTTTGTGGACACCACCCTCTCGCTGTGTGCTCACGTGACCTTTCAGTGGTGTATGTGTGTGGAGGGAGAGGGGGAGCTCTCTCTTTCTCTTCTTATAAGGGCACTAATCCCACTATGGGGGCCCCACTGTCATGACCTCATCTAAACCTAAGTACCTCCCAAAGGCCCACCTCCAGATGCCATCACTTTGGAATTAGGGCTTCAATGTATGAATTTTAGGGAATGTTTGTTTTGGACAAACATTCAGTCCATAACGTCATGTAAACTTCAAAATTTTTGGATGCAGTCAAATGTATCCGTCTTTTCTTTCGTTGTATCTGGATTTTGAGTCGTAGTTAAAAAGCCTTTCCCTACTCCTATAGAAGAATGTATCCGTGTTTTCTCCTAGTACGTGTATAGTTTCAGTTTTTATGTTTAGATCTCGTTTGTGGTGTGAGGAATGGGTCTAATTTTATCTTTCTCCAGGGGCCATCCAGTTGTCCCGATACTACTTATTAAAAAGTCCTTCTGTGCTGCAGTGATCTAAGATGCCTCCTAGTCATACGCTAGGTCTCCGTTTACACTTGCATCTGCTTCTAGATCTTTATTCTGCCCGTGGCTGTTCTGTTTCTGTGCTGGGACCACAGGGTCACGGCCGAGGCTGCCGGGCCTCTTGGTGGCGGGTGCGGCCTGCAGCCCCTCCCCTTCCTGGCGCTTCCTGCTCTCCCCACGTTGGCTTTTCCCGAGGAACTTCGGCATCAACAGATCTAGCTCCATAAAGAGAGCTCGTTGGCATTTTTATTGGGATTGCATTAAATTTATTAATTTGTGATGTCATAACCAGGAAGAAGGGAAGTCTTTCTGTTGGTCCACTTCTGTTTTTGTGTCTTTTGGGAGTGATTTTAAATACAGGTTTACAATGTAGATTTTAAACAGTTGAACAGTTCTTACTAAGTTTATTCACAGATATTTAATTTTTGTGCTGCTCTTGTAAGTGGGATTTTCTCTTTCATGTGTTCTGGACCTTCTTTTTTTGTGGACAGTCATTAAACAGTTTTGTGTTTTTTTTTTTTACCAGCACTTTATATAGCTTTTGTCATGTACCTCACTGTTTTTTAAATTACACTTTATTTTGACGTCATTACAGATTCACATGCTGTTGTAAGAAATAAGCAGAGAGATCCCATGTCGTCTTTACCACTTGTCCCCAATGGTAATGCTGTTTCTTGGTTTCAAGTCCAGCTGGCCGACTTTTTCTTTGAGGTCTTGCATCCTCCGCACGGCCTCAGCCTGGCTGGCACGGAGGCTGTTCCCCTCCGTCCCTCTCCCCTGCGTTCCCTCACCTGCCCTGCGTGTTTCTCTGTTGCCCGCTTCTCTCCCGCTGTGCTCAGGATTTCATGGTGCCCTGGGGGTTTGGGTAGGGGTGGCAGCAGACAGCTTCAGGCTTACTTCTGCCCCAGGTGGTGACTCCGAACGCAAGCGAGCCGCCTTCTCCTGAGACCCCACTAGGAACCCCACATAGAAAGGCTAGGGCTGGCCTCAGTGCATCCCTTCCCTGTAGTAGTCGTTATTTCAGGCCGTGGAATTCCCTGTTGACCTGCACTGGGGTCACGGCCCCGTGGAGCAGAGGTGCCCGCAGGAAGGGATGCCAGGCTACCAAGCCTGAGCCCCAAGGTCAAGGGCTCTGTAGGACCCAGTGGGAGATGCGAGGAGGGAAGCGGACCCCGGCAAGGGGCCGGTTCTCCAGAGGAAGCAGATACAAAGTCCCTGGAGTGCCCATGCTCTGGCTGCTGGGCTGCAGACTCCGAAGGACAAGAGGCTGCACACCTGTCCACCTCACCAGCCACGGCCCCAAACTCAGGACGGATTCCCTATTGCTTCTTTCAGCTCTTGTTGAGTTGATATCTGTTTTGCAAAGAGGACCCGAGTGTTATGAGCCCTTTAGCCAGTATGGAGAGTAATTCTAGGTTTACAGCTTTCTTAAAACCATACCCCTGTTGTTTTTCATTGCTCATGTGTATGTTTAAAAATAATTACTGTACTCTGTAGAATGAAATGAAAATATTGCCTGCCAAATGATTACTGTGCTTTTAAATGACTCTGCATACACGGTGTCGTGTACGGGCAGCTTAGACGACTTTATATGTCGTTAGGTCTCCTTTTCCACCCTGCATGTGTATGAAGGAAATCAGTCTGCAGCAGCTGCCGCGTTCTCTGTACGTCTGAGTTGGAAAAGCTTTTGGCGTATAATCGATCCACTTCTGGAAGGAATGACTTCCGGCTGATGGTATGTGGTATGTGAGCCTTTGCTTTGCCCGGTGGTCCTGGGTGCCTCGTGCTCCTTGGCGGGAAGGAGGGGGGAGATTCTGGCTCTGGACGCCTGTTTCTCTCCTGACTCTTCCCCTTGGGCGTGTTTCAGGCTCTCGGGCCTTGCGAGGTTCACCTCAGTGGCCAGGCAGCCAGTGTCCTCTCAGGAGGATGCGGGAAACAAGTCATCTTACCCTTGTGCGTTGCCTGTGGCCCAGCTCTGAGACCTCAGAGCCGCCGGCTGCCAATGTGGACCGGCCCCGGCTCGTAGGCGGGTGCACGCTCCTTGGTCTGTGCCGCTGGGGTGGGCCTTGGCCCTCCCTCCGTGGTCAGCATTCGCGGACGCTGCAGAGGGTCACATGGACACCCCAGAACAGACCTGTGCCTGGCCCAGGCCGGGCCGCCTTCTGCCCGTTCCTCCATCTGTCCCGTGCTTCCTAAATCTCTCTCTGTGACTCGCGGTCACCACAGCCTCTGTGATGGGCGTGCTGTCGGGGACATTTGGACACGTTCTGCCACAACAGTTTGCTTTTCTCATTTGTGCTCACCAGGGGCCCCAGCGTGGCTGCCCCCATCCAGGGTCTGGCCCTCGGGCCCAGCTCTGTCTCGGGAGGTGGCCTCAGGGCCAGGGGACCTCCCCCCACCCCATGGGTTCCCTGTCACCTCTGCAGTGTGTTTCTGGGCGTCGGGCTGCGGTGACCAGAGTTAGCATGGAGGGGGCTCAGTGGGTGATAGGGGGCCCCGGCAGGAGGAATTAGGTCTCACTGAAGATCTAAAGGAAAATCAACCTCGTGAAATAACCTGAAGTTTTACCTGCCTCGAAGGGATTTCTGAGTTGGTCTGAGGACAGAGGCGGAGGGGATTCCTCCTGGGGCGGCCTGAACAAATTGTCGCAAACTACTTGGCTTCAAACAAGAGGCATTTATTCCCTCCCAGTCAGTTCTGGATCCAGAACCTGCTGGGCCAAAGTCGAGGCGTCGGGAGGGCCTTGCTCCTCTGGAGGCTCGGGGAGGATCCTTCCTGCCTCCTCTAGGTTTTGTTCCTGGGCTGTTAAAACGAAGTGTGGGAAGTGGGTGTTTGTGTGACTGACAGCTGCCTTACACAGAAGAGTGCCGTGCAGACTGAGGACGAGAAAATCAAAAGGTGTGTGAAACCGGAAGCTGGGGATCCGTCACCGCATTGGAAAGGTTGAGCCAGAAGGGGTTGCACAAGTAGCATGAAAACGGGGGCACGCTTTTTATTTTCATTTGGATCCTGTAATAAACTCACGAATTTTTTGGGACATGGCTGTTGGCAAACGTAGTCTAGGTAGTAGTGAATCCTTAGAGTTGTTTTAGTGGCCAGTTTTGCTAATACATTTATTTATTTATTTTTTTATTTTTGCGGTACGCGGGCCTCTCACTGCTGTGGCCTCTCCCGTTGCGGAGCACAGGCTCCGGACGCGCAGGCTCAGCGGCCATGGCTCACGGGCCCAGCCACTCCGCAGCATGTGGGATCTTCCCGGACCGGGGCATGAACCCGCGTCCCCTGCATCGGCAGGCGGACTCTCAACCACTGCGCCACCAGGGAAGCCCTATAATTTATTCTTAAAAAACAATAGACTTATATCAACTTTTCCCTGATGCACTGTAGTTGTTCAGTACCGTTTTATCCTGTCAATGGCTAACGAGATGGGAAGGGCAGACCGCCATCTTTGTATTTGACAGACATTGAAAGTTACGGCACAGAATCAGACGCTTAGGATTCTTAACTCGGCCTATTCTTTGCTTGTACTTCCAGGATGTGGGTTATTTTTTTTTTCTCATTGAGTTGACAGGGACCCAAATCCTTGCTCACGTGGTGGTATGAAGTATCCTACCCATGGTCTGAAGTTTGGCTCCAGTAAAGGGTCAGAATAAGCTGAAGTGGGTGGTGTGAGGTCCAGTTACGAGGGGGCCTCAGGAAAGAGAGATTAATTCACAACCAGACACTGATTCTGGATGTTCCCCCACATGGATATAAAGGATATAACGGGATGGGATATCATCTGGAACAGTCCGGGAAGACTGACTCGGATGAAATGCATGCTTCCTGTTCTGTACTGGGGTCCCCTCGTGCACACCCTCTGCTGTGGTTTGAGCCAGTTGGCCATCAAGCCGCCTGTGCTGGATTCCAGCCAGGGTCCTTTTGTGTGTGTGTGTGACGATCTGCCCTTTACCTGAGTGCAGTCAAGTCCTGGCTGTGACAGTGGCACACAGCTCACCCGTGTCCAGCCACATGAGCAGGGTCTGTGGGGAGCCCCGGGCACACCGCTGGAGCCTTCCCTGCTTGCGTGGCCCCAGACACAGCTCGGGTCAGAGGGTCCCCGTTGGTGTCGCCTTTCCTTTGGGACCATGCTCTGCACCATCACAGGCAGGCTTGGGCTTCCATTCCTTCCGAGAGTCCGAGGCCCCCTCCTTGCAGGCTGTCAGCCTCCCTGTGACCACGGCCTGAGTTTGGGGGCGGCTGGGTTAGTGCGTGCAGCCGGTGGTCAAGAGGGACGGAGGGCCCTCGGCTCCCTCGGCTGCCCGGCGACACTGAGGAACCACGCGGGCCTTTGCGCTCGTCCTCCCAGGAAGGGAGATGCTGTGGCCACGTTGCATTTCACACCTGCCGCCTTTGGGTGGCTTCTCCCCAGCATTACCACCGAGGCTGGGAATTGTGGGGCAGAGGCGGGCGTGGCCGCTGCCCCGAGTCCCGGCTGTCAGTCTGACTGTGGTTAGTGCCGCTGGGCTCTTGGGGTGGAAAGCGCTGTTCCTGGGCTCCAGTCTCACCTGGTGTCGCCAAGCGCCCCGTGTCCTCTGGCTGCGAAATGGCCTTCCTGGGGGAGCCGATGTGCCAGGGAACCTGCAGAATCTGCCATTCAGGACCTGGGGCAGAGCCGTTGTCTCTGAAGCTGCCATAATGGGGTGGATCACAAGTCTTGTCGCCCAGCCGAGCAGGAATTTCAGGACCCGACCACGGCCCACTCCGAGTTCTGCTTTATTCTTGCTGCTTTTTTTGGACCATTTTTAAAGTCTTTATTGAATTTTGCTACAATATTGCTTCTGTTTTATGTGTTGCTTTTTTGGCCATGAGCCATGTGGGATCTTAGCTCCCCGACCAGGGATCGAACCTGCACCCCTGCATTGGAAGGTGAGGTCTTAACCACATGACCGCCACGGAAGTCCCTCTTGCTGCTTTTTGAATAAGCGGATGAAAGTGGTTTCTTTAAAACGCTACTGAATCAAGCCCTGAAGCCGTATTTGTGAAAATGGCTTTGTTTGAATGTGGAGGCTAATTCTGGGGTGTCCTAGGGTCCTCTTCCCTTGCATCTGGCCAATGATAGAGACAGTGAAAGAAGGAACAGCATGTAACATTCTGCCTGACTGATTTCCTAATTACACGTAAGTTACATAGATAGAACATACCATTAGGAGCTGAAACTTCGGGGGAGAAACTGTGTGCTAATAACCCTAAATTGAATATCCACGTGTATTCTTTTTTTAAATTAATTTTTATTGGAGTATAGTTGCTTTACAATGTTGAGTTAGTTTCTACTGTACAGCAAAGTGAATCAGCTATACGTATACATATATCCCTCTTTTTTGGATTTCCTTCCCATTTAGGTCACCACAGAGCATTGAGTAGAGTTCCCTGTGCTATACATTAGGTTCTCATTAGTTATCTATTTTATTTTTTTATTATTATTTTTTTCATTTCATTTATTTATTTAGTTTTGGCTGCATTGGGTCTTCATTGCTGTGCGCGGGCTTTCTCTAGTTGCGGCAAGCGGGGGCTACCCTTCATTGCGGAGCATGGGCTCTAGGCTCGCAGGCTTCAGTAGTTGTGGCACGTGGGCTCAGTAGTTGTGGCCCACGGGCTCTAGAGTGCAGGCTCAGTAGTTGTGGCACACGGGCTTAGTTGCTCCACGGCATCTGAGATCTTCCCGGACCAGGGCTCGAACCCGTGTCCCCTGCTTTGGCAGGCGGATTCTTAACCACTGCACCACCAGGGAAGTCCCTTAGTTATCTATTTTATACATAGTAGTGTGTATATGTCAATCCCAGTCTCCCAATATCCACGTGTTTTCTTCATCATTTTACAAAGTGTCTCATCACTAACACAGAGTGCCATTCCTGGTGTTTTATTCATGGATTTGGGTAGATGTTGGCAAGGCACAGAGTGTCTGAAAACCTGCAGGAAGATCCTACAGGAAGAGGAGGAGTCATAAAGATGGTGTTGGTCTTCAAGAGGGTCCTGGTTGGTGGCGGGGGGGGGGGGGTCCCAGAACCGGAGGCTGGCTTCCCTGCTCTCTTTGAGCCACTGATGTGATGCCGTGTGCTCCTCCTGTGGCGGTTCTTTCTTTTGTGATGACCCCCTGCCTTGCTCTCTAGTGAAATTTTACCGGGAAAGCACTGTTGATTTCCCCCACCCAAGTGGGCTTGGTAACGACTCGTGACCAATGTGCTTTGTTTCCATTCCAGGCAGCTGCGGTCACCTCCCTGTCGAACCTGGCGTGTATGCACATGGTGCGCTGGGCTGTCTGGAACCCCGTGCTGGAAGCCAGCTCCGGGCGGGTGACGCTACCTCTACAGGGTGGGATCCAGCCCAACCCCTCGCACTGTCTGGTCTATAAGGTACCCCCAGCCAGCATGAGCTCCGAAGAGGTAAATTGTTAGAGGCTCCGTAAGTATGATTATTTTCTACGAGCTTCTAGCAGGTTCCTGCATTTTCAAAATCAGAAGCTGACAAATACGTTTGCCGATGTTTCATGAGCTCTGTTTTTTCATGTCAAGGCTGTGCCCTTAAAAAATAAGTGTGGTTTCTGAGTCGTAGTCGGCTGTGAACTCACTGAGGCCGGTTTTATCTGGGGTCCCATAATGTCCCCGGTCATGTATCAGTCTCTCAAGGTGACCTGCGGGCCTGTCACCCTTATTTGTATACATGGTGCCATGAGATCCACTTCTGTGCTTTTTAAAAAGCCCTCTTTTTTTTTTTAAATTTATTTTTTTATTGAAGTATAGTTGAATTACAATGTTGTGTTAATTACTGCTGTGCAGCAAAGTGACCCAGTTACCATATATATATATACGTACATTTTTTCATATTCTTTTGCATTATGGTTTATCACAGGGTATTGAATATAGTTCCCTGTGCTATACAGTAGGACCTTGTTGTTGATCCATTCTAAATACACCAGTTTGCATCTGCTAATCCCAAACTCGCCCCCCCAACCCCCTCCCCCTTGGCAACCACCAGTCTATTTTCTATGTCCCTGACTCTGTTTCTGTTTCATAGATAGGTTCATTTGCGTCATATTTAGGATTCCACATATAAGTGATATCGTACGGCATTTGTCTTTCTCTGTCTGACTTACTTCGCTTAGTATGATCATCTCTGGGCCCATCCATGTTGCTGCAAATGGCATTATTCTGTTCCTTTCTATGGCTGAGTAGTGCTCCGTTGTATATATGTACCACATCTTCTTTATCCATTCCTCTGTCCACGGACAGTTTGCTTCCCTGTCTTGGCTGTTGTGAATAGTGCTGCTGTGAACATTGGGATGGATGTATCTTTTTGAATTAGAGTTTTCTCCAGATATATGCCCAGGAGTGGGATTGCTGGATCATGTGGTAATTTTATTTTTAGTTTTCTGAGGAACCTCTCTACTGTTTTCCACAGTGGCTGCACCAGCTTACATTCCCACCAACAGTGTAGGAGGGTTCCCTTAATAAAAAGGCCCTCTTGAAACGTTTGGTGCCCTGGGGGCTGTGTCTCGTGTGCACAAGGCTGGGATGGGAGCCGGGCGGTGGGCACTGCCCTGGCTGGTCTTTGTGGCTTGTCACTCACACCCACTGGACCTCAACTCTCTCCAGCTGTGTCTGGAGGGGAGGGACCACAGCAGGACTTAAAAAAAAATCCATTTTGAAATGAAGCTTTCTCTGATCCCCAGTATAGAAAGCAAATAAAAGTGGGGCAGGGCCAGTGGAAGCGTGTGTGTGTGTGTCTTATCCCCTGGCCTCCACTGGCCTGTTGGTGGCCTTGCGGGGTGGGGAGCAGAGACCTGGGGGCCACAGACACCGTGTGACACCACTGCTCTGGCTGATGTCCCAAGTCCTTCCTGACGCTACTAATGGGTTGTGACAGCATTTTTGCCTGGGTGTGTTGTTTGAGTCTTCTGCTGACGTTCCTGAAATATACCCGTCCTGTCTCAGCAGCACAAACAGGAGTCTTTTAGGCCTCAATTGTCTAATTTTTCTTCGGTAAAGGACCAGACCTGTTATATCAGTATGTCATCCGTGTGCTGAGTCTAGTGACAAACATTATCTTCCGTGTTATTATTTATGGTTTGGATTATGCTTTGGGAACCTGAGTAAGGGAGCAGCTGATGGTGCAGCTTTTCTTATTATGAGCAATGTCCCTGGTTATGGGGTCCCATTTTGCTGCACTCCCACATGGTCTGGTTTGAGCCCTTATTATAAAATTGCCATTAGAAATCCTGACGCCATTGCCGTTTTCTCATTCTCATTCTCTCTCTCTCTGTGTACGTATGTATGTGAATAAATCCTTATTCTGTTTAATTTTAGCCTTCTCATGCCACTACATTTCCTTCGCTTTTTAAGTGTGTAAACTATATTGGAGCATAAGTGTTGCGAAGGTTTGACTGTCTTAAGGACACAAGTATATTAAATACCATCATTTCTCATGAGGAATATCACTTCTAATCAGGGTTTCTCACCCTCAGTACTATTAGCGTTTGGGGCCAGGCAATTCTTTGCTGTGGGTCTGTCCCGGGCACTGGAAGGTGTCAAGCAGCATCCCTGGCCTCTTCCCACTAGATGCCAGTAGCCTCCCCCCAGTTATGACAGCCTGACTGTCTGCAGACATAGCTGAATGTGTTCTTCTGGGGGCAAAATCGCCCCCAGTTGAGGACCACTACTCTAAACAGATATAATTAGCTAAAATAATAAACTACCACTGGTCACAGACTTGATCCACTCTCCTGCTCTCTAAAAGTGCTGCTCTGCTTCTTCCTGTATTTCTCATCTCATGTAGCAGTGCCAGCATCTGCCCAGTCAGAGGGGTGAAACCTAGGTAAGCCTTGTCTCTGCCTGTGCACCCGTCAGATCTTTATCTTACTTGTTCATTCAGTGACTTTTTATTGAACACCCGTATCTGCTCCGGGAAAAATATCTCTAATCCCATGGAACCTACAGTTGAGTAGGAGTGGCAGATGTTAAAGAAAAAAGATACATGCTATACACATCCTATAATTTTTTACTAAGTAAATTTTGCGGTTTATGTTATTATGATTATTTACTGTGAAGGTAAGTAGTGTATTATGATTATGTTTTCCTTCTTAAACAACTCCTGTGTTCTTTCCTTGAGCAAATAATTGTCTTTAAAAAAATTAATATCTCCAGAGGCAGCCGCTTTCAACTCTTAGCTGTGACATATGGTATTTACTTTGTTTTCTAACTATTATGCTTCTACTGTTATTAGTATATCAATTTTAGAAATTGCATATTGTCTTACAGTAATGATAGATGGGACCTTTAGCTCTTTTATACACTCCTGCACTTAAAGAACAACCCCACTCTGTCCCCCCACTGCTTGGCCTTGCATTCAGGCACTGTTGCCAGAGGTGTGCAGCACAGTGGGGTCTGGCCAGAGGATTGGAAGGGGAGCCCCAGGAAACTGGAAAGAACTAGGGGGATCTGGAGAGGGAGGAGCTTGGAAAGTACCCCATAAAGTTGTTTAAGAAATGCTGAGCTAACCCCCAGCTTCACGTGCCTGAATCTGACCCCAAACAGCATATCGCAGACTTTGAGAACTGGACTGTGGGTGGGGTTGCCCACTGGGTGGACCACATGCAGGAGAGGCCTGAGTATCACTGCACAGGCTTTGAAAATGGAACTGGTGTTGAAACCACCACCCGCAGGAGGCTGGTTGGAAACTGGGGCTTGAACCCAGCTGGGTGGATTCCTGACTAAACAAAAATATCAGCGTTCTCCATAGGATTTAAACGAGACTCAGAATCTTATAATGTGG
The DNA here is from genome assembly GCF_039906515.1 of Pseudorca crassidens. Taxonomy (NCBI): domain Eukaryota; kingdom Metazoa; phylum Chordata; class Mammalia; order Artiodactyla; family Delphinidae; genus Pseudorca; species Pseudorca crassidens. Next base: position 4,110,207 of record NC_090297.1, on the reverse strand, counting down.
CATTCAGAATGTCCATGATACAAGCTAAGCTTAATTGACAAAGAACCAGGAAAGTCTCCACTCGTAAGGGAGAGACATTCAACAGACAGCAATACCGAGGTGACGCAAATGTTGGAATTATCAGACAGAGCCTTTAAAGCAGGCATTATCAAAATGCTCCAGTAAATCGGAGTGAACACTTTTGAAACAAAGGGAAAGATAGAAAGTCTCAGCAAAGAGATGGAAGATAAAGAAGAAGCAAATGGAAATTTTAGAACTGAAAAATAAAATTGCCAAAGTAAAGTATTCGCTAGGTGGACTCAATAGCAGAATGGAGATGACAGAAGAAACAGTCAGTGAACTTGAAGGTAAATCAATAGAATTTATCCAGTCTGAACCACAGAGAGAAAAGTGATTGGAAGACAGTGGACAAAGCCTCAGGGACGTGTGGGGCAGGACCACAAAGGCTAACACCTGTGTCGTCAGAGTCCCAGTAGAAGAGAAAGGGTTCTGTGCAGAAAAAACATTTGAAGACACAGTGGCTGAAAACTCCTCTAATTTGGCAAAAGACTTAAACCTACAGATTGAAGAGGTTCAGTGAACCCAGAGATAATTGCAAAGAAATCCACAACCAGACACATCATAATCAAACTGCTAAAAAATAGAGACAAAGTCTTGAAAGCAGCCATAGAAAAATGATGCATTACTTACACACAGACACTAATTTGAATATCTGTGGGTTCCTTAGCAGAAATCATGGGGGCCGGAAGGAGATGGAGCAACGTTTTAAAAGCAGTAGCAGAAAGACCCCGGAACTCAGAATTCTGTTCCAGCAAAAGTCCTGCAGGAACGAAGGTGAAATAAAGACATTCTCAGATGAACTAAAACTAAGAGAATTCATTGGCAGGAGACAAGCTCTAAGAGAATTACTAAAGGAATTTCTTCAGACAGAAGAGAAATGATACCAGATGAAAACTTGGTACATCAGGAATGAAGGAAGAGCATCAAAAATGATAACTATAATATAGTATTCTCCTCCTTTTGAGTTCTTTAAAATATGTTTGATGGTTGAAGCAAAAAGTATAGCAGTGTCTGATAGGATTCTTAAGGTATGTAGGTATAATAGGTAAGACAGCTATAATACAAAGGGGGCAGGTAAAGAGACCTGTAGGGTGATAAGCTTTCTACATTCCACTTGCGGTAATAAAATATAGATTTTGAGTAGATTGTGAAAAGTTAAATATTTACATTGTAAACCCTAGAGCAGTCACTAAAAATAGGATACAAAGAGACAGTGAGAAACCCAATAGATAGATAAAATGGAATAATTCAAAATAAGGCAAGAAAGGGGAAACAGGAATGAAAAACAGAGGGAACAAATCATAGTAAAATGATAGTTCTGAATCCAGACACACCAATAATTACATGACATATAAATAGTCTGAACACACCAACTTCAAGACAGAAGTTGTCAGGTGGCATAAAAACTCAAGGTCCAACTGTATGCTGTTTACCAGGAGCTCAGTTCAAATACAACGATGTAGTAGGTCAAAAGTAAGAGGATGGAAAACCATTCTGTGCAAACACTATTCAAAGGATAACTAGAGTAGCTCTATTAATACCAGACAAAGTAGACTTTGGAGCAAAAGAAATTGCTAGAAATTAAGAGGGATATTACATATGATAAAAGAGTCAATTCACCAAGAAGACATACAATACTAAAAGTGTATGCATCTAACATAGAGCTTCAAAATGCAAAAAACTAATAGCGCAGAAATAGACAAATTAACAGTTGTAGTTGGATATTTCAACACTCCTCTTGGAGTAAACTATAAACATGTAGATAGAAAATCACCAACATATGGAACTGAACAATATCATTAAGCATCTGGATCTAAATGACCTTTATGGAACGCTCCACCCAACAACAGCAGGATACACATTCTTTTCAAGTGCACATGGAACATTCACCAAGATAGACCATATCCTGGATCATAAAACAAGCTTTAATTTTAAAAGAACTGAAATTACACAAGGTATATTCTGTGATCATAATGGAATTAAACTAGAAACCAATAACAAAGATAACATAAAAAATTAGAAACACTTGGAAATTCATACACTTCTAAATAATCCATAAGTCAGAGAGGAAGCCTCAAGAAAATATAGAAGATATTTTGAACTGAACAAAAATGAAAATACAACATATCAGATTTCGTAGGGTGCAGCTAAAGTGTGCTTACGTGGAAATTTATAGCGTTAAGTGCTTATATAACAACAGAGAAAAGTCTCAAATCAATAATCTAATCTTCCACTTTTAGAAACTAGAAAAAGAAGAAGAAAATAAACCTAAAGCAAGGCAGAAGAAAGTCAATAACAAAGATAAGAACAGAAACTAATAAAACTGAAAACAGAAAAACGGTAGAGGAAAAACTAGAGAAAGCCAGTGAAATAAAAAACTGATTCTTTAAAAAGCTCAATAAAATTGACAAACCTTTAACAAGACTGAAAGAGTAAAGAAAAGAGAGGACACAAATTACTAATAATAGGAATGAAAGAAGGGATACCACTACAGACCACACAGGTATAAAAAGGATATTAGGGGAATACTGTGAACAACTCTATGCCCATAAGCTTGAAAATTTAAATGAGATGGATGAGTTTGCCTTAAACAACAAACTATCAAAACTTACCCAAGATGAACTAGATAATCTGAGTAGTCCTATAACTTTATAGAAAATGAGTTCATGGTTAAAAAACTTTTGAAAAAGAACTATCCAGGCCTATTCACTGTAAATTGTCCTAAACATTTTTTCCTTTAAGGAAAAATAACACTGATTTTATACATTCTCTTCCAGAAAGTGGGATAGATAGGAGCAATTCCTAGTTCGTGTAACAAGGCCTGCATTACTCTGATACCAAAACCAGAAAAAGGCAGTACAAGAAAAGAAAACTATGGATACATAAGCCTCATGAACTTGGATGCAAAATACTCAACAAAATATTAGCAAATTGGATCCAACAATATGGAAAAAGAATAATACACCATGACCAAGTTGGGGGTTATCTCAGAAATGCAAGGCCAAAAATATGTAATTCATCATAGTCACAGCCTAAAGAAGGAAAAACGTATGATCATAACAATTGATGCAGAAGAAGCATTTGACAAAATTCAACGTCCATTTATGACAAAAACTGAGCAAACAGGAATAAAGAGGAACTTCCCCAGCTTGATAAGAATATCTACAAAAATCCTTTAGTTAGCATCACACTTAATGGTGAAAGATTGAATTCTTTTCCCCGTAGATCAGGAGCAAGTGAAGGATGCCCATACACAGTATTCAGCATCTTATTCAACATTGTACTGGAAGTGCTAGCCAGTGCAATAAAGCAAGAAAACAAAATTTAAAAACCATACAGATTGGAAAGGAAGGAACAAATCTTATTTGCAGACAACATGATTTTCTGTGTGGAAAATCTCAAGGGATTTACCAAAACTCCTAGAATAAACAAGTTTAGGGAGATTGCAGGATACAACAGGAGGTCAAGATAGAAAAATCAATCACATGTCTTTACATTAACAACAGTTGGAAAGCAAAATCTAAAAAACAGCATTATTTACAAAGGCTGAGGCAAAGAAGACCTAAATAAGTGGAGAGACATCTTTATGGATTGGAAGACTGTTTCAACATAGTAAAGATATAAATTCTCCCCCAATTGACCTATAGGTCTAATGCAATTTCAATCAAAATCCTTACATGATTTTTTTGTATATATATATATATATATATATATATATATATATATATATATATATACTATATATATATATATTCTAAAGTTTATACAGAAAAGCAAAGGAATTAGAGTCAAAACAATTTTGAAAAGAACGATAAAGTTGGAGGATTCATACTACACAATTTCAAGACTTTCATTAAAGCTACAGTAATCACGATAAAGTGCTGTTGGTAAAGGCATTGACACATAGATGAATGGAATGGAATAGAGTCCAGAAGCAAGTCACAGTGTAGCAGTTTCCTGTAAAATTAAATATACACATACCATATGACCCAGCAATCCTACTCGTAGAGAAGTGAACCTTATGGGAATGAAAACTTATGTCACACAGAAATATGTATACCAGTGTTCCTAGCAGCTCTATTTATAACCCCTCAAGCTAGAAACAGCCTGAATGTTCCTAAATGGGTGAACGGATAAGTACACTGGGGTGCATCGTACAATAGAAAACTCCTCGGCAACAAAAAGGAACGGGCTGTGGGTACACACTATGGCCCGGGAGAGTCTCGTCAGTATCGCAGGGAGTGAAAGAAGCCAGTCTCAAAGGTTGTACAGCATGTGATCCCATTTATATGACAGAAGAGAGGGGTAGATTGTGGGGTTGGGTGTTGGCGGGACGGTGTACAAGGAGGCAGTGAGGGAATGTTTTGGGTGGTGGGGCTGTTCTGTACCCTGGCTGTGGTGGTGGTTACATGTGTTAAAACTCAAAGAACTGTACACCAAAAGGGAAACAGTCAACATAACATAGGTTAATTAAAAAACGCATTCGAAACTGGAGCAGCAATGTTGTGATTTCTGCTTGGGTGAGGGTGTTCTTGTGATGGTGGTCTCCTGGGGTTCTGATTCTCACTGATCATCTTAGGGCCGGGAGAATTGTTCCTGGTTGAGTTGTTCTAACCGAAGGGTGCTGATGAAGGGAGCGTGGCCGTCACCAGTCTTGTGGTCGATTGTAGGTGAAGCAGGTGGAGTCGGGGACAGTCCAGTTCCAGTACTCACTGAGCCCTGAAGGACACCTGGACACGCCCGTGGAGCACGCCATTCGCCCCAAGGCAGAGCAGCGGCCTTCCAGGAAGCCACCCACCTCCCCTTCAAGTAAGTGTGTGTAGAGAGCTGAGTCTTCTAGCTCATGGCACAGCTCCATCTGTGCCCAGTACAGCAACATTTCTCAGATACTTACTGCAGATGGCTTTAATTTGAATCAGTTGGTTGTTTTTGCTGAATACAGAGGTGTAGAACTGGGCAGTGATGAAGTGTGGCCCAGCACTTTGTGCTTCAGCCGCGAGTCAGCCCTGTTGCTTGCAGCTCCCTGACCGAGGGCCTGGGAAGGTCTGTTGGTGACCCTTAAAGGGACACATCATGTGGGTGCCCTGCAGATACAGGGCTCAAGAATCAGAGGCTGGCTGAAAGCCAAGGACTGCCAGCTTTATTTTGTACTGTTAATGTAACCATGAGTTTGCTGTCTTTAAAAAGTGCTTTCTACTCCCTTGGAGCACAGTCTGAGAGTGGGGAGGCCATGACCTCAGGGTGTGGCTTTAAGAAAGGGATAGAGGGCTGTCAGCAGAGTGATGCCCTTCCTGTGGGTGGTGGCGTCCCCACGTGTGACCACGGCTGTCAGCTTTGCGTTGGCTACACCACACCTTCTGCTGAGGCCGGTACCTTGTGTTCAGGGCCTCTTAGTTTATTCCCAAGGACAGGCAGCTAGTGTCCTGATGGGGAATCCCACCTGTGGCGGGACGAGGAGGAGTTTAGGAGGAGAGTTGAAAGAGCATTGAGCCCTTGGCCCTCGGCGTCTAGGGATCTCGCTGGCTGAAAGAATGTTCTAGATCATGGGCAGTTAGGCTCTTAGAAAGTCAGAAAGGTAGGGAATGAACAAAAGTGTAAGCTGTAGAGGGGAGCTTAGTGTCCATCCATCCTCCAACCAGATGGATTTCCTCTGATGGACACTGCTGGGTGTCCATGGAGGGCTGGGCAGTGTCTCTTGGGCAGCAGGTCCTGGGTGCTGGTGCAAAGGCACCAGTGAGTCTGTCATTTGGGAGTGGTTTTTTATGAGTTGAGAGTCTAGTTTTTGGAAACTGGTCTTGTTGAATTTACTGGTTTATTTATTTATTTTTATTTTTATTTTATTTTATTTTATTTTATTTTTATTTATGTTGAATTTACTGGTTTATTTATTTATTTTTATTTTTTATTTTATTTTATTTTTTGCGATACTCTCACTGTTGTGGCCTCTCCCGTTGCGGAGCACAGGCTCTGGACACACAGGCTCAGCGGCCATGGCTCACGGGCCAGTTGCTCCGCGGCATGTGGGATCTTCCCAGACCAGGGCTCGAACCCGTGTCCCCTGCATTGGCAGGTGGACTCTCAACCACTGCGCCACCAGGGAAGCCCCCACTGGTTTATTTTTAAAATATTTATTTGGTTGTGCTGGGTCTTAGGTGCGGCAGGCGGGCTCCTTAGTTGTGGCTCTTGGGCTCCTTAGTTGTGGCATGAGAACTCTTAGTTGCGGCATGCATGTGGGATCTAGTTCCCTGACCGGGGATCGATCCCAAGCCCCCTGCATTGCGAGCGTGGAGTCTTAACCAATGGACCACCAGGGAAGTCCCAGTCTTGCTGAATTTAATCTTACAGTTGGTGGAAGAAGCACACTTGTTTCTCCGGCCTAGAACTTGATGTACTGGCCTCCATCTTTGTGACCTTCCAGGATTTTCCGAGATATTTAAACATATTCAGGTACCAAAACTTAATAGTTAGTGCTTTGGGACCAAGCACATTATTAAGTATATTCCTTCTTCCCCGAAAGGCTGTATATTTGATGGTTTTAATTGTTTTGTTCTTTCCAGTTTTGAATATTGTGCTTACCAGACTGTTCTCAGGATTGCTGTTTACCACCAGTGTGTACATTAATAATCTCATCTTATATAAGTGGTACTGGAATGTACAGCACCACTTATACTTGAGGAATTGCCAGAGTATCTGCTAGAATCCCTTGCAGTGGTGGGTGGTAGGCATGTGTTTTCCATCAGAGTCAGTTTAGAATAAATTTCCAATTTTATTTGATAAAGTTGAATGCATGGAAAGCATAGAATATATAGTTAAAACTATTAAACAGAGTCAAACTTATTTCTAACCTGTTCCCTTCTTTAAATCTACTATCTTCCCTTCTTTGACATATGTTCATAGTTACATTCTAAAAATAAAACAAGTACCAACCTCTAAGAAATGTAAGTATGAAAGAAAGATAGTATCCTAGATTATAAAAATATGTATATCTTGTGATTAGATAGAAATATGATTACTCTGGTTTTTGATTAAGTGACTTAAAAGGACAGTAGTGAAATGTAATAAACCCAGTTTAAAGTAATAAATACAGTTTACCCTGGTCCTTAGAAATGTCTGAATAGATCATTTTCTTAGAGAAGAAACCCATACAGATATCGTTAAGGGAAGAATATAATTACCTTTTCTGGAAAGGAAATTTCCGGTGTTGAATTTTGATGTAGTTATGGCACTGGAAACAGCATCTAGTCTAATCTAATGGTCATCCAGGACGGGATGACCCTGTTGGCTTCTCCGGCCTGACCTACTGTCAGTGTGGCTGTGGACTTTGGGTTTGCTCTCCCAGCTGCCCTGTCTGTTCTCATGAGGGCCTTAGAGGAGATTTAAAGCCTAGTCTGCCGCTGCCTCTGTTTCCCAGAATTGTCCTTTAACTGATTTTTTGCTTGGGGTTCACGGAACTTCTTGGATCTCTGGGTCTTTTAAAGCACAGTTGGAACAATTTTGATCATTCCTTCTTCTGTCCTCCTCTCTCTTCTCCCTTGGGGCCCCCAGTTACGCGTGTATCAGGCAGCGAGCCTCACTTCTATTTGTGGTCTGTTCTCTCTGTGTCCCGTCCTAGATCGTTCTCGTTGCTGTACCTTCAGGTTCACTCATCTTTTCTTCTGCAGTGCCTGATCTGCCATGAATCCCATCCAGTGCAGTTTTCATCACAGATACTGTAGTTTTCATCTCCCGAAGTTCTCTCAGGGTCTTTTTCTGTCCTCCATGTTCAGTGTTTCCTGTTGCTTCTTGAACATGGGAAATACCTGTACAACCCCTGACAAGCTCATGCTTTAGTCTTCCTCTCCAGAGAAGGCAGAGGTAGGCAGACCTCTTAGACCTGCCCAGCAGTTAATGTTCCAGTATTTTTCCCTATTTGAAATGACCCAGATAGTGACCCAGATAGTGAGTGAATTCTCATTTTAGCTTGGTTTAGTTTCAAGTTACCGAAATCTGGAGATAATGTTACAAAGTTTGTCCCTCCTTTGGTATCTTTGTTTGCCAGTTCTAATATCTTGGTCTGGATTAGTTTTGATTGATTGATTTTTGTCCTAATTTGGGTTGTATTTTCCTGCTTCTTTATATTCATAATTTTTTTACTGGATTCCAGGTATTGTGAGTTTTCTCCTTTTGGGGACTGAATATTTTTGTAGTTGATAAATACTCTTGAGCTTTGGAAACGGTTTGGTCATTTTGGGTCTTGCCCTTAAGATTTGTTAGATGGGACCAGATCAGCATTTAGTTTAGGGCTAATCATTCCTCACTAGGTGACAAGACCCCTTTTGCTACTCTGCCTGATGTCCCTGAATTATGAGGTTTACCAGTCTGTGAGGACAGCTTCTTTCTGGCCTCGGGTGAACCCTGTGTACTGGTCCTTCTAATTTTTCGGGTGGTTCTTTGCCCATCCTTGGGTAGTTTCCTCATCAGTGATCTACTAAATCCTGGAGGGACCCTCTAAGTGGCTGGAGCTCCTTCTCTGTGCACCCCTCCTGTCTGTGTTCAGCCCTGCAAACTCCAGCTTCCTTGGTCTCCTTGGGCTCTCAGCTTGGTCTTCAGATCAGGGTCCCACTGTGCACTGGGTTCCCCTCCCTGCACTGCAGTCTGAAGAATCACTCAACACTGTGATGTGAGGACAACTGGAAGGTTTACTTCTTTTGTTTCCAGTTCCTCAGGATCCTTTCCTGCCTAAATTCCAGTGTCTTAAAGACTTGTTTTATATATTCTGTTAAAAAATTTTTGTTTCAGATGGGAGGGAAAATCTGGTCAGAAGTAGAAGGCTTTGCCTGCTGTTAGTGGTTTCTAGGCTACTGAAATCATCCACCCCAGGGCTGATCGTCCAGTGGTTTTGAAAGTTTTCCTGGCTGCTTTGCGCTACGTGTGATTCACTAAACATGTCGGCGTTTCATGACTTTCAGTCTTGGCTCGTGCCCTGAGCCTAGAAGGCGTCTCCCTTGTGTACTGTGTACTTATTTTCTTTTAAGATATATTCTCTTTGTTAAATTAAAAAATTACAGGGCTTCCCTGGTCGCGCAGTGGTTGAGAGTCTGCCTGCCGATGCAGGGGACATGGGTTCGTGCCCCGGTCCGGGAAGATCCCACGTGCCGCAGAGCGGCTGGGCCCGTGGGCCATGGCCACTGAGCCTGCGCGTCCGGAGCCTGTGCTCCGCAATGGGAGAGGCCACAACAGTGAGAGGCCTGTGTACCGCAAAAAAGAAAAAAAAAAAAATTACATATTCAAGAATAGCCAAGGCAGTTTTGAAGAAGAGAGGCTTCCCCTTTCTTGACTTGCAAGCTTAACGGCAAAATTATAGTAACTAGCACAGTATGATGTTGGTACAGACATAGATCAACAGATTACAAGACAAAATAAAAAGCGTGATGTATGACAAATTACAGATAAGGAGCATATTACTTTCCTACTGTTGTTATAACGAATTATCATCAGCTTAGTTGCTTAAAATAGCATGAAGTTAGTCTCATCCGGTTCTGGAGATCAGCAGTCCAAAGGTCTCACAGACTGAAGTCGAGGTCTCTGGGCTGCGCCCCTGCAGAGGCCGTGGGAGAGGATCTGCCTCATTGCCTTTGCCGGCTCCCAGGGCCCAGCGGCACCTTTGGCCCCGTCCTCCATCTTCAGAGGCAGATTCAGAATAGCATTTGCACGTCTCTCTTTGACCCTGATTAATCACTCCTGCCTCTCTTTCACTCATAAGGACTGTTGTGGTTACACTGGGTCCCCTCCACCATCCAGGACAGTCTCCGTGTCTCCAGGCCAGCTGATAGCAGCCGCGATTCCATCTGCCACCTTGGTTCCCTTGGTGGCGTTAGCGCAGTGTATTCACAGGTTGCTGGGATTAGGATGTGGGCGCTTGGTGGGGCGGTGGGCAGCATTATTCTGTCTGCCACAAGAGTAAGGGCGGACCAGTCAGTTAACAGCGCCGGACTGGCTGTCCAGGTGGAAAATGGAAAATCAGATCCCAATTTCATGTTGTGTACACAAATTCTGGATGGATTACAAAACAGAACTGTAGAGATTTTAGAATCAGAAGATCAGGAAGAAGAAAGATGATAGAAAGAGCTGTTCCGAATCACTGAGGAATGGTCCATAACAGGACAGAAAAATGGGCAGAGGGATGTGAGGAGAGAATTCACAGAGGAGAAACCAGAACAACCAATCGACGTACGCAAAAGTGCTCAGTTTCACTAGCAATCAGAGAAATGCAAATTAAAATGAGAAATCACTTCATGCCCCTCGTGTTGGAAAAACCTGGCCGGCTAATAGCATGTAGGTTGAGGAGGAGTTGGGAAGCGAGGAGTTCCCACCACACAGGGAGGAATGCAGGATGTACGAGCACTTTGCAGAGCAATTTTGTAGTATTTAGTTAATACCCTACAGCTGGGAAATGCCATTTCTAGACGCCCACTGCAGAGAGGAGCTAGTTCACATGACACGGGGCCTGTGTTTAGTGGCTGAAGCGTGGGAACGACCTGCCTGCACCCCAGTCGGGGGATGGCTCAATGAGCTGATTTATTTGGACCGTGGGTGCTATATAGCAGTGAAAACGCCAAGATAGGGCTCTGCATATCATTATGGCTGAACCTTCACAACAGTGTGCTGAGTGAAGAAGGCAGGTTCTGAAAGGAAACGGACAGCACGGCAGCATGTAAGTGGCTTTGAAATCAATTGCATTTCGTTTGTGAATCCAGAGTTGCCAACTGGGTGACCTTAGACCAGTTGCTTAATGTGTCCGTCCCTCAGTTTCCTTAGCTGTAAAATGGATGGATTAAAGGCCTACATATGAAAAACAAAACTTGAGGAATCTTAGAAAAAAATTTGGAGAATATTTCTATGACCTTGAGGTTAGGAAGGCTTCCTTAAACAAGATAGAGCACAAACCAAAAAGAGAAGATTGAGAAACGTGATAATGTTAACATGTAAAGCTTTTCTATGAGAGAAGACTCCATAAACAAAGTTAAAAGACAAACCTCAGGACTGGGCTTCCCTGGTGGCGCAGTGGTTAAGAATCCGTCTGCCAATGCAGGGGACACGGGTCCGAGCCCTGGTCCGGGAAGATCCCACATGCTGCAGAGCAACTAAGCCCGTGCACTACAACTACTGAGCCCGTGCACCACAACTACTGAGCCTGCGCTCTAGAGTCCACGAGCCACAACTCCTGAGCCCACCCATCACAACTACTGAAGCCCATGTGACTAGAGCCCGTGCTCCACAACAAGAGAAGCCACCGCAATGAGAAGCCCGTGCACCGCAATGAAGAGTAGCCCCCGCTCGCCACAACTAGAGAAAAGCCCGCGCCGCAGCAACGAAGACCCAACGCAGCCAAAAATAAGTAAATAAATAAATAAAAATTTATATATATAAAAAAGACAAGCCTCAGACTAAAAGCTACTTGCAATACATAAAACTGTTAAAAAGTAATGGAAAGAATGAGGAGATTAGAAGGAAGAAAGATAATAGAAAGAGCTCCTCCCGATCAGTAAGAAGGAGATAAACAACCGACAAGAAAAACAGGCAAAGACCCTCAGAGGTCATGGAGAGGGTTAGGTGAAAAGAGGTTTGTCGGGGTGCGCAGGCTGCCCGGCTCGGGGCAAGGGCTTCACAGTTGCTGTCAGCTGCATTGATCTTGTCATCCTGCTGGCTGGCAGCATCGGTGGGCAGTGGCCACATGTTCATACCCCCTTTCAGCCCAACTAAATACAGATCCCAAATCTCACTGGAAACAGGGCGACCACCAGGTCAGGAGCAAATGCAGTATTTGCACAGAGCTACTGTTGACCCCAGAGTCCTTGATGGGTACGAACCAGTGCCCGTGTTGCCATCTAGGGAAGTGGGTTCCCGCCGGGCCGGAAAGCTTAGTGTTGGCCCTGCTTCTACCGTTTTATATTAGCATTCTGGAAGAAAGTAAGGGAGTGTTTATTCGGATAGGTTTGCTCAGCGTGCCCTCCCCTTACCCATTCAGCAAACCCTATTGACAGTCTGTGAAGTGCCAGGTACATTTTAAAAAGAGACAGTAAGTGAATAAACCACCAAATATTTAGGTAGCAGAGAGAATGCTGTCCCACTCTAGGGTGGGGTGTTGACAGCAGGCAAGCTGTGCCTATGTGAAAAGGGAGTATATGGGAATTCTCTGTCCTTTCTGCTCAAAGTTGCTGTGAATATAAAACTGCTCTAAAGTCCATTAAAGAATAAGACAGAATAATATGTGGGGAACTTAGTTATACCTGTCTTGATTTGATTAACCTGTGTTCAGGATTTATGTTTCTGTTTCCATATTTGAGGTTCATCTGTGGCAGAGGTCAGCAGACTTTAAGGCCAGATAGGAAATATTTTAGGCTTTGTGGGCCAGATGACCTCTGCCACGGCTACTCATCTCTGCTGGTGTTCAGTGAAAGCCATCGAGGATGTGTAAGTGAACAAGTATGGGTGTGTTCCAATAAAAATTTACTTATAAGCACAGATCGTGTGCCAAACTTGACCAGTGGGCCATACTTTGCAGATCTTTTTTTTTTTTTTTTCTTTTTTTTTTAATGTGTAATAGTCTTTATTGAAACATACCCAAACAGTAGCCAGAGTAATCTCTATTTTTTAATTTTTATTTTATTAAGTCTTTTGAAAATGTAATATATTTAAATGTTCAAAAAATGTTAAAGTGGGAAGTAGTAAATAGATGACCCAATTTTCTAATGGGTTGCTGGTCTTTACCAATTGATAGAAGCTCTTGTTATGTTAAACGAGCCCTTTGTGATGAGGTTGCAAATTTATTTTCTCAATTTGTCTTTTTTCTTTTGACTTCTCTTGTAGTGGTTTTGCCAGGAGTTTACAAAAATTTTCATAGTCATCATCTTTTTTTTTTTTCTTGTAAATTTATTTATTTATTTTTGGCTGCGTTGGGTCTTCGTTGCTGCGTGCGGGCTTTCTCTAGTTGTGGTGAGCGGGGCTACTCTTGGTTGCAGTGCACGGGCTTCTCATTGTGGTGGCTTCTCTTGTTGTGGAGCATGGGCTCTAGGCACGTGGGCTTCAGTAGTTGTGGCATGAGGGCTCAGTTGTTGTGGCTCACGGGCTCTAGAGCGCAGGCTTAGTAGTTGTGGCGCACGGGCTTAGCTGCTCCGCGTCATGTGGGATCTTCCTGGACCAGGGATTGAACCTGTGTCCCCTGCATTGGCAGGCGGATTCTTAACCACTACGCCACCAGGGAAGCCCCTCATAGTCATCTTTTTTCAATCTTTTCTTTTAAAGCATTAAGAGATCATATTTTAGTTAGAAAGGTCTTCCACATTCCACGGTTACAAATAATTCTCTCAAGTTTTTTTCCTAGTAGTTTTAGGGCTTCCTTCTTATATATACATTTAAATCATTGATCCATTTGGAATTTATTCTTGTATAAAATATTAGTTTACATCCAATTTATATTTTTCTAGATGGCTATCCAGTTATCCCAATACTATTTAATTCTTAATGTTTTCCCCATTGATTTAAGACACCACTCTTGTTATTTATTGAATTATTACTTGCATTTGTTTATATTAGTGGGTTCTATTTTTTAAAAAAATTTATTAGAGAATAGTTGATTTACAATATTGTGTTAGTTTTGGGTGTCCAGCAAAGTGAATCAGTTATACATATATGTTTATCCACTCTTTTTTTTTAGATTCTTTTCTCATATAGGCCATTACAGAGCATTGAGTAGAGTTCCCTGTGCTCTACAGCAGGTTCTTATTAGTTATCTATTTTATATATAGATCCTTTCTTTTTTGTTGTCTTTATCAGGTTTTGGTATTATGAGCATTTTAGGTGTGTAAAATGAGGGTTTACTTGGGGTTCTCTAGAGAAGCAGATATACATACAGTATGGGAAGAGATATATGATGAGAAATTGGATCACACAATTACGGAGGCTGAGAAGTCCCGTGATCTACTGTCTGCAAACTGGAACCCAGGAAAGCGGGTGGTGTAATTCAGGCTGAGTCCAAAAGTCTGAGAACCAGGGCAGCCGGTGGCGTGGATTTCATCTGGGTCTGAAGGCCTGAGAACAGGGGGCCGAGGGCAGGAGACTGATGACCCAGCTCTGCGGTCAGGCAGGAGGGGTCTAGTTCTTCCTTCCTCCACCTTTTTGTTTTATACAGACCCTCAATGGATTCAATGAGGCCTCCATCCCCCGCCCCCCCGCCCCCCCAACAGCGGGAAGGGCAAACTGCTTTAAAACTGAGTCACCCCTTGAAATTCGAATTTCATGCGGAAACACCCGCACAGACACACCCAGAATAATGTTTAACCAAACATCTGGGTGCCCTGTGATCCAGTCAGGTTGGCACTTAAGATTTTAAGCTATTTCTGTGTTTGCTACCTTTTCCTGTGCTTTAAAATAGTTTAAACAAAAGGCAGCATCTGTTTCTTGAAGGTCTGATAAAACTTACCTATAAAACCATCAGGAACTTGGTGCCTTTTGAAGGGATGTTTTGACAACCATTTAAATTTCTGTTTATGGTTGTTGATCTATTTAGGTTTTCCATCTCATCTTGTGTTACCTTTCGGGATACATATTCTCTAGAAAAATGGTCAATTTCTTTTAGTTTACAAAGATGTTGGGATAAAATTGTATCTAATTTAAAGCTTCTAATTTGTATCATTAAATAGCAAAAATTCAACCAAGTAAATTTTAAAGCTCTAACTGGCTTTATTGAACAATTAATGAATTAGGTAGCATCCCATCTACCAAGTAGAAAGGCACTTGGAGGAGCTGAACAAAAAGGAAGACGTTTATAGGCAGAAGGTGGGGGAGGGGGTAAGGAAAGAGCGGGCTACCTCACCTTCCTCTGGGGGATGGAAGGGGTCCACGTGGCTGTTACCTCATTGGTGCCAACCAGAAAATTCCAAACTGGCCAGTTAAGACCACTTTCCTGGGGAATATTGAAAGTGCAGTTAGGTAAGGTACCAAGCCATGGTTTGGTGACACTGGCTTAGTACAAGTGACAAGTGACTCCATTCTGGGCCGGTTGTTTCTTTTTGAAAGTATCTATGATTAGGTTCCCTTTCTCATGCCTAATATTTTGGTGAATCTCTCCCTTTCTTGGTCAGGCTTATCCAAGGTTTCTTCACTTCATCATTCTCTTCAAAGAACTAGCTGTTGGTTTTACTTATTGGTTCTCCCGTTCTTTGTTTTTGTTTTTAATTGTATCTTTAATTTTAATTAACTTAATGAAAATTTAATTTTATATGCTTTTATCAAGTCCATCCTCTTAATTTTTAAAAAGTTTACAGAAAGTTGAGTGCTTAGCATTTTTTCCGTTTATCTGCTTAGGAGTGATCTCACTTAAGGGTCTGCAGTTTTCTTCTAGGTGCAGCGTGGACTCGCACACGTTTTGATCTTTAGTGTTCTTACTGCCTCAGCTGTTGGGCTCAACTTCTGTTTGCTTTTACCTAGAATATAGAAGTGTTTTAAAGTATCCCCACGTTAAAAAACACACTAAACTCTTCTTGCCCTTTCACGCGGGCCCTTGCCCTCAGCCTTAAAGCCCGGCTCAGATGTCTCTTCCCTGCAGAGCCTCCTTTCTGCATCTCCTGGCCTTGGTAGGTGCTGCTCTTTATTTTTTATTTTATTTTATTTATTATTTATTTTTTATTTGGAAAAAGGAGTTTTATTTTTTAAATTTAACAACTGATTGTGTTTTTTTTTTTAACATCTTTATTGGAGTATAATTGCTTTACAATGGTGTGTTAGTTTCTGCTTTATAACAAAGTGAATCAGTTATACACATACATATGTTCCCATATCTCTTCCCCCTTGCGTCTCCCTCCCTCCCACCTTCTGTATCCCACCCCTCCAGGCGGTCACAAAGCACCGAGCTGATCTCCCTGTGCTATGCGACTGCTTCCCACTAGCTATCTACCCTACGTTTGGTAGTGTATATATGTCCATGCCCCTCTCTCGCTTTGTCACAGCTTACCCTTTCCCCTCCCCATATCCTCAAGTCCATGCTCTAGTAGGTCTGTGTCTTTATTCCCATCTTACCCCTAGGTTCTTCATGACCCTTTTTTTTTTTCTTAGATTCCATATATATGTGTTAGCATACGGTATTTGTTTTTCTCTTTCTGACTTACTTCACTCTGTATGACAGACTGCTCCTTATTTTATATCGTCTGTTGTCTGTTTCTTCTCACTACTGCTTTTGGGGTGTGTCAGCCAGGCTTGCCCTGGTGACAGATAGTTCCGGAATCTCACTGGCTTAAGACAGAAAGCTTTGCTTCCTGCTCTTAGTACACGTCCATGTGGGCTGGGGGCGGCTCTGCTCACTATGGTCACACATGGCAGTTGTCACCAGAGTATTGCCGGCCGCTCCCCCCCAGCACAAAGAAAGGCCCAGAAATGACCTGCGTCCTTCCTCCCAGCTCAGGGGCTAGAGCTGGCGTGTGGCCCCGCCCAGGCTCAGGGGCTGCGCAGCGTCGCAGCGAGGCCGCAGAAGGTGAAGAGGTGCCGATCCCCGGTGTGGATACTCGTTCGGCATTAGAGACGATCTTAGGAGCATCTCACCAGTGGGGACTCCGCTGGTCCATCGTTCTGTTGCCCAAAGCATTCAGCACGTGTGGGTAGAGAAATGGGTCACTCGGGACTCTCCCATGATAGAAACTCAACTCAAAATAGTCGAAACGGAGAGGGAATTGATTGGCTCACGTGATGGAAGAGCCCTGACGTGAGGCCTGGCTGCGTCCTGGCCCTGGAGTGGTGTGGTGAAGACCTGGTGTGTGTGTCTGTCTGTCTCCCACACCTCTGCCTGCTCACCCTCCAGCTGTCCGTGGTGGCTTCCGTCCAGGCAGGGTTTCCCTACATGGTGGCTCCGGGAGCTGCTCGGTTATCCTCGGGCTTAGGAATCTCAGCAGGAAGAACTTCTTTTGCTCAGTTGTCCGGTCAGAGTCCTGAGATGGAGCCCCTCCCTCTGCCGGGTCACCTGCTGTACCCCGAATGACTGGGATGGGGGTGAGGCAGGGCGTGCATCCTGGGTCACACTCCCTCTCTTGTGTGGGGTTGGGCCAGGGGTAAGGGCTGGGAGGGTGAGGCCCCAAAGGGAAACCATCCTTGCTGCTCTCGGGAGAGAGGGTGGACGGTGGTCACCCGATGGGTTGAGGGCCTGCTCTCCTGTCCCAGGTCTTTCCCTGCACTCAGCTGTTTCCACTGCGTAGTTGCACCCCAGCTTTGAGGAGCTTTTCCTGCATTTCTTGATCTTCGAATGAGTAGAGATTGGTAGTTCCTGCCGGTGGCACCCGGCCTGTCTTCCGGAAGCCCACCATCTCCACCCCCGGAGGCTCTGCTGGGCACAGAGCAGGGCACTGTGTGGGCTCCAGGGAGCACTGTGGAGGTTCAGGGGGTGGGGGGACCCCACAGGGAGGGCTCCCCCACAAGGCCTCTTGCTTTGGGCTCGAGATGATCCTGTCGCCCGCTGAGCCGAGCCTCTTTCTGGGTGACTGGGTGGAGGGTGTTACTCTCCCGCGTGTGGGGCTCACCGAGCCCCAGCCTGACTTCCTAAGGTTCAGAGCTGCTGGGTGCATACCCTTTGAGTTCTCTACCAGAAGGGTTATTGCTGCGTCCTTGGCAGACAGGAGTGGATGCTTCAGCTGCTGGAGGACTCAGGGATTGAGCTCTGGTGCAGACGTGCGGTAGCAGCGTCATCTGGTTTGCAGCTCCCGTTCGGGGACCCGCAGATCTGCGTGGATGCAACCTGTTTCCATTTGGTTTATTTAATTTGGATTTATCACCGCATTCATGTCACATTAACGTGATTGCCTTCACCCCAGGCTCCAAGCATTTGAAAACGTTGCCTCCCAAGACCTAACATAAGAGACTTAAATACCGGCTGATGTTTCACTTATGATGGAAACTCTTCCTGCTTCAGTATTTTACCAACCTATATGGTTCCTTTGGAAATCTTAATGATATGCAGCTGTCACCTTAAGTGAGGTGCTCTGGCTTTCTGTTATGAATTATCCTTTTTATTTGTTCTGCAAAATTACCAGGGAGCAAAGGTCCATTCATCACCCTCCGCACGGGTGTGTGTGCGGGGCCGCTAGAGGGCCCTCCGTCTCCAGGTTTTGGAACCCGGCATGGCATTCCCCTGACCCGTAGTTTGCTTTTGAATGTTCTGGTGGCGTCAGGATTTTGGTGTGTCTGCTTAATAGATATAAAAGCGGCCGGGTAGAAGGGGCCATTGAAAATACATAACCCTGGTGTTTCCCAGAGCACACTGAGTTAGATGCTTGACGTGGTTGTGACCCCGTGTGCGGGCGACATGCTCGAGAGCATCCTCACTGACAGGCAGCTCGCCTGACCCGAGTCGTGTCATCCAGGACATGACGCAGCAGTGGAGAGAGTGAAAGCTGTCGACTGAGCAGGGATGGAAGTTAGCGGCCGGGAACCGAACACACCTGTACGGCATCTGCCGGAGAGCCTGAGTGAGCGTTCAGAGCCAAGGCCTCCAGGAGGGAGATCACGCTTCTGAGCCTGGTCTTTGAAGGTGACCCCAGCCTGGGCTCTGGGCACGTCTCATACTTCCCACTCCTCTTGGGCCTGATTCGCCGAGACAGGGCACCTCTGGATTCCTTCAGCACAGAGACCCAAACCCACTCCATCGACAGCATCCCTTTACCTCTTCCTAGATTTTGCTCACTTCCTCCATTCCTGTGATCAAAGTCTTCAAGAGGATGACTTTTTAAGCCCAAATAATTAGGAATAACGGCCTTTCAAATGGGTCGGCCTTGTGAATTCTGAGTGTCTGGAGTACCATTGAATGCTGAGTAATCCTTTATTTTCAAGGTCTGTCGGGGAAAGCTGTTTTTCACAATCTCTATTTAACTCACAGAAATTGTGTCTTTGGCTGTGACGACCCCTTCCTTCCCCCTGCCCTTGGGGCAGGCTGTTGGGCCCCATCCTGGAACATCCCCACAGCCCCGCCTTCCTGGTCCGAGGCCTGGCCCCTCCCTGCCTGGCCCTGAGCTGCCACGGTTGCTAAGCAACAGCCTCCTCTCCCTTCAGTTAAGCACAGGCAGGTCTGTCTGCAGGGCAGCCTTTTCCTCCACGAATCCCACTCATCAGGCCCTGCCAGCTGATTCTCTTTTCCTCCGCCCCCCACCCCCCAGAATGCGCAGCTATGTTCAAGCAGAAGCGCTCTCTGGAGGGCAGCTTGCACTGTGGGGTAAAGGGCTTGAATGTGTTCATGCATGGGGACCCCACCAGCCTTCCCAGGGAGGACAGTGGAGAGACCTCTGCTCTCTGCAGCCTGGAGGATGTCACCAAGCCTGCTGCCTGAGCTCTCTCGTGCCTGTGTACTTACTTTCTGTCTTTCTGTGATGCTCGCCCACTGACTCGTCAGAAGTGCTGTCTGAGAAGTGCTGACCTGAAAGGTAGCCCTTCTTGCCCTGGAGCGTGGAGTGGGCTTCAGGTCCTCGTGGTCTGCACACCTCCCCACTCCCCCCAGGCTGAATGCAGAGAAGCGTGGGATGCAGGTGTGTGACCTGGCGGGACGCGGACAGCCCAGGTTCGGGGCAGATCGCAAGCCCCCTCCTGGCCTTTTAGTCAAGTGTAGGGCATTCGGGCTTCTAGAAACTGAACTGGAGAGAGGACTGGACACTTGAGCTTCTGTCGACAGTGCTTTTCAGCAAATGGAGGCTGATCGGGGAGCAATAGGGTGTGGGGGAAATTCATCTTCAGACGGGGGCGTGGCGGCTGCAGCTGCAAACGTGTCTGTCTCAAGTACTCGGTGTGGCCCTGTCTGCGTCTGTCTGTGCCGCGGTTGGCTCGGGTGGCATGGCAACTGCTGACTCAGTCCCTTCCGAGGCTGAGGTGTCCCTGAGCTGCACAGAGCGCCTGGCAAAGCTGTCGTCTTAGTCTCTGCGTTCTTCCTTTAACGACCAGGTGATTTGCCTGAAGCCAGAGCCGCGCGGCGCCACGGCCAGACGTGGACGGTATTCCCGGTGGGGTGACAGGAGGACCCCATCTGGGGAGCCACCAGCATCCCCTGCTGCAGGACCTCATCCTCTGCGACGGGCCGCCTGGTGCCATCGGTCCAGCCAGGAGCGTCGTCAGGCTCCAACTGGGACACAAAGACATACCCGATAACGATCAGTAAATTAGAATTTAAGTTATTTTAAATTCCACGGGTAGTACAGGAAAACACGATTACTCACATGTCTAAAGGGTGAGGTTCTAGCCCCTCACTGTTCCTACCATTCCACACATTTCAATGAATTTACCTACAGACCTTCATCCACGTGTCCTTTCTTTCTTTTCCTTTAACAGAGGTGGAATTCCCTTATGCGGGTTGCTTGGTAACTTGCTTTCCGCTCTGTAACTTGTCTTGGCAACGTCCCACGTCAGGACCCGCCCGTCGACCTCCCCCTTTTTAATTGCTTCCGGGCTCCACACCCAGACGGACCAGCTTTAATTCAGGGCTTCCATTTTCTGGAACACGTGGGCCGTCCTCATGGCTTGCCGTTTTCAGCGGTGCTGCGGCAAGGTTCTTGTGCGCGCGTCCTCGTGCGCGCTGCAGATGGCACCACGCACGCGGCCTTTATACACACGTGAGAGCCCCATGGTTTGGTCTTGTCGGCCCCGGCAGCTCGCAGCCTGGTCGTGCTCAGTGGCGGAAGGCGGGCTTCCCAGTCAGACCTCCACACCTCCGTCGTGGCTTTTGGGAGCCTTGGAGGAATGACAATGACGCCTCTGGAGGACACTGTGTTGTCCGGGCAAGACCGTTAGATTGTGTAGTTTGCGAAGCAACTTAATCAGCGACCGCCGCATGGAACATTAGAACAGAAGGTTTGAAACCAAGTTATTTTGTGGTTTTGGTGTATTTTCTCACAGCCCGTGCCTCGCTGGGGTGTGTGGGTTTGGGCCCTGGGATCCCCAGCAGGCACTGCTTTCATCTGCTGCAAAGCCTTTTTTGTGCGGTTGGTTGTCTAGGAGGTTAAGATTGTGTAAGTCAGGATGTAAAGAATCACCTCAAACACATCGCGCCGTACCCAGCTTAGACGACCTGGGGAAATAAAGAGCGCGTGAGGAGTTTAACGGGCTCGGAGGGTTTAACTTTCCGCAGGGTTCAGAGCTTCCTCAACTAGAGGACACGCGGCCCGGCTCCCAAGCGCCAGGCTTCTCTGAGCAGAGGAAAACGGAGCCATTTCCTGCAGGCTTTTCCTCGCTGCCAAAGTCAACCCGTGTAGTTTTTTTTTTTTTCTTTTTTAACATCTTTATTGGGGTAACCCGTGTAGTTTTCAGTCTCCTTTCAGGGTGGAACAAAGGAGAATCCGGCGTGCTGCTCTTCTGTTTCATCTTCTAGACTGTTCCGGGTGGTGGGGTGGTGGTGGTGATGAGTGGCTGCACGGAGCCCTGAGCTGCCTGGGGAGAGGCACGTGGCTTCAAGGACAGTGGGGCCCTGGCAGAATCCTGGTCTGCGTTTTGCTTCTCGCGAGATGACATCTTTCCTGGGAAGCGAAGCTAACTCTCTCCAAAGGGAGCTCGTTTCAGGAACCGGAGGCTCCCTGGGCTAGAGGGTGCCGAGTTCTTTGGAATCACATTAACTTGGCTTTGAGAAAGGAGCTGGGCTGGCGAGGGGCTGGAGAGCCTGTAGCTCAGCTCAGGTGGGACCAGCGGAGTTGGGGGCCTCCCTCCACGCCGCCCCCCGCTTTCCCCGCTCCTTATTCCTCATCAGCTGGATCTCTCCTCCTGGGGTGAGCCTGCAGTGACTTCTCCAGGTGGATTCCGAGGTGGCTGGAAGGGGCTTTGGTGGCATGTCGGCCCCAGGGCACTGCAGGGCCGGCTACGGGGGTGCTTCGCACGTGCGGTTCCTGCCTGGTGGCTGAAGCTGTGGTGGGATTCAGGGCTGCCAGGGGAGTCGGGCGTCCTCCCTTCAGACTGCACAGCATTCAGGGTCACGGCCCTCGTGTGCACTGGCCGGTTGGTAGGTGCTAGGTGCTGCCCGCGCCTGCCCCGTGCCGTGTGCCCTGGGGCTTGGGGGCCACGGGGTCAGGTGAGCTGCTCATGGGCACCGCCCGGTCTGGGGCTCAGACGTGGCTGTGCAGGGACTTGGGCAGCAGAGACCACCGGGGAGGGAGGGAGGGCCAAGTGCGGGCAGTCAGGGCCACACGCGGGTGACAGGAGCAGGGCTAGTTACCTGGCCGGGGGGGCATGATTTCTCAGGGCCCAGGACGTCCTGAAGTCCAGCCGGTGGTTGCGTCCACATGCAGCGGCCAGAGTCGGGTCACTGTGAAGGGGACCGAGGTGCATTAGGAAGGCGCGGTCCTCAGGGAGACCAGACGTGTCACCTCGGACAGGTGCCCGGTCCCACCTGGGCCTTCAGGGGAGCGGAGGGGGCCGTGTCAGGATGGGCCCCGGTCAGCGGGCAGCCCCACCGTTGACTGGAGGCGGTGATGTTGGCGGCTGACGGCAGAAGAAGCGTGCGTATATGGGCTGATGGGGAGTTGATGGGTGGCCCCAGACGCCGGAGCACAGTGCTGAGAGTCTGGGGGTTTCAGGGACTAGAGTGATGTCTGGACTCCTAGACAGGAGTGCAGGGCCTGGGATCGGGGTGGAAACAGCACAGGCAGACTCCAGCCCGGTCCTGCCCCGGGCCACTGTGCGGTGACCATGCTCGGCGGGTGGGGACAGCGCTGTGGGAGTGGTTGCTCCCTCTGCAGTTGGGCGCCTCAGGTGCTGCAGGAACCAGCCTCGCATCACCCAGGGCAGGGGCGCCCTTGGCCCTCGCTCCAGGGACCCTGTGGAGGGCCGACCTCGACTCTTCCCAGTACGAACATGCCTGCACTCACACCCCTAGAGTGAGTGGGCCTCAGGGGATGGGCTGTGAGTGATGGGAGAGCTGGAGCGCCCAGCCGGAGTGCGTCTGTTTACAAGTTTCTTATGTAACAGAACAGCAAGTGGGCCCCAGCCAGGGAAGCACCGGCCCAGGCAGGCATCAGAGCCCGGCCCCACGAAGGCAGGGGAGGGTGAGCAGGGGAAAGGACGGGTGAGCCTTGAGGTGAGTGCAGGAGAGCCTCAGGTGTCTGACAGCCTCACGTCTCCCTGAGCGCACACGGAGTGAGCCTCTTGAGCAGGGAGGAGGCCGAGGAAGTGGGCAGCGAGCTCGGGCTCCATCCTGCAGGCGGTGACTGGGGACGAGCGCCCTGGTCTGCTCGCCAAGCACTGGGGCTGCCCAGTGGCCGCTGCCCAGCTCCGAGCACCGGTTACTGTCGCGCCAGGCCTGCCTGAGCTGGGCTCCGGTGCCCTTGCCCCACCCAGGCTGACGGCCCCTCCCCGGCCCCTGTGCTTCCTCCCAGGCCTGCCAGCACCACCGCCCCGGGGACTCACCACCCCCCAGGACTCGCCAGTGGGACCAGGGGTAAGTCCAGGCCCAAGAGGCCTGTTTCGGAATTCCACAGTCAAGTATTTAAAGGTTCTGGGGGCGGGAAAGTCCCCTTTGCATCTTTAAGAACAGTTGATGTCCTGTTTACTTGTGGGGGCTGGGAAGCGTCCCAGTGAGCCGGAGGGGAGGGGCCCCCAGGTGTCGAGGTGCAGGTGTCCTCAGCCGCCCTCCTGCCCGTCTCCGCGGCGGGTCCCTAGTGCGCTGCTCCCAGCGCCGGCTGTCAGGGCCGTGGCTTCTGCTGCTTGTTGATGATCCTCCAGTTGCCATGGAAGGCCTGTGTCCGCACTCAAGCTGATGTGTTCTCCCGCAATTATGTCTGACGGCTGGGAATCTTTCAGGACTGAATGGCCTTTTTTCCCCTTCTGGGACACGGAGGAGCGCTCTTTGCAGCCTCCTCTCCTGACCCTCTGCCAGGAGAGGGCGCTGGTGAGGCCGTGGCTTCCCCAGGCCGCAGCCGGGCAGGTGCGCCGAGCAGCTGGTGCTGGGGGGGACAGGGCGGCACCAACAGAGGCCAGCACGTTGGTGGGCCTGTCGGAGAGCACACGTCTCCTCTGGTGCTAGGAGCTGCGGCCGCCCCTCAGGGATCCTGAGCCGGGTCTGCCCATGGCTCGGGGCTGGCTCTGGCCAGCGTGGTTTTTGAATGAGGTCAGAGTTGGCTTGTCCTCCTGATGACGTTGTCTGCCAACATCACCCTGGACGTTGACCTTCTGGAAAGGTTGAATGATTCGGTATCCAGGGCTGTCCCCAGGATGTGGCTTTAATGTGGACCGTGCAGCTGGGAAACTGGACCAGAAGTGAATGTGGTGTTTGCCCGAAGACACGTGTTTGGGGACAGCCTCCCGGCCCCCGCTGGCCTGTCCCAGCATTTTCCCTCCAGCGGTCGGCATGGTGCCCCTAAGTGCTGAGGGGCCACAGGGCAGCACCTCCAGCCCCAGAGGCAGGAGGCGCTCACGGCGGCTTGTGGACTCTGAGGGGAGCTGAGCAGACCCTAAATTCTTCTCTGCCCCTAAGATGCTGCCCGGATCCCCCAGTGCCCCTCGCCCATTTCTTCAGCACCTCATCGTGGGTTGGGTCCTTCTCTGTACCAGCACCAGCCCCCCCCGCCCCCCCCCCGCCCCCGGGCCAGCTGTCGCTGCTGACGACAGACGTCTCATTTGTTAACGTGTACATCATAAATAGAGACCAGGATTTGAGAGACGGGTCTTCAGCAGAGCGAGGGCCCTCCACCTCTTCACACCGGCCTTTTAGTGCAACGTTCGTTTTCCTCACGTTAGTCACATTTACCTGACCCTGTGCCGGGTACCTTGCCAAGCCCTTTCTCACCGTAGGCCTGTGACCTAGGTACTGTTAGCACCCCCATTTTACAGATGAGGAGACTGAGGCAAGACCAAGTTAGTTAGGCGACTTGCCCACGTCACGTGGCAGTGAAGTGGTGGAGTGGGGCTTCCAGGGCCCACGTCAGCTGCCATCATGGTCACTGCCTTAACGGGCGGGTTCATGTCGTAGGAACACAGGTGGTTAGAATCAGAAGGGGTCTTGGAGAAGTTCAGTCCAGGGGTGGAGGTGAAACCCAGAGAGGTTCAGAGACAAGCTGGCCCTGCAGCCCGAGTGTCAGAGAACCCACCCGGCTTCCCTGGCCATTTCCCCTTCTCCACTTGCTTTTCCTTGTTAATAATATTTTTATTCAAATATTACGATGTGGGAGAAACCACAGAATTACCCCTCTCGGTAGTTAGAGAAGAAGCAATTAGACGTGATGCCGGGTTCCAGGAGATTCCAGACCTCACTGCTCCCTGTGGCCGCATCAGAGTCCTCCCTTCCTTCCCAGGGGCCTGTGCCAGCGGGCGGTGGGAGGGGCTTTGTGAAGGTACTGGGGTGCATTTTGTCGTCTTACCCAAGCTTTCTTCCCTTCAGCTGTCGCTTTCCCAGCTGGCGGCTTCCCCACAGTCTCCAGCTCAGCGCCGCTCGGCCGAAGCCTCCTCAAAGCCACCGGGGAGCCCCACACTCTCCCTGGCCCCGGGGGTAAGTAGGCTGCCCCTCCTCTCGCCTGCCTCCTTCCAGGAAATGGCTCCAAACTCCTGACTTCTGTGGAAGTCTCTGACTTTGTGAGCTGCCCTGGTCCTTGGTGAGGTGACCAAGACCTTCCTGGGTTCTCTGTGTTGCGGGCGTTGGGATGGGGGCTGGACATCACCTCCTTCCAGCTTTAGATCTTTGCCACCATCCGTCTCGGTGACCAAGGGTATTTGGTCTGGGAGCTTTTCCTGCCACAGGGCTTGATTTAGGCTTTGCTCTACCTGCGAAGACAAAGTAACAGCGCCCTTAGATCTCTGAACGTGAGAGGAAAGGGGAGGTTTCGCTGGAGATGTAAATAGAGGTCAATCCAAGTTGCCAGCTCCCCCTCCAGGACGCTCGCCCTGCGGCTGGAGGAGAGTTTGTGAAGCCCACCGTCCCCGATCCCAGTGGAGCTAGTGGGCTAAAATAGGCCTGTTTCCGCCTACTGAACTTGGGGGACTCACGTAGAGTTTGCTGGTTCACCTGCAAACTTCAGTCTTGCCTTGGAAGTCTGTTGAGGAAAAATGGTTCCATTTAATCACTTCCTTGAAAACCCTCACGGTGAAATGCCAGATTCTAAACTATATCTGGGCTCGTGTCATCATGAAGAGCCTTCATCTCTTCTGTTACCGGCGCCTGAGGCCCGTGTTCCTTGCCTCCGGTCACGTGGGGCTCCTTCTGAATGAAACGGGAAGCTTGGGAAGCCAGTTGGAGAGAGAGCGTCCCAGACCCCGTCAGGCTCTTCCTTTAGACGGAGGCGGGCGGAGGGTGCCGGTGAAAGCCTAGAGCATTCGGTGACATGGGGACAGGGAAGCGTTTACACAGGCTCGGGGGCTCCGTCCCACAGTCTCCCTAGCGTTATTGGAGTTGGTTTCATCTTTCTGTTCCGTAGACGTGGTTTTGATGTTCATTTGCCTTCTCAGGCAGCAGATGTCTCCTGTGCTACTGGGCTGTTCAAAAAATTATGATTCCTTCCTCGTTGCTTTTCGACTCACATAAGACACAGGATGCCCCGGTGGATTTGAATTTCAGATAAACAATACTTTCCAGTATAAGTGTGTCCCAGATATTGCATGGGATATTCTTATACTGAAATTATTCATCGCTTCCCTGAAATTCCAGTGCAGCTGAGCCTCCTGTTTTCATTTGCAATGTGACAGAGGCGGTTCACCCACGAGCCCCAAGTCAGGCATCCTTGGTGCCTGGGTTGGCCTCACCTGGGGCCCCACTGTGTTCGGCAGGAGTTCCCCTTGGAGGGCAGGATCTCTCACCTGGAAGCTGACCTGAGCCAAACGGCCTTGGTCCCGGGCACCTCCACTGCTGAGCAGTTGCAGGAGCTGCCGTTCACACCTGTGCACGCCCCGATCATCGTGGGAGCCCGGACCAGGAGGTGAGGGGCAGGTCTGGGAGGGCCCAGGGCAAGTGCTGTGTGATCAAGACCCTTCGACCCCCTGAGCGGTGGGCTTTCCTAGAGAGCTGGCTTTCCGGGTCCTGCCTCTTGGTTGGCCCTTTCCTGGAGGCTGGCTCAGGAGGCCTTCTGTTCCAGCTCTGGAGGGAAGCCGTCACGAGCCTCCCTAGCGCTGCTGCGGTCCGCCGGCTTTCCCGAGATTCTGGACGCCAACAAGCAACCCGCCGAGGCCGTGGATCCTACAGATCCCGTGAAGTTCAACCCTCAGAAGGAAGAATCAGACTGTCTGCAAGGCAACGAGATAGTGCTACAGTTTCTTGCCTTTAGCAGGTAAACGCTTGACTATTTGGTCTGTTGCTCTTTTCCTGGCTTTTGCATTTCTTGTGCTGAGGAAGAACTTCTTTGTGGCTCTGGGAGAATACTACGATCCGGTCTTAACGGGACTGCGGAATGCCCTCTGTCTTTATTTTCGTTTGGCTGGGACCCACCCACTACCATTTCCAAATGCTGTAAAACGTGCTTTGACCGATCTCCTGTGGTCCTTAGTTACAGTGTGGACAGAGTGTTGCCCTGTCCTTGGGTACTGGTGTAGCCCCGAGATCTGGGCTCTCCAGCCATGCCTGAAGTGGGGGGATGCCCGGCGGGCTCCCCGAGGTCACAGTAGGGCTGCTGGTGTGGATGAAGGAGGCGGCCTCTCACCTGCTGTCTCCCTGCGGGTGTGTGACAAAAGCCCGTGTTCTCCGCCCGGACCCTTCATTAACTCGGAGCTGTCGTTGGATCCAGGGTGTCCCAGGACGACCAGGCAGCGCCGTGGCCACAGACTGTGTATTTCACCTTCCAGTTCTACCGCTTCCCCCCCGAGACAACGCCGCGGCTGCAGCTGGTTGAGCTGGACGAGGCCGGGAAGAGCAGCTCGGCCTCCCTGCCCCACCTCCTCGTCCTGATTCACAAGGACGGCTCCTTTGATGCGGGTGAGCGCTGGGCCCCCGGCAAATGCGAAATCCAGGGCCAAGCTTTGTCTGCGAATTTTCTTATATAGAAAATGTTGAACAGTGAAAAACTTCAAACACGTTCACAGTTTGAGAGAACAGTGCAGTAAATCAGTGCCCCTGCCACTTACCTCTGACAGTTATCGGTGACATCCCTGTCTAGGTCCCTCCCCGAACCAGGGCTGTTCGATGCAAATTCCAGATGTTATATGATTTCATCTATAGATATTTCCTTATGTAGATCTAAAAAAGTAGGGTCTTTTTTAAAATACATAAACTCAATAATATTACCCCATCTAAAATTAATGCTGACTTAATACTATAACTTAATACCTAGCCAATGTTAACATTTCCCCAGTAACTTCATAAAGTTTTATAATAGTTTGTTCAAATCGGGATCTCAGTAAGGTCTGTGCGTTGGGATGGTGCGACTCTCCAGTCTCTTTCTACCTACAGCTGTCATCACCACCCTGTCTCTGTTTTTTCGCTTTAATTTATTTGTTGAAGTCGCCACGTTGCTGGTGCCCTAGAGCCTCCCAGTGTCTGCACTTCGGTTTTGCGGCCCAGTGGTGACATCTGCGGTGTTCCTCTATCGCCTGTTTTGCCTGTAAATTGGAGTTAGATCTAGATGTGTGAGCAGATGCATGCTTTTGGCTTGGGGCAAGGCGTCTGTATTGCTGGTGGTGTGTCCCCATCTCTGCAGCAGCATGAGGCCTGGGTTGCTTCTTATGCCCCATCAGTGACCATCCAGACTGCTGCTTATGGAGTGATCGCTTCACTCAAGGCTACACAGTGGTGATGTTTTACTCCTAGAACACTTCTTCGTGTATCAGCTGGAATGCTTCCTTAAAACGAAACTTCTCCTCACCAATTCTTTGGTTGCCTTGAGGTGCGATTCATATAGAGAAGGCAGAATAATGCTTGATTTTCTTCTCTTTTGTTTGCTAATTTTTAAAATAGTGAGACAGTTCCCAGCATCCTTCAAGGGTGGGGCCAATGGCTTTTTTTTCTGATATCATTATCAACTGATGGATTTAAACTGCAGTGGACTGAACATACCAAATATGTTGTTGTTTTTGGTGGCCAGTTGTCCTGTCTTTGGCCAGTCGCACGGCTCATAAGGGACATACCTGGGGTCTGAACCACTGCTGCCTCTTGAGTAGAACTTAACAGGTGGAAAAAGACGTGTTAAAATATTAAATGAAATTAGTTTAACAACATTAACATCAGACAAAAGTGACAAAAGGCAAAGGCATTGCTGGGGATCAAGAAGCCTATTAAATAATAATTAAGGGAATAATTCACTAGGAAAAAATGATTCTGAATCCGTGAACTTCTAACAACCACAGCTGCCAAAGATAAAGGACAAATTGATGGACTTTATAAGGAGAAACTGACAAACCTACAATCATAGGAGGTTTTGACACACTTCTGTCAGTAAATTGATTGATCAAGCAGAAAAAGAATTAATGAGAATATTATAAAATACAGTTTAAAGAGATGATCTTGTAGAACCTGTGCAACCAGTTTAGAGAATATGTGTCATTTTCAAGTATCCTCTGAAACTTATAAAAACTGATTATTCATATATGTGTGTATATATATTATTATTCATATATGTGTGTATATATATTCATATATATCTTAGGCCACCAAGCAGGTATTGCCATATACCAAGAGACCCTATATCTAATCTAATTTTATAGCATTCTTTGACCATAATACCTCAAGGTCAGAAATCATTCACTGCCCTCCCCCTGGAAGGCTCCAAACTGCTGGCTCTTTTTGAATTTTAAAACATATTTCTAATTTTTCCCTAGGTAAATGAAGAAATCAATGTAGAAATGGCTGCTTAAAACTGAATGACAAAATAATATTGCATATCAAAACTAATAAGTAAAGTGGACTCAGCCATAAAAAGGAACGAAATTGGGTCATTTGTAGAGACGTGGATGGGCCTAGAGACTGTCATACAGGGTGAAGTAAGTTAGAAAGAGAAAAACAAATATCGTATATCAACACATATGTGTGGACTCTAGAAAAATGGTACAGATGATCTGATTTGCAAAGCAGAAATAGAGACACAGACATACAGAACAAACGTATGGATACCGGGCTTCCCTGGTGGCGCAGTGGTTGAGAGGCTGCCTGCCGATGCAGGGGACACGGGTTCATGCCCCGGTCCGGGAAGATCCCACATGCCGCAGAGCGGCTGGGCCCGTGAGCCATGGCCGCTGAGCCTGCACGTCCGGAGCCTGTGTTCCACAACGGGAGAGGCCACAACAGTGAGAGGCCCGCGTACCGCAAAAAAAAAAAAAAAAAAAAAAAGATTATCCTTTAGGGCTTCCCTGGTGGTGCAGTGGTTGAGAGTTCGCCTGCCGATGCAGGGGACATGGGTTCATGCCCCGGTCCGGGAGGATCCCACATGCCGCGGAGCGGCTGGGCCCGTGAGCCAAGGCCACTGAGCCTGCACGCTCGGAGGCTGCGCGTCCAGAGCCTGTGCTCCGCAACGGGAGAGGCCACAACAGTGAGATGCCCGCATACCGCAAAAAAAAAAAAAAGTATGGATACCAAGGGGGAAGGGGGTGGGTGGGTTGAACTGGGAGATCGGGATTGACATGTATACATTATTGATACTATGTATAAAATAGATAACTAATGAGAACCTACTGTATAGCGCAGGAAACTCTGCTCAATGCTCTATGGTGACCTAAATGGGAAGGAAATCCGAAAAAGAGGGGATATATGTATACGTATAGCTGATTCACTTTGCTGTACAGTAGAAACTAACTCAACGTTGTAAAGCAACTATACTCCAATAAAAAGTAACTTAAAATAAAGCTAATAAGTAAAATGGTAATTACAGGGACATTTGCAGCTTCAGATGCTTCTACTGTTGGTAAAGAAGAAAGTATCTTTTAACATGCTGATCTCATTGTTCGGCTCAAGAAGTTTGGTGGAAAAAAACCAGAGCAAACCCAATAAAGTAGAAGGAAAGTAATTAGAAAATGAGCATAAATGCTTAGAAAACGAAGAAATAGTGGAAAGGGTCAGCCAGATCGTTGGGTGCGAGAAGTCCTGGGTGCAGCAGGTGATGCTCCGTTCCCTCGTCCAGGGTCAGAATCAGTGTGGAGAGTCGGAGCCGTTGTGGGAATGGGGTTAGCCCGAGAGCCCGTGGTGCTAGCCGAGCCCCCATCAGGTGAGCGGCAGGCGGAGGTCGGGCTGGGCAGCCGCCGTCAACCTTGAACCTGCGCCCCCCGCTTGCCTGTGGACCCCGGGCTCCTCTCTTCCTGTGGACAAATCTGAAAAGAAAGGGGAAGGGGTGAGAAGCTTGGGCTCTGCTTCTTCCCCCAAACCCACCAGTCGATGAGCTGCCCTTGCCCTGGGAGGAGAGTGTGCTGGGCAGAGGGTGGCACGGGCCGTCCCTCTGCACGGAGGTGGGGCTGGGGACGATGTGTTCCTGCAACCTTCCTCCGTTTTGTTCTCCCAGCTCACATAACCGTTGAGTTTATGGCCAGTGGGGCTGTGGCCCTCCTTGGGGGAGGGGACCAGTCACCACTGGGGAGGAGACCAGTCACCACTGGGAGTGTTTCCCAGCCTTCCTGGGACCACTGCTCCCAAACCCACCACCTTTCCTTTGCCAGTCCCCCCCAGGACCAGCAGTGGATAGTTCAGCCTGTGTCCCCAGAAGGCTCTGAAATGGATCAGAATAACACATGCATTTCAAGGCCCCTCTGCACGCATTGCTGACCATTCATTCCCTATTCTGTTTCCCGTGCTAAATGCTATCCAGTCACTTGATCCAGTGGAGCTCATCGGAGGTTCTGCAATGAGGTTAAATGATAGTGTTAAGATAATTCAATAAAAAAGGCCAACCACTTAGAGACGCTCCTGCTTTGACTGTAAGCCCCTTTCCACTATGAATTGCCCAGAGAGAAATTAGTCCAAAAATTAAATTTCCCTGCAAGTGGAAGTCCAAAGAAATTAAAATCCAGAATCGAATTTTCTTGTCATGGCGAATTAAAATTCAGAGTCCACAAAGGCTTTGCAATTTCTTACACAGCTGAGCCTTGGCCAAAGATGCCTCTGACTGAGCAGATCTGGGCTTCCTTTGGCAGCCCAGACTTGGGGGTTCTCTCCGGATGGACCGGGTTCCTCAAGACCTCAGAAGGTTGAGCTGGCTCAGCACCGAGTCTTTCATGGGCCTCACTTAAGACGTTTTCTTTTGTTGTTGAAATATAACATGCATACAACAAAGTGCACCATTCCATGAATTTTTTTTTTTTTTAGTAAATGTATTTATTTATTTATTTATTTATGGCTGTGCTGGGTCTTCGCTGCTGCGCGTGGGCTTTCTTTTTAGTTGCGGTGAGCGGGGGCTACTCTTTGTTGTGGTGCACGGACTTCTCATTACGGTGGCTTCTCCTGTTGTGGAGCACGGGCTCTAGGTGCGTGGGCTTCAGTAGTTGTGGCACGTGGGCTCAGTAGTTGTGGCTCGCGGGCTCAGTAGATGTGGCGCATGGGCTCTAGAGCATGGGCTCAGTAGTTGTGGTGCACAGGCTCAATAGTTGTGGCTTGTGGGCTCAGTAGTTGTGGCTCACGGGCTCTAGAGTGTGGCCTCAGTAGTTGTGGCACATGGGCTCAGTAGTTGTGGCTCGTGGGCTTAGTAGTTGTGGCACACGGGCTCAGTAGTTGTGGCACCCAGGGTAAGTAGTTGTGGCTCATAGGCTCAGTAGTTGTGGCTCACGGGCTCAGCAGATGTGGCACACAGGCTCTAGAGCACGAGCTCAGTAGTTGTGGTGCGCAGGCTCAGTAGTTGTGGTGCACGGGCTTAGTTGCTCTGCAGCATGTGGGATCTTCCCGGACCAGGGCTCGAACCCGTGTCCCCTGCATTGGCAGGTGGATTCTCAACCACTGCACCCCCAGGGAAGCCCCGTGAATTTTTAAGGATGGTTAGACCTTATTTGTTAGAGCAGTTCTAGATTTACAGAGAAACTGAGCCGTTAGCCCAGAGCCCCGTATACTCCCACCCCGCCCCGTCTCCTCTGTTAGCAACTTCTTACGTTCACGATGAGCCAATATTGGTACCGTGTTATTAACTGAAGCTCAGAGTTTACCTTAAGGTTTACTCTCCCCACGTTGTACATTATATGGATCTTGACAAACGTGTAACATCATATATCCACTGTTACAGTGTCACCCAGAGTAATTTCACTGCCCTAAAATCCCCTATGCTGCACCCTGCCAGCTACTGATCTTTTTACTGTCTCCATAGTTTTGCCTTTGCCAAGATGTCATATAGTTGAAATTATATAGGGTATGCTTTTCAGATGGCTTCTTTTGCTTAGTAATATGCATTTAAGGTTCCTCCATGGCTTTTCGTGGCTTGATGGCACGTTTATTTTTGGCACCGAATGATACTCTGGAAGTACCTCAGTTTATTTATCCATTCACCTGCCAAAGGGCATCTTGGTTGCTTCCAGTTTGTTGTTCGGGATTTTGTGTGGACATACATTTTCAACTAATTTGGGTAAATACCTAGGAGCCCAATTGCTGGGTCGTATAGTAAAGGTATGTTAAGTTTTGAGAGAAACTGCCCAACTGTCTTCCAAAGTGGCTGCACCATTTTGCATTCCCACCAGCAGTGAATGAGAGTTCCTGCTGCTCCACATTCTTGCCAACATTTGATGCTGTCAGTGTCCTGGATTTGGGCCATCCAAGTACATGTGTAGTGGTAGCTCATTGTTTTAATTTACAGTTCCCTAATGACAGATGATGTAGTGTGTCTTTCCATCTGCTTACTTATTATCTGCATATCTTCTTTGGTGAGATGTCTGTTCGGATCTTCAGCGCATTTTTAAATTGGATTTAATTTAAATTGGATTTAATTTAAATTGGATTTAATATTGTTTTCATATTTGTTGTGTTTTAAGAGTTCTTTGTATATTTTGGATACAAATCCTTTATCATATATGTGTTTTGCAACTATTTTCTCCCAGCTTGTGGCTTATCTTTTTCATTCTCCTAATGGTGTCTTTCTCAGAGCAGAGGTTTTAAATTTTAATGACATCCAGCTTATCAATTATTTCTTTTATGAATCGTGCTTTTGGTGTTGTAGCTAAAAAGTCATCACCAAATCTGAAAGGTCACCTAGGTTTTTTCCTATGTTATCTTCTAGGAGTTTGATAGTTTTGCATTTTACATTACAAAAATTAACATTTTGAGTTAATTTTTGTAAAAGGTGTAATTTTTACAAAGTGAACACATCTGTGTATCTACCACCCAATTCGGATGGGGCTGTAGAGCATTACACAGCAACCCCCCACCCCAGTTGTTGACCTCCCCCAAGGGTAACGGCTCTTCTGAATTCTATCACTCTGCATCAGTTTTACTTGTTTTTTTTTTTTTTTTGCGGTACGCGGGCCTCTCACTGCTGTGGCCTCTCCCGTTGCGGAGCACAGGCTCCAGACGCGCAGGCTCAGCGGCCATGGCTCACGGGCCCAGCCGCTCCGCGGCATGTGGGATCTTCCCGGACTGGGGCACGAACCCGCGTCACCTGCATCGGCAGGCGGACTCTCAAACACTGCGCCACCAGGGAAGCCCAGTTTTACCTGTTTTCTGAACTTAAACGGGTCATATTATCCATACCATTTTGAATCTAACTTCTTTCGCTCAACCTCATGTCTGGGAGATTCCTCCATGTTGCTGTATGTAGCAGTAGTTTGTCCGTGATCTTGGCTGTATAGAAACCCGTTGTCCGAATATTCCACAATGTTTACCCATTCTGCTGTTCACAGGCCTTTGAATGATTTCCAGGTTTTGGCTCTTTTGAATAATGCTGCTATGAACATATTTAAAACATTGTGAAATGATCAGCCCAACGAGTCTAGGTGGCATCCATCATTGAACATAATTATAGAATTCTGTTTTTCTTGTGACGAGAACTTTTACGATCTACTCTCTTAGCACCTTTCAAATACGCAACACGGTGTTATTAACTGTCATCACCGTGCTGTGCATCACATCCCCGTGACTTACTTATTTTATAACTGGATGTTTGTACCTTTTGGCCCCCTTCACCCATTTTGCCCACCCCCCGCCCCACCTCTTGCAACTACCAGTCTGCTTTCTGTATTTAACGAGCCTGATTGTTTTTAAAAAGATTTCACGTATGAGTGAAATCATATGGTATTTGTCTTTCTCTAATCCATCCACGTCGTCACAGATGTCAAGATTCCCTTCTTTTTAACGGCTGAGTAATATTTTGTATATATATATATACTGCATTTTCTTTATCTGTTCGTCCGTAGGTAGACACTTCGGTAGCTTCCACATCTTGGTTATTATAAATAATGCTGCAATGAACATGGTGGGGGCAGGGTGCAGATTTCTTTTCGAGTTAGTATTTTTGTTTTCTTTGGTTAAATACCCAGGAGTGGGATTGCTGGATCATGTGGTAACTCTATTTTTACGTTTTTTGAGGAACCTCCAAAAAAGGTTTGGAGGAGGCTTTCATAGTGGCTGTACCACTTAACATTCCCAGCAACAGTGGACGAGGGTTCCCTTTTCTCCACTCTCTTGCCTTTTTAAGAATATACGATCGTTCTTTTGGTGCACATGTGTGTGTGTGCATCTGCGTTGGTCTGTGCCTGGGACTGAAGCTGCTGGGTCCCGGGGCAGCACAGGTCTAGCTTTGGTGCATTCCCTCTCCAGTGCTGTGCCAGCTGACACACCCACTGGAGTAGACGGAAAGTCTGAGCTGCCTGTGTCCTTGCTGGTTGTGTAATGTGTGTGGCTTTGTTGGTTTCTTTCACGTGACCTCCTGGTGGGCATGTGCCGGCATCTCCTGGCTGACCGATGACCTTCCACACGCTGTCGCCTTCGGCAGAGCCTCTTTTGAACTGCTTTGCCCATTTTTTCTTGTGTTGTCTGTTTCTCGGTGTTCGTAGGTGTTATGTATATATCCTGATCCCAGTCTTTCTTCAGATGTTACAAACATCTCCTCCCGCTCTGTGCCTTGTCTTTGACTGTGTTAATGGTATCTTTTGGTTAACAGTAGTTTTCCATGAAAATTACGTCCAATTTATCAGTCTTCTCCTTAATGGGCAGATTTCCTAAGCTACACCCAAAATGAGTTTGTCTCCACAAAGTCTTGAAGATATCCTCCTATGTTACCTTCTAGAAGCCTTTTTTCCCTTTTTATATTCAGATCTAGAATTCATCTGGAATTGATTTTGTGTATCCTGTGAGGTAGGGACTGAGGTTTGTGACCTTCATAAAGAATGCAGAGAGTTAATAGGACATAAAAGATTTTAAAAGCATTGGCTCCACACCCACCAAGCTTACGAAGTGAGTCATTTCTCAGCCTGGAATACTTATTTTAAGCAGAACGTTATTCCCAGAATCCAAAGTTTGGTTTTGCCAAAGATGATAGCAGAGACTCAGGGGGGCATGAGGCCAGAGAGAAAAAGCCCTGGTCTCAGCTCTGCCACACAATCGCTCTTTTCTGATGGATGGACCCACTTATGGAAAGTGGCATTTGAGACGTTGTTGTCTTCTGGCAAAATCTGGACGTTTACAGTCTTGGCAGCCCTGACCACCAGTTCTCGTGGAGGGTCGCCGCTTCCCCTCCAGGTCTGCGTCCTGGTGCCCAGAGTCCATGATATGGCTCCCACACGCCCTTGTGGGCAGCCCTCAGCAGGCTCATGCCAAACGGCTGCCACCTCTGGTCCAGCGGGAGCAACTGCAGCTTCTGGAACCTGCGGCCCGTAGGCCTGCTGGCTGCCTCTGCCACTCTAGTCACTGTTCTACATTGTGAGTAGAATTTCTTCTGTTTCCTCTTTTTCTTCAAGAGTGGGATGTGCCTCTGGACTTTCCTCACTTACTACTGTCCCCCGCTCCTTTCAGGAAGGTTCCCCCAAGTTTGTGGCCGTTTCATCTGCTCGTGTTGGTCCCCGTCCTTCCATACCACATGCACGGGGCCGCCTTTCCTTGTTATTTCCCTTGCATTCTTGCCTGTTTTTTTCTAACATGTTGTTTTTCTGAGAGGCGTCTCATGGTGTTTTTGTCTAGTGGGGTCTTCCCTAGTGTGAGAGCTGGAGTCTGGGTCAGCCAAGAGCATCCGCTGTCCTAAAGAACTCTCGTCCATCTTCCCGCCCCTGAGTTATCCCAGCCAAGGGGGCATCTCCCACCAGACCAGCGTCTAGGTCTGGACCCTGTAGTACAGCCTTGATCGCCTCTTCCTTACTGGATCTTGTCTTTCCTGTGCCTTCTCCAGGTGCCCTAATTCCGTGTCCCCAGCTACAGAAGTTGTGCTGGTGCATCTGGGAATACCTGCTTTATCTCGTTGTTCATCCCCCCACCTCAGAATCATTTGAATGTAAAATGCAGGCGCGGTGACAAGTTACCTCTAAATATAGCAGCATTACGCAAAAATAAGGACGCCCGGGCTTCCCTGGGGGCGCAGGGGCTGAGAGTCCGCCTGCCGATGCGGGGGACGCGGGTTCGGGCCCCGGCCCGGGAGGATCCCACGTGCCGCGGAGCGGCTGGGCCCGTGCGCCACAACTACTGAGCCTGCGCTCTGGAGCCCGCGAGCCACAGCTACTGAGCCCGCGTGCCACAACTACTGAAGCCCGCGCGCCACAACTACTGAAGCCCGCATGCCACAACTACTGAAGCCCGCGAGCCACAGCTACTGAGCCCGCATGCCACAACTACTGAAGCCCGCGCGCCACAACTACTGAGCCTGCGCTCTGGAGCCCGCGAGCCACAGCTACTGAGCCCGCGTGCCACAACTACTGAAGCCCGCGTGCCACAACTACTGAAGCCCGCGCGCCTAGAGGCCGTGCTCTGCAACAAGACAAGCCACCGCGATGAGAAGCCCGCGCACCGCAACAAGGAGTAGCCCCTGCTCTCCGCAACTAGAGAAAAGCCTGTGCGCGGCAACAAGGACCCAACGCGGCCAAAAATAAAATGTAAATAAATAAATAAATTTATAAAAAAATAAGGACGTCCTTTTCTATACACACAATTCTGTTATCATACTTAAGATTATAAGAATTTCATGGTCAAGTTTTCCCATTTCCCCTCATATGTCCATTATAGCTGTGTTTTGCTCTGACATCCAGTCCAGGCCCATGTATTACCTGTAATCATGTGTTCAGTCTCTTTTCATTGAGACTTGTCCCCTGCATTCTTTGTCCAGTGTTGGTGCCTGTTTGCAGAGACTGAGCGAGTTGCAGAATGTCCCACATTCCGTGTGTCTGATTGTTTCCTCACCTGGTTGTCTACCTCGTTCGTCTTCAGTAGTTCTCGTCCACTGGGGGAAGGGCTGAGGGCTCCGTCCCATCCTGGATTTGGTGCGAACTCTTCATCGTTGAGGCCGCGTGCTGCCCGTGCATCCCATCGGAGGCGCCGAGGTCAGGCCGTGTCACCGTGCGGGTGTCAGTGTGAGCACTTGGTAGGGGCACCCGCCCAGGTGTCTCCAGTGGGAAGAGGTAGGCGCTGCCCCCTTTGCACTTGGAAGACTTCTTGGGGCTGTTCTTGGGCTTCGTGTGAATATCTGACCCCTACAGCCCTTACCTACTGTCCTAACATCCGTGGCTGTACTTTGCCCGGATCAGCTATTTAAATGGAGCTTTCAAGATGGTATTTCTTCTAATGCTATCATTTGGTCTCCCTTTATGAGCTGGCATTCTTCTATAGAAAGAGACTTTCTCTCATCTACCAGGAGTGAACTACATATATGTTCTCCAAAAAAGGCAGAACACATGTTAAATACTTTCCTTTTAATTTCTAATTTTCAGAGTAAGAACTTACTGTAATAGTTACTCTAATAGTGACAGTTCAGGTTTTGTGTATCCTAGCTCTTTGTTTCGTCTTTGGCCAGCTGTAGCCCTTCGGGTTGGCCTGAGTCTGTTGACACGCTCTGGTTGGACTTTGGGCAGTTCCTCCCTTTCTGGAGCAAAGGTGTCCAGCCTCGCCTTGTGCTTTTTCTGCCTCAGATCCAGTCACCCGTTTCTCCCGGGAGCCTGGCCCCGCACCGGGAGTGCTTTCTAAAGATCACGATCCGGGCACTATTTTTTTTTTCTTTTTTGTGGTACGCAGGCCTCTCACTGTTCTGGCCTCTCCCGTTGCGGAGCACAGGCTCCGGACGCGCAGGCTCAGCGGCCATGGCTCACGGGCCCAGCCGCCCCGCGGCATGTGGGACCTTCCTGGACCGGGGCACGAACCCGTGTCCCCTGCATCGGCAGGCAGCCTCTCAACCGCTGCGCCACCAGGGAAGCCCATCAATCCGGGCACTTTTGATCGAGGTCTCAACTGCTTCTAGGCCTTTCCCTGGGCAGAGCTGGGGCATGTATATTAAAACATGAGTTCACCTTGATATTTCTAACTTAAATTTAGAGGTTTTTCCCTAAAATATTTTATCTGTATCTCTTTCCTCTTAAACCGAAAATCGTGTTTCCCGAT
This sequence comes from Pseudorca crassidens, assembly GCF_039906515.1. Taxonomy (NCBI): domain Eukaryota; kingdom Metazoa; phylum Chordata; class Mammalia; order Artiodactyla; family Delphinidae; genus Pseudorca; species Pseudorca crassidens. Next base: position 4,070,783 of record NC_090297.1, on the reverse strand, counting down.
AATATATTTACTTATTTACTTTCCCTTATAATTTACACAATGTATTTTCAAACTTATACCGCTGGTTTGAATACTAACGATACATGGCTGACAAAAGTTCAGGTTTCTTTGTGTTCTTCTGGTCTTGGGTTGTGTCCCACCGAGGATGTAGCGTGAGTGAGTGTGGCCCAAAGCCCTTGTGTTCATTCTTTTCTCTATGGTATGTTGCCTATTTGATTTCATCTTTGCCTTCTTTTCAGTTTCAGTTTCATCTTTGAAACTTCAGTTTTCAGTTTCATCTTTGAAACTTCAGTTTTCAGTTTCATCTTTGCCTTCTTTCCTTTCTGAGTGGAATATCTACGTAGCCCCAAACATAAAACCGCAGCTGAATGAGCGCTCAAGGCTCCCTTCGCCCCTCGCCCCTCTAGACAGCCCCCACCTGCTCACCGGCCTGGGGGTGAGCAGGTTTCTAGCTTCCGGCTTAAGCAAATACTTACGTTTTTATTTTTTGTTTTTTCTTATTCAGTAGGTGGCATGCCAAATACACGTTTTCACTGTGCTATTTTCAGTTAACTTTCCACCCGAGCTCCACTCCATGCGGAAACCGTCTGCACTGTTTTTACAGCTACATCGTCCTACATTGGGTGCATGTTCTGTGGTTTATTTAACCATCACCCTACTGATGGAGGTTTGGGTCTTTCCAGCGTTCTGCTATTTCAGGTAATGCAGCAATGAGTAACCTTGTGTTTCTCATGTTTTCTGTGTATGGAGGTGTGTTTTAGGGCAGATTGCTGGCAGTGGGATTATAGGATAAAAGGCTTCAGTGGTGTTGATAGACAGCACCACCTCCTCTCTGTTAGCCTGAGATCTTTTGGCCTCCTCCGCAAATAGGTTGTTACATTCTGATTGATGTGAGATAGATCTTAGTGAAGTTTTAATGTGCATTTCTCTTGTAATGAGTGAAGTTGAGCATCTTTTGTCTTTGTCTGCAAACTTCTATTCATATCTTTTTCCATTTCTCTATCAGATTTTTCATCTATTTTGTCCTCTGTTTTGGGAACTGTGTTAGGAAGATTAGCTGTTGCCTGTGATATACATTGCAAATATGCTTCCTACTTTGTCGTTTGTCTTTTTGCTTTGCTTAGGATGGGTTTTGCTGTGTAAAGGTGTTACTTTCGTGTAGTCTAATGTGTCAGTCTTTTATTGCTTCTAGATTCTTGAGTCACAGATGCAAAGGCTTTCTCTTCCCCTGGCTCAGCAAGAGATGCGTGCGTGGTTTCTCCTAGGATTTACCGGTTTCATTTTTTACGTTTAGATTTCTGATCTCTATGTAGTTTATCCTGCTGTGTGAGGGCAGACTTGGATCAGTTTTATCTTTTTCCAAATGTCTATCCAGCTGACCCAGTACTATTTATTAAAACGTTTGTCTTTTTCCCCAGTGACTTGAGATCCACCCTTATCAGATAGCAAACTTTTTTGTATTACTTGGGTGTCATTCTGGATTTTCTGGCTTGTTCCACTAGACTAGAGGTTGGCAAATGGGTTTCTGTTAAGGGCCAGATCATAAATATTTTGGACTTTCTGGGTTCACATACGATCTGTCTGTAATCATTTTCTTCTTTTTTTGACTTTTGTTTTTCACAACCCTTAGAAAATGTAAAAGCCATTCTTAGCTCTCAGCTGGGTTGGCCTGTGGGCTATAGTTCATGAGACTGTCTGTCTATACACGAAGGTCGTGCTCTTTGATCAGAGGTGTTATGCTATTCTTTTTTGCACCGTTCTCCAGACATTCTCGCTGGTTTAGTTTTCTATGTGAACTTGTTAGGCTCTATCTGGGGTTCTGGAGAAGTTCACAGATGAACGAGAGGGGAACTGCCCTTGAAGGATAGGAGGGGACCTGCCCAGGAACAGGGATGTCTTCCCATCTGCTCATTTCTGCTTCCCTGTCTTCTGAAGGCACATAAGTATACCTTAAATAGGTTTCGCTATTTTCTTGTTTTTTAATCAGATTTTGCATTTCCCTTTATTATTACCCCCCTTCTGCTTTCTTTTTGGTGTTCTCTACTGTTATTTTCCTAATTTGTTTGAGTTGCTTCATTCATTTATTTTAATTCTTTTGTTCTGGTTGATATAAAGTATTGAAGGCTATGAATTTTCCTTTGATTATTGCTTTATGTTTTGGTGATTCTGATAAGTAGTATTTTCATTATTATTATTCTAAAAAATCTGTTTTGATCGTGTTTTCCATTTGACACAGAATTATTTAAGAATAAGTGAATTGTTTTGAAAAATTTTTTCCAATTTCTAGTTTGTTGGATTGTGATCAGAGAATATTATTTGTAATATTTCTACTTTAAGGAACGTATTTAGGTTTTCTTTGTGGTGAAATAGACAGTAAATTTTTATTAATGTTCCAAATATGCTTGAAAAGATATATTCTCTGTTATTGGGGTACCATGTTGTATGTGTATGCATACACTCTGCCTTATGGACTAGCTGGTCTGGTCTTCTGTATCCTTACTTATTTATGGTCCACTTGACCTGCCTTGAAAGGAAAGCGGTTGTTTGGTCTCCACTGTCATTGTGTTTTCATCTGTTTCTTCTTGCGTCTCTGGATTTCCGCTTTGTTATTTGGTGCATAGATACTCCAAGCTGTTACGCATTCATCACGCATTGTAGACTGTAGTGTTATTAAGTGTTTGTCATCAGAGGAGTCGTGGCTACCTTCACGGAGCAGGAGGTGTTTGTCATGAAGGAGGGGTGGAGATTGAGAAGAGGGGTGGGGGAGGACCGTCCAGCTGGAGGCAGAGCATCTGCCAGACCTGGCCGTGGCGGTGGGGCAGGACTGAGGCACAGCAGGGACCCCAGCTGGGCTGGGCGGTGTCTGTGAAGGGGTGAGGGAGGTAAGCTGGGGAGCCTGGGCAGACCCTGTAGGGTGGTACCACTACCCCCAGGAGTCAGTGGTCAGCACCACTGCAGGTTTTTGAGTGGGATGGAGACGACACAGAATTCCTTTTGTGGACGCTTTGGCAGTGCCATGGGATGGACTGTGGGGGGTCTGGACCTCAGGGAAGGCCACCGAGGAGTCAGTTGTCTTAGCCAGACAGGAGCAAAGGGGTACGAGCCTACAGTGGGGAGGAATTGGGAGGGTCCAGCATGAGGGGCCTTGGACTGTGCCCAGACCAGGATGGCCCCCGTGTGCGACACTCAGCACACTGTCAGCTCTGGGCTCAAAGTGTCTCCCCGAGACCGTGAGCTCCATCAGGGCAGGGACCCTGTCCATCCTGTTCTGCCACACGACCCCACACAGGGCCCGGAACATTTGCCGCGTGTGAATTAATGGTCGTATTGAGGGGACCCGGCAGCTGACGGGATGTGGTGGTGATGGAGCCCAGCCAGGGCGTCGGGAGGACGCGGTGCTGGGCGGCACTCTGGGGTGACGCAAGGGGGAGCTGGCTGGGGAGGAAGACGCGGGGTCCAGCTGGGACCTACTGCATTCAGGCGCAAGTGCAAGTCCGGGTGGAGGCTCTGTGGGACTGGAGGTGTTGGGGGTGAGTGTGCAGGGCGCCCAGGGAAGGGTGTTTGCGGGTGTCATTTGGGGGTCGCCCCACACGGTCACGTCCGTGTGCACCTGGAGCCGTTGGTCTGAGCCACATCAGAGGCCGGTGCCGCCGCTGCCCCTTCCTTGCAGCCCAGCGGGACCCAGCAGGTGGGCGCTGCCGTCGGTGCTGTGAGCTCGGCCTTCCTCATTCCCCGGTCCTCATTCCAGTCCTCACTGCGCCTGGGTGAGCCGGGCTCACGGTGGGTGTCGGGGGACTGATCAGGTGCCGCAGGCCGCTTACTTCTCAGACCTGGCCATTGGGGGCCGGGGTGGCGTGTGACCTTGGCCGAGCCCTGTGACTCGGGACACTGGGGCCTGGCCTGCCGTGTGCAGCGTCACTCCAGCCCCTCCCGTGGTCTCTGTGCTGCTGCTGCCTGCCCCTCCATCCTGGAGGGCGCTTCTGTCAGCGCTCCAGCCATGGCGGGAGCCAGGACCCCGCCGGTCCTTGCTCTGTATCCCCTGGGCCCACCGGACGCCCTCCCCCTGTGCCCCGAGCTGGGTCCCGTCCGGACCTGCTTCACTGCTCCTGCTGACCGCATTGTCCTGGCCTTGAGGACAGCGGAGAGGACGCCGTGTGGGCACCCACGGGGCGAGGGTCTCAGCCTGCCCGGGGCCGCTTGGGCTGCCGAGCTAACGTCCGCCTTCCTCCCTGTGGTTAGCGTTCTGCTCAGTGGGGCCACGTAAATACTGTTATGTTATTGACGGAAAGGGCGGAAATGTTGTTCTCAGTGTGTTTCCCCTGCATTGCTGTCCCTGCACTTTAACTAATGGTGACTTCAATGGCATCTTTGCCAATTTAGGATTAATGGTGATGCCACTCCGCAAAGGTGAAGGCGGGGGCCGCAGTCCGGCTCCTGTCTCGTAGTGATAAGCCTGGCACCAGGAGCGACCTTGGAGAGGCCTGTGCTTCTGTGGGGCTCCTGGGCGCGTTGGGGGCGGGAGGCATCGGGGTGACCTAGGCACCGTGTGCTGAGCTCCGTCTCAGTTTGAGCTCTCCATGCGCCTGTGTGTGAATACCCTGGTTTCTAAAAAATTTTACTGGAGTAGAGTTGATTTACAATGTTGTGTTAATTTCTGCTGTACAGCAAAGTGATTCAGTTGTACATATATACATTCTTTTTCATATTCTTTTCCATTACGGTTTGTCACAAGATATTGACTATAGTTCCCTGTGCTATACACTAGGACCTTGTTGTTTATCTATTCTGTATATAATAGATTGCATCTGCTAACCCCAAACTCCCACTCCGTCCCTCTCCCACCCTCGTCCCCCTTGACAACCACAAAGTCTGTTCTCTGTGTCTGTGAGCCTGTTTCTGTTTTGAAGATAAGTTCACTGGTGTCATATTTTAGATTCCACATTTGAGTGATATTATATGATATTTGTCTTTCTCTGTCTGACTTACCTCACTTAGTATGATAATCTCTAGGTCCATCCGTGTTGCTGCAAATGGCATCATTTCATTCTTTTTTTATGGCCGAGTAGTATTCCACTGTGTATATGTACCGCATCTTCTTTATCTGGTGACCACCCGGTTTTGACAGAAGATGTAGACAGCATTTCTCCCTAAATCCTGTGCGCCCAGAGTCATACTCCCTGGCCGGCCCGTCGGGGCATCTGTCCTTATCCAGCATAGACTGTTTCACTAGGACTTGGTAAAAACCATCAGTCTTATTTGGGGAGGAGCTTATTGTATACATTGGAAAGAAATGTAGTCTTCTGAACACCACTCTTCATGTTGTTAATTTAGATATTTTATAATGTTTTGATTAATGTATTTATTAAGCTGTAACTCTGACAGAAGCGGAAACTAGTCATCATGACCAGAGCAGAAACTCCTCCAAGTGTAAAGGTGATAAATGATTCCAATTACTTCTGGGCGCATTTGGGGCCTCTTTGCACAGGGTCTCCGGGCTTTCAGCTGAAGTACCTGGTGGGCCCTGGATTCCTGAGACCCGGGGAGCAGCGCTGGTTCGCCCGCTACCTGGCCATGCAGACCCTGCAGATCGACATCTGGGACGGAGACTCCCTGCTTCTCGTCGGATCCGCCGCCGTTCAGATGAAGGTAACGTCTCCCCGCGGTCCTTTCTGTGAGGTCTGTCGCCCAGCAGTGTGGGCCATCGCCCAGCACTGGGCATTGTCCAGGGGCCTGGCTTCTTGGTTCACAAATTCAAGGCACTGCCGAGTCCTCTCCTTCCCCAAAGGAAAGGATGTTCACAGAGTCTAAACTCGATCATGCTAGGGTACATCCGCCCAGTTATCAGTTCCTCCTGTGAACCGACCCACCAGGCGACGTCACCTCTGCTCCCTTGCCGGTGAGGATGGATGTTTCCTGAGAGCAGCTCGGGATCAGGCTTGTTCACCAAGAGCCTGGCTGGTCCATCAGAGGTGTGCCCTCAGGACGGAGGACAGGATGAATGAATGATGGGGTGGGAAAATGTTTCCTGATGCCTGTTCTCAGTTCCCTGAATTGTGCTTCTCTCATTCTAACTAGAATCAGAAGCTAATTCGTTTTCTAACTGTGCTTCCCATTCTCCTCATATTCTAAAACTGAAGTCCATGCATTAATTCAATTTTCTTCCCAGAGTTTCTCCCCAAACCTTCCCTTTCGTGTGACCAGGACCCCAGAGGGTCGACGTGGGGTCACATGGCGGCCTCTGGGCCGGGCACTGGGCCACATCCACTTGCCGACATGCTGTCCCGAGAGTTTTCCTCCCTGCCTTGAGGTGGACGGGGGAGAGCTGCAGCTCTGGAATCTCTGGAATCTCTCTGACCTTCATTCACTTTTCCTTCATCCCACACAGCTATTTCCCTCTGGACTCCAGCCACGGGCCCCCTTGGTTTCCCTTCCTGAGCCTTGCACGGCTGGTCACTGAGGCCTGCAGATCTGGTCCCGTCCCCCCTTGCCCCTCAGCACCCCAGCCCACGAGGATCTCGTGGCTCCTGTGCCGCAGCGGCCCCGGTCCCGTGCCCCCCATCCTCTGGGGGCTGCCTGCTCCTCTGTCCCTCCCTTCCTCTGGCGGCTGACCCGGGCTGTAACTGTCCCATCCACCGGGGCTCGGGGCCCTTCCCTGAGGGGCTGAGGCCCTCAGGACAGTGGAGGGAGCCGGGGGGCAGTGTGCAAAGAGCATGGGGCGGGGTCACAGCTGGTGAGGACTCAGCAGGTGTTGGCTGGTGTTCTCATTCCTCAGGCCCCCCAAGGTCGTCACGGATATGGCCCGTCTGTCTCCTACACTGGCCAGTGATGTCATGGAGGGTGGGAATGGGATGGCCGCTGACCCCTCCCCAGCACAGTCCTAGGCCACCGTGGGTAGGGCATGGCTGAGAATGGATGAATAGAAGGAGGGAGGGAGGGGTGAGGTGAAAGGCAGGAGGGGCGGGGCGGGGCGAGGCGAGGGGAGGGAGGGGCGAGCGAAGCGCGTGGAGGGGTTATTTGATCTCATCCTCCACGAAGAGCCCCTTCCACAAGTGCTGTCAGGTTTACTGACACAGAATTGGTTTAAATAAAATGGAATTTTACTTTCTAAAAATAAGCAAGTCTTCACTTTAACATCTATGTAGAGAAGATGGAAGATTTGTGTAAGTCCAGGTCCTGAGCTGTCAACGTGCTTACGTGGCCTTCTGTGGATATTTCCTGCGTTTCCAGACGCATCACAGCTCGTCGCACTGTCCCCCGTTGTTGGACATTTAAGCGCCTTGTCCGGGTGGACACACTGCAGGGAACATCCTGGGGTCATGTTGGCTCACCCCTGCAGCTCATTTCCTGAGCGGTGACAGCGCCAGCATCGTTGGGGTCTCGCGGTGGTCGCTGCCGGGGCCTGGTTGCACCCCCGCTCTGCTGCGGTGTCCTCAGCCCGGCCCTGGGACTGCTGCCCTGATCCCCGTGTGCAGGATGAAGCCGAAGCCCCTGGTCTTGCTGGGACCAGGCTTTCAGCCCAGGTCTGACTCCATCACCTTCTCCCCAGATGAGAACGCCCCAAAGCCACGTTTCCAAGTCACGGGTGCACCAATACGGAGCCTCGGGCAGGGGGCCCAGGGGCCTGGCACGGCGCTCTTCCCGGAAGATGACCAAGGCGCCTGCTTTCCCACCCTTTACAGGGTGGGGAAAAAACCTCTGCAGTTTCCTGGGTGAGACGCGATGCCCTGTTTTTATTGGCATCACTGCTCCTGGGGCAGCCGGGCGTCGCTCCTTGCCTTGACTGGCCGCCCCCTGGAGGGGTCTTCACCCCGTCTGGCTGCCGGGGCTCCTGGCCCGTGAACGTGTTGGCGTTATGTGGACAAGCGCTGCTGCGCAAGCAGGGTCTCCGGAGCTGGAAGCCCCAGACCCGCTCAGGAGGGATCTGGTCTGGGCGTGTCCGCCCCAGAGACAGGCAGAGGACAAGTGCTGGAGGGACAGGGCCAGAATTCCAGAAGCAGGACCTGAACCTGGCCCCGCGCTTCCATTTACGCGTGACGGTCAAGAGGCCTGGTGACGTGCCCGGGCCTCGCAGCAGAAGGGGCCCAGCCCTCCCTCCCGGCCAGCCCCACTCGCTCTTGGGCTCAGGAGGGTTCTGAAGGGTTAAACTTGATTAGCAGAGAAGAGTGGGGTCGGAAAGGACCCTCTTGACCCAGCTCCGTCTGCCCCGCGGCCCCTCCTCGCACCTGCTGCCTGCCTTTCTGCCACACTGAAGCCCCCTGTGTCCCGCCCGGGCCTGGCGTGCCCTCCCCCTGCCTGGAGGCACACCTTCATCCTGAGGGGCCCAGTGGAGGCTCCTTGGGGCTCCCGCTGACGCGGAGCTGGGCTTCCTCAGCATCCCCCCTTGTTCTGTGCCGTGTTCTCATCCTCTCCGTGTGGAGGGGGCTCCACGCAGGTGGCTGCCAGGCCCCCTTGTGCATCCCTGGGGTTTGCTCAGTGGGTGAATCGGGATGCACTTTGTTAATAAGGATTTGGGGGAAAGACCCGACAGCAGGGACTTGGGTTTTCGGAAGCAGATAGCCCCTGCCTCGGCCGCCCTCCGACCGGTCCTTTCTCCTCCACAGCACCTCCTCCGCCAAGGGCGCCCAGCCGTTCAGGTCTCGCATGAGCTTGAGGTCGTGGCGACAGAGCACGAACAGGACACCATGGTGGTGAGTGGAGACGTGACTAGGTTTGGCTGCGTCAAGCCCATCAACGTCCACACGGTGGTGAAGGGCCGGCTGCACCTGACCTTGGCTAACGTGGGTAAGAGTCCCTGGCAGCTTTGCCCTTGTTCCTGGGTGGCTACTCTTCTTCCCATTTGGGGCATGAGCCCCCTCAGGACAGGGGTCACATCGTGGGCATCAGCACTCAGTAGGAATTCAGAAGAGCTCTCATTAGCTGACTACTAAGTATGCCCTTGACCGCTGAGCGTCTGCCCTTGACCACTGAGCACCTTCTCTTGACCACTGAACAAATGTCCTTCACCACTGAGCATCTGCCCTTGACCGCTGAGCATCTTCCCTTGACCACCGAGCATCTGCCCTTGACCACTGAGCATCTGTTCTTGACCTCTGAGCCTTCCCCTGACCACTGAGCCTTCCCCTGACCTCTGAGCCTTCCCTGGCACCAGTTGTTTGGTGTTCCTGATTTCTGGTCGGGGTTTGGTATTATTAGCTGTCTCCATCTTGCCCACATTTTATTTCTGGTACTATCCATGGGGCATCGCTGTGACGATCCTCAAATAAGATGACTGGTTTCGGGAGAGAGTTTCATCTGGAGTTTCAGCTCATAGCACTGCCTCATTGTGGAGGAGAGAAGAGAGAACTTTTCCTAAACTTCCGCACCACACAGCTTGGGAACAGAGGGGCAGAGGGATGTGCTTGTTCAGAGCCGAGCACCTTGACCTTACGTCAGATGGTGTCCCAAGAGCTGCTCGTCAGAGACACCGAGGAAAGCCCCAGTCCTCCTTCCTTGTGGGCAGGGGGCTGGGGCTGGGTGTGGCTGGGATGGTTCTGCCTGGGCATTCTGGGGGCTCCACTGAGGACCCTGATGGGACAGGGGACATTAGGCCGGGCATAGCTGCCTGTGCCCGCCTCAGGGCAGAGGCCAGTGTGAGCCCTCGTGGGGCTAGTGACAAGCCCACTCCATCCCCCTCGAGGGGACTGAGGAAGGATTGAAAGCGGGACAACACCAAGCCGTCTGAGGTTTCTGGACTCAAACCTCTCTGTCGTTTTATTGGGGAATTTTCCATTCCTTACAACCCAGCCTGATTTTAGACCTTGAGCCCCATGGGCCCTTTCCACCTGTGCCGACAGCATGGGGCAGGCGGGGCTGGGACGGAACAGCAGGCGTGAGCGCGGAGCTCATTAAGCCAGGTCTCAGGCTTCTGCTCCCTTGTTTACAAATGTAGGATCCCGGGCAGCCTCGAAAACAGACAATATGGAAACGGCAAAACTCAATTAGGTTCTGGAGAAATAAATGAGCTGTGTGTGAGAAGCAGGCATTATTCAAAAGCTCCTACGACTGAGGGGAGTTGCTAGAAGCATTCTGCTTCCAAGATTGTGTTGGTTATTTTTATTTTTAATTCACCAGCCCACAAATGTGCAGTGACTCCAGGTTTTAAAATCTTATCTTCAGAAGAAAGATTAGCTCCATTATGCGTTATCTTAAATTGTTATTTTCATACGTTGCCTGCAAGAGAGAGATAAGCTCGCGGGAAGGGGCCTGAGATACCCAGACAGGGAGGCTGTGAGGCAGAGGACCGGTGCTGCGCGCAGCGCACTTGTACGACGTGGCAGCACTGTGCTTTCCTCTGTACATTCTGCAGTTCTTGAACAAAAAAAAAGTGTCGTGGCTTTTGTTTCTTTTTAAAACCGGTTGTTCTGCAGCGAGTGGCAGGCGCAGGCCAGCAGGTGGGGTGATGCTGTGCAGGCCTTCAGGGTGACAGAGGCAGGGTCGGCGCCTGCCCGGATGGGGCCCTGCCTCTGCATTCACAGCCGCAGCCAAGTGCGAGGCCGCGGATCCGGGCATCTGTCACCCACGCCCAGGTCTCCTGGGACTCTTTCTGTGGGAGAGGCCGTCCTCGTGCTTGTGCTTGGCGGCTCCTCGGCTCAGGCGAGCTTTTTTTTTTTTTTTTTTTTTTTTTTTTGCTGTACGTGGGCCTCTCACTGCTGTGGCCTCTTCCTGTTGCGGAGCACAGGCCCCGGATGCACAGGCTCAGCGGCCATGGCTCACGGGATCCTCCCGGACCGGGGCACGATCCCGTGTCCCCTGCATCGGCAGGCGGACTCTCAACCACTGCGCCACCAGGGCAGCCCTCAGGCGAGCTTTTTGATGCTGTCTCTTTGCCAGCCTCTTCTGAGGCTTTATGGGGTCATTCATCGTGTAGAGATCCCAAGGGCCCCTTTCCTTTCTTTGACCCCATGATCCTGGCTGTGTGTGTGACCACGGCTCCCCTGGGAGCTCCGCTGCCACTGTATCTGCAGGTCTCCCGTGGGGCCTTCCTGGGGGGGGCAGGCTGCCCTGACCCCTGGCTCACGGTCAGGTACCGGGGCTCTCAGGGTGTCTCCCCCGGGCGTGTTTGGGCACAGACGTTTGCAGAAGGGCACAAAGGCCTTGGAACAGCACGACACTCGAGGGCCTGACAGGAGAGTCTGCGACCATCCCAGAGCCTGGGGCCGGGCCCCCCGGAGACCTGCCCTGAGCATCTCGAGCCCCAACTCGTGGTGGGAAAGCAGACTGCTGCTCAGACAGAGGAGAGTGTGGACCTGGAGAGCAGGGAGCTCGAAGGAAACGTGCCTCTGCCCACCCGCCGTTTCTCTGCTGCAAAACGAACTCCAGCCTGAGAGTGGAAAGTGGGATGTGGGCGGGGATCCGGGCGAGTGTCATCGACTCTGTGCTGGTATTTATGTCTCGTGCGGGGCGGGGGGTGTTTTTCGTTCAGGTCACTTGTGTGAACGGAGAGTGGGGAGTCCCAGCTCACTGCCACCTTCCAGGTCACGGGTCATCTCGAATGACGGAGCCACCGGCTTCTCGGGAGGTGGCCTTCTCACGCACGGGGCTCCCAGACGTGAGTGGAGAGACCGAGGGGCCTACGGGTGGAGGCTGGGGGTTGTGCTCGGGGAGGTGGGCGGGCGGTGGGGCAGAGCGAGAGGCGGGGGGCTGCGTGTGCGTGTGTGCGTGTACGTGTGTGCGTGTGCAGGAGCACACGCGTGCGCCTGTGTCGTGGGGCCCTGCCCTCTGGATCTGGGGGCCCGAGCCGTGGCTCCGCCTCCGGCTCAGTGACCTGCAGGCCACGTCGAGTCACCACGTTCGTCAGCCCAGCGCTCTCTAGGCTGGGCCCTGGGGAAGCCGCCGGTGTTACTTGGTGGAGATTACAGTCCTAGGAGTGGCATTTGTTTTCCGGTAGCTGCTTCTCCCCAGGGGAAGGGGACGGGAGGAAAAGGTCGGGATGAACGTAGGCTGTTTTTTAAAAACTAATTTGAAACTCCCCATGTTGGGGAGAAGAGAAGCTTGGGAGATAAACACCTGGGCTTGTGAAAATATCGCATAACACGGAAGTTTTTCCGTCCCCTTTCAAATGACCCCCCAGACCTGAATGTAAGATACTTGCCATTGGAATGAAAGTGGGAGGCGCCCTTTGGGGAGCAGCCCCCAGAGGCTGCAGGTCACCTCATGTGCATCGGAAACTGCCATGAGCGTCTTGTGTTGACGGCCCTTGACTTTGTTGGTCTTGAACCTGTGCCCTGGGTGGGAATTCCAGAGCTGCGGGGGGCAGGACTGGGAGGCCTTTGCTGCCATTTTGGAAGGTCTCCAGAATCCCACGAGTGCCCTGAAACTCCAGCCCAAACTTTATGGGTCCTCATACGTCTTCCCCGGGAGAGCGGCCCGGGTACATTCAGATGCTCAAAGGGGTCCACGCTGCGTGAGCCCGGCAGGCTGAGAGTCTGTTCCGGACCAGCTTCCTCATTTTAATGTTGAAAAAACTGAGACACAGAGGTCAGGTGACATGGCCGGTTGTGTGGTTAAGGGTCGTGAACTTGGATTAGAATCTGGATTTCCTGCTTTGGGGCCAGTGCCTCCCCATCCCCAGCTGGTCCCTTTGGCCACCAAGAGGATGGATGGAGAGCACGGAGCAGGGAGTGCCTCCCATCTCCACCCCCACCCCCCACCCAGGGACAGGTACGAGAGGATTTGTGAAACCCACGGCCTGGGGCCCGGCAGGTCGGGGGCTTCTCTGGGCAGCGCGGGGAGTTGTGACAGTGAGGGTTTGCTGAGGGATCCAGAGCCTCTGGAGTCATCAGTCTTCCAATCCCTATTTTGGTCAAAACCAGAGGGCCGGGCACTCCACCAGAAGCCATGTCTCCACCCCCCGGGCAAGGTTCCGGAAGCAGGAAGTTGTGCCGAGTTTCGCAAGATGCTTCCTGGCTTCAGCAGTGTGGTCCCACACGGTCCCATCACCCCCACGGTCGGGGTGATGCAGTCTGAACACACAAGCCAGTTGATCACCTCCCACCCTGGCCCCTCCCCTCGGGACCGGGGGCCTCGGGCTGCTTGAGCCCGATCCAGGTTGGCGCTTCCGTTCCCATGGAGCTGGACCCCAGACACACGAAAAGTGCTCTTTTGGGGTGACCACTTGAGACGTCTGCACCATCTCATGGCACCCGAAGAACCTGGAAGTAGCATTTGTTTACGTGTGATGGCGGGAGAGGTGGCGGGTGAGGGGAAGCTGCTTCACCACCACGTGGAGCGCATCAGCAGGAGGCAGAGATACTCGAGGACGGGGAGTGGGGTCCAGCCGGCGGAGTTCAGGCTTGCGGTCACTTCCCGTGGCTCTGGGGGTGCCCGAAGGAAGGACAAGGTGCTAAGTTGGGGCGCTCCCTCTCACCTGCCGCCTGTGCTGGGTTTACTGATTGTCCGGGAATCTCACGTGCCAGCTTGTGACGTGGCAGGTGCCACGTGTGCACGCCAGTGGCACAGCCAGTGGTGGGAGGGAGAAAATAGCTCTCCTGCCTGCCGGGGCCTGGCCTATCGTGGCTTCTGTCTGTCGGCTACACAGCTTTCCTGTGGGTCTAGGCTTCGAGTAGAGCCCCCGAAGGAGATGGTGCTCTAGGGGCCCAGCCAGCCAGAGGCAGCCGGGTGCAGAGAGGAGAAGCTCTGGGCTCCACCCACGCCGGCTGGCCCGAGGCCTCAGGGCACAGCTCACGGGAGCCCCCGATTCCTGATCTGAGCTCGGGCCTCCTGATGACCCGCACCCAGCGAGGGTTTGAGGACCTGACAGGACAGCGTGCCTGAGAGCCTGGACGGTGTGCTGGGCATCGGGGGTGCTCGCTGGGGGGGCTGGAGGGGAGCAGGGGCGCGGTCCTGGGCGAGGGCGTCTGGGGAATCCTGAGAGCCTGAGCTTCTGCAACGCTGGCCTTTGCCCTAGCAGACCCCCTAGTGGGCACTAATACATTTGTATCTAAGCACAGAGACAGAATCCCTTCTATGTGAGAGGCTGGTAAGGGGGGGATGCCGTGGAGGGCAGGTGCGTCATTTCCACCCTTACCAGCCTCTGAGGGTTTATGAAAAGCTTGAGGCTTGGCTCTGGAGGGCGTGGAGCCGTGGCTGCTTAGAGAACAGAAACCTTTAACCTCTGGCCCTGCCTTTGAACCTTCCAGCACTGAAAAATGTGGTCCAAGCGCAGAAGCTGGCCGACGTGGACAGTGAGCTGGCCGCCCTGCTCTTCACGCCCCCGTGGCAGCGGACGCGGCGGCCCCAGGGCGCCGGCCGTGAGGGGGACGCCGTGCGCAGGCGCAAGCTGGAGCGCATGAGGGCTGTGCGCCTGCGGGAGCGCGGAGCGGAGCCTGGCCGCTGCGGACCCGGCGCGCTGGTGAGGCTCGGCCCCCGTCCTCGGGAACACTTCGGGAGCAGCCCCGTCCCCGCCCCTCCCCTTGCCTGCGGGCTCTCATCTTCCTGCCGCGTCCTGGTTACAGAGCATGAGACCCGACCTCTCAGCCACCAAGGGAAGTTTTCAGGCCAGAATTACCGGCGCGCTTTGGATAAAAGCTGACTTCTGGGCTCCCCTCCATTGGTTGGGGGGAGTGTCCTTGGAGCCTGGGCTTTTAAGAAAGCTCCGACGGGGATCCTGAGGGTGCCCAGGTTTGGGGAGCAGAGCCATGACAACTTCTACATCACGGGATGTCAGAGTGATCGATCTGGCCAGAATTCCCACCTTAGACTAAAAATCTAAGTAAGACCCTAAGAAATGGCTGTTTACGGGATAGGGAAGCAACAGGGGCCTTCGGATCCTTTCCATTGAGGCAGGTGGGTGTCTGAACAGACGCCGTCCTTCTCAGGGGCCAGGCCTGTGCCCATGGCCTGGCAGACACAGGCAGTGGCCGGCCCTCCCCTGGGGCTCACAGAGGTAGGCAAGGACCCACCCTCAGGGGGGCCGTGGAGGGAGGGAGACAGAAATAAACCAACAAGCAAAAGACCATTCAGGGGGCTTCCCTGGTGGCGCAGTGGTTGAGAGTCCACCTGCCGATGCAGGGGACGTTGGTTCGTGCCCCGGTCCGGGAAGATCCCACATGCCGCGGAGCGGCTGGGCCTGTGAGCCATGGCCGCTGAGGCCAGACAGCCGGCTGGGCGAGCGGGTCCCTGGCAGAGGGCGGCAGAGTCTTGCTGGCCGAGGAGCAGCGCTGTGGCTGTGAGGACGCCTTGAGGGGAGGCCGGCCGTAGGCTGGGCTTGGGGCAGGCCTCCTCCCCGGCCACGGTGCACCCAGGCTGCTCCCTCCTGTGCAGCCTCTGAGGCTCCGCCAGCTGTCACCCGGGGGGGACACAAGCGGTTCCCGCGTCCGGGTGGTTGGGCCCCGCACACGGCAAGTCCTCGGTCCGACAGCTGCCGGTGCATCGTTGTTATTATGATTAATTTGGCTAGTTTCCTCTTATTTGATATGTTCTTTTTAATTTATTTATTTTTGTCTGCGTTGGGTCTTCGTTGCTGCGTGCGGGCTTTCTCTAGTTGAAAGCAGGGGCTACTCTTCGTTGCGGTGCGTGGGCTTCTCATTGCGGTGGCTTCTCTTGTTGCGGAGCATGGGCTCTAGGCGTGTGGGCTTCAGTAGTTGTGGCACACAGGCTCAGTAATTGTGGCTCGCGGGCTCTAGAGCGCAGCAGGCTCAGTAGTGTGGCACACGGGCTTAGTTGCTCTGCGGCATGTGGGATCTTCCCGGACCAGGGGTCGAACCCACGTCCCCTTCATTGGCGGGCAGACTCTTAACCACTGCGCCACCAGGGAAGCCCTGATATGTTCTAATAGAGAAATTAACAGCTCAGAACCCTCATTTTGAATACAGCCGTGAGCTTGGAAGTGATTGGATTTCCAAATACAAGAAAAATTTCCACTAAATTGTAATGATTTCCTGGGTTCGTAGCGCTGGAGAATTTTGAGGTGAAGGTAACTTGATGTATCAGATATGCGGTAGTCTCTCTCCCTTCCAGAGCTTTTTAGCCTTCTTTGAAGAAGGGATGGGAGTTCTACGAAATCAGTGGGTCCTTGGGAAGAGAGTCGACAGGAGCCATGCCCCGGCTGGCCCTGCACATGCCTGATGAGGGTGTGGAACCGTGTGTGACCTCTTGTGCGGCGCGGAGGCTGAGGGCAGCTGGGGTGCAGCTCTCTCTCCCTGATGGTCAGATTTGAGGGAGGCTGAGGGTCTCAGGGTTTCCTGGGGGCGGTGGTGAGCCTGGGGCCAGGAGCACAGAGTGTGGGGCTGACAGGCCTGCTTTGGAGTCCCTGCGGTGCCCTGGGACAGTCACAGCACAGAGTGTGGGGCTGACGCCTGCCTTGGAGTCCCTGCGGTGCCCTGGGACAGTCACAGCCTCCCTGTGAGGGTCACCCGGCTCAACCTGTGTGCAGTGCTCGGGACGGCGGCTGCCCTAGCGACAGCGCTCAGTCCCTGCGTCCTCTCTCCTCTGCGTACCCTCTACAGGGACACCCCAGCAGCTCCGGGATTGCCCCTCACGCTAGCAAATTGGTGGCACTAGTCCCACGTTCCGTGTTGTCAAAACGTGCCAAGTGCCATGGAAGAGAGGACTTTACTTTCCAGAAATGCCAGCACTTGGCCCACGGGTCTCCCTGCCCATCCCTGGACCTGTCACGGGACCACAGTGCGAACTGCTGCCTCTTGGGGTCTGAGCGGTCCAATACGTGTCATCGCCTCTGCCTGCATGGGTTTTGAATTAAGAAAGAAGACAGGTCTATGGCAAAAAGAGACCAAAACATCAACTCTGTTTCACTGGTGGCTCTAGTCATCGGGGAAGCTGTTGCTGGAGGGTTGGCTCGCGTCTGTGCGAGGCTGAGCCTGCGGTTAACGGCAGCCTCACGCAGTCTGGGTCATGCCAGGTGACCCCACAGGTGGATTCTTCTTTCCAGCCTTTCCACCTGGCCAGGGGCCGTGTGGGCACCTGATGCCCTGGGGCCACACTGGCTCGGCCTGTGGCTTTTACCCACCAGGCCTGCGGAAAACCAGGGAGTGGCCGTTACGGTGCCCGCCTGGGTGGTCAGTCTGACGGGCCAGTCCTGTGCTCACCTCCATGTGGCCTGTCCCCTAGAGCCCTCGTCCCAGGGCAATACAGGTTGTGTCCTTGGCAGGTCAGAACAACCCGCTGTCTCAAGTCGAGGTTGAAAAGCCGAGCTCTGTCTCTCACCCTAAATTACATCTGGCCGTGCTGCCCAGCCCAGCCTGGTAGAGACTCCATCCCGCCGAGAAGCTCTGATCATAAAATGCCCACGTAGGGAGGCCTCAGATGTCAACATGACCACCCTCCCGGTTTTAAATCCCCAGGGAGAAACTAAAGGCCCAGCTTCAATTCCCCTGCTGGGGAAAGGCCAAAGTTTTGGATACTGGAAAGTCAGTCTCCAAAACAATTTAAGTGAGAGGTCAGGTTTGGTCCTCACCTTCTGAGTTAGAGTCCGAAGGCCTTTAGATGCCTGGGCCTCGTTGGTTTTGGAGGCCCTCAGCGCCCAGCTGCCTCCCTAGCACGTGGGCATACGCCTTCTAGGTCTCGGGCTTGCAAAGCAGCCTCCGACGGGCCTCGCTTTTTACTGCAAGGCACCCGAGAAAGATAAGCCTGTCCCCAGCCTCTAGAACACATGTGGGGTGGCCAAGCCCATTGAAACATAAGGCATTGGAAGAAGGAGGTGGATGAAGGACCCACGCTGAGCCCACCAAGGCAGCGTGCCTGGGTCTGGACCCTGGCCCAGCTTGCGGTCAGTCAGGCCCGGCCACAGCCCCTCCTGGGGACTCTGCTTGCAGACGGGACTCCCGCTGTCACACTGGAGGCCTGGCCAGTGAGCTGGTCACCCGCCTTAGTTTGGGGACCATTCTTTCCTCTTTTATTGGTAGCTTCTGCTCTTAATTCCCAGTGTGCCCAGGTGGGTGGTTGGAGTCTCGGGGGCATGTGGGCAGAGCCCTCCTTCCACGGGTGCATCACCTGTGGGCAGAGGGAAGCCGGGGTGCTGCAGATGGGTGGCCCCATTCCCTGTCCCCCGGAGCTGTAGGTGGCCATTCCCAGCTGACCCCGTGTCGGTGGTGGAGGGGTGGTGATTCCAAGGAGATGTGGTGTTTGGGGCAGGTGGGGAAGGGGCCAGGGAACAGCCCCCAAGCAGCAGGGCGCCCCGGGACCGTGGCCTCACTTCGGCCCCTGTGTCCGCAGGCCCAGCAGAGCATCCGTGCCCAGCACACTCGGGACCTGCAGCTCATCGCCGCCTACCGGGAGCGCACCAAGGCCGAGAGCATTGCCAGCGCGCTGAGCATGGCCATCACCACGCGGCACACCATCCGTGCCACGCTGGGCGCCGCCGAGTTCTTCGAATTCGCTCTCAGGAACCCCGACAACACGCAGCACACCGTGACCATCTCGATCGACAGCGCTGAGCTCAGGTGGGAGGGCGGGGCGCCCCCTCGGGCCCCCAGCCCCGCCCGAAAGCCGAGCTGGTCTCGCCCTCACGGGTCCTGGGACCGACTGGGAAGGACATTGTGCCCAGCGCCGTCTCCCCTCCCTCCAGCCTCATCCTGGACGGTCAGGAGTGGCGGTACTTCAAAGAGCTGTTCGGCCTGCACACGCCCCTGGAGGAGGACATGTTCCACCGGCGGGGCAGCCTGGCCCCCCAGCTCTTCCTACGCCCCCGGGAGATGGTCCACATCCCCTTCAAGTTCCAGACCTTCTCTGCGGGTCCGCGGGCCTCGGCGCAGGTGGGGAAGGCCATTCTTCCCGTGCCGAGGGGGCTGGCTGGGCACCGGGGAAGCCCCTTTGCCAAGTAACCTGGGAGATGGGGGCCTCCTCCCGTGCGGTGGGAGGGTTAGCCTTCGGCCGTCCCCCGCCCCACCTGCCTCTCCACACGTCCTGGCACCTACGCTGTGCCCAGTGGCCTCGTGGTTCACCTGGGTTCAGGAGAGGCTGGACCACCTCCTCTTCAGTCTCTTTGCTAAACTGGTAGAAGAGCCTTCCTTAAACCTCAGAAGAGCTAGTGTTTTCTGAACTCCCCAGTTACTACTGTTTGCCCACTTCTCACGTAGCGTTTGCTCCCCGACGTGAACCGCAGAGACTCTGGGGTTTCACGTCAGGGTGCGAGCAAGCACGTGCTTTGCTAGGGCGGACGCGGCGTGCACGTTTCTTCCTGACCTTGTGAGGTCAGCTCTGTAGGGCAGGGGTCATCACTGAGACGGGCGTGAGAGGCTCACAGGTTTCAGTGCAGGCTCTTTGGATGCACTTTTGGGGCAAGAGGTCATCAGGACCGTGGTGAAGGTGTCAGACCTCTGGCTTCGGGTGGAGCTGGGTTACGGGACCTGACCACCCCCACCCCCACCCCCCCGCCACAACTCACACGGCCTCCGCTTCCTCTTTGGGGCTGTGAGCCGGTTAATAACAGCAGCCGCCTGGGGTTCACTCTGAGCGTAAACGAGACCCCGGGACCCTGGGCCCAGGGCGGCGACCGTTCCTACAGGCGGAGGCCCCACTGGTAGGAAGACTTGCCTGTCACCCAGCCCCATCTCATGACCTGGGGGCTCCCTGGTTTCTCACAGGCCTCTGCTGAGCTGAGACTCGAGAGGGACACGGACGCTGGGTCATCTCGTAAGTCCAGCACGATGCCCACGAAACACGCCAAGGTAGGGGGGTAGACCGCCCATCCAATGTTCCCAGGTCTTGCAGTGCCAGCCAGGGCTCTTGTGAGAGCACCAGGTGAAGTGCATCATGGGTTCTGCTGTTTGTTACTAATGGTAAACAGGACTCAGTCCCATTGCCACCTCAGGGCGGCTCGTTGGCAGGGCACACTTTTCAACCCCCTGCCTGCCGATGGGATGTCCTTAGGGGAGGTTGGGACACTGTCGTTTTGTAGGAATTTCTGAAGTTTTCTTGTTGTTGTTTGTTTGGTAGACAGATGCCTTTTATAGGAGGTTGAAAGTAAAAACAGAAACACTTTTACGCCCGCCGCCCCCACCCTCACCCAGGGACAGATTCGGTGCAGTTGCAGACTGAGGACCTGGCAGCCCTGTGTCCACAGCCCTGTCCTCGGGGGAGATTGGCTGGGTTTTATTTAAATGTGGAGCCGCAGCTTTGCCTTTGTCTAAAGGATGTGTCGGCTCTTTATTTAGGGCTATAAATTAAATCTGAGAGGCTAATACGTTTTTCCTTACATGAGTTTGGAGTTTTAAAACAAATCCCAGATATCTTATTCAGCGTGTATCTCTAACAGATAAGGACTTAAAAAAAAAGAACAAAAACCTGGCTACGTGACATCACTGCCCCCAAATTAGTAACAGATCCTCAGGACGGCCCGATGTCCAGTCCGTGCTGGTCACTCATCTTATCACGGTCGGTCTGTGGGAGTTGGGGCCTGCTGTCCTCAATGCTCTGTCTGTGGAGATGCTGGGGGTGGGCCGGCCTCCGTGGGCCGACCACGGCTTCACGTGCAGAGGCCACAGTGGGTGGCTGTTCATGGTGGCTGACGTGTCCGCTAAGGGTCCACTGCCCACATCCGTTATCCCACCAGGTGGAAAGCGGTGAAATCCTCTCACTGTTCTTGTACTTACTAGCTGTGACTCTTCTATAAACAAGAGCTTTCCCCATCAGCCGTTTGGTTACCCTGAATATATTGATACTTAATACCGGAAGGTCAGGATAAATGTTGGGTTCTTTCCCTTTATTTATCAATTGTAAAAATAATGAGTCGTGCCCTGGGAACATCCAAAGATGGTCAGTTTTTTGGGGGTCTTATTATGAACTCGTGGTTTTATATTTGCTGTGTGGCAGGCACTGGGCTGTAAAACTGTCCTCTCTCTGGCCACGGCCATACCTTTCAAGTCAGCGCCTGTGTCTTTTTTTTTTAAACAGCTCTTTATTTTGAAATGTTCTCAAACTTAGACAAAAGTTAAAAGAATAGTGCAAAGAGTTCTCATGAATTATTTACCCAGATTTCCCAGTTGTTGACATTTTATATTTGCCTTATCATTCTGTGTCTATATTTATCCTTATTTTTTTCTGAACAATTTGAGAATAAGTTATGGACAAACTTCCCCATTGTTCCATGAAATTTAGAGCTCCTGTGTCCTGAAAATAAGGACACTCTGCTCCATAACCACAGTAGAACCGGGGAAATCAGGAAATTGGCACTGATACAGTCTCATCACAGACCCCGCTTGCACTTTACCAAATATCCCAACACTGGATCCCTCACCCGCCCAGGGTCCCGCGGTGCATCCGGTGGTCCCGCCCTAGCTTTCCTTGCCTCTCACGGCCTCGGTCCTTTTGAAGTGCACAGGTCATTTCTGCCACCTGCCGCTCAGTCTGGGTTTGTCTGGTGTTTGCTCGTCGGTGGGTTCAGGCCGTGCATTCAGGGCAGGAAAAGCACAGACGTTTTGCTGTGTTCTTCTCAGAACCTCTTATTGGGAGAGACACAATGTTGATTTGCTCTATTACCAGTGATGTTAATTTAACTCTCTTACTTGGTTAAGATGGTGTCTGCCAGGCTCCTTCAAGGTAAAATTAATTAAGAAATATTTTATAGTTGATAATTAGTAATGGGGAAGTATTTTTTCAGGAGATACTCAGGCTCTGTAAATGTCCTGCTTCTCATTCAGCTTCTGCTGCTAGTTTTAATATCCACGATGCTTCTTTCTTTTTTAAACCGAAGTGTAGTTGATTTACAATGTCGTGCCAGTCTCTGCTGTACAGCAAAGTGACCCAGTTATACACAGGGACATTCTTTTTAAAATTTCTTCACTGGCGATTCTTGCACGATGGTTGCCCATTGGTGACTTGCAGATTTCGTCATTCCTTCCATGTTCTAAGTGAGGCAGCCCTTTGCCTTCATCCGTTCATTCCTGAAATTTGTTTGTCGGCATTATGGACCATGAATTCCTGTTTCATTCAGTGGCTTGTAATTTGTTCCTGTCTGTCTTTGTTTTGCTGCTCATCTTGTCCCTGGTTCACCGGCGGCTTTGGCTTCAAGCTGGCCCCTCTGTCCTTTTGACGTGTCCCTGTCATTCTTGGAGCACTTCCTTCGTGCCTGGCGCCCAAGGTGTTCCAGAGTCGTCTTCCATTTTCCTGCCCCATTTCTGGAATCAGCCGTTTATCTAAGGCTTCTTTTAGTGGAGAGCGGTGTTTAGAAACCGAAGTCTGGGTACTGAGAGGGCTCATTACAACTGGGGTGCCCTTGCTTCCGGTCCTTCGAGCAGAGAGAGCTGAGGAGTGTATGTCTGTGTGTGTGTCTGTGTGTGTCTGTGTGCACGACAGCTAAATAAATGGTCGGTCATTGTGGAGCTGAAGTCCCAGCGTAGCGGTGAAATTCCGGCAGGAGTGTCAGGGCACAGCTGTGGGGGATGAGGGTGCAGTGGTGGGGCTCGCCTCCCAGCAGATGTGGGAAGAGACGCGCGGGGCAGTGGCTTTCAGGTGATGGTCCAAGAAGGCAGAACCGACACTGTGGGTCGCTTAAAGACCCAAAGAGGGGAGAATGGTGAAGAAAAACGGGGGGGACGGTGATCACGAGTTCAGGAGGGGCTCCCTGGGGCGGACGGGCAGGATGGTGAGGACGCAGAGGCTGAGCAGTGTGCACCGTGTGCCTGTTCCAAGCCCACGTGGCCTCGTGGGTGGCTGCCCAGTTATAATTTGTCCTGTTACACATCTAAAAGATTTCATAATAAAACCCACCAAAGTGGAAGAGTGTCCTTTCCCACGTGGAAGGTTTGTCTGGGCGCCCGAGCTTGGCGCCAACCGACGTGGGAAGGGGGTTGGCTGTGTGCCGCCCTCTGTCCTGGGCCCTGAGAGCTCACTGGGCTGGCCGAGTCCTGGAATAAAGACACCGGCTGCATCGTGTTCCCAATTAGGACCTGTATTAGACAAATAAATCTTTTTAGTAAGTAACTTTTTTTTTAAAGGAAGTTTGTATTTCTGGCCCTTTGGGTTTAAGCACAGCCCCCTTTTACCGTCTGGGGGACATGCTCTGCTCCCACCCATGAGGACCTGGTGAGGTTAGTATCCAGATGCTTGCAGAACGACTTCCCAGCCTGCAGGCAGCGGGTGCGTCGGTGGGGGACTTGGGGCCGCAGACCTTTCTCGCTGGTCTTCTTGGCACGTCCCTCCCCTCCGGGAAGTGGCAGGAGTGGCAGCCGTGCGTGGTCTGAGCATGTGGACCCTGTGTTGGGCCAGTCCTCGCAGGTGGGCACCTGCGGCTGCAGACCCCGTGCATCTGACCACGCCTGTCCTTCCCACTTCGTGGGCGTGAGCGGACCCCATGGGGACCCCTGTCCCTGTCCGTCCGGGGAGGCGCCGTGCACGCAGCTGCCCACAGCCCTCGTGTGGGTCCTGATGCTGCACCGCCTGCTCTCCTGGCAGGTCCTGTTCTGCGCAGGCAACGGCAAGCCCCTCGCTGTGCTCTGCCTGACCGTGGAGCTGCAGCCGCACGTGGTGGACCAGGTCTTCCGCTTCTACCACCCAGAGCTCACCTTCCTGAAGAAGGCCATCCGCCTGCTGCCCTGGCACACGCTTCCAGGCAGGTCCCGCTGTCCCCACGGCTGGCATTTGGCAGGTTCAACAGGTGGAAAAGGTGACAAGTGGTGTCCTTACATCATCCTGCGATGCTCTTTAACAACACAGGGTACAGCTGTAAATTCTGCCACTTGCCTCAGTCGTTTGATTGTTTGACATGGTGACCTTCTCACTTCCTCTGAGATGACAGGCGCCCTTGGCAGGCTGATTGCATTCTGAAATCCACAGCCCTGGGAAGGTTGCCTGGCCTCTGGCGTCAGGCTCTGCTCTGCCCTCGGTCCTGGGCCTGGAGAGCTCTCCGGGCTCCCCTGCACCTGCTGATTCATTGCCAGCCGGTGCCTTTAGAACACATCCGAGCCGTTTACACCTGGCACTGGCTCCATGGCACCCCGCTTCCTTTTGGTTGGTCTCTTGGGGTGAGTCCCCGGGGAGGCGGCTCGGAACGGAAGGGCCAGTGTCCACGCAGGCAGCAGTGTCCATCCCCCAGCAGGTTTCGTGGAACACCTGTGATGGCCCAGGCTTTCGGGAAAAGACATTTGTTGTGATATTCCCCACTCCAGGTGCTCCCGTGGGGATGCCCGGTGAGGACCCCCCGGTCTACGTACGATGTAGTGACCCGAATGTCATTTGCGAGACCCAGAACATGGTAAGTTCTGTAGCGCCCTCCCGGGAAAACCCTTCCCCTCCAGGTCCCACCCACTATCTGCACCCCTGGTCTCCTGCAGCCTCTTCATTTGAGGTTTTTGCTTAAGTGGTTTCTTTCTAAGATGCTGAAGGGCTACCTTGACATCCTCAGGAGAGCTTTATGAATGAGTTTTCATTTCTTCTGCTAGCAGGTCACTTCCTTGATTGTCTGAATTTCAATTAAAAAAAAAAAGACATGAAGCAAACTGAATAAAGTGAGTGGTGATTAAGGCACTTATTAATTGCCTTTGTGTAAGGATAACGGCCATAATCATGTTATGATTGGTTAGGAAACTGGGTGGAATCTCCTGCAGAATGTAATTATTAAACTCAATATGAAATCAAGAGGGTAATGACTTTTCTCTTTTGTAGTGACAAAAACAGTGAATTCTGATGAGTACAGAAAATGAAAACCGTGTTGGGGGAGGGGGCCTGGTTCACACCTGCGTTTGCTTCCTGCGGACTTGGGGGACTGGGGTCAGAGCAGAGAGGCAGTAGTGTGGCCGTGATGTGCACCCCCACCCCTGTCTGGCAGGGCCCCAGGGAGCCACAAGACGTGTTCCTGAAGGTGGCCAGTGGTCCCAGCCCGGAGATCAAAGACTTCTTTGTCACCATTTACGCGTGAGTACGTGGGCCCTGGTGGTCTGGAGGGTGGGAGAAGGCAGTGAGGAGGCAGGCTGGGGACTGCTGGCGGCACTGGAAGTGGGCCAGCCCTGGCTGCCTCTAAACTTGTGGCGGGGCTGGGGGCCATCAGGCCTTTGACCACATGAAGTGAGGTTCTCAGACTGGCTGGGGTCTTGCAAGGGCGCCTCTGCTCAGAGCGGCACCACAGCCTAAGGGACACGTTGGGAGCCCAGCCAGGAGAGAAACTCGAGGCTGCTTCTGCCCCAGCACAGTGCCAGGACGGCGCAGGCAGCCCTCGTCCCTGGGGTCCCCTCCCCGAGTCCGAGGGAATGCAGGCGGCGGTCCTGCCCAGGCCCCCCAAGGGGAGGTGGAAGGTGACATCATTTCCTTTGATGCCCGAGGACTGGGTGAAATGACCCCGGTCCCTTTACCTTTTCCTCTAAGTCGTATCTCCCAGCCCTCGAGACGCTTTAAAACTGGTGCAGGCTGGAGGGTTTGGTGCAGCCCGCCGGGAACGGGTGGGTCTCCTGTGCTGAGTGTCCACCCGGCCGAGGGGCAGCACCCAGCCTGCACCTGCTGTGTGGTGGCCACAGACTGTTGTCCTGACGGCCCGTGGGCAGGTGATGCTGAGCCCCATTTACAGCCAAGGGTCAGTGTCCTTGGGCACCAGGCAGCTAATGTGGGCCCCAGGCTCAGGCCCACGTGACCTCCAAGCCCACGTTCTCATCCACGCTGTGCTGCCCACGGACTTTGCTCCAGGCCTGGTTTGGGATTAAGCTGGCCTAGGTGCACATCTGCAGAAGCCCACGTTGCCTGGCCTCCAGAGTATCTGTTCAGGGTCAAAGTCACACAGAGGCTGCAGACCCGCCTGAGAGCTTCCACCTTGGAGGGAAGGTGGCCGAGCGGGTGACGGCGGCTGGACCCCAGCCCGCCCTCCTGGCCGCCTTTTCAGCTTCCTCGGGGCTCCTCCCCGTGGTTGGTGTACTGCCCTCGCCCGACCGTGAGTGACTTCTGCCCGCGCAGGGACCGCTGGCTGGCGACGCCCGTCCAGACTTGGCAGGTCCACCTCCACTCCCTGCAGCGCGTGGATGTCTCCTGTGTCACAGGCCAGCGGACCCGCCTGGCCCTTGTCCTTCGGGGGATGCAGACAGTTAGGAAAGTGAAGGCTTTCAGCTCCCACCCCCAGGAGCTGACGGTATGGCCTTCAGCAGGGGTGCGTGGGGTTGGTTCTTGGGTTTTGCGGGTGTCCCCTGGTCCCTCCCCACCCTTGCCCACCCCGGGGAGGGGGTGGGAGCTGGGCTGCGGCCTGGTGGTCGGTCCTGAAGACTTTGATAGAGTCTTCATTCAGATCCCCTTTGTGAGATGTGCACCGTGGGATGAGAGACACGTAAGCCCTGAAGGTGAATTTGTAGAATTGTTGGGAGGTAAATATTAACAGTTACTCTGGAATCAGTGCGGCTGCAACCGTACATCTGGATAACGAGGGTGACGTGGACGCCCTGCCAGCAGGCCGGGGTTCAGAGCTGGGTCTGGCTAAGCTCTCTCTCCTGAGGCCGCTCTGACACTGAGGGGGTCACACTGTGCACAGATGGGGACACAGACTGTGACCCGCAGGCATGGGTGCTGGTGGTGAGGTCCGGTCTGGCCTCAGATCGGGCCTTCTTACCTCTGACCCCATGCAGGCCAGGGGACCTCCCGCCCAGCGCAGGGGTTCCCCTGGGACCCTCTCAGCCCCTGGGCTGCGCGCCCAGGAAACCCCTCGTCTGCACGACTCGAGGGGCTGCCTCCCGACCTGCTTCTCCTCTGTTGTTCCTGAAGACGGACCCCAAAGGCGTCTTCGTGCTGCCCCCTCACGGGGTGCAGGACCTGCACGTGGGCGTGAGGCCCCGCAGGGCGGGCAGCCGCTTCGTGCACCTCAACCTGGTCGACGTGGACGCCCACCAGCTGGTGGCCTCGTGGCTCGTGTGCCTCTCCTGCCGCCCACCCCTCATCTCCAAGGTCTGCCGTGAGACGCGCGTGGGCCACGCGGTTCGGGTGGTGTGTCCTGTGACCCGGCCTGCCCAGATCCGGGCCGACGTTTCCTCCTCCCGGCCCCTCTGGCTGGGGGCCTGGGGGGTGGGTGTTTCCTCCTGTACCGTGAGCCCCTCGACCGGGAACTCGGGGGGCTTGTCTGCCGTATTTACTCAGCGTCTGGGGCTCAGGAGCGCAGGGCAAGCTTGGGAAGAAGTGGCTGGAGAAGGATCCCGGGGCCAACTCCTGCCCTCCCCACAGGCCTTTGAGATCACGCTGCCTGCGGGGGCCGGGAAGGGCGCCAACAAGCGCATCACCTATACCAACCCCTACCCCTCCCCGAGGGCCTACCGCCTGCACAGCGACCATCCCCGCCTGCTGCAGTTCAAGGAGGACGCCTTCCAGGTGCGGGGCTGCACAGGGTGGGGGGCCTGGGCACTGCTTCTCCCGGGACCCTGCCTTGGGGGCGTCAGCAGTCCTGGGGGAGAACGGCCTGTGGCCCGAGTGAGGCGCTTGCGGCCCCCAGGGGCACCGTCTGCTGAACTCTGCCTGGGCCTCTGACCCAACACCCAGGCCCCGGCAGGGGCAGCCCTGGGGGCAACCTTCCCTGCAGTGTTGCAACAGTTTCATCCAGACTGCCTGGCACGTTAGGCCTTTATCTCCTGTGACTCTTTCAGGGAAAGTGAGCAGCAGCTCGGGCGACCCGGGTCTGTCCCTCGCTGGAGGGTGTAGTGACGCGTTTCCGGGGCTTTGGGAGGAGTAGCCGGGAGGGCTTTGACAGTGACGCTGGGAAACTTGGTTCAGATCGTGAGTGTATGTTCTGGGGCCTGCGAGCCTGGGGAATGTGTGTACGCCTGTGTGGAAGTGGCTGGAAGAGGGAGAGGGGGGTCGGCAGGGTGGGCGCTAGGACGGCGACGCTTCTTGCCAGGTCGGGGGAGGCGAGACCTACACCATCGGCCTGCGGTTCGCGTCCCGTCAGACGGCCGGGGAGGAGGAGATTCTGATTTACATCAATGACCACGAAGACAAAAACGAGGAGACGTTTTGTGTGAAGGTCATCTACCAGTAAAGGAGCGGCGGGGGCCGTCCTGCCGCTGTTCGGGGTCAGGCTCCTGTCCCAGAACTCGGCACCGTGGACTGGGCTGAGGGAGGTGGGGGTCGCCGCGCCCCTAGCCGTTTGCGATGCTCCCCCCAGTCAGGCTGCTGCCAGTACCGACCGCGTAGCAGCCCCACTGGAGTCCTGACCGTGAGCGTGCGCGCCCAGTGAACCCGGGGCCCGTTTCTCTCTGCGGCACACGGGGGATTGTCGCCATCTGTGACGTTAGGATTTACTGTCAGCAAAATGTATTTTCTGAGTCATTTTAAATGATAAAATTATGTTTTTAAACTGAGTTTTATACAAACACTATTATTTGCTATGTAATGTTTTTTATGCTGGTATTATTTCACATCTTTTAAAAACGTTGTACGAAATACTAAATTTTTACACGGTTTCTCTTTTGGCAGTTTTCTTGAGTGTTTTCTGCTGTTTTCACCGTTGTCAGAGTTTTCTGTCTGCAGCATAAGCTTCCTTTTCCCTGGAGGATGACGTTGCTGAGGGACAGTCGGTGGCCCGTGGTTTGTGGCCTCTGGGAGAGGCTGCTTAGTCCTGACCTGAGGGCAGGGCAGCTCTGACCTCTGCTTCTGTTGTCACCTCTCCTGCATTGATTCTGGTCCCCCTGCCTCCCTTTGTAAGGCCCCCGTGAGGACACTGGACTTTCCTGGAAGATCCAGGACGACCGTTCTGTCTCACGATCCTTAACTCCATCCCCTGTACCACGTGAGGTCACCAGTCACGGCGTCCAGGGATCAGGTCAGGCCGGCGGCGAGGGGGCATTGTACCGCCCACCCCCATCCTGTTGGCCAGAACCTAGTCGCTTGGCCACACCCAGCTCCGAGGGGTCTCAGAAACGTTGTCTTTCTTCCAGGCAGTCGTGTGTCCAGGTGACTTTGGGGGATGGTATCCCTAGCGGGGGGAGGGGGGAAGGTTTAGCGGGGCAGCCAGTCATCTTTGCCCCAGCGCTGCTGGTGGGGATGGTGAGAAGTGGCCGGACGGGGAGCATCCCAGGGATGGAATCGGCAGGGTAGGTGATGGATTAGGGCTTAGAAACAGAAACTTTACCTTCAGTCTGTTGGAAAGATGGACAGTAAGGAAGCGCGCTGTCCCGGCCCCGGGGTGGTGAGGAGACAGCAGGGTGGTAGCCAGCTGTGCGCATGTGCAGACGGGAGACCAGACTCCCATGGAAAGTGGCCCATGGTGGGGGGTCTCTCTCTGCACCGTGAACCCAGGGGGGCTCCCCGTGATTGAGAGCAGTATGAGCCCCGGGGAAATGAGCGGGCAGGCTCTTTGGAGAGACGGTCAGCAAGGCGGCCAGGGTCAGACGCACCGTAGGCAGGAGCGGGGCATCGGCTGCCCCCAGGGAGCCTGATTTAGACCCCAGCCCCGTCAGCGGGGTTACGGACGGCACCTGCACTGGAACTGAGGCCAACCGCCCCACCTCGGGAGGGGCCCCTGCAGCACCCTGCAGCCTCCTGCCCACAGGTCCTCCCCGCCGGGCGTGTGCCCCCAAAGAGCGGCGTGGAGTTGGATTCTGGGGAAGAGAACCGCCTCAGGCCTATCTATCTGCCAGTCTGCAACGTGAGGACCCACCACGGGGCCCGTCTGTCTGTTGTTCGATGCTCCCTGCTGTCTCTTCAAGGGCGACCTCTGCGTTTTGCACGCCTGCTGCGCGCACGGCACAATCTCAGCTCATCCACGCCCCGGGCCAGTCCAGGCCCAGGCCCCGCCACCAGGGACCAGGCCCCGGTGGGGAGTGTGTTTTAGGAAGCAAGGCAGTTCTGGAGCCCAGTTGCTTGCTGTCCTGGGGGCACGCGATGTGGGGGGGAGGTGGGCAGGGGATGCTTCGCTTTCATCTCCTCCCATTTCCAGATGCTTCCAAGAGCCGGGTAATCTAGGGGCCGCTGCTCTTCCTAGAGGCAGATCCACTGGGGGCGCACTTCACCCACACACAGCGGTGGGACCTCAGCAGCTTCCTTACCCCACGTCTAGTCTGCAAGGCAGAGACTGCAGTAGGGGCCGTTCAGGCCTTTCTGTAGCTCAGGCCGCCGTCCCCAGCGAGCTGTGCCGAGGGGCCGGCAGCAGCCCTGCCCTGGCTGGAGGTGGGGTCGGGGGCGCCCCTCCCCACTGTGTCCGGGGGGCCCGCAGGCTGCAGGTGCAGGAGCTGGGGGTGGCGGGGCGCTCGAGGAAGCAGCGGCCGGCCTTGGCGAGAGAGAGGCCATCAGCCAGGGATCCCCTTTCTCTGGCCCTCACTCCCTCGTTAGCTCATTCTTTCATCCATCCGACCTTGGCTGTGGGCACTCCTCCGGGCTCTGTTTGTGCAGGAGGTGCGGACACTGTGGTGCCCTGAGACGCACACCTTCCCTGCCCCAGGTCAGGAGCTGACCTCCTGGGGGGCTCAGACGATAAAACGTGGGTACCACATAGACGGTCGGCCGGGCGGTGATAAAGTCTGTGAGGGGAAAGGCAGGAGCAGGGCGTGGAGCGGGCTGATGTCAGAAGGAGGGACTGAGCGGGTGGCGGGTGAGCAGGGAACGGGAAGGGGTGGAGGGGCCGGGGCAGGTCTCGGGCTTGTGGGCTGCAGGCTGATTCTCAGGTGACGCAGGGGTGACGGTGCTGGGCTGGACAGGTGTCTCGCCTCAGGACCAGCAGCGGGGGCCACATTAGTGACCCGCCTTCCCCAGTGGCCACCGCGTCGGCGCCATGGGGGCTGGTGAAGCTGGGCTCAGCTGGGTCGGGGGGCGTGGGGGGCTGTCCACGCTTTTTTAAGTCAGAAAAGCAGATTCTCTACACACGGAGGACCTTTCCCTTTGCCCTTTTTCCCGTCCCCTCCTCCAGACGCCCTCCGCCCGGGGACTGTGGCCTTCTGGTCGCTCTGGCACGCACACCCCTCTGTTCTCGGGCACCGGTGAGGGTTTGAAGCCCCTCCCAGGAGTGAGAATCGGGCACAAGCTGGGGGCCTGTGCTTGTCCAAATTTATGCCGTTCTGAGCGTTTTTTCCTTCCCTTTCTTTTTCCTTTTTTTTTTCTTTTCTCACAAAAAAGAGAGATTTAAAAAATTATATTTATTTATTATTTATTTATCTTGTCTGCGCGGGTCTCAGTTGTGGCACACGGGCTCTTAGTTGCAGCGTGTGGGATCTAGTTCCTCGGCCAGGGATGGAACCCGGGCCCCCTGCACTGGGAGCGCGGAGTCCTACCCACTGGACCCCCAGGGAAGTCCTGAGAGATTTCTTTTGCGATAAATTTTCAGTGTTAAATAAAAGCCATGGCTGTGATCCGCCATCTTGGGGCTCTTCTGCTGGGGCCCAAAGCCCAGGTCAAGTTCACGTGCGCTCTGGGTTGCAAAACCCGGGCCTTCTTCCTTCCTTTATGAACCTGAAGTGTCCTGCCCCGACGCGCTAGACGTGGACTAGTATTTTCCTCTAACTTCTGACTTCCTGGTGGTCAGTTCCCTGGCCTAGCTGGCATGTGCAGAAGCGCCAGGTAATTTACACGAGAAAGCGGGGGCCCAGCCCCCTCCTCGGGTGGATCTGCCGTAAGGGCTGGGAGCCGCTGCTTCTCCTGCACAAAGACGCACCATCTTTCAAAGGGAACCTTATCATTTCCATCAAGGGCGTTTTTAGCATTAGTATTTTATTTCTTCCCTTCTGTCCCTCCTCTTCCCACCCCGGCCGAAAGCTGCTTTTAACTAAATGGAGTGAAATGAAAGCCAGATTAGCTGCTTTGCTTTGCTCATGTCTGATAATGATTTAATGCTATGTTTTTATCTACTTAGAAATAAATTAAGGCGCCTTTTAAAACTGTTGCCTCAGGTTGGAAGAGGTTGGGGAAAACAACCGTTCTGTTTCCTTAGCAACTTTTTATCCTCCCAGTGGAGAAGGTTGGGGTGTATGCAGCTGTAACCCCAACAATCTGGACGTAGTGGTTTTAGTTTTATTTTCAGGGACGTGTATTGAGACCTTTACAAAGAAAGAGCAGGAGAGGCGGGGAGCGAGGGAAACAGCCAGTGGCCTCGAGAAGTCGTGCAAGTGCGTCCGTGTCTGGCGTGCCTTGAGCACCGTGGGGTCTCCCTGGTCCCATGTGGGACGCTGCCCTCGAGTCTGGAGGACAGACAATGAATCCAGAGGCCCTTCCTGCTGGTGGAGGGGGCGGAGCTCCACATACAGTCAAAACCTTGTCATCAGGACACGTCTGCTGGCGTGCCACACGGGCCCCCATGGCTCTCCTGATCCCACAGCAAAGCCAGGTCTGAGCTGGTTGTGGGGGGCTGTGCAGGGCCGAAGGAGCCTGCTCTCCGCGTCGGGGAAGGCCCGCCTTGGGGCAGCCAGCCACGTGTCATCGGTGTCACCACACTTCTCCTTGCCTCTCCAAGACTGTTCAGGGGGCCCTGAAAGCCAAGTGCAAGTCAGAGAGTGATCTAGTGTCCCCACAATATCCATGTCCACCGAGAACCTCAGAATGTGACCTTATTTGGGAACAAGGTCTTTGCAGATGTCCTTAAGGTAAGGATCAAGATGCAGTCATATTGGGACCATTAAGGTGGTCCCTAAATCCAGTGAGTGTCCTTTAGGAGACAGAAAAGGACACACAGAGAAGGTCATACAATGGTGGAGGCCACGATTGGGGTGATGCGTCTGCTGGTCGAGGACCACCAAGGATTGCTGGGAGCCACCAGCACCTAGGACAGGGGCCTGGGACCCGTCCTCCCTCAGAGCCGCCCGAAGGACCTCTGGCCTCCAGAGCTGCGGGAGAATATACTTCTGTTGGATTAGGCCACCTGGTCACTTGTGACGGCAGCCCCAGGGGTCTTAAATATCCACGTAACCAGCGAATCAAGATTTCTGGTCCTTGGGAGGGAGGGCCAGGTATAAATCTAATGAGTGACCCGTAGACAGGGCAACCCTTTGCTGTGTGTGGCCGTCCCCCGGGCAGAGGTGGCTTCCCGCAGCAGCGGGGCCGCTCGGAGGAGTCGCGTCAGCCTCGAGTGTCTGTCCTCTCGGTTGTCAGATCCTGAATCGATCTGTGAATCAAGGCTCTAAAGATACATTTCATCGCAAGAATTCAACCTTGAAATAATCACACATCAAAGTGATGAGTCTGTCTCCAAGAGGCAAAGTCACTAAGACGCGTGTTATAACGACACTTAAGGGAAAGGAACGGGCAGAACAGTCTCCTTGCCCCCAAAAGCTGAGTGTGCCCGCGGCTCCGGGGACGCCCAGGTCGGAATGGGTGTGAGGCCGGTGGGAAGGGCCCCGGGCTGCAGGCGACTCTGTCCTTCTAGATCTCTCCCTCTGCAGCTCTTGGGCTTCTCGCGGCCTCCAGCCTTCAGTGGGTGAGGCGGAGGCAGGAATCCTGCAGAGGCCGCGGGCCCTGAACTCTCTCTCGGCTCGTCCGCCCTCTCCCTCACCTTGGCTGGGCAGTGGGTATGGGCAGAACGGATCCACACGGGCCTGAATCCTGGCTCAGCCGTGGCCTGCAGCTGTGGCCACTCTGGGGGTGCCTTCTTCTCCTGTGTGAGGTGGGGTCCTCAGTCTCTGTGTGAAGTAGGGTCCTCAGTGTCCTGTGTGAGGTGGGGTCTAGGAGCTCCTACCGCTTAGAATCTTCTTAGGATCTGGGTTTCATGGCGGGGGGGGGGGGCGCGGAGCTCAGGTCTAGTGCGATGGCCTCAGGACCGTTCCCAAGCATCGTCCGCATCCCACCAGGCGGCTCTGAGTGCAGTGCCCCCCTTGGGAGCCGTTTTTCCTTCCACCCTGACTGCGGGCCTGGCTGGGTGACATGCTTTGGCTGTGGCCTGGGGGCGCAGGTTCCGTGGCTGTGTCCCAGATGGGCTGCTCTCTCCCTGGGCCCCAGGCTTGGCTGCAGGGAGGGGAGGGGAGGAGGGTGGCTCCTCTCGCAGCTGGCGGCCTCCTAGTAGCCTGTTACACTTTGTTCAGATGTGCTTTAGAAGTATGGATTTGAAACGTCTGGTCCTTTTTGAACCCAATATAAACTTTGATCCTTTCTTCCACTTGCCTGGTTAGTGTTGGACTCCAGCTCTGGCAGCTGAATGGCGGGGCTCAGAAACGTGATCTCATGAGTCCCTGGAGACACCAGTGCTCCTGCCTGGGTGCCCCGTGCGCTCTCAGGACCCTCCTGTTCCAGATTCCAGATCACCCCTTCTCACACATCCAGGCCAAAGAAAGTGAAGGCGGGTTCTTGTGTGTGTAGTTGTCATCGTCCGTGTCTCCCTGAGCTGCGCAGCGCTGGGCAGGGCTCGTGGCTTCTCTAGGAGGTCATGAGGGCACAAGACACACCATGGGGATGACTGACCCACACCCTGACCTCGCAGCCCACTGGCCTATGTGGCCCCCAGTCATTGCTGCCTCCCCACCTGGGTTAGTCACCTGTCCCAACAAGCACCACAGATGGGGGCTTAGACAACAGAAATCAGTTCTCTCCAGAAGGCTGGGAGGCCAAGATCAAGGTTTCGGCCAGTTGGTTTCTCCTGAGGCCTCTCCCCTTGTCTTGTGAACGTCTTCTCCCTGCGTCTTCCCACTGTCTGCCTTTGTGTTTATCTATGGCATGATTTTCTCTTCTTGTAGGGACATGAGTCCTGTTGGATTAGGACCCACCCTTATGGCCTCACTTTACTTAACCACCTCTAAGACCCCATCTCCAAATACAGTCGCACTCGGAGGTCCTGAGGGTTAGGACCTCAACAGATGAATTTGGGGGATGTGATTCAGCCCCTGACACGACCTCTGGCTGCCACCCTCATGCTTACCCTCCTGCCCGCTCTGCGTCTTGCCCCCTTCCTTTGCCTCCTGTTCTCACAGCCCCTTCCTTTCATTACTGCCATACCCTGAGACCCCTGGCCGTCACAACTGCTGGGCGGAGGCCCACTCTGTCGGGCCCGCAGGCAGCGGAACAGGGAGACAGGCTCTCAGCCATGCGCGGCGTCTGTCCTTGGATCTGTGGCTCTAACCCTCAAGTAGCCCTCAGGCAAGTGGCCCTACCACACCTTCCTGGTCTGTCTCTTCTTCAGGCTTCCAGAGAGCGGCCCACCCCTGCTCCTTTCTTCTCAGACCGCCCAGCGCCCACCCTCAGAGTCAGCTGCTAACCTTGCCTCACCCTTCATGGAGGAAAGAGGAGTCACCAGACCAGAACCTTCCTGTGGTCCCACCGTGATCTGTGACCCGGCTGTGCCCGAGGCGGCTGCCATCTCGCCTGCCCTGACAGAGGACCAGGTGGCTTGGCCCCCACGGGGGCCCGAATCCCACCCCTCTAACTCCCGAGGGCCTCACTCCTGCCCTTCTGTCTTTCCTGGAACCCTCCGCATACAGTCATTCTCGATCACCCATCTTAAAAAGAAAAGCCATTTCTTCCTCCATTCTCCCCTCTCACTACCACCTGCTCTGCTCCTCTGGATAGAAAATCTTGCCAGCGTTGTCTGTGGCCAGTGTCTGAAGCCTGCCCCCATCCCCCCGCCATCATTCTCTCTCCTGCCCCACGGAGACCTCGCTTTCAAGCTTACCTATGGCCCCTGTGAAGCCAGGTCCATGGTCACTGTCTGTTCTCTTTGCTCTGGCTACCTGGCACCGCGGCTCCCCTGCCTGGTCTCCTGGAGTGGGGGGGGCCACATTCTCCTGCTTTTCCTCCAGCCTCTGCCCCCTCCTCAGCCCGGCCTTTGACTGCCACCTGTCCTCAGCCCCTCTGTCCTGGTGGCCACCTCCTGTCCCCTGATTCTAAACAGCGTGGCCACGTCTGTCACCCCTCACACCCGTACTGTGGCCCTGACATTTTCCAGCACCGCCTCGGGCTGCTGTCTGGGCGGTTCCCAAACCTGCTGCTCCTCTGTAGATGGTTCCCAAACTCTGCTCGCTTGGGGTGGCCCCCGTTTCCTGCCAGAGCTTCCACTCACCTAGAGGTACCGTACATTCAAGGCCATTCCCCTGTGATGGGAATCTAGGTGTTCCCAATTTTCCTATAGTAAAATGCTGCGATCAGTAAGCTTGTACGTGTACTTTCATGTTCTCCTGTGAATGTTCTGTGGGATTGAACCTACTATTGGATTTACCGGGTCCCCTGAAAAGTGAAACATCTTTTCCTTTTTATTTATTTTATTTTTTCTAAAGGATTAGAAATCACAGCGTTGATTATTTATTTAATTAATTTGGCCGAGCCGGGTCTTAGTTGCCACATGCGGGATCTTTTGGTTCCAGCATGCGGAATCTTTAGTTGAGGCATGTGGGATCTACTGCCCTGACCAGGGACTGAACCCAGGCCCCCTGCATTGGGAGCGCGGAGTCTTAGCCACTGGACCACTAGCATTTAATAATAGTAATGTTCCCAAACAAAGATGTTTGCTGTTGTTCCCAGCAAAAATGTTTCGACTGCATTCTACCAAGGGTCGAAAACTGTTTGTGGGCTATTTGGAAAACATTACTTAATGTTTTCCTTAATTAGAATCAATTACAAGACCCTAGTAAAGAAATAAGTCCAAACATGAGATTCTAAGACCTCACACTGTGAAAACATCTTTTCGCTTTTAAAGTTAAATGTGTACTTTGTAAAACGATTCAAACAATACCGAAGAGTATAAAATAAAAATTTAAACATTCTCTCTTCCCCCCACAGCTTCCAGTAACACTTCCCAGAGGACACTACTGTTTCTCTTGGATCCTTCTAGAATATGTTTATGCGTTTTAGTGCAGAAATGGGTGCACTCGTATTTGCACATGGGATAACATTCTTTTTGCTCACTTAATTCTGTATCCTAGCGATCTTTTCAAAATGTGACATACAGATCTTGCTGAGTCGTTTGTATTGACTTATTGCTAATGTCTTACCATATATGTTTATAGTTTTTGTTTTAAAATATACATTCAGAAGAGTATCTATGACTTAAATATGGTTTAAAGAATAATGCTACAGTGAATACTTATGAAACCACCACATAGAGAAATGGTATCTTTAAAAAAATGTTTCATTTTAAAACTCTAGGCTGGTCTCAAAAAAGAACACAGCTGCCTTTTGTGCATTGATCTATAACTGGCGACATGGCTAAACTCGTTTATTAATTTTAATACTTTGGCTGTAGGGTTATGTTAGGGTGGCCGTGTGAATACTCATATCATCTGTGAGCGTGACAGCCTTCTTTCTCCCTGTCCAATCCTTATCTCTTTTTTTATTTCTCTTGCTTGTCCAAATGCACTGGACGAGGCTTTCTAGAAAAATATTCCATAGGAATGGGTGTAGTGCACATCCTTGTTTTCTTCCTGATTTTAAAGAAGGTGCTGTCAGTGTGTCACCATCAACATGAACTTGTGTAACCACAGTGCCCTGTCTGAGGAACACCCTGTAGAACCAGGGTTCCATGGAGGTAACTTTGGAAACCGCTTCTCTGCAGGGTTTTGGAATTGAGGAGTCTGGATTTTATCCTTTACTGGTGATGGAGGCGGGCTCATACTTCTGTACTAGATTGCCCTGTTAAAGTTCAGATGTAACTTTATGAGTCCTGATCGACCACTTCTCACAGTAGTGAGACTCTTGGCCCTGGGCACAGCTCCCACCATGGCCAACTTCACCAGGAAGCGCCCTCGCTTGGGAATGTCACTGGGTCTCACTGGTCCCAGCCATGTGTGGACAGTGGGGTTAATCCCCCTAGAGCATTAGCTGTGCTCAGTTCCCCTCTCACACCATGAACAAAAAAAAAGGCCTCTAGCATCTTTTTTAAAAAAATTTTATAAATTTATTTATTTATGGCTGCGTTGGGTCTTCGTTGCTGCGCGTGGGCTTTTCTCTAGTTGCGGCGAGCGGGGCCTTCTCTTTGTTGTGGTGTGCAGGCTTCTCATCGCGGTGGCTTCTCTTGTTGCAGAGCACGGGCTCTAGGCACGCAGTCTTCAGTAGTTGTGGCAAGTGGGCTCAGTAGTTGTGGCTCGCAGGCTCTAGAGCGCAGGCTCAGTAGTTGTGGCTGAAGTGCTTCGTTGCTCCGCAGCATGTGGGATCTTCCCGGACCAGGGCTTGAGCCTGTGTCCCCTGCAATGGCAGGTGGGTTATTAACCACTGCGCCACCAGGGAAGCCCAGGCCTCTAGCATCTTGAGGGGTATTGGCCTCAGGTGAGTCAGCCCAGCTGGAGGCAGATGGCCCCACTCAACATGCCAAGATGGGCGTTGAGAAATAGGCTTCCTGAGTCTTGTAGCCCAGACCTCAGGGCCTTTGCAGGAAGGAAGCACAAAGTAAATACGTGAAGAGGGGTTTGCTGACCTGCTAAGCTGGTCTCTGCAGAGGGTCTGGGAAAGCATGATTCACCTCTTATGACCCATCGTGCTGTGCATCCCATGCATGGAGTGATAATGGAAATGACCCAAGAGACCCACAGGGAAGCAGCAGCGTCACACCCTCGGTCATGCTGTATCCCGCTGTCAGGAGCCCCAGGATGAGCCCCTGGGGAATGTTGCCACACCCCGTCCTTTCTGAGACTGTGAGCTACTAATTGAGGCTCTCACCAAAGGAGAGACTGGCTCGGGTCAACGATTTAAGCAAACCTCAGGCTTGGATTTATTGCAGCTATTACCCCTTCATGTAGGTAAGCTCAGGGATCAATTATTTTGGATCAAATTTTTGGTTCAATTTTTTTTAAAGGAAGAGATGCATTTCTGTTTTTTTTTTTTAACATCTTTATTGGAGTATAATTGCTTCACAATGGTGTGCTAGTTTCTGCTCTATAACAAAGTGAATCAGCCACACATACACATATATCCCCATATCTCCTCCCTCTTGCGTCTCTCTCCCACCCTCCCTATCCCACCCCTCTAAGTGGTCACAAAGCACCGAGCTGATCTCCCTGTGCTATGAGGCTGCTTCCCACTAGCTATCTGTTTTACATTTGGTAGTGTATACATGTCCATGCCACTCTCTCACTTCGTCCCAGCTTACCCTTCCCACTCCCCATGTCCTCAAGTCCATTCTCTACGTCTGCGTCTTTATTCCTGTCCTGCCTCTAGGTTCTTTAGAACCATTTTTTTTTTTTTTTAGATTCCATATATATGTGTTAGCACACGGTATTTGTTTTTCTCTTTCTGACTTAACTTCACTCTGTATGACAGACTCTAGGTCCATCCACCTCACTACAAATAACTCAATTTCGTTTCTTTTTATGGCTGAGTAATATTCCATTGTATATATGTGCCACATCTTCTTTATCCATTCATCTGTCAATGGACACTTAGGTTGCTTCCATGTCCTGGCTATTGTAAATAGAGCTGCAATGAACATTGTGGTACATGACTCTTTTTGAATTATGGTTTTCTTAGGGTACATGCCCAGTAGTGGGGTTGCTAGGTCGTATGGTAGTTCTATTTTTAGTTCTTTAAGGAACCACCATACTGTTCTCCATAGTGGCTGTATCAATTTACATTCCCACCAACAGTGCGAGAGGGCTCCCTTTTCTCCACACCCTCTCCAGCATTTATTGTTTGTAGATTTTTTGATGATGGCCATTCTGACCGGTGTGAGATGATATCTCACTGTAGTTTTGATTTGCATTTCTCTAATGATTAGTGATGTTGAGCATCCTTTCATGTGTTTGTTGGCAGTCTGTATATCTTCTTTGGAGAAATGTCTATTTAGGTCTTCTGCCCATTTTTGGATTGGGTTGTTTGTTTTTTTGATATTGAGCTGCATGAGCTGCTTGTAAATTTTGGAGATTAATCCTTTGTCAGTTGCTTCATTTGCAAATATTTTCTCCCATTCTGAGGGTTGTCTTTTGGTCTTGTTTATGGTTACCTTTGCTGTGCAAAAGGAGGTTTATTTTTTTAATGAAACTTTGTTTAATAGTGAAGAGAGTGAGTATGGAGTGCTCTGAGTTACTGGATCCCGATGCGTGTGTATTTGCATCAAACCTTTTGCAGGCTGGGCTTGAGCCCTCTGGTGCTGCTGGGACTCATTTCTGTGCAGCGGGACCTCCCAGCTCTCAGACTGGAGGGAGGTGGTGCGGCCAGCTGGGGAAGGGGAGGGGTCCACGGAGGGAGAGATGTCAGGCTGCTTCCACTGTGGTCAACGGGTTCCCCTGGGCCCAGGAGAACACGCCTGGGGAGCGTCCACCAAGGATGAGGGGCTGGGTCGCTCCCTTTCCAGCTCCATCCATACCCAGCTGCTCTCAGAGGTCTGGCCAGCCTCGTGCAGCCCAGGAGGAAGGCTGGATGGCGAGCTGAGGGTGTTTGCAGCAGGCTCCTGGCAGGGACTGAACGGGGATGGGCAGAGGGTCTGCCAGGGTGGTCATGTTTCCTTTCTGACTTACAGCTGGGCTGCAGGAGGGCCAGGAGCCTGAATAG
Source organism: Pseudorca crassidens (assembly GCF_039906515.1). Classification (NCBI taxonomy): domain Eukaryota; kingdom Metazoa; phylum Chordata; class Mammalia; order Artiodactyla; family Delphinidae; genus Pseudorca; species Pseudorca crassidens. The sequence continues at coordinate 4,030,511 of NC_090297.1, read as the reverse complement.
CCAAGTGTGGGCGGAAGATTCCAGAGCGCTGGCTGGGCCCCTGTGGGCTCCCCATCAGCCTGCAGATCCCTGCACTAACAGTGCCGTACCTGGGGCTCCAGAGGTAGAGCTGGGACTAACCTCCCCTGAACAACAGGCGTGAGAAAGTTCCTCCAAACTGCCGAGGGGCTGGAAGGTGCCGGCAGCCCCGAGCGGGGTGCAGGGTGGGCGTGCTGCCGGGGGCGCTGCCCGACCAGCCCACGGGTCATGAGCCTGGCTGTTTCCCCAACAGACAATGTGACTCCTTTTCAAGCGCATCGAGCCGTGAAACCGGAGACGAGCTTCACAGGGCTGGTGGATCTCAGCTCTGCGCAGCGAGGAGACTCGTCCATCTCCAAGATGCTGGCGGCCGGGCACCCAGGGCCTGGCTTGTCGTAGCTGCTCAATTAGTGTTCCTCCAAGGCACGACTCCAGACGAAGCCTTCCGGCTTCTTCCTCACGGACCCTGCCCCCTCCCACCCCAACCTTTGCGTTTCATTTACCAAGTGATCCTCAAAGAGCGGAACCAAGAGACTCAAACACCGGCTCACGGGCTTCCCTTGAGGCAGCTGGGCTGCGGGGCGAGCCCATGAGCTTGACGCTCCTAACCAGGGTCTTGCATTTAATCAAAACTCAACCTGATAGAGAATGGACTTGAGGACACGGGGAGGGCGAAGGGTAAGCTGGGACGAAGCGAGAGAGTGGCATGGACATACATACACTACCAAACATAAAATAGATAGCTAGTGGGAAGCAGCTGCATAGCACAGGGAGGTCAGCTCGGTGCTTTGTGACCACCTAGAGGGGTTGGATAGGGAGGGTGGGAGGGTGGGAGATGCAAGAGGGAAGAGATATGGGGACATATGTATATGTATAACTGATTCACTTTGTTATAAAGCAGAAACTGACACACCATTGTAAAGCAATTATACCCCAATAAAGATGTTAAAAAAACACCGCAAACAAAATAACTCAACCTGAGCACCCCCGCCCCCCCAACGCTGCCTTCAAGGGCTTTATCTTTCCCTCGGGGGCAGGAGCTGGGCACCAATGGCTGCGGGCAGAGCAGAAGACAGCCTCCGTCCTGATGTCCTGCCCCTGGAGAAATGACTACTGGATTAAACATCTGAGCTGGGAAAGCGGTTTGGGTCCTGAGACAAGGGATGATGCCCAGGCCGGGGAGCTGGTCCATGGACAGCCCCCTAGGGATGGGCCACGGGGAGGCCGGGGCTAGGGCAGCTGTCTCTGGAAACGAGGCCGGGAATTACTGGGCAGCATAGTGGTGAGGCTTACTGTATTAAAAAAAAAAATTATATATATATATATATATATATATATATATATATATATATATATGTAATAGTTTGTATCTGCTAATCTCAAACTCCTAACTTACCCCTCCCTCATCTTCCCTTTTGGTAACCATAAGTTTGTTTTCTGTCTGTGAGTCTGTTTCTGTTTTGTAGATAAGTTCATTCGTGTCATATTTTAGGTTCCACATATAAGTGATATCATATGAGATTTGTCTTTCTCTGTCTGATTTACTTCACTTAGTATGATGATCTCCAGGTCCATTCGTATTGCTGCAAATGGCATTATTTCATTCTTTTTTTTTACGGCTGAGTAATATTCCATTGTATATATATATCACATCTTCTTTATCCATTCATCTGTCAGTGGACATTTAGGTTGCTTCCACGTCTTGGCTATTGTAAATAGTGCTGCTATGAACGTTGGGGTGCAGGTGCATTTTTGAATTAGAGTTTTCTCTGGATATATGCCCAGGAGTGAGATTGCTGGATCATATGGTAACTCTAGAGACCTACTGTTTATTGAGCTTCTGCTCTGTGCCAGGTGTGGCCCCAGGCACCTTTCAGATGACATTTCATTCTGTTTCCTCAGCTACTGTGTAAGTGAGATGCTGTGATGCTCACTTTACAGATGAAGAACCAAGCTCATCAAGGTTAAGACGTGTGCCCGGGTTGCACAGCCAGGAGGTGATAAGCTGGGAATCAGCCCAGGTGCTTGCCGTGACCCCGAGTCGCCTCCAAATTTGCTTGGCCTCAGCCCCTTCCCAGCCGCACAGCTCGAGGGGCAACTTTCACAGCAGATGCACAACCTGCACAACTGTACATGGCCGCCCTGATCTGGAAGCCCCGCCTCCTGGTTTCCAGCCCTAGGAAGCCATACAATTGCAGGTAATGCCTTCTTTCTTTCTGTCGCTGAGGGCAAGGCTGGTGTTCAGCGTTCAAAGTCGGAAGGTCAAGGTCTTTCTGGCCTCGGACCCCTTGGGCCAGTTCTGATGGCTCAGGGTTGGACAGGCTTTTCCTTGGGCTGGCCTCCCGCCAGCTGGAAACCTGGGTCTGAATTCCACCCGAATGTGGCTTGCCTAGAAATCCCTCTTCCTTGCATGGCCACCTTTTGAGTGGGGCCAGGGAGAGATAGACAGGCAGGGACCCCTCCACCAGCTTTGCCCAGGAGGGGGGAGCATTCCCCCAGGTGTGCTGACAACTCCCTGCCCCAGGGATGCCTTCTCAGGGTCCCCTGGGTCCTTGGTGACATTGTGACATTTTCCTGCTGTCCGGGCTGGTGGACCCTAGAGAGCAGCTCGGCCTGGGCGCCCAGGACACGGGGCTGCTGGGCGCCTCCGTCCTTGCTCTGGGATGTCCATGCTGCTACTCTGCCCCATGCACCCTTGGGACAGCCTCCTCTCCTATCCTGGTCTGGCTACTTCACGTTTGGAACACTAGGCGAAAGCAAACCCCCGCAAGCTCCTGGTCTCGGCGCTCATAAGAGCTGACGGCTGACGGCAGCACCCGCCTTCCCTCTGCAGCCTCTTTCTGGGTTGCATGCCAGGCCTGGGCCTGGGAGAGCCCCACAGACACTCTGCTCTGTGGGCCGGGCAGCTGAGCCCCAGAGGCGCTGTGTGACTTGCTGCCGGCAGCAGGGCTAGAACCCGGGTCACCCATCGCCACATCCTGGGTCCTTCCCCTGTCACTAGGTTGCAGTGGAGTGCGTGGTGTGGGTCAGCTGGACAGAGTGGGGCCCAGTGGGGAGGGGAGGGAGGGTCCCCTTTGTTGCCAGAAGACAAGCAAGGCACCCCCAGCTCAGCTTCAACCTGCTGCCCCGTGTCTCTGCTTCTCATCCCGCCACCGGGACAGGGCCCTGCTGGGTCAGCCGGGCCCTGAACCTCGTCCAGGGTGTCTCTGATGCTCACTGGGTCTGGATGCAGCGGCGCCAGGCTGGTCTCGTCATGGGGGCAGCGGGAGCCTGCTCCAGCCCAGCCTCCTTGGCCCCCGGTCCTGGACTGGGCTCTCCGCTCTCTGTCCCACTCGGTCATGCACCGAGAGGCCTGAACTGGCAGAGGCATTCTCGTCGGTACTCGGCCCAGCCCAACCCCCTGGGCACCAGCCTGCCCTCTTCCCCTCCCCCACATTACCCCCCTCCCTCTGCCTCTCTCTGCGAGGGCCTCTTGTGCTGTGTCTCTATCTCTCCCGCCCGCAGTGCGATGTCTCTCTGCTGTTGTCGCCTGGCCACCCCCAAACCACAGCAGCCCCAGCCTCACCCCTTGCCGAGGTTGGAGCCACTTTGCGGTCTGAGTCAGGCTGCGAGGTGCTGGGCAGGGGGACGGACGGCCCCACTGCTGGCCCTGTAAGAGAAGGTGCTGTGAGAACCAGAAAGAGAAAACTGGGGCCTCGGGGCTCCGACCGGGGCCTGGCCACTGCCCCCCAGCCTGGGCAGACCCTGGTCACTGCGTGTCTGTGGAACTGGGCGCTGGGGCCCAGGAGGGAGCTGACTGGCCATTCTCCCCACGTCCTGCGTCCTGCGCTGCCCTGCTGAGCTCCTCTTGTCTCGTGCTGGCTGGCACGCTTGGTCATTTCCTGAACAAGAGGAGGAGGTGGGCCTCTGCTGTCTTCTTTGACACTTACTGGGAGTCTTGGAGGGAGGTGGTGGCAGCTTGAAGCCCCTAACTCCCTCCCAATAACTCCAAGCGTACGTAACTGCCACTCTCTGGACTTGTGGCTCGGGGTACCCAGACAGGATCTGTGGGGGGCCCTGACTTCTCTCTCTCTTTAGGGTCAGGACAGATCTGTGAGTCAGGTCTCAGGAAAGATGCTCAGGCCTGGGTCTGGGTGACCTGCTCCCTGCTGCCCCTGCTGTCCCCACGGCCAGTGTGTACAGTAGGCTCCCGGGAGGCAGATTGAAAGGTCCAGGGTGGAGAGGGGAGGGAGACCCTGGCCCCTGCAGTCAAACGTCCAGTGTCCTGCCTCCCCACCCCCGCCCAGGGGACTGGCCAAACTCTCTGGGCCTCAGCCTCCCTGTCAATCAGCCCTGACAAGCACTTCACAGTGTAAGCGGCATTGTCTTCGTCACTAGGCGGATCTATCCCTTCAGTGCCCGTCGCCCTCCAGCGGGGTGACCTTGGCATGCTCTTCACCTCTCTGAGCCTCGACTTTCTCACCTGTAAGTTGGGACAACAGCATCGCTGCCTCAGGGATGCTATAGGATTAAGGAGATCCCATGTCAGGTGTTTGGTGCCCTGCCCTGCAGGAGAGGGGGAGAGGATGGGGGGGCAGGGGTGTTCCCAGAAGGTGGCAGGTTGGGGGGCTGCCAAGCAGGAGGAGGGGGACATGTGTCCCTGCGACAGGATGCAGGCTCCTCTTCCCTCCTGGGAGCCTGGGATGCAGAGGCCACACCCTGAATGGCAGAGAGGAGTGCTTGGTCCCTGATGCCGTGGGCGGCCAGGCCACTCTGGACCATAGCCTGCTGCATTGTGTTTGGTCCTCCCGGACCCCGGGGCTGGCAGGTGGGGGTGCTGAGGCCCTGAGGTTGGGTGGCTTGTCCAAGGTCGTGAGAGAGAAAGGGGGTGTCTGAACCTGAGTCAGGTGGACCCCGCAGCCCATCTAATAGGGCCCCACGGATGGCGCCTTTCCCTGGAGGAACAAAGGGAGAGGCCTCCATGTGCCCTGCTGGCTCCTCCCCAAAGCCACTGGGAGCCCCGGCCAGGGTCCTGCTGCGGACGGCTTTGAAGAGGCTGGTTAGTGCCGGGTGAGTTCCGGTCTGCCACCCGAAATGTCCAGTTGTGACAGGAAGCTGGGAAAACAGAGACAAAAATCAGTGAGGGTGTGGAAGCAATTTATTTCTGGAAGCAGCATGGCCTGGAAGAGATCTGAAGTTGGTGGCCTGAGGGAGCAGACCCCAGAACCTCTCCCTGACCCCTCGGGGTCCCCACAGGGCCTGGGCTTCAGCTGTGACAGCCCGTCCTTGGGCTGGGCAGCTGTCGCGGCAGGTGCTCTAGGCTGGGGCCTCCGGGGAGAGACGGAGGTGAGACTGAGGGTGATGGGAGAGGCGGGGTGGGAGGATGATGGGTTGCAGTCTCAGCGCCCGTCAATCTCCCTGGGTACCCGGCCCTGCAGGCCAGCGGGTGAATATCTGTGGCCCTTCTGGAATGCCGTGTCAGATGGCTGATTGGTTGGTTGGTTCCTTCCTTCCTTCAGCAGCTGTGTCTCAGGGTCGGCCGACGTGCCAGCTGCCGTTCATCCAGCCCAGACACATCCGTATCCCTGGAACACAGCCAGGTAACCGCTCCTCAATTACAGACCCCAAGGCCAGGGTGCTGACGCCCCTGCATTACAGACCCCGAGGCCAGGGTGCTGGTGCTCCTGCATTGCAGACCCCGAGGCCAGGGTGCTGGCGCTCCTGCATTGCAGACCCCGAGGCCAGGGTGCTGACGGAGGTGAGCCCTGGCTTTCCTGGCTGTCAGGCAGAGCTGGCCCTGGTCTGCTGCGGGGAGGGGGGAAGTGCCCCCAGCTACAGATGATCAGCTGTCGCCCCCTTGGGCAAGAAGCGCAACGTGCTTCTCCAGCTCCTGCCTTGAGTGTTGGCGGGAGCCTCTCACTGCTCTTCCTTCCTGCGCCCCTAAAGCCCTCCCTAGGCTTGGGGAGATTTATGCCCCGAAGGGAGCAGCGCCACGGCTCTTTATGGCATATGAAGCTGACAGATGGGCGCCCCTATCAGAGTCCATGTTGGGTGCCTCCCTGTTGCTTCAGTTGGTTGGAAAGTGACAGGTAATATTTTTGAAATGAATCCTGTAAAGACTACTGTATATCAAGGGCCCCACACAGGGTTATTAAGTAGACTAACTGAATAATTTTCCTAGGATAATAATATTTCTTAAGGATTATGGATGAGCCCTGGTCTTTCCTTAGCTTCCATGAACCAGAAATGTCCGAGGGTGGATTCATGTCACCGTTTAAAGCTGCAGAGACAATTAGGCTTGCATGAGATGCACGGATCAGAGTTAGATTGACAGCTCCGGAGTCATGTGAGATGAAATATGATTGGGAACTGGGAGTTCCAGGCACTCGCTCACCAATATAATTAAGGTATCCCGTGCATAACAGCTAAGGACGTGGCGTGGGCCCAGGACCACGATCCTGGGAGCCTGGCAAAGATTTGTCCCCCTGAGTCTTTGGATTTGTCAGTTTGCACAGGGAGGCTGGCTTTGGTCAGGGGCTGCCCCGCTACAGTCTTCTGGGTGTCCTGGGTGGGATTCTGATTAGTTTTCTGCAGTGTGTGGGGCTGGAGTTGGGAGAAGATGCCTGGGAGGGATGCTGCCCTCTGATCCCTATGGCCCTTTCCAGGTAGAAGGAGGGGTCCCCAGCACCTGCAGGGGTGTTAACTAGCTGGGGGTGGGGTTTAGTGCTCTGCCGTTGCTGTCTTGAAATGCTTAACAAGTTTTCAACAAGGTGCCCTGTGTTTTCATTTTGCTGGGGGCCCTGAAAACTATGCAGCTGGTCCTGTTTCCCACTCCTCTGGGGTGGGGGTAGGGGTAGGGCTGGGGATCCCACAGGGAGGTGTCGAGAAGCCCTGCTGGGGAGTTTGGGCCTGGGAAGCTCAGCCTGTCCCCGCTGCCCTCTGTCTTGGGGACTTGCCAGCCCACTGTGGGCCCGTGCTCTGGTCTGCTTGCCTCTACCTGTGAAAGGTAGGCGATTCTACCCATGTCTGGGGAGAGTGTTAGGGAACTGGTGTTGCCCTCACCTAAGCCATAGACTGTGAACTCACCTTCATCAGTAAAAACCTGACATTTGTTTCTATCAGCCTGCTGGTCCCTTTATCTCAGTTGGTTCAGAGATGGTGAGAAGAGGGGTGTATTAGGCAGCTTCACGCTACAGCAATGCTGTAAAACAAACATCCCCCAAACGCAGTGGCTTACAACAGCAATGTTTCTTTTTTGCTCATGATTCTGTGGTCACAGTGGTGGATCTGCTTCAGGTTGAAGGTCAGGGTCAGTTTGGCTCCAGGAGAACCTCATTCTGGGACCAGGGCCTCCCAGGGGGCGGTTCTCAAGGATGGCAGACACACAGAGGGCAAGTCAGCCCTCCAGGAACATTTGCTAGCTCAGATCACGCCACACCTGCTCACATTCCGCTGGCCAAAGCCAGCCCCACACCAAGTCCACTGTGCCTGGGGCCAGCTGTGTGCTCTGCGGGCTGACTGGGGGACACAGGGCAGAGGGCATGGGGTGGAGCCCTGCTCCGGGGAAGGGTAGAGTTCCAACAGTCATCCAACACACCACTGGGGTCTTGTGTGTTGAGCCCCTCAGGCCCCAATGTGAGAGTCAAGACTGCTTTTCTAGAATGTTCTAGAAAGGTCTTTGAACCCCAAGGCCAGGTTAGTAGTGAAGGAACTCTTGGGTGACGCAGCTGTGTGGGGCTGCTGATGGAGCCGGGCTTTGAGAACTCCTGCCATGGGTGGGGTCTTGGGTGGGGTCAGTGTGGTCTGCAACGCTGGTTTCGGCAGGGGCTGCTCCAGGGAAGCTTCTGGTGACCCTGAGGATGCTCTGTGCTTGTGGCTGAGGGAACAGAGGCAGATGCCCCCCTGCTCCGTGTTGCTCAATAGCAGTGGATGAAATGTGCCCATGACGTGGAGCTGAGATGCTCGAGGCGAGCACGGGGCTGTGGGAACCTGAGCAGGGACAGGGCGGGCAGGGCGGGCAGGGGTCTCCCTGGAGGGGAAAAACCTGCACTTAGCTAAACCCTTACAGGGGTGAGAATGGGTGGGAGGTGGGCAGGAAAGGGTGATCCAGGCAGAGCCAGGGTGAGATACCACCTTCACCCAAGAGCTGTGGGGACACTGGGTGAGGCCCTAGGGAACCCCATGGAGAGGAAACCACGGGCCCTGCCCACCCCTGGGAGCTCACCGTCAGGCACAGCTGCACGCTGGCAGGCGGGCGTGTCCTGGGCGGGGGAGGGGTGGCGCCCAGGGAGCTGGAGGCCCCGGGTCCTTGGGGCAGAGTGTAAGGACCCCCAGGCCACAGACTCCAGGGAGGGCCTCGAGGGTGGGGCAAGGAATGTGGTTTCTCTGGGGGGCTGAGTTGCCCCCTGAGTCCAGGCACTGGGGGCTTGTTACCCGTGTGGGCAGGAGGGTAGCCTGTCCCTGCACCCTTCTGCTTCCTGCGGGAGTCGAGGCCAGCTTCACAGACAGTTAAGGCCCTCGCCGCATTCAACCTGGGAGAGATACATAAAGCGCTAATGTGACAGCTTTAATTAGAGAGGCCTTTTATTCATAAATACATATGTCAGCTAATGAGCAACGGCGTGGAGGCTGATCTACTGCCGCTGCCAGCCAGGAACCTTTGTGTGCAGGAAGGAAGGCAGGTGGCTCTCCCATGAAGGACATCTCCCCGTCAGCAATCCCACCTCCAAAGGGGATCCCGGGGCCAGAGGAGCTCACGGCAGAATCGGAACGGCTGGTCAGACCGGGCGTTCCCGGAGGCCTGCTTCCGGCCAGAGGAGCTGACCAGACACCCGCTCTCAGCCCTGAATCCCCGAGGCAGGGGCTCCTCCCGAGGCCCCGCGGGCTCTCAACTGTACAGAGGGATGAAGGAGTGAGTGTATTGGGAAGAACCAGCTTTGCCCCACGAGGTGCTGCCCGTGGACAGTCACTTCCCACCCCTCCCTGCCCTGATTGCCAGGAGAGCGCTGTCCAGGCAGGAAGCCCCTCTGCGTTCCGGCATCTCAGCCCTGACGCCTTCCCGCCAGGCCCAGCCCAGCCCTGCCCGGAGCTGCCCCGAGGCCCAGGCACCACGACCCCAAAGTCTAGAGCTGCCCCTCCGCGCAGGAGGCTCACCTTTTCCTGCAAGGGGCTGTCCCGCCCTGCCTCCCCCCTCCCCCCTCCTCGCCCCCCCGGGACCCTACGCAAGCCCGTTAGTCTGTCCTTCACTACCTCAGCTTTAACTAACCCGTGAACTTCGCTGGACCTCCACAGAGGTGGGTCGATTAGAATCAAGGGCAGGGGCAGCCCCGATGCCTCAACAGATGAACAAATGTGGTCCATCCGTACGATGGGGTATCAGCCATGGAAAAGGAATGAAGCATGACACGTGCTACAACGTGGGTGAACCTTGAGAACAGGCTAGTGAAAGAAGCCAGACACAGCAGGCCCATCGTGTGATTCCATTTATATTAAATATCCAAAGAGGTAAATCCACAGAGACAGAAGGTAGATTAGTGGTCGCCTGGGATTGGGCGAGTGGCCAGTGACTGTTACTGGGTACAGTGCTCCTTTGGTGGGGGGATGAAATATTCCAGAATTAGTTACAGGAGATAGTTGCACAACATTGTGAATGTAAAAACCACTGAATTGTATGCTTTAAAGGGGTGAGCTTTATGTATGGGAATTCTATCTCAATTAAAGAAAAAGAGTAACCTTGAGGTGGGGAGCAGGGTGGGGAAACCAGCTGGCCTGGTGGTCCAGAGAGAATGCCCAGGACGCTGGGCTGGAGCTTGGTCATCTCTGGCCTCTGCTAGGACATTCAGCTCGCAGTGGCGTCTACATTGCTCATCCACAGCAGCCCCCAATGCCCAGGGAAGGGAGTGTTTCCTTGGTAAGCGTGATCACGTGACCTGGGCCCAGCTGGGCTGTCCCACTGCCCTTGGACGTGACAGTGGGAGGGAGCAGGGTGGAGGGTGGAGCCGCTGCTTGCATCCTCTCCCCCTGCCTACGCCCTGCCCACGTGTCTAATTCTATTTCCTTTCAAGGTTCTGCTTGATGTCACCTCTTCCAGGATGCTCTCCAGGGTTCCTCCACTCAGAGGAACCCCTCCAGCATCCTCTGGGCTCCGGAGGAGCCTGGGATTTCCTTTCAAGGGCTTCCTTCTTCCACCTTCTGCTCCGAGAGTCTCTCCTCCCTAAAGACTGAGGGCTCCTTGAGGCAGATCATAGAATCTGGAGGGACCTGGGAGGACACGAGGAATAAGTCCCTCCACAAAGCCATCTTAAAGGTGAAGAACCAGAGAGGCCAAACAACTTCTCCAAGGTCACACAGGGAGATAGCCCTAGGCTGGGGAGTGGTCACTCTGAAGGACGCCATGAGGTGTCTAACTGATGTGTTTGTGTGTGTATATGTGCATGCATGTGCAGATGTGTATTAATGTGTGTGCACATATGCGTGTGTGCATGCATGCTTTATAGTAACTATTTTGATCATGGAACACTGGGAGTAGAGGAAGCTGGTTTTGCAGCTCTCACAACACTCATCGGGGCTCCCTGTGGGGGAGGCAGGTGGCTGGTGTGCGGGCAGAGCCATGAGTCCCAGGGGGACGCAGGTTCTAGCTGGGCCCCGTCCCTGATGTCCTGTGCAACCTAGAATGATGGCATTCAAGTCGAGCTGGTGTGGAATGAGGCCCGTGTCAGGTGGAGGGGACCCAGTCCTTGGCCCCCAGGGGCTCCTGGGATTTCTAGGAGGCTCCAATTCTACAGATGAGCTGTCTGAGCCATTCCTGGAGGTTTGGGGCGAGACCGTCCTTGGGTCTCAGTCAAGGGGCGGCTTTGCAGCGAGATGCCTTATAACATGTGCCCGTAGAGCACTGTCTGAATTATCCAAAGCGGTCCTGGCTGGGCTCCCTCTAGCCACGGCCCTGGGGTGAAATTCAGTGAAAAGATTGTCAGGAAGTGGCCCCGGATTCCTGGAGCATCCCCACCTCCCCAGGCCCAGGCTGGACCCACAGACACACGGCACCTGCGGAATCTGGGGACCAGGCTGCTTGACTGGGGGAAGACGGGGTCTCCGATTCATGCCAGCCTGGAAGGAGATGGTGTGGTCTTCATTCTGCTCAGGCTGCCTGATGAAGTTGTCCCAGTAAAGGGCTCATGTCACTCCCTGCTGGTTGCTTGCTTGTCTTATTTTTCTCATTTGATTTCCTCCACATCAGGAGGAAAATTGGATTCTGGTGACGAACAAATGAATTCACAGCTAGGATATCCACCCTCTCCCCTCCCCAGGGTGGGCAGGATGGGAGAGTCAGCTGGGCTCCCCCAGCGGGAGCTGCCCCTGTGGGCTGTCTGTCCCCAGTGCCTCTGCCCAGCGCTCGGACCCCCTGAGTTATGTCCCCCTGGGAGTGCCCAGCCCGGCCACCCAGCGTCCATCTCCCGTCCGCAGAAGGCTGGATGGTGGGTGCACTGAGGCACATTAGCAGCTCAGACTGAGTAAAATATCGTGCTTGCCTCTGAAGAGGATTTTTCTAATTTTATTTTTATTGCTCTAAGACAAGCTCAGCTCATGGAAATTATAAACCCCCTCTGCTTCCTCCTTTGCCTCCCCCTCTGCTTCCCAGCCACCTTCTTGCGAGACCACTTAGGATGCCATGTAGGCGCCATCCTGGTCTCTGCTCAACTAATTTGCATTTGGGAAGTTGATGATTAAGCTCAGTAACAAGGCTGAGGGGCTCCTTGTGGGTCATTCTTGGGTGAGAAGTTTCAGCCCCTCACGGGTAACTTTTGGATTACGTAGGTCAATAAAAATTTTTAAAAAATCAGAGAATCTCTGGGTCTCATTTAGAATTGCCAACTTTTTATTTGCCAAGTAAGAAGAATTCCTTCTGAACTACTTCTGGTACCAAAATTTCATAAAAGGAAGAACATTCAAAACCTCAAACTGAGGAAGGGCACAGTCCAGAATAAGGAACAACCCCCTAAACGAACACAGTAATTGGGACGGAGAGCTGCTCTCTCTCTGTGGCTCCCATCCCCATGCCAGGCGAGTGGCTGGAATGGAATATCACAGACGGGGGCTTATAAACTGCAGACATTTATTTCTCACAGTTCTGGAGGCTGGAAGTACGAGATCAAGGCGCTGGCAGATTCAGTGTCTGGTGAGCCCAGCTTCCTGGTTCATAGATGGCTGTCTTCTCAGTGTCCTCATGTGGCAGAAGGGGGCGGGAGCTCTCTGGGGTCCCTTGTATAAGGGCACCAATCCCATTCATGAGGGCTCCACCCTCATGACCTAATCACCCCCAAAGGCCCCACCTCCAAATACCATCACATTGGGGGTTAGCATTTCAACGTATGGATTTTGGCCGCACATAAACAGTCTATAGCATTCCCACTTCTTGGAGGGCTGGTGGATGCCTCACCAGTGATGGTCCTTGGGGCTCCACCCAGGCTAGGGGGACCCCGTGCCTCTAAGCCTGTGCCCAGTGGAGGAACTCACAGCAGCAACGGGCCTGGGTAATGCTGCATTGTCGGGACTGTCCTTGCTGCCTGGAGGAGGGGGCGGAGGGTGGGTGGAGGTTCCCTACTGAGCGACGGAGGAGGGGGTGGGACAGACCCTTCGAGAAAGGGGTCTTAATCGGAGGAGCCTCACAACACAGCGGGACCTCCGGAGCCTTAAAGGGTTTGTGCAAACCAGAGGGAGAGCTCTGAATCCTGCGTGGCACATGGGAGGATGCCCTGGTCCCCACAGTAAGGCCAGGCTTTGCTGTTTTGCATTTTTGGGGGGAGTTGGCGGGCAGGAAGCAAAGGGCATGCTGGGGCTGAAATAAGCTCCAGGAAGGAGGTGTTGGAGCTGATCGGAGGAGGAAGGTGGCCGTGGGTTCATTTATAGGGCTGCTGGAGGGGCAGGAGACTCCACGCTGGGTGAGACTCAGGGACCCAGGGCTGAGGGCGGTGACCTGCCCTGTATCTTTTTCTCTCCTTGTCTCTGCTTCTCATTTCCTGGTCACGGCCAGAGCCTGACCCAGCCCTGTCCTGAGGGCGGAGGGGAGGAAGGGTGTGCTACAGGACAGAAATGGTGACGGGTCTGGGAGAAGGAGAGAGTGTTGCAGGACTAGGGGAGGACCTGCTGGGCTTGGACCTGGGGCTCCCAGCTCCCTGAGACTCAGGCCACTTAACTCTGACAGTGACAGCCAGGGAGCCTGAGTGAATATCTTGCCCAGGGCGTCAAGGGCATGAGGGTTTGCCAGCGCCTTCCGGGCAGGACTGACAGCCTCAGATGCTCCCACAGCCTGGAGGCAGCCCCATGCTGGAGAGGGAGCTGAGTGTCTGGGACACAGTGGGGGGACCCAGAGCAGCATGACCTGCCAGGCTGCCTTTCCATGGCTGTGCACCCGCCTCCCTCCCCTGGGAGCTCCGTCACCGTGGAAACCCTCTTGGCCCCTCTTTGTCAGGACTCCTGCATCTGTCTTTTTGAGTGGCATCTTCCAGACGTCAGGTGATTCCTGGCTGGCTGATGTCCCCTACTGTCCTCCTCTGAACTCTCCGGCATCACACCGGCCAGCGTCCCTTTACAGCCCCCGCACGGCGGGGCCCCTGGGTTTCTGAAAAGACATGGTGGCGCAGAGGCGCTCCCTGCCCCTGCGAGGAATCACGGACAGTTCTTGGGCCTTTGCACCCACAGGTGACCGGGTGTTGGCTGCTGCAGCAGGGGTCCAGCGTGCGCCTGTCATCTGCTCTGGGATCTGCCCTTACCCGGAGCACTCCTGCACCTTCTGGAAGCCGTGTTCCCAGGGTGACTGTCTGTTCCCTTCATCCACTGAGTGACGTCTGAATGTGTCCTCTGTGCCAGGCGCTGCTCCTGGCACTGGGCATAGGGGACATCGCAGACAAGAGACCCTCTCCTAACGGAGCCAGTGACGACTGTGTGCTCCCAGCCTCCGTGGCCCCCCTACTCTGCACCCCCAGCCCCATCACTGCGAGCCTGCAGCCTGAGATGCTGCTTTATGATGCCCATGCCGAGTGGGACTCAGGGCTGGGCTGATTGGGAGAAAGCAAACTGCTGGATGGAGGCGGGAAGGAGCAGACAATTGCTTCTAAACTTGGGGAATTCCAAGCAAACTTTCGGCTTGGCGTGAATTCACACACTTTTTCTTCCTGAAGATTTTGTTAAAAAATTATTCAGTGACACTTGTTAAAGAATGGTAAAGGCAGACTTCATTCAAGCGGGGCAGAGGCATGACAGGTGTAGGGACCTGCAATGGGGTTTTGCAGTAGGAGAGAGACTGGGCTCAACTCTGAGTACAAAACTGACAAGTGGAGGGCTTGCCTGGTGGCGCAGTGGTTGAGAGTCCGCCTGCCGATGCAGGGGACACGGGTTCGTGCCCCGGTCTGGGAAGATCCCACATGCCGCGGAGCGGCTGGGCCCGTGAGCCATGGCCACTGAGCCTGCGCGTCCGGAGCCTGTGCTCCGCAACGGGAGAGGCCACAACAGTGAGAGGCCCACGTACTGCAAAAAAAAAAAAAAAAAAAAGGACAAGTGGGCATTTATAGCCAAGGAGCAAGGTGGACGGAGAATCACCAAGAGGAAGCATCAGGAGTAAGGGGGACCCTGGCTGAAGGCAGGCCAGGTGGTCAGACATCACCTGGGCAATGGAGACCCGACCAGATATGGCAGATGGGGATTCTGGCTAAGCTGACTTAGCAGGATTCTTGCTAAAATTGGACAAGGCAGAGAGGAATCCGAAGGGCAAAATTCCAGACCTGGCTGAAATGGTCTCAGAGGAGCCTGTGGAGTTTGGTCAAGGAGAGAATCTTTGTCAGGTTAGCAAAATGGTCATTGTCTAGGCGTTTCAGTTTAGACCTTCCTGTCCTTCATACCTGGGGTGACTGAGGCCACTCCCCCGTCACTGTCTGGCTGTGCACTTGGGGTATGGTGAGGGGACACCCCTTTCCTATACTCCCATCCCAGCTGTTGGGTTCTGAGGGGTCTGGCTGGGGTTATGGGCAGAGTCTGTGACTTGGGAAAAAAAAAAAGCAAGTCTGATTGGCTCATTCAGACATCACCCACGATTCACCGAGGCAGGGGCAGGAGCTGAGAGGTGGAGGGACAAGGCTGGGCTGCTGTCCGGGGCTCTGGTTTTCACTGGCTCCGTGTCCATGCGGGATGGAGGGTTTGGGGGAGGGTGGGTAACGGGGACGGAGGGTGCTGTGTTTGAGCTGGGCACACTGGGTGGCGGCCCTGCTGCCTCTGGGCTCAGAAATGTTCCTCGCTGTGCCCAGCGTCCTCTCTCCTGCGGACAGTGGCTGAGTCAGGGAGGGCGGAGGTCCAGGACGAAGCTCTCAAACCTCAGGTCCACCCCGCTGCCACCCTGCGGAACGCTCCCGGTGAAACTGAATTTCCAGCCCTGCCATCCGAATCCTCAGGGGTGCCTGCCCCGGACGCCATTCCCTGGAATTTAGGGAATGAGCGAGGCTCCCGGCGGATTGTGGGAGGCTACTGATGTCTAGAGTGTGGGACAGGGGTGGCACTGCCTTGTGCTGGGCTCGGACACTGTAGCGCTTCCTCGTCCAGGTAAGCGTGCGCCTGCAGTCGGGGTGAGAGACCGTCAGCGCCTCCTACGCAAATGCTGAGTAGCCAGTGTTGTCTCAGCTTCTTTCTGGAGTGGTGACAGATCACTCGGGCACACAGAGCCTTGGAAGCACATCCTGCAGAATAATTCATCCTGAGCTATGAGTCCCGGCCCAGAGGATGCCCTGCAGGGACCGTGCCCCTGGGGTTCCAATCAAGAAATCAGAGAAATGAGGGTGGCCCATGGTAAGAAGTGAGGGTGTGGGTGTGGGTAGCCCAGACGCTCATTCATTCATTCATTCATTCATCCAGCCAGTCCCTCGGGTGCCTTCTGTGTGCCTTGAAGACCCACAATACACTGTTGAGGTGGACGGGCTGTGCGCTGGTCTGGGTCCCTCACTGGGGAGAATTGAATTCAGTTCAACGTCGGTTGCTCCAGAAGCAGCCCTGAGCAGTGCCGAGCATCACACCAGGTGAGGGTTAAGGTCTTCTTTTAGGGAGGCACCCCCGGTTTGGGGGTTCTTGGCAGCCCACCTGGAGGGAGCTGTCCGCAGGTCAGGGGCATCACGTGGCCGTGGCAGCACGTGGAGACAATCTTACCACCTGATTCCCCGGCACCAAATGGGTGCAACAGTTCAATTCAGCTCCGACACTGTGTGCCTGGCATCAGCACAGACCCTCCAGCTTAAGTGCTCAGCCCCACCGACTGCCCCCCTTCAGATGGCAGTCACAAGTCTCAGGCCACCTGTACTTCTGATCAACCACCTGTAATTAGGGGGAGGGTCCCTCGGCTCCCTCCTCAGGTTGGATATTTTGCCAGAAGAGCTCACAAACCTCTGGAAAGTGCTGTGCATACGTGGCTCACCAGTTCGTTCTAAAGGGTACAGCTCAGGAACAGACAAATGGAAGAGATGCACAGGGCAGGGTGGGGTGGGAAGCACAGGGTTTCCACACTCTCCCCAGGGTTCACCAACTGGGAAGCCTCATCATTTAGGGTTTCTATGGAGATGTCATTACAAGAGGCGTGGTTGCTTAAATCCTTGGCCCCTGGTCATTGAACTCAATCCCCAGCCCTTCCCCGTCCAGGGGGTGGGGCTGAAAGTTCCCTCTTAGCCCGTGCTTGGCTCCCGTGGCCACCAGCGCCCATCCTGAAGCTGCTCGGTGTCCACCAAGAGTCCCCTCTGTAGCATAAACTCAGGGAGGATTGAACAGGGCTGGTAACGCATAACAAACGACGCTCCCGTTGCTCAGGAAGTTCCACATTAGACCACACCCTGTTAAGGTGGTCATTCTGCTGCCCAGTGAGTCAGGACCCCCGGTGTGGGTACGAGCTGGGAACCCCTGCTGTGCCCGAGTTGTGGCCTTCCTCTCTGGTGGGACTGCTGGCTTTCCGTTCACATCTGTGTTGGGGCTGTGGGTGGGCAGAGCTGGGCGAGGCCCCCAGGGGACCCCAGACAGCCTCCTCGGGGTGGAACCCCATTATTCAGTGTGGCCCTGTTGAATGTTTGTGTGTGCCAGGTCTTGTGCTGGGTACCACTTTCCCGGATTGGGACCTGTGCTGGGTACCACTTTTCCTCACTGTTGAATGTTTCTGTGTGCCAGGTCCTGTGCTGGGTACCACTTTCCTGTCACCCCTGCCTCCGTGAGGACCAGGATTTTGTCGTCAGGTAGGGGGTGGGGGTGGTTTAGATACATACCCCCTCAAAGCTGGTTCATCCAGGGCTCTTCCCTGGAAGCGCCTGTGTCAGACTAGCTCAGTCCTGACAGGTGCCCTGATCCCCTCAGGGGGCCCTGGGGTCATCAGGAATGACCTCAATGGACAATCTGAAGGCCAAGGTGGGAAGATGTCAAAATCTTCCTTCTCACCAAGTGGCGGCTGCCATCCAGGCACCCCCAGTGAAGCTTGCCCTGTGCCTGTGTGCCCAGGCTGGCACTGGAGTGTTAGGCAATATCCCCTATTCTTTTTACTGTCATCACCCTCAGGCCGGGTCTGTCTGCCCTGCTTCTCTGTTGGGCCCTTGGTGCCCTTGTTATCACCAGCCTCAGCATCGCTGCTCCAACCTAATAGCTGGGAAAGAGGACGGACATGATTGTTAGGCTCCCTCGTGGCCCTGAGACCCACTCTGGAAGGCTCTATCAGGTCTATGGTTCCTGAGGCAGAGCCAACTTGTTGGGGCCAAGCCCCTGTTCAAAATGTGGGTCTTGGTGGAGCCAGAGGGTGGATTTCCTAGCTGACAGCTGATGGTGGCGCTGTTGGCGCCTAGACAGCCAGCTTTGCAGCCTTGGGGGCCAGGAAGGAAGGGATGGAGGGAGGGGAGCCCGGTGGGCAGCAAGCCATCTCCTGGTGGGCAGACACTCCTGCGGATTTCCTGGCCCAGGTCCTCTGCTGAGTCTCGTTGAGGTCCCCGGCCTTCCTCAGTGGCAGGGAGGGTGGTGACTGGACGGTGGACCATGAAGGGCCCAGTGAGCAGAAGGTGGCAGGGTTGGAGCTGTTGGACAGGCCCAACCGAGGAGGCCTGCAGCTCCGACTCTGTCCACCTCCAGCCTCCAGGCTCATGGGGCCCGAGCAGCTTCTCTTCAGACTTGGAGTCCTTCTGCTGGCTTCCTGTCACCCTGGGGACACCTCTCCATAGCTGGGGAGGGCGTCTGAAAGGGCTGCCTATAGTGGCTAGGGCAACTGGTGAACTCAGCAGCCAGGGTCTGACTGTTGACCCGGCCCAGGCCTGGGTGGTCCGAGTCTGAACACCATTGCTCCTCCCTAAGACGGGACCTGCGGTTGGCAGGAAAGGCTCTGTCCTAGGGCTGATCTACGTCCTACCAGGGCCTTCCTGAGGCCCCAGTGGACCCCTCAGCCTTCCCAGGAAGCAGGGCTGGGTGATTTGCTAGCTGCATGCCTGACATCCTTCCAGACTTCTGACATAGGCTGGGAATTTTTCTAAGTTGACAGGAAATGAACAGATATGAATGGAAGCCCTCCCATGGCCCAGTGTTGTGTTGGCACTCACCTCGTTATGGAGAGGGTCTCCTTCCTGCCCAGGGCTCTGAGGCTGGGTGACTAACTCCTCGCTAGGAGCTAGGAGGTGGAGCTTGGGCCTGTGCACGGATGCAGGATGGTGACCTCGGACCCGTGGCTTTTTCTTTCTAGGCCTCGGTCTGCTCATTTGGGAAATGGGAGGATTGAATGAGATTCAGTTCCTTTTCACCCTGGTGTTGGGAAAGGTTCCTTTCAGCCCTGGGTTTGGCCTTCTGTTCTGCTTGTTGAGTTACCGTTGTTTGTCCTTCTGCTTCACATTTCCCCTAACTCCTACTGGTCATCTTGGCCTAAGAGTCCCTCCCTGTCCTGGGGATTCTGTCTCTTTCCCTGCTTCATCACCATCATCACCACCACCATCGTTATTACCACCATTATCATCACCATTATTATCACCATCACCATTGTCATCACCATCACCATCATCATCATCATCACCATCATCAACATCAGTACCAACATCAACACCATCACCACCACTGTCATCACCATCACCATCACCATCACCACCACTACCATCACCATCATCATCACCATCAGCATCAGCATCATCGTCATCACCATCACCAACATAATTACCATCATCATCACCATCACCACCATTATTATCACCATCACCATTGTCATCACCATCATCATCATCATCGCCATCAACATCAGTACCAACATCAACACCATCACCACTACTGTCATCACCATCACCATTGTCATCACCATCACCATCATCATCATCACCGTCATCATCAGCATGGCCATCACCATCTTCATTCCAGCCTCAGGGCCCATTTGGTGGTTAAAGATTCAGGTTCTGGAATCAGCCTTTCCTGGTTTTGTTTCTGGCTCTGCCATTCGCAAACTTGGCCTAAAGCAGAACGTAACTGCCCTCACTTTACCCTCTTATAAACTGGGGCTGATGCCAAGGATGAGAGGAGGCAATAGGTGTCAAGTATTTAGTACAGGGCTGAACACTTAACGACAGTCCATTCTTCTTGTTAAAACGATCCTCAACAGCCCCGTGAGGATGGACATGGTGGCTCATGGAGGTTGAGGCACTGGCCCCAGACACACAGCCATTACACACTGGAGCTGGTGTCAGAATTCAGACTTATCAGCCTCCAAAGCCATGCTTGTCACCATAGAGCTTGTCATCCTCCTCTCAGGGACTGCTGCTCTGAGTGTTTCAGACAGATCTCCCTATATCTCTGCCTTGAAGCCTCATGCCTTGAAAAGGCAGAGGTGCTCTGTTGGAAGAGAGGGCCACTGAGTTTCTCTGAGACAACCTGGCTTGGTGGAAAGTGTGTGGATAGCTTGTTCTGGGGGCAATGATGGGGCTGGTAAGAGAGATGGAAAAACAAGGGACAGCATTTCTCCTTCCCTCTTCCACCCTCCTCTCATTCACCTACTTGAGATGAGACAGGTCAGGAGGATAGGCACTCTCCTATTTCAGGCCACTATCACTTTCCCTGTTGGCTCCATTTCCAAGGGAAGCAGAAAGAAAAATCTGTAGCAACAGACCCCTGGTCCTCAGGATTTGAAGAACTCAGAGATGCGTATCATTTTGGGGGGTCAAGTCCTCTTTGGAATGATGAGAGCTATGGTAGCCAGCCTCCAAGTTGGCCTTCTGTTATTTAGGTCCTTGGGTGGTCCCCCCTCACACTGAAGAGAGCCAATCTGTGTAGATAATAAGACATTGTAGAAGCGACAGAGTGTGGCCTCTGAGGTTAGGTCATAAAAGTCATTCCGACTTCTGCCCTGCTCTCTCTTGCATCCCTTGCTCTGGGAGAAGCCAGCTGCCATACTGTGAGGACACTCAAGCAGTCCTACAGAGAAGTCCATATGGCGTGAAACCACATCTCACTGGCCAAAAGCCAGTGAGGAATGGAGGCCTCCTGCTAACAGCCACCTTGAATGAGCATCCTTGGAAAGGTCTTCAGTTCCAGGCAAGCCTTCAGATGACCCCAGCCCCAGCTGACAGCTTGACTGCAATCCCACGAGGATTCTGAGCCAGGACCACCCAGTTAAGCCACCCCCGGATTCTTGACCCACAGAAACTGTGAGATAATAAATGGTTTTAGCTGTTAAATTTGGATAATTGGTTATGTAGCAGTAGATAACTAATACACATGGGCTCCCATCCCAGAAACACGCTTCGACCCACTTTTTCAAACACTTCCAGGACATTCAAGGAGCTTCTGATATCCAGGAAGATCAGGTTAAAACTCTGCTCTGATTGCAACCCCTCCAGGCATGGAAGCAGACACTGAGGCCCAGGGCTTCCTCACCTCATGGTGGCTGGGTTCCAAGGCTGAGTTCCCAGAAGGACCAAACAGTGGGTCCTGGCTATTTCAGTCACTCAGGAAGCCCGTGAAGCACATGGCTACAATGACACACGGTGATGAATGGTTTAAACATCCCTGGAGCAGCCCCACCTGGGTATTTGCTGCATGGGCTGGAGTAGAGGTAATAAATCTTTTCATCTCTTCTGAACAAAACATTTTGAGCTTGAAGAGTCTCAAGCCACTGTCAGCATCAACAAAGTGGGAATGACACCACGGCCACCATGACCACCTGTCCTCCCAGCGGTTACCTTCACCATCAACATCACCAGCATGGCCACACTCATGACATCACTGTCACCATTGTCATCACCTCCACCACCATCCTTGCCCACCACCACCGCCATATTGCTACCACCCACTGCAATCATCAACCCCCCATCACCAGCCCTCAGACCACCCACCTCAGCCCTGGCACCTAGCCCTAACCACGCCATGTCACCACCACGGCCACTGCCACCCTCTGTAGACAGGATTTCTCTGAGCTTCAAACGGCACAAAAGTTCTCAATGATCGACAAAAGGCGACATTACTCAGCAATTATGGTTTTTATGATGAAGGAAGCACATTGAAGAGGATGGGCTGGATGAGAGCATGGGCGTGGTTGTGTGCTCGGCCAGGCCCACTCCGGGGAAGAGAGGCTGAGATGGAGGCCCGCCTCCCAGAATGTCAAGAAGGGCATCTTGGCCTGGGAGGATGAGGCACTTTCTCCTTCCTGCTGGGGAACAGGGAGCCCATCTGCAGCTTCTATTTAATGCCGTTTTAACATCTGAGCGGGCTCTGCGGTGTTCACTTCAAGCAGCTGAACACTGTAGAGTTATCAGGTCTTGTACACAATGGAGTGTCTTCTCCACAGCTGCTTAAAGGGTTGGGACCAGCACGGAGGCGAGCTTGGCTGTGCGGTGCCGCAGAGGGCCAGCCGTGCTCCCAACGGTCTCCAGCCTGGCTTGTGCTTTGGGATTCTTGTTCTGCCCTCATGGCTCTGCCACTGCTTCACAGAACCTGATGAACTGGCTTCCTGCAGGGCCAGCTGAAGGGGTGCTGGTCCAGTGCAGCCAGAGAGGGGCACATCTGTTGTCATGCTTGTCTGGCATCTATTCTCTCTCTATTTTTTGTTTAGTGGGGATTATGCCTTCCTCCTCTCTCTGTCTGTTCCGGGTCTTGTGGACCAGACTCCCCCTCCCTGCCACATGATCTTGTTCTGGGAATGGCACCCAGACCTAGCCACTGGGAGTTTTCCTTGGGCTCTCCAAAGGCATTGGATGCCTGACCCAAGTTGACTCAAGAAGCTTCAACCCTGGGACTTTTGCTCGAATTGTTTGGAAAGAGGAAATCTCGTTCCGCTCTTGAAGCTGGGGGACCCAGGCTCACAGCGCCACCAGGAGTCAGCCTGCCGGGAGTGAAGCCAGTGTGAGGAGGACAGAGCTGAGGACAGAGAGAGAGACCAAGTCCCGATGACATTGTTGGAGTCGTCTCAGCATGTCCTGGAGTCGTCACTTGCACGAGCCAAGAATGTCCCCTGGGTCGGCTGAGCAAGTTTGAGTTGTGTCTCTATCTAACTGAGAAGGTCCTTAATTTAGCCAGGATCCCTTGTCTGAAGAAAATCTCATCGGAAGAAGAGCCCCTATGCCCTTTGTGTTCCAAAGGATGTCAGAATAGCTTCTGTCATGCACCATGAATGCCGGTATCTTCCTTCCATCAATTCCCTGGGACTTGGGCTCCTGTCCAGCTTTGGTGACTCCCTGGGCAGGACCATAGTGGGAGGTGACAGTGTCTCAGAGTAGAGTGAGGTCCTATGGCACCTGTGGTTGGTGCTAGGGGTGGAGTGGGGGTGAGAGTGGGGAAGAGACCACTTCAGTTGCTTCCCAATTTAACCTCTGAGCTGGCTTGTGCATCTGACATCCAGAGAACACATGGCTCAAGGACTCAAAGATTTCTTTTTGTAAAAACACTGTGTGTGTGTGTGTGTGTGTGTGTGTGTGTGTGTGTGTCTTTAAGCTGATGAGTTACCACTGAAATATTTGTAGAGAAACCAAATAAAGGAATCCTAAGTAGGGAAGTGGGTGTTGAATGATCCAAATTCATTTCTATGCCCTCCTCTCTCATGACCAAATTAATACATTATCATCTCCCAATTTAACCCAACCTTTCAATTTCTAAACAGTAAATTAGCGTAGAAAGACCCCAACAGATGCATCAGATCCCCTTGTAGAGAATGATCGACAAAAGGCAACATTACTCCTAGAATTTTACTCTAGGAGTTTTGCAGAAAGGAGTTTATCATAGGGCATGAAATGACTTCTTCAACTTTTGGGAGGGCTGGAAACAAACTCCAGTCTGAGCTTTGAGGCACGATCAGTGACAACTGAAAAAAAAAAAAAAAGTACCACCTAAAGGTTGAGAGTTATGTTTTATTTGGCGGGCTATCTGAGGACTTCAAGCCCCGGACACAGCATCTCATATAACGCTGAGAAAACTGTTCCAAAGACAGAAGGGCAGGTTGGGGAGCCAGGACATATAGGAGTTTTTGCAACAAAAGACCAGGTGGTCGGAACATCAAAAGATGACTGCTAATTAAAGAAAACCATACATATCAAGTTAATGCATTTAGAGCTCTTCTACGTATGGGAAGACGCAACGTCTGGGCTCACTGAAATCATTCCTTTGATGTGCACCTCAGCTCTCTGGGCCAGTGTCCTGTGCTTTCCCATCCTGAGTCCCCTCCGGGCTCACAGTCCGGGGTGTTGTAATGTGATGGCTTGACGGCTGCAACATCCTTTGTTTACTGATATGGCAGCAACATTTTAGTTCTCATCAGGAAACTGTTTCTGCTGCGCAGGATTACCGCAGCTACAACTGCAGGCTCTGGGACCACAGAGGCCTCTGCTCTGAGCCACACCAGCCACCAGCCAAGTGGCTGTCACCCCACACCCGCCAACCTTTCCACAGAACTCAGGTCCATGGTCCCTTCTTGCAGGAATGTATCCCTTTGATGGTAGAAACTGCACCTGGAGCTGGGCTGCAAGGATTCTGGAAGATGTAGTTTTACGTACTGGCCTCTGCAGAGCAGGGTGGTGCCTAGAAGGAGGCGGGAGCAGACACCAGCAGGCCAGTGCACAGGGCCCTCACAGTCTACCATTTGAAGGTATATCCCCCATCCCTACTCCTTCCCAAACTTCAACTCCTGAACGGCCACATCAGCGACCAGCTGCTCCCACAGAATGCAGTGCAAGCATCCCTCATAAAAATGCAACTGTCCTCAGTCCTGAAAGGAGAGTCAGATCCCACCCATCACACGAACCTAAAATCAACCACCTACGACACACTGGTTCGCAGTAGTAGGGCAAAGCGAGGGGAAGAAGGAAATCCAGGACACAGCTGGCCGGGGAGGCCACGTAGTTGATGTTCGTAACTTCTTTCTGCTGCTTATTCTGTGATCTTTGTTTTCGGCATCTCACCGGGGTTCAGTTCTTAACCTGGAGGATCGATGTACAGCACTGCACATCCCTGGGAGGTCCGGGATCTTGGTGGTCCTCCCTGTATGGGGTTCCTGTAGAGTTCATCACCTCCCTCACAAGATACTGCAGCAACAGAAAGCAGTCCCCCGAATCCTGTGAGATCTAGAAGAGTCACCCTATCCCTGTTGAGGTGAGCAGTTCTATTTCCCCCTTGATATTCAGGATCCATTTCTCCACCCAGCATGGTCCCTGTGGATCCAATGGCACAATTAGCCCCACAAGGTCAGGTGGTACTTTCACTTCATTAGCTCCACTGCTGGGTCCTCTGGTTATGTCTTCTCTTGGGCACTAGATCCCTAGACCAACAGAGCCTAAGGTTTTGGAGATGGGAAGCAAGAATGTAAAACTCTGCCGTGAGTCACTGGGTGCGCACCTCCCTCGTTTCCCCGACCCAGATGCTCTGCCTGCAGGGGAGCACCGTGTGAGGTTTGTGAGTTCAGAGTACACACTGCATCGGACAAGACCGCCCTCAGCCCCACACACCATCGGCTGCCGTCGGCTCGACCACGGAGTCTTACAGGGTCTTTCCACCATGCTCCACTCTTCTGGAATGCCAGCAGCTTCTGGGAGGTGGATGCAGGGAAAGCGCAGTGGAGCCACAGGTCACATCACCGCCTTCCTCCTCTGTCTGTGAAATGAGGGCCTCTGCCAGGAGCAGTCCTGGGTGAGACACCACGGAAGGCGGTCAGCAGTGCCGTAGACTGGCAGAAGCATGGCGCGCAGGGCAAGCAAATCTGTGTTCTGGATAAATGCCTGTCCCAGCGAGGCTAACTGTCTGCCCGTCTTTGCTGGAAAGGGTCTGGCTCTCCCAGGGTGTGTGCTCCCACGGGGCTCGGTTGCTATCTCTGTCACACCTGGGAGGGTGGAGCTGCCCTGGGGAGGGGAGAGGAGGGCGCTGAGCGCCTGTTGGAATCTCCAACCTTGCCTCAATGGGCCCACTGAGCAGTCATGGGGTGTCTGGGGAAGGAGTCTCAGAATGGGTCACCTTGTCCATCTGGCTACGGAGAGCCTCCTCTGCTGTGGGAACCAGACATCCTGACGCTCCTGGCCTTTCTGGGAGGCCTGCCCCCCAAATTCCTTCAGCTGTGCTCTTCCCAGGCCGTGACCATGGGGTCAAACCTTCCGACAGTCCCCACGTTCGCTGTGCAGACCTGCACTCATCTCTCCTTCCAGGACCCACTGGAGAATTGCTGTGCCATTGGGGTTCTGCCTGCTGGGAAGATTTCCCTTTTCCACTCGCCTTCAGGGTGGGGCTGTGGTGCGGTGGCATCTGGTTGTGGCTGGTGCCAGTGTTTCGCGCAGAGCCTGCAAACCAGGCTTGCGTTCCTTCTTCCTAAGTGAGCTGGTCACAGGAGACCCCTGGGACGATAGAGGTGGGCGGAGGGAAAGATGGCCAAGCCATTGGAGTAGGTGCGCTGGAGCGTGAGTCACTCCCTGGTGCAATTTCTTGGACTTCCAGGGCCTGCTTGACCTGATCTCTTGTATATGCCTTAGGTGGGGGCTGCCGCTTGGCCTGGCCCAGGGCATGGCCTGGTAGACTGGGTCGCCTCCAGTTATGTGGGGTCCCTTGGTGCTCTTTAGGGGCCCAGGACTAGAAGTACAATCTCCCCATCAGGTCTGATAGCAGCTGCTGAACTGTGCCCCCAAAGGGAATCGTTGTTTGCTGCAGAGGCTGTGAATTTCATTCAAAATCCAGGGGATGGGCGGGTACTGTGATTCGCCATAGAATCTCCCATCTGTCACCCACACCTTGAGCCCTGTTGGATCTCAGGGATCGCAAGTGCCAAGAGGCAAAGCTGCTTGTGTTGCAGCCCGGGCCAGCCAGATCCAGCCTGATCTGCCCTCCACAAGTCCCAATTCTGACTGAGGCGACAGTGGACTGAGGCCTTCACGGAGGATTTCAGGGATTAGCATCAGCTCAAAGCCAGTGTTCAACAACCCTCAAAGGTCTGGGTATTCCCTCCCCCCTGGGCAGCACACTGGGCAGTGGCCGCACGTCCCTTTGGGGAAGGCTGGGAGGAAGGCTGACAGCATCACATCCGGTGCTGAGGGAGGTCATTTGCAAAAATGGTTGCTATTATCCCTGTGTCCACACCCCTTTGCAGTGTGACCGCAGCTCCTCCTACTGAGAGGTGGAGTCTATTTCTCCTTGAATCTGCATGCTCTTGTGACTTGCTTTGATGGAAAGAAGGTAGTGTTTATATGACATTGTGCTAGTTCCAAGCCAAGGCCTCTGAAGGCCTTGCCTGCTTCCATTCTTTCTCTTGGGACCCTGTTCCTCCACACAGACAAGCCTGTGCTAGCCCACTGGAGGATGCGAGACCACATGAGGCAGGGACAAGCCCGTCCTACAGAGGCTCCAGAGCAAGGGAGAGGCCGGCCAGGCTGAGCTGAGCCTGTTTAATCAAGCAGAACTTCTGGGACTCCTTTGGTGGTGCAGTGGTTAAGACTCTGTGCTTCCAATACAAGGGGCATGGGTTTGATCCCTGGTCAGGGAACTAAGATCCCACATGCCATGTGGCATGGCCAAATAAATAAATTTAAAAAAAATTTTCAAGCAGAACTTCCCAGCTGACATAAAGACTCAGGAGCAACAATGAATGTTCAAGCCACTAGGTTTTGGAGCAGTTTGTTACACAGCAATGGCTAGCTGATACAGGTTGTAACCCAGCACTGATCCCCAGGGGAGCCTGGCCTCCTCTTCATTCAAAGGATTCAGGGTCCATGAGCCAATCCTGGGAACTGGGTGAGGAGCTGTGACTCTTGTGGTGCCTTTTCAGGCCTCTGTTCACCAGGCCTAGAGGATTTTATTTTATTTTTTTGGTTACACAGACCAAGCAGGACCATAGCAGTCTGCCCACCTATTTTAGCCCCCGGGGTCCCATGATCAACTGACCTCTATCAGAGTCCTATGAGTTATGCCATTCTGATACGCATTCCTGCTATGCTGCCCATGGGGGTCATCATGCCTCCTGGCCTCTGGGACATCAGTGTTGCTACTCGGAGATCCCAGGGTAATTGCTTTGCTCTGTGCACCCTGGAGCCCTCTCCCCACCACTTCATCCTTGGATGCCAGCACACCCTTTGCTCCCTTTAGACGCATGCCGTCAGGTCAGATAACCAATCCCAGATTTTACTCCTGGTACTGATTTCTGAGAGGCTTAGATCTCAGCAGTAGAAGAAAGATCTATTCCAGTTAGTGTAGCAGAAAGGGATTCATTACAGGGTATTAAGTGGCTTACGAAATCAATTGTGAGTTTCCAGGAAAGACTTTTAAAGCAACACCACAGAATTGGACAGGCCAGCAGGTGAAGGTCAGGAAGCTGCCCTTGGAGCCAGGCCAGCCCACCCACCACACAGCTCAGTTCCTAAGGTAAGAGCCACATGAGTGCATCTGATTGGGGGAATCTGCATCTCACCCTGAACTCAAGCTGCAAGGGCTTCTGGGAAATGTAGTTTTAGCTTTTCTAGTCCAGGAAGATGGTGGGACAGATAGAGCCAGTACCCCAAACCCACACACCCAGGAAAGCCCTGGACATTGCACATTCCTAGGGTGGCATGGATTACATGCCTCCCACCCCATCAGAAAGGGAAAGCTGGCCTCTGAAATGTATCAGAGACATCAGTTAGGGCCAGACTGGCAGAAGCATCTCAGTGGCTCCCTATTCTTGACCACTTGGAGTCCCTCTGACTTATGGCACGCTTCTGTGATTTGTTAAGTTTGCAAAAAACTCATGGGGTAGGGGGCTTCCTTACTTGTATCATGGTAAGTGTGTCTTTAATTTTTCCTTTTTTTTTTGCAGGGAGGCCCATACTGCCTGGTTTTGAATCCTAGTCTGTCCCCTCTGGAGGTGTGACCTTGGGCAAGTTACTTCCTTTCTGTTTTTCATCTATAAAATGGGCAGAATTATATCACACATATTGTAGGGCTTTTATGAGGATTAAAGTAGATGGTAATCTTAAAGCCCCTAGCACATTGCCTGGTAGAGAGTATGCATTTAATAAATGTTGAATTTTGATTATTATCATTCTACCTGTCTTGTAAGTAATGGTCCACATCAATTGTTTGTTGTTTAAAACAGAATTCTTTTACAAATAGATGGTGAGACCATGTTAATGTTTCACTTAATACAGGAATGAATGAATTAATGAACCAGCAGGAAGTTAAAAGTAGCTGATTTGAAGAGCATGTCCGGAGCAGGGGTTTATAAGTCAGTTGGGAAAGGCAAGCTGAAACGAGCTTGCTAAGTCAAATGTTAAACCGGTTAATAGCCTAGGAGGGCAATAAAAGTATAACCTTTTGGGTCATCTTCTCCACTGGGCCATAAAACCATTACTCCTTGCCAGTTTTGACAGGTTAAACCCCCTAAACTTATAGGGCTGTGGAACATCTGGGCTCCTAGCCATGGGCATCATTCAGGAAGCAAATCTACACTCCCCAGAGAATCGGATGCTCAGGCAGACTTAGAAAATTCTCTAGCTGGATATCAGCCAAGCCATTGGGCATCATATTCCCTTTTCTCAAGTTTGGGATACACTTCTGTTATTAATGTGCATATATGAAGTTCCTACCCATCATAAAGATATAGAGAAAAAAAAAAACCCAGAAGATGACTGGATGATTTTGTTGCCTTTGAAAGGAGTCCCTGCCTAATGGCTTCTGAGTTTGCTCTCACCCGGGAGAAGAGGGAGAAGCTATTGGGAAGAAGGCTTCTGTGTGGCTGGATGTCTTGTGAAGGTCACCCCTGGGCAGAGTTAGTAACCTCTTGTTCTGATGAACCCCTAGTTACGATGGAGCATGGAAAATGATGTCAGAGCTGCTAGTTCTGGTTACTCTGCTGGTGAAAGAAAATCTTAGCAGGTGGTGGAGATGTGTTCACATTTCTTCTTCCTTGGTCAATTTCCTAACCAAGCAGAACCTGTTCACAGCATCCCAAGGCCACTTGAACATGTTTTGGATTGTTTGAGACACACACGTATCTAACTCAGGAACGACCACACTGTGTCTGTGATGGGAGTAGCAGCTATTAGGACAATATGTTGTTTAGGGAGTCCGGACCCCTGCCTTCTGCTCTGGCCCAGGCCCCTCCTCCCTGCAAAGCCCTAGGGAAGATGCTTGGGGGAGGACAGGGGAAGCCAGCTGCAGCTCCGGCCCAGCTCCTTGGCAGGTCTCTGGCCAGCCCAGCTGACGGTGCTCACAGCTGCATCTTCTCCCCCAGCCCCCAAAGCTGAATCTCAGACCTTGCCACTTGCTTGGGGTGAAAGACCACATCTGCCAGTGTCAGCGGAAGGTAAAGCTGGGGTTCATGTTCAGAGGAATATATATACCTGGAGTATAAGGCACCTGGGCAAAGGAGGTGCCACAGGTGTCCGGGCGCCAGACCAATCAGATCTGCTCTCCTCACCCCCAGGGTGAAGGGCTGGGGAGGGGAGGGGCAACCCAGCCCAGACCCCAGTCATTTCTTACCTTCTCCACAGTTCTTGCCTTATCCTCTTACTGCTTGTACTGTATTATCATGATTATTCTTTAAATGGACTTGGTTTTTTAGCTAAATACATTTATTTCCAAAGGGAAATGCAGGTGTATCATTACCCTACATGAAACACCAGAATCCATTTTCCAAAAATAGAAGGTAACTGTAAAAAGAGAAGATAAAACAATGCTTTTAACTGTAGCAAATACTGGCTTTTACCTAAGAGGAGTTTTTGCTTTGGTTTGTTTTTCTTTCCTTTCCCCCCTCGTCCCCCTCGTCCCCCTCCTCCTCTCCTCTCCCCCATCTCTCCTTAAGAAGGGAGAGCAGATGGGTTAGAGAGAGATGTTAAAGACAGATTCCACCAAGCTGAGGCATGGCTCCCCTCCCCCACCCCAGGTCTTTTCTGGGCCTTTGATGCCCTGCGTGTAGGAGAACTTTCCCAGCATCTCCCAAGCTCCTTCTTTCTCACTCTCCTCCTCGCCACCCACCTTCCCTAGACCCCCCACATCACTGGTCTTAGCTGGTCTGGGAGCTGCTTTTTTCTATCCATCGGGCTCTCCTGGGAGAGGCTCAGCTTTGTAGACGCCCCTTTCTCAGCACCCCCTCGTTGGCTTTCTTGGGAGTGGTTCATGGTGATTCTCCCCAGGCATTTCGAGATGAAATGGCAGACTTCTGTGGCTCTCTCTCTCTTTCCTGTTCACCATGGGCATTTAGGAACTTTTTCAGGCAAAAGCAAACCACCTTTATAGCGCTTAGTTCTCTAGGCTAGAAAGTTGGTTTTCAATGGACATTTGCAATGTGTGGAGGTCGTTCTCAAGAACAGAAGTCACCAGTGATTGCTCCCCTGCTGTGTACCAGACTCTGAACTTACGGTTTTACATTTGTTGTCTGCTTAACTCGATAACCTACGGGGAGGTACCACCTCCATTTTATGGATGGGAAAACTGAGATCTGGGATGTTTAAGTACCTCCACCAAGGGAGCACGTCTTGTCAGAATTAGAGCTTAGATCAAAATCCAGGACTTTCTAATTCCCGAAGACTGTTTCCTTTCTACAGCATTGGTGGATTCTCAAACTTTGTTGAGCCCTGTCAACACTGGTGGAGTGTGTTAATATTCAGCTACCTTGGACCCAAGTCCAGACACGAGAGATGGGGTTCAGAAAGCTGAATTCTAACCAGTTGCACAGATATTCTGGTGCCTGTCCAGATGTGCTAGCCTGTGAAGACACCTGCGTTCCAGGAACACACAGGTGGCTACTTCTTTGTGGCCACCTGATCTCCTGGTTGGCTTTCTGAAAAGCAAAATGAGTTCCTGATAAGGCTGATTTCTAAATGAAATCTCTAAGTCAAATTTAGATTGGAGCAGAATAGCATTTGAGTGAACCAATGTATGTCTAGAAAATAAGCTAAGTTTCTACCAAGGTTTTAATAAAGACTTTTTTCTATAGAATATGCTATTGTCAATATTCATAGACCCAAATCTCACAGATTTTATGTATCTCCATTGGTGGTTTTTTAAAAACTTGTTTCCAAAATCCATTAGTATATATATATATATATATATATATATATATATATATATATACATATATATACACATACATATATATATATATATATACTAATGGATTTTGTACGTATGTATTGTTGATAATGAGTTTATTTCCACTGATGCTTTGAATGATGACCCTGTCATCATCAAAGAAAGTCTAGACTATATTCAGAAGACTTTGCTTACTAAAGCCAAAGGAAGAGTGAGTACACTAAAAAGAAAAAAGAAGAGAAAAAAGAAAAAGAAAACCGTAAAATGACAATGCTTGAACAAAAAGGATTTTCTATCTAACCCTCCCTGACCTGCCTAAATAACCATCAATTCCATTTCCTCTTCTTGTGCACAAAGGAAGTCTCCATTTCCCAGCTTCCCTTGTGTTTGATCAGCCTCACATGACTGGGTTCCAGCCAATGGGATGAGGGCAGGTGTGGTCTGCATCCCTCTCAGTCCTGGCCATGGTGGTCCATGCTTGCCCTTCTCCTTCTTGGCAATCCCAGAGGCCATGTATCAAGAGGACATTCTCACGATATAGAAGGAGCCTGTGGTTCTGAGTCACCACTTGGAGGCCACCCAAAGGAACCATCTGGCCAACTTTGGACAATGTGATGAGAGGGATGTAAACTGTTATTACGTGAATGCTGCTGAGATTTTGGTGCTGTTGACTACAGCAGCCAGTGTTAATTGCCCTGTATGTCCACTTAGCCAGGGAATCCTATTAACGCGAAAACACTCCTTTCCAATGATTTTTTTTTTTAACATCTTTATTGGAGTATAATTGCTTCACAATGTTGTGTTAGTTTTTGCTGTACAACAAAGTGAATCAGCTATACGTATACATATATCCCCATATCTCCTTCCTCTTGCGTCTCCCTCCCACCCTCCCTATCCCACCCCTCTAGGTGGTCACAAAGCACCGAGCTGATCTCCCTGTGCTATGCAGCTGCTTCCCACTAGCTATCTGTTTTACACTTGGTAGTGTATATATGTCAATATTACTCTCTCACTTTGTCCCAGCTTACCCTTCCCCTCCCCATGTCCTCAAGTCCATTCTTTACGTCTGCGTCTTTATTCCTGCCCTGCCCATCGGTTTGTCAGAACCTTTTTTTTAAAATTTTAGATTCCATATATATGTGTTAGCATACAGTATTTGTTTTTCTCTTTCTGACTTATTTCACTCTGTATGACAGACTCTAGGTCTATCCACCTCACTACAAATAACTCAATTTCGTTTCCTTTTATGGCTGAGTAATATTCCATTGTATATATGTGCCACATCTTCTTTATCCATTCATCTGTCGAGGGACACTTAGGCTGCTTCCATGTCCTGACTATTGTAAATAGAGCTGCAATGAACATTGTGGTACATGACTTGTTTTGAATTACGGTTTTCTCAGGGTATATGCCCAGCAGTGGGATTGCTGGGTCATATGGTAGTCCTATTTTTAGTTTTTTAAGGAACCTCCATACTCCAATTATCATTGTTAATAAAGATTGAGACGCTGTGGACTGTGCTGTCTTTATTCAAATATTCATATTTATTTAGCACTTACTTGGTCAGGCATTGGGGTCAACGCCTCCTTACATCATTTTATTTGATCTTTGTGACCATTTGAGGAGAAATGGGCATTAGTATCTCCACTTTACAGATGAGGAAACAAGGACTCAGCAAGGTTTACCCAGGCAGTGAGAACTGGGGCTGGAGTTTGAATGTAGGTATGTCTGATTCTGGCTCACCTTCCCACCATCATGCTAGATGTGTTTATCCTTTTAATCTGAACAGGTCATAAAGGGATTTTGGAGGGAAGAATACTGTGTACCATTGGTTGACCTGGTATGTGCTTATGCAGAGGCAAGAGAAAAGATGAGGCGTTTGATCAAATTGTTCTGAAAAATGCAGGTTGAGCCATTTCTTGAAGTGGCATCGGCTTTGGTAATCTAAAATGTTCCCATATTAGCTCAATCGATGAACAACATACGGCCCCACTTGTGGCAAGTTTGTCCTGAGATCTGAGCTCTGGCTCAGTCGATTTCACATTTCATTTTTCCCGGTGAAGACTGTAGCTCATTTTAAAAGCCTCTCCGTTTCCTGGATCCCTTTTCCTCTTATTTCATATTTGGAGTCCATGAAGCAGAATTTCAGGTCTTCAGTATCCGATTGATACACAACACCACCTCAATGTAAAAATGGCTTCTAAGGACACTTCCGGTTGAATGACCTCATTTTTAGGCATGAGTTTGTCTATTCAGATCCCCCTGGGGTGAAGTTCTAGCCGTATGTTGGGTAAGGTGTCTTCTCATAGTTGTGCACAATCGATTTCTCTTTTCAGATTGCCTTGACTTAAAATTGTTTACTTCCCAAACTTAAATCCGCAAATGGTGTCCTTATCCCCTTTGACCCAGTGGACCGAAATAGGGTCAGAACTTCCTGGTGTAGAAGGGTTCCAGTCATGGCAATCCCCTGGCTCCCATGAGGCTCCTTCCTTATTGAGATGGTCGTTGAACACCTCTGCAAAGCTGGGAGAGGACAGATGCATTTAGAAATTGCCCAGGAGCATCAGAGCTCGACAGATGTCTTCCTTCTGCTCTGCTTATGAGGGATTTCCAACTTGGGAGGATTCCAGAGCGCACCCGCAGGCCCCAGAAGGGAGTCTTGCTTTGGGGAAAGTGATAGTGGCTCTGAAATGGCAAAAGGCAGTTACTGAGCCCCCAGGCTAGCTGAGATGTTGTCCACTGACCCTATTGGAAGCCAATAGCAGTGGCTGACCACCTGGTCCCAGACACTGTAATGAGAATTTATGGGGTCAGTAACTGGGAGGGAGATGGGTTCTTCCTTCTTTACCAGGCTGGACATGCTAAGGCTGCAATTCTCTAGATTACTAACTGGCCCCCATCCCCTCTGGGCAAGAGCCCACCTTATTTATCTTACGGTCAATCTACTATCCAGAGGGAGGTAATTCTTTGCAAATGTGGTGCAGTCAGAAAGGAGGCGTCCTCTCCTCAGGCTCTCTTCAGGTAGAAGCATCTGGTGGGCATGTTGGTGGGGTGACCCTTCCTACCTGGCTGGTGCTGGCAGGTGCTTCAAATCCTGGAGGGGAGAGACGAGGGTCTTCACAAACCTCTGCACCTTAGAGTGTGTGAGTGTGCAGATGGATGTGTGTGCAAGTGTGCAGAGGTGTGAGAGTGTGTATGTGTGTATGTGAGCATGTATGAGTGGCGAGGGTGCACATGTGTGGGTGTGGAGAGCACATGGTATGTGTGAGTGTGCATGTGTGTGAGTGTGTGTGTGTGCACGTGTGAGTATGGATGTATGAGAGTGCATGACAATGTGTGAGAGTATGTGGAGTGTGTGTGTGTATGAGAGGGTACATGGGCAAGTGCATGAGTGTGACAGAGCGAGTGTGGACTGGGTATAGATGTGAGTATGGGCGTGTGTGTGTGTGTGTGTGTGTGTGGGTCAAGGAAAGGCCGTTAGCCAGCCTGCAGGGAAGGTTGAAGATGACGGGGGAGGGGGTGGTCCCTCTTCTTGTTTCCACCGGATTCTCCCAGCAGCCCCGAGAGTGAGCCAGGCAGATAAATGGATGCTCAGAGAGGTTAGGCGACCGGCCCGAGGCCTTTACATGAAAGGTGTCAGTTGGAAGAGGCTTTATGCCGGAGACTTGACAGACTCTCTAGGGCTCAAAGTAATGAAAATGACATCATCTTAAATTAAGGAGGGAGAGACCTGAGTGAGGAGGGGCTCCTTGACGTGAAGCGCTTCCTCCTGAGTGCTGTTCTCAGAGTAACGTGAGAGGGACGGGACATGGCCCTTACCTGGTGGAAAAGTCAGCCCCCAGCCGCCTCCCCACCCAATCCTGCACTGCAGGGAGGAGGTGTCCCTGGGGCCCCCGATCGCCCTTTGGAGTCCAGGACTCTCCCCCCACCTCCACCCCTGGGTCACAGCACATCTTCGTAAAAAAAAAATCCACGTGTAGAGTAAAACAGAGGGCTCTCCTGTTCCCTGGATTCAGGTTTTCCTTCTTTGACCTTAGAATGAATTTTTAAGCAATACATCTTGTGGGTCTGACACGTAAGAAAAATGGAGGGAAACGAAAGGGTGAATGGTTTATTTAAATGTTCCTACTATGCTTTTAACTCATATCGGATCCCCGTCTTTTTTTTTTTTTTCTTTTGCGGTACGCGGGCCTCTCACTGTTGTGGCCTCTCCCGTTGCGGAGCACAGGCTCCGGACGTGCAGGCTCAGTGGCCATGGCTCACGGGCCCAGCCGCGCCGCGGCACGTGGGATCTTCCCGGACTGGGGCACGAACCCGTGTCCCCTGCAACGGCAGACGGACTCTCAAGCACTGCGCCACCAGGAAAGCCCGGATTCTCGTCTTTGATCCTGTTCCCATTTGAAACCTTGTTTGCTTATCAGGTTAACCTTGTTGAGATTCAAAAGAAGGTGCGTCTTTAACAACTGCAGCGTTTTTTCTGCCACACCGTGGAGCTTAGAGAGCGTGTGCATGACCCCTTGACCTTTCTTGAGCAGCTAAAATGATGGGGCACATGGTCTGGAGTTCAAGTCCTGGTTTTGACTTTTTATTCTTTTATTATTGAGTGCCTTGGGCAAGCCCCTTAAGTGGGGGGAAAAAACCCAGCAACAACTGAGCTTCTTGAAAATAGAGAATGAGACTCTCGTGGGGGAGGTGCTGGGCTCCTGGTTTGTTCTTTCTGACCCTTTATCTTCCAAGCTGAGCACAGTGCAAGAGCCGGCACCTGATCCACAGTCCATTCACTCATCTATTGAACCAGTCTTCAATCAGTGCTGCCTGTGTGTTCAGGCGTTGCTCTAAGTCCTTGGAATATACTGGTGGGCAGAAAAGACAAAGATTTACATCATACAGCAGTGAACTATGTAATAGATTAGAAGGTGACACTGCTAAGTACAAAAGTAAAGCTTAGGAATATCAGTGCCAGGATCGGAGTGGGACAGATGGCTGTCAAAGTTGGTCAAAGTTGGAAGATGTCATTAGGGCAAATACTTGAAAGGGATGAGGGAATTGGTTGCAGGTAACTGGGGAAGCATATTCCAGGCAGAGAGAGCACCCCTTGCAACAGGCCCAGGTGGGTGATTGTTGGCCGTGTTCGAGGAAAAGAGAGGAGGAGTCTGGGTGAGATCAGAGTTATGGGGGGCAGATCATGCAGGCCTTGGGGGGCAGCATAAAAATGTTCGTTTTCCTCTGGGTGAAATAGGAATGATCTGATGGGTGTTGTCAATCATCGCTCTGGTGGATGAATTAAGAATTTGCCACAGGGGGGCCAGCACGGAAACTAGGAGACCAGGTAGGAGGCTGTTGCAGGAGTCCAGGTGAGAGGGTGGAGTGGGGGCTGGGGTAAGACCTGGATTCTGGAGCTGGCTTGCAGGTGGGGCCAGCAGGACTGGCAGACAGATCGAATATTAGGTCCACGAGAAAGGGAAATCCAATGGGAGGATGGAGCTGCCATCAGCTAGGGTAGAGAGGGCTGGGCTACAGCAGGTTTGGGGGAAGATCTTTGATCCCTTAGGAAGGAGAGTCTTCCACTAAGACATTCATCTCATCTAAAACTCAAATTCCCACATCACCAACAAGGAGATGGGGGCACAGTGAGCCTGAGCAGCCTTCCTGAGGTTGCAAAGCTGGGAAGCATGGAGCTGAGATTCAAAGGCAGGCAGGCCATGCTCTCAGCCACTTCCTTTGCCCTCTTCTGTAGAAGGAAAGTGTGAAACCAGATGCCTGCTCAGCGGGGCCGTGCTGACCCTGCCTGAAGAGTCTGTGTGTGGGGAGGGGCGGCCAGCTCGGAAGGGCACCCCAAACACTCTCTGCATGGGAAGGGTGGGGAGTGAGTCAGGAGCAACTCAGGTTACTGGTTTTAGATCCTAGACTTAAACTCTAAACAATTTGCACTTCGTGCAGCATACACTGAGCACCTACTATGTGCCAGGCTACATGCTGAGTATTGGTGATTCATTAATAATTCCTCATCTTCAGAGCACAGCACTTAGCAAGATGCAGATAAAGTTGTTTGCTTCTTTTTTTTTTTGCGGTACGCGGGCCTCTCGCTGTTGTGGCCTCTCCCATTGTGGAGCACAGGCTCCGGACGTGCAGGCTCAGCGGCCATGGCTCACGGGCCCAGCCGCTCCACGGCACATGGGATCTTCCCGGACCAGGGCACGAACCCGTGTCCCCTGCATCAGCAGGCGGACTCTCAACCACTGCGCCACCAGGGAAGCCCTGTTTGCTTCTTCTTTATGCCAAGTTTTCCCAATCACCTTGAGAGACGACCTTGTTGCTAGACTTGGGTCTGGAAGCAAATTTGTATTCATCTTCAGTGGAGTGTAATAGATATGTTGTGTTGTGTGTGAGCGTGTATAGGTGTGTGAATTTGAATGTTTTGGCCTGTTCTGTGTCTCTATGTGGGTGGATGTGTCTGTGTGTACATGGGTGTTGTGACTGTGTGAAGTGTGTGTCGATGTTTGTGTGTGTGTGTGTGTTTGTGCATCCGTGTGTGTGTTTGCATGTGCCTATCTGTTCTGTGCCTGTGTGATTGTGTCTCAGTGTGGGTCGGACGTGTCTCTGCATGTGTGCATGTGCGTATGGCTGTACGTATGTGTGATGTGTGTCTACATTTGTGTCTGTGTCTTAGTACCATGGTGTGCTGTGTGCATGCATGTTCATTTCCACTGGTATGTGGGGATTCCTGGGGGTAGCTCCTCACCCCTCACTATCTCCCTCAGTGCCTGCCTCTCTCTCTCCTGTTGACAGGTCTTCTATTGCACTCCTTATTACCAAACCAAACTTGGGTCCACTTGCCCAAGCACAGCAAGGCCAATCTACTGACACCAGGTTGTGGTAATGGAAAGTACAGTGTTTATTGCAGATGCCAAGCAAGGAGTCCAGGTAGCTAGTGCTTGAAAGACCCGAACTTCCCAATGGCTTTCAGGGAAATGTTTTTAAAGGCAAGTGAAGGAAGGAAGTGTGCTGTGGAGTGTGTGATCAACTCGTGGACACCCTTCTGATTGGTTGGTGGTGAGGTAATTGAGAGTCAACATCATGAACCTTCTGTTTCCAACCAGTATGGTGGTGGGGTCTACGTGCTTGTGGTCACCATACAGTTAACTTCTTCCACATGGTGGGGTTTCAGTATCTGCAAAATACCTCAAAGGATATGGCTCAAAATCTATAGCCTTAGAGGAGGAACTAAAGGTCCTTGACTTTGTTTAATGGCTAAAATTATTTTGTCTTGTTTGACTGCTTTCCTTTCTTTCTGTATTTTCTCACTTCTCTGATGAAAATTATTCTTTGGAACTTGGGGAATGCCTAGGAGGCTAAAGTTTTTCTACAGACAAGAGGCAGGTGGAGGATGTGGAGGGGGTTCTGTCTTGGGAAGGCCCCCATAGGGTCCTGCTCGGTTACATCCTTATCCCTCTTCTAGAAACTTCCACCTCAGCTTTTCTCTTGATTCTGCAGACGTCAGTCACCTGCTTGTCTCCACTCCAGCCTCCACTCTGGAGGCTCTTATTCTCAGCCTCTTTCTTTTCAAGGATTGTGTTTCCTGCAAAGGCTGTGCATTTTCTCAATAGCAGGAGGTTCAACACGGGGTCTGAACATCTCTCTAGCAGCTTTATCCTTCCTTATTTTGTAACTGACCTTGTCAAGTGGCTTCACCCAGGAAGAACCCTAACAGGTAGAGACAGATCTCTTTATTTGTCCCTGATGATAATAAAGGAGCCACTAAATTAATCATGCCAACTTCTATTTTTTTGAGTATGGTGTTCCTTTTGATTTAAGAATATTTTTACCTCTCCAAGTGCTTTTAAGGAAGGTTATGGCAAGAAGAAGTCTATTCATCTCTGAAGTATATTCCGTTGCTTTTCATAAATTGTCTAGATTGCATTTTAAGGGAGTGGAAATTGAATCTAGCCTTTTTTTTTTCTTTAATTGCTGAAGCCAATTAGCTGCTGAAGTGTTATGAGAGAAGCATTGAGATCTACAACCAAGTAGAGACTTCTTGAAGAAGTTTTTCAGCCCAGTTCTGCCTGCTCTTCCCTTATTTTTCCCCAGTCATATTCTCCAAAGAACTAGCTTCCCTTATCAACCTCCTGTTTAGACCTGCACCATTTCGGAGGTAAGTGGGGGTGTCAGTGATGCTGTTACTGGGATGCTAGTGAGGGATTGGTAGCCCAAAAGTTGACTCTCCTTTCTCCAGGGGGCTCACTCTGGTCCCAGAAAGATCACCTGGGTAGCGGGTAGAGGAGTGATTTTTACAGAGATGCTCACTTGTATCTCAGAATCTTTCCCCCTGTTTCAGTTCTTACTTCTCACTGTTAAGGTTGTGAGGCAAAGCTTAAGGAGGTCAAAATGCAGGATAAACTTAAAAAAAAAAAGCTTTATTGCTAGGTCCTTGACGAGTATCAGGAGATACAAAACTGATCGCTTACTGGAGAGTAAGTCCCTGGGGAGTCATGACCTGGCTCAACGATCACGGTTCTTCTGATATCAGAGACACTAGCATCCTCATCTATTTGACACCCCTACCCATTTTTAAAAAAATATTTTTATTGGGGTATAACTGATTTACAATGTTGTGTTAGTTTCAGCGTACAGCAAAGTGAATCAGTTATACATATACATATATCCACTCTGTTTTAGATTCTTTTCCCATACAGGTCATTACAGAGTACTGAGTAGAGTTTCCTGTGCTATACAGTAGGTCCTTATTAGTTATTTATTTTATGTATAGTAGTGTGCATATGTCAGTCTCAGTCTCCTGATTTATCCCTCCCCCTGCTTCTCCCCTGTAACCGTAAGTTTGTATTTTACATCTGTAACTCTATTTCTGTTTTGTAGATAGTTCATTTGTAGCCTTTCTTTAGATTCCACATATAATTGATATCATATGATATTTGTCTTTCTCTGTCTGACTTACTTCACTCAGTATGAGAATCTCTAGGTCCATCCATGTTGCTGCAAATGGCATTATTTTGTTCTTTTTTATGGCTGAGTAACATTCCATTGTATATATGTACCACATCTTCTTTATCCATTCCTCTGTTGATAGACGTTTAGGTTGCTTCCATGTCTTGGCTACTGTAAATAGTGCTGCGATAAACATTGGGGTGCATGTGTCTTTTTGAATTATGGTGTTCTCCTTGACAGCCCTACCCATTTCTCAGCACTTTTACTACTAACTTAAAGCAGGCGTTAGCAAACTACAGTCCACAGACCAAATCTGCTTGCTTTTGTAAATAAAGTTTTATTGAAACACAGCCATGCCAGTTCATTTGCATATTGTCTTTGGCTGCTTTGGGGCTACAATGTGGGAGGTGAGAAGTTTTGACAGAGACCGTAAGGTTTGCAAAACCAATATATTTACAGCTGGCCCTTTAAGAAAATGTTTGTTTAGAACAATCACAGACGTACAGAACAGACTTGTGGTTGTCCAGGGGGAGGGGGGTGGGGGAGGGATAAATTAGGAGTTTGGGATTAGCAGAGGCAAACTATTATATATAAAATAGATAAACAAGGTCCTTCTGTAGAGCACAGGAAATTATATTTAATATCCTGTAATAAACCATAGTGGAAAATAATATGAAAAAGAATATATGTAATGAATCACTATGCTGTACACCAGAAACTAATACAACATTGTAAATCAACTATACTTCAATAAAATAATTTTTTTAAAAAGAAAACGTTTGTTGACTTCTAAAGTATTGAATAGGAAAAAATGTCTAATTCAGTTTTAACTTACTCCTCCTCTTCCCCTCCCCCCAGAAAAAAATGGACAGATAGAAGGTTAAAAACTTTTTCCTTTGGGAAACTCAATGGCAAATCCAGTGCTCTGTCCATGGTACTGGACATGCTTGACCTTTACTCCTTAAAAGCATTGTTCGCTACCAGAGACAAAAAGACAAACAAACAAACAAACGATTGCTAGGTGGGTGAAGACCAACTAGCATGCCCTTCACGGAGGAGGACACACGACTTCTGTTCATTATCCCTCCAGCCTTCTTGGATT
Source organism: Pseudorca crassidens (assembly GCF_039906515.1). Lineage (NCBI taxonomy): Eukaryota > Metazoa > Chordata > Mammalia > Artiodactyla > Delphinidae > Pseudorca > Pseudorca crassidens. The sequence goes on along the minus strand of NC_090297.1, from coordinate 3,988,981 downwards.
GAATAGGTGGAGGTGACTCTTGACAGGGAGGATTCCATGTGTCTTTGCTTTTTAATGAAGAGTAATGGCTTTGCAAGTGTTCACATAGCCAGAGGGTATTGTATTAGTGAAGAAAGGAGATTCCCATCCTGGCATCTCTATGAGTTACATTTCCTGACAGTGCCTGAAGGTCAATCAAAAGTATGTTTACACTTTCATGGACGCACTGTGGCAGTGAGGTATGATATTTAGAGAGCACGGTAGCATTTATGTTCTAATTGTGGGCATAAACTTCTTGTTTTACACTGGAATTGAAATCGATCATGAAACAGAGCAGCATTACATCAAATCAATTCTGAAAGTCTCTTTAAGTCAATCCAAATTGCGGAAAGAGAGACGAAGGTAGTCAAAATATTTAGGCCAGCTTATTTTGCTAAGTTTGGGTGAGGGTGTAGCTCATGAAAAATAAAGGTAATCTGGGGCTTGTTTCTGTAATTCTGGTCTCTAAACATTGACAATTCTTTTCTCTAGGGGAACGTCTGGAATGGGGTAGCACTGAGGTCTGCTGTTTTCAATATTCCTCCTGCAAAGTCCCAACCTGTCAAAACTTAAAGAGGCAACCTGGAGTATCCTATATTGATTTTTTTGTTAAAACATATACAAAAGTTTGGTTGCCTAGCCTCAGAATTGAAAAAAAAATCTATACAGAGCAACATCTGATACTTCTCTTCCTAAGTTGCTTAAATGATTTCTGTATTCCTAGGGGAAAACTGTCACTTGGTATCATTCAACCTCTTCATCACCTAGAACCATTCAACCAACTGCTCTGCCAAGGTCAGAGGGGAAGCCATGTGGATGCTGGTGAGATGGTCCCACTTGAAGGACTGAGATGCAGTGGTGGAGGTTCTGTGCGGAGGGACACGTGGTCCCAGTGAGCCGAGGTCTGCAGCATCCCCTCCTGGTAACAGGATGAGGTTTCTGAGCAGATCTTAGCATTTGCCTAATAATTTGCCCCCAGGGAGATCTGGCTTTCCTAAATACTGTGACAACCTTGTAAAAACTGGGTCTAACTGGAGCAACCTGGGAGTATTCCAAACAATTATTTTATGAGATATGTTTAAAAATTCATGCTTCTGGAAAACAACCCCCACAGGGTCTAGTCTTACATTTTTACCGCTGTTTAAAAATGCCCTCCAGAACCATCTGTAGCTTGAGTTCCAAAGTACGCAGAACAGGTTGATACATTTAGGTGAATCTCCAACAAGGACCAGGGTACTGTGGAGGTTCCAGCCTGCATGCGAAACCCTTGGGGAAAGAATCACTTCTGAGTGAACCAGGGAAATGGATGGATGGATGGATGGGTGGAAGGATGGCTGGATAGACAGATGGATGGATGGATGGATGGATAAAGGGGAAGGATGCATGGATAGATGGATGGATGGATAGATAATGGATTGAAGGATGCATGGATGCATGCATGGAAAGCAGGAAGGACTTCTTTGGTGGACCATAGAACCATACTATATTCCCAGAACATGGCAAAGAACCTGGAAGTCCCTGACTCCCCTCCTATTGTCTCTCATTTTTTCTGAGACAGTGCTTGCTGGGGTGGGGGAGGCTCCAGTGTTAAGTATCTTGATAAGCACTGACCTCTGTCTGAGGAAGGAAATCACCTTCTCTCTCTGCTCACTGGAGGCTCCAGCAGAGAGTGGAGACTTCTAAATGACACTCGCTCAGCTTCTCTTAAATTGTTCCCGTCTGACCCCACGGGCTTGACATTTCCCAGATACATCCTGTGATGCCAGCTGATGCCTAAATGTCACTGATGAGAGTGATTCATCGGGAGGGACCAGAGACTTGGGTGGCATGTGGTTGTGGCAAGCAAGAGAGAACGTGAAGTGTGTGTGTGTGTGTGTGTGTGTGTGTGTGAGTTCACCGTGGTACGGGCAGGGGAAGGCTGAGCGCTCAGAGGTCAGAGGCTCAATCGATACAGTAGGTGTTTTCCCAGGGGGCTTGGTTCTCGCTGGGTGGGGTCTGGGGAACCTGCCTGAATCCTGAGGAACAGATGGGTCCCCCAATCCAGGAAGACAGTGAGGTAGTGACCCCTGCGTTGGGAAGGCGTGAGACTTCCGGATAACGGAGCTGACAACCAAAGGGTGAATATCCTAAACCTTGTTTGGGGGTTAAAAGAAACACAACTCAGCTTCTTTTGGGATCAGAGACAATAAAAACAATGCCTGTGTGAGGTATTCTTTAATTTGTTGCCTTCCCTCCAGCCCTGTGAGGTCCATGGGAAAGATACCACTGTCCCCTTTGCACGTGAAAAACGAGATGAAGAAGATGATGATGGTGATGATGATGATGGCAGATTGTAGCTACTCTTTATTGTGGACTGTGTTCCAGGGACTGTGCTAAGTAACCACCATATCTTCTATCACTTTTTCTTTAGGACGATTCTATGATTTTATAGGTGGGAAAGCCACGGCTCAAAGAGAGCTCCTTTCTTTCTTTCTTTTTTTCCCTCCTTCCTTCCTTTTTCCCTCCCTCCCTCTCTCTCTCTCCCTTCCTTTCTTCCTTCCTTCCTTTCTTTCTCTTTCTTTCTTTCTTTCCTTCCTTCCTTCCTTTCCTTCCTTCCTTCCTTCCTTCCTTCCTTCCTTCCTTCCTTCCTTTCTTTCTTTCTTTCTCAAATATGAACACATCCCCACAACAACCCTGTGAGACAGGTATTATTATTGTTATCACTTTCAAATTATAGATGAGCAAACTAGGCACAGAGAGGGTAGGTAACTTAGCCAAGGTCACACAGCTAGGAAGTGGCTGAGCCAGGATTCAGAGCCAGAATCTGAGCAGTCCAGGGCTACCCTGTGCTGCCCTCCTGCAGTGAGTAGGTGGAGGGACTTGGCTGAGTGCTTGAGACTGTCATTTCCTCAGTCACATGAGTACCAGCAGCAGTAAGCCACTGCCCCCCCACATCTTCCCTTTCCTCCAGACCACTTCCTGGGCAAGACAGTGAGCGTGCCTCAGGGCAGCCCACGAGGGACCGACCATGGCCATGGCCTCACTTCCTGAGTCTTCTGATCACTGGGACTTGAAGCCCCAGCCGTGGACAGAAAGGGTCTCAGAAGTGACCATCTCTCATATGCATCAGTGATGGGGCTGGGGTCTCAGCCGCTCTTGGGAAGAGCAGCAGAAGGCTGAGACTGGCAGGAAGGTGGGCTCATCCATTGCCTGCCACGGGCAGGATGCTGTCAGCTGGGTCCCAGCTTCCATGGGGCCAAGCAGTGCCGCCCATGGGCCTCCAAGGGCACAGTCTTCTTTCAGCCCTGGTGGCTTTGCCCCAGTGTGGTGTTTCTGAGATCTGCTAAGACTGGCCATGGGGCTGCCACCAACAGGCACTGCCCTCGCATGGCTCTGGACCATCCAGACATGGTGCCCGGCGAGGCCAGTGGAGGACCTGGACCCATGGCTGGTTAAAGTAAGATGTCCTCTGTGGACTCAGGGTCCTCTTGTCCTGCCCTGTTCATGGTCTCTTAATCTAGGAGCATCGCAGATGGGACCTAGCCTGTGTCCCCCACTTCTGGCACCCCAGCTTATCAGAGTGCATTGAGGCTGCTTGAAGTTGGGGTGGGCTGACTCCCCAGTAATGGCACATGGGGCCAGACCACAGACTTCCCTGGACACCTCGAAGGAATTTGACCTTTATTGTTGAGGTGACAGCCACAGAGGTGCTTGAGCAGGTGAGGGCCGTGCTCAGACCTGGAAGAGTCAGGCTCGCAGGGCCAGGCTCTGGGCAGTAGCGTCCTGAGGGGGCTAAAAACAACGGAAGTTTATTTTGCCACAGCTCTGGAGGCCGGAAGTCCTGTATCAAGGTATAGTTGACTATACTATCATATATAGTATATATATTATATATATATGATATATTTATATCATATATATATATAATATATACTATATCATATATGGTATATATATACTATATATCTATACTCTATAGAGTATATATACACTATATATATTATATATAGTGTATATATACTCTATATAGTATATATATACTCTACAGAGTATATATATATCATATATATACTATATCATATATAGTATATATATGATACTATATATATATAGTATATAGTATATACAATAGTATATACTATATTATACTATACTATACTATCACGTATAGTCAGGGCTGTGCTCTCTCCAGAGGCTCCGGTGTGGGGGGATACTTCCTGCCTTGTCCAGCCTCTGGTGACCGCCAGCCGTCCTCGTGGTAGCATCACGCCTTTGCCCGTGTCTTCACGTGAACTTCTGCTTTCCTCCCCATGTCTCTCTCATGTGTCTCTTATAAGAACACTTGTCATCAGATTCAGGGCTCGCCCGGAGAACCCAGGATGGTCTCATCTGGAGATCCTTAACTTCAAATCACACCTGCAAAGTCCCCTTTTTCCAAAAAAGTAACTTTCACAGGTTCCGGGGCTTAGGAAGTGGACATATCTTTTGGGGGGTCACCATTGAACCCACTGCCTTCTCCCATGGACTCCCCTGGCCTGAACACCAGGAATGCGATTTCTTCCTGTGTTTGCTTGAACGTACAGAGAGGGCAGAGGAGAGCAGTGTTGGTCTAATTCCTCTTCCATTGGGTAGGGATGCATTTTTTTTTTTTAAATAATGGCGTGGCTAGCACACGGGCCTTACTGGTTGCGCCTGTGCGCTCCTTCAGGATCTGAGGATAATCTCTGTCCCTCCTGAGTCCCTCACCTAACCAGTCTCTGCTGGCTTGTAACTCCCTTGATACGCAACGTCTTCCGTTTTAAAAGGTTCCCATCTTGGTGGTGTGCTGAATAGGGCGATTGGGATTGACATGTATACACTGATGTGTATAAAACTGATGACTAATAAGAACCTGCAGTGTAAACAAACAAACAAACAAAGCAACTAATACTAAACTTTCTTTGGGTTATTTGTATGGAAATATGTTAATATAAATGTTTCAGACATTAAAAAAAGAAAAAGGTTCCCATCTTGTTACGTTTTCCGTCCAATTTTCTTCCCTTTCTTTTCTCTTTCCTTCCTTCTCTCTTCCTCCCTCCCTCCCTCCTTTCCTTCCTTCCTTCCTAAAGTAAAATTGACATAATGTAAAATCAACAATTTTAAAGCAACTACTTCTGTGCCATTTGATACATTCGCAACATTATGCGACCATCACCAGTTCCAAAGCAATTCATCGGGGAACTGGAAACGCTGTACCATTTAGCGGTCTCCCCCTTACCACCTGCCACTCCCACCCCCAGCTCCTGGTAACTACTAATCTACTTTCTGACTCTAGGGATCTACCTATTCTGGACTTTTCATATAAATGAATCCGTGGTCTTGTGTTTCTGACTTCTCTCATTCGCACAGCAAGGCTCATCATGTGTGTGTGTGTGTCAGCGGAGCACACACAGAGAGACTGCCGCTGCCTGCTGGGGACGACGTCCGCTGCCTGCTGGGGACGACGTCCCCTGCCTGTCTCTTCTGGCTCTGAGCTCAGGGGCGTGGCTCTGAGGGTGGTTGGGACCCCCTGGAGGTTGGGTGTCTGTGGTCGGGACTCGGGAAATCAGGATCTCAACATGATATGAAGTGATACGGTCAGGGGCTTCCAGCTGCTGCTGGCCACGGCCACCCAGGGCCGCAGCCGGCCGCGGGGAGAGGAGATGCCTTTCCCACCACATGGCTTGGTGGGGCCCAGGCCTTTGCAGAGAGACCTGGGTCTCTAAGCCTCTAGGGAACCGGGAGATTGTACCCAGTTTGCCGAAGGCCCGTCCTGGCTCTGGGCAGCCAGGAAAGGAGCTCGTGGCAGTGCTCAGAGCCACTCAAGATGCCCTGGCTCCCCGTCCACTGACAGCTACCTGTTCTGCCCTCGGCAAGGGGTGTGGGGTCCTGGAGTTTCTTCCCGGGCTTCTGTGTTCCTTGGGAGAAGGCCGAGCCTGGGAGGCTGTCCCCAGCCTCCTTCTCCTCCTGGCCATCTGTGTTCCCAGCGGGCTTTCCAAAACCTTTGGTTTGGGTTTTACCTGCTTGTCGACAGGGAGGGGCCCTTTCTGCTCCCCCATACCACCTCCTGCTAATGCAGCGTGGGCATTCATCTGCTGCTGGAAGCTGAGCTTTTTGGTAAAAGTTGAGCCCTGGCCTGATGCTCAGGTGGGCAGGTGGACCTCTGTGACCATTGGGAGAGCCTGGGGTAACTGTCTCCCCAAGTTGGGTCTCCATTAGGGGCAGCTGCTAGGAAAGGGACCCATGTTCGCTGATTCTCAAAGCCGGTTCTGACTGTACCTTTCTGGCCTGAGACGCTGCTCCAATCAGCCGGATTCCTGTTTTCCAGTGCTGCCCTCTCTGGGAGCCGTCTGCCAGGTTGTATGTCTCACCAGCGTAGTCCCCAGGGTCTCCGCCCTGGTTTTCTGGGCGGCTCTGCCAGGACGATATCTGATTTCCTGAACTATTAGAGGCTCTTCCCCAGCTCATCACGTTCCAGGACTTGCTGGACTGCGCCCGCCTCTGCTCGTGTTGAGTCAGTCCCCACGCTTCCTTGGTGTCCCCGGTGGAGCGTTAGGACCCTCTGTCTCACCCAGGTAGAGCAGATGTCATAGCTCTGCACTGCTCCCTGCTCACCCCTCCGTGAGCCTGGATGCACCCCCAGGGCCTCAGCAAGAGCAGTGATGGGTTTGGGTGGTCCACACTGGGCTTCGGAATGAGGAGGAGGAAGCAGGTTCAAGGGGTACTTTTGGGGGGTTCACCCCCTTCCTTGGCACCCAGACCCCCAGCCGCCCCAATCCCTCTGCCCCTGGGGGTCTTGGTGTCAGCCTTGGGAGAGGTGTTCGGGTGCTGGGTGTCTCCTATGACCCTATGGTGCCTGAGAACCCCGTTTGTAGGTCGAGGAGGTTAGGGCGCGGAGCTGGCCGCGGCACCTGGCTCTGGACCCTCTCCACTCCATTGGTGGCTGCCAGCCACCAACGAAAGCAGACAGATGTGGGTGAAAGAGCTGGATGAAATCGTGGCCCCCAGATGCCACAGGAATACAAACGCTTTTGGGTCTCTGGGGAAAACAGCCGAATGGTGTCCTTGCTCACCTCACGTTTCTCCCATTTTTCTAAGCGAGCTGTCAGCGTGCCTGATTGCATTGGACGGAGCCTGACTGCCTGGGAGAGCCTTGACCTTGGGGTGGGGTGGGGGTAGGGGTGGGAGCAGTGGCGGCTGGAGAACTCACATCAGAACTCTAGAACCTTCCTGGCGGCCGTTGGACCCTCTCTGAGGGGTGGTGGGGCGCAGCACCTACTCCGTTGTCCGGGAGGGGTGGGCGGGGCTCCCCCTCCCGCCGGGGAAGCAGACAGCAGGAGCTGGTGCCTCCCTGCTCCGTGGAGAGCTCTCCAAGGCCCCCAGGCCCATGGCCTCCTCCCCCGCACACTGTCTCCTCCAGGTGGGACTGGAAGCTGATCAGATCAACCGACTGCCGAGCGCCCGGCAGGGCCCCTGCCTCTGGCTGAGCTTCAGGCTGACGCCTTCCCTTTGCTAAATCCCGTTTCTCCATTAAAAAAATCCCAGTCTTTGCGGCTTTTCTTTTCTTTTCCTTTTTAAAAACATTTTATTAAAGTACGGTTAATTGACAATGTTGTGTTAGTTTCAAGCGTACAGCACAGTGATTCAGTTATACATATGGCTTTTATTTTCCTGACTCTAGGAAACTGACTTTTTCTCTTGAAGGAAGAAATGGGATTCTGGATTCTTCTGTGTGTCCTAGTTGCAGGCGTGTGGTCTTGATTTTCCAGCAAGGCAGTGGATTCACAGTGGGCACGGACCATCTTGGCGGGCAAGGAAGTTTGGAACCGCAGAGGTGAGCAACTCAGTGCTGGGCTCACACGGGGCTTTGGTTGACTGTATACGTGTGTTGTGTGTATACGTGTGCACATGTGTGCATATGCACATGCTCTTGCACGTTTGTGTATTGTGAATGTGTTTGTACCTGCATGCATGAGGGTGTGTGCACCTGTGTGCATGTGTCTGGGTGTGCATGTGTGTGCATGTGTCTTGTATGTGCATGTGTGTGTGTGTGTGCACAAGCGTGCACAAATGACCTGCCCTCAAGCGAGACACTGGAGGGGACACTTGTGCACGCGGCGCTGCTTCTGATCCTGGCCTCGTACTGGGACCAGGAGCAGCCCCACCCCTTGCCCTCACCCCCAGTGCCATCTGTGCAGTTGGGTGGCGTCCTGGCCCTGGAGGCCGCCTCCTTGCCGGCTGTGCCCCAGCTCTGCTCCCCGAGCCCTGTGAAGGATTCTCTTACCCAGTTCTGATGACTCGCTCTTCCTGCTTGGCTTTAATTAGGTCCCATAAAACATCTCCTGCTGAGAGTTCCGGTTCAGTACTTACTATATCTTTCAGGTTCAAAGGAACTGGAATCTTTCCTTTTAGAAATTGAACAGGACCTTTCATGCTGTAAGAGCTAAATGCCCCCCAGATGCCTCGCCTTCGCCAAAGTAACTCTGAGAGGCATTGTCTCTATTACTGGAGAAGATTACTGGTTTTCTTATTTCTCTCTCCAACGTCTTTTTGGATGCTGCAAGGGGCCCTGGCTTCCCTGGTGTGAGACAAAAATCTCAGTGGTCCGTTCCCAAAGCGAGCAGCATAAACTCCAGTGGAACCTTCTGGAAGCTTCCCCTCTGCTCCTGGCGGCCCCGAGAGAGACAAGCTGTTGCTCTGCTTGTCATGAAGAATATTTCTTTTCTTTCCTTTGATACCGGCTCTACACTCTTGTGATGGGGGTGCCGACAATAAAACTGAAGTAAGGCCACGTGAAGCCACCCCCTATGGGGTGTAATGGCCTGGCTTGTTCTTGCTGTCGACTAAAATAATCAATCAAAAATAAGAATAGGAAAGGGTTTTACTTGAGCCAAAATGAGAACTAGAGCCTGGAAGCCAGCCTCTTAGATGACTCTGAGGTTCTGCTCTAGAGAAGTACGGTTTTCAGCAGAGTTTTATGTCTTATCAGAACAAAGAACATTAAACAAGTCAGGGATACATTCCTTCAAGGTTTCAAAAAAACCAGATCAGCACGTTCACAGCAAGTCAGGATGGCCTCTGCACCTGGGAAGGGAGTCTTATCATCAAAGGAGGATCAGGGCTTCTCTAGTGGCGCAGTGGTTAGGAGTCCGCCTGCCAAAGCAGGGGACACGGGTCCGAGCCCTGGCCCGGGAAGATCCCACATGCCGCAGAGCAACTAAGCCTGTGCGCCACGTCTACTGAGCCTGCGCTCTAGAGCTTGCGTGCCATAGCTACTGAGCCCACATTCTGCAACTGTGGAAGCCCGCACGCCTAGAGCCCGTGCTCCACAACAAGAGAAGCCACTGCAATGAGAAGCCCGTGCACCGCAACGAAGAGCAGCCCCCGCTCGCCACAACTAGAGAAGCCTGCGCACAGCAGTGAAGACCCAATGCAGCCAAAAATAAATAAGTTTATAAAAAAAAAGAAAAAGAAAAAGGAGGATCAGCTGGCATCCCAGGAAGAGGGGCATTTCATCTCTACTTTTAACATGATGTTCTTCTGGTCACTGCACCTCTCTCCCATTGGGTGGAGGGGGGTCGGGACCAGCTCTCTTCTCCTGGCCCTGCCTTCCCCACTGGGGGAGCCTCGCTAGTGCAGCACCCCTGCCACGGCTCCACTCTTCTGCTGGGGCTGACTTTGCCCTTGGTGGGGAGCTGAGTCAGTCTGACTTGGAACCCCCCCACGCCCAGGTCATTCCCTTCAGCCCTGCCTTTATGGTCATGAGGGCGACAACTGTCCTTCACCTGCCACTTATCTTGTTTTCCGTTGGTTCAGAACGCAGCCACGGAGAGGGGCTGTCATTTCCTGGCCCCCTTGAGCCCCAGCAGGTCCTGGGTGTATGCTCTCTCCCTGCCTAGGTCCCTCCTGCTCTAACCATCACTCCCCCTGGCCACAGTCTAAATTCTTGGTCCTTCCTGTTATTTTCCTCTTGTAGCACTGTGTTTCTTTCCTTCGGGGCAATCGTCACCATTTGTCGTGATGAACATATTTGGGTGTTTTTGTTTGACCTGTCTCCACACCAGGCCATCTCTCACCCCCATCTCGTGTGGCCGCCAGGTAGCGCACAGGTGGGGGAGGTGATGGACTGGCAAGCATCAGAGGCACCGTCCACCTGCTCTGAAGGGCCAGGAGGAACGGCAGTGACGGGGTGGAGGGACATGGGCGGGACCCTCACGTGGGTCACTGTCTCTGGGCTCCAGTTGCCTCATCTGTAAGATGGGATCCTACAATAGCAGAAGCAACTCACAGGGCTTTGCCCGTCAACGCCACCAATATGCTTTGAGAACCTTTCCATTATTTTCCCATCTGCCGTCACTATGAATGTCTCGGTACTAAGCGTGAGATGCAAAGATTAGAGAAAGCCTTGCTCAGGTGTCCCCTTGGGTCCCACAGAGGTGAGGATGAGAAGAGAGATCCTGTAAGGAATCCGTTTATCAAAGCTGTGTAGGAGGGGAGGCGGCCGAAGTGGGGCGGCTGCTGATCAGAACATTCGGTACGGATTGGACGGTCCCTTGACCCCAGCTTGCCTCCTAATCCCTACCGCAGAAGGGGAGTCTGCTGCTGTCCTTGAGTCCCGCAGGGATGCAATGAGTGAGTGACCCCAGCTGGAGGCAAAGTCAGGTGGCCCAGGGAGGCGGGGACGGTGCACCCCTTCCAGCCCCGCCATTATCACAGGTTTGGGCAATCGAAGCTGGATTTTGTTCTGCAGCATAAATGGGCTTGAGCCTCGCTGCATCTTGTACTGAAGGGACCGGTGATGGCATGGGACGGGGGCAGCCTGGGGTCCTCCTGCTTCTTCCCCTCCCTCTGAGAGCAGGAGGGAGGAGGCTGGAGACAGGGGGAGCCAGTTCCCTTTGCACGAGCCAGGAGCGGAGCCAGATGCCCAGATGCGATGGTTTTCTATTATCTGCTTACTTACGGATGGCCTGCCCCTCCCTTAGACCGCAAGCTCCAGGAGGGAGCGACCTGGCCTGCCTGTTTCCGCTGTGCACGTGGAACCAGCATGTCACAGGGCTCGGCAAGTGTTTCTTGGGTGGCTGAGTGAGAGCATGGGTTAGATTCTGAGAGTCTGAGACCCCAGCTGGCATGAGATCCCTCACTCTTCCTGGATGCCCCCCGTGGACTCCCTGTGCAGCCCCACTGCCCATCCCCGCCAGGCTCACCCACGAGCCCTTTGCAAACACTGCCTCCTGCTTCCTGCCCTTTTGCTTCTGACTTTTTCCGACTCCGTTTGCTCATTGCCGTGAGCACGTGTGCGCAGAGAAGGGCTGGCTCAGCAGGCCTGGTTTGTCCAGACTCTGCACACTCCTTGCCCGGCCCCTGGAATGTCCTGCCAGACAGGAGTGTCTGTTTTCCTGATGCCTTGGGTCACACCAGAGAGTCTAACAATGTGACTTACGGTGGGGGCCTTCACCTCTGCAGAGTCTGGAGACAGAAGGTCCTGTACAGCCAGCCATGCCTGTGTGACTGCCCCCAGCAGACACCCTGGACACCAAGGCCTGGTTGGGCTTCCCTGGTTGACCACACCTATTGTGTGTTGTCTGTCATCATTTCCAGAGAAGCTGTCATTGTTGTATGTCCCTGTGAGCCCGGTTCCTCTGCTGGTTTTAGTCTGAATCCCTTCACTCTAACAAACCATAACCACAAGTACCATGACTTTTCTGAGTTCCGTGAGTCCTGGAAAAACACTGGACCTGAGAGTGGTCGTGGGGATGCCCCAAACACACTGTGCTACTGGAGGGTGGACAGAACTTAGTTAATTTCCTGTAACTTTAAATTCAGATGTAAATCCAAATTTATACCGAAGTTGCAAGAATAGTGCAAGGAATTCTTATATTCTCTATCTGAATTCAACCATTGTTCACATTTTGACCAATCCGCTTTATCATTCTCTCTCTTTCTTCCTATCTATGAGCTATCTATCTATCTACCTATTATCTATCTATTATCTATCTATATATCTATTTATTATCTATCATCTATCTATCCATCTATTTATCTACTATCTATCTATCATCTATCTATCGTCTATCTATCATCTATCTATCTATTATCTATCATCTATCTATTATCTATCAATCTATCCTCTATCTATCAATTATCTATCATCTATCATCTATCTATCAATTATCTATCTACCATCTATCTATCTATTATCTATTTATCTATCTATCAATTATCTATCTACCATCTATCTATCTATTATCTATTTATCTATCTATCTATTATCTATCTACCATCTATCTATTATCTATCATCTATCTATCTATTACCTATCAATATATCATCTATCTATCTATCAATTATCTATCATCTATCTATCAATCAATTATCTATCTATCTACTATCTATCTGTTATCTATCATCTATCTATCATCTATCAATTATCTATCTACCATCTATCTATTATCTATCTATCTATTATCTATCTATCATCTGTCTATCTATCTATCATCTATCTATCTATTATCTATCAATCTATCATCTATCTATCAATTATCTATCTATCTATCATCTATCTATCTATCATCCATGTATCTATCTATTATCTATCTATCATCTATCTATTATCTATCTATCATCTATCTATCAATTATCTATCTATCATCTATCTATCATCTATCTATCTATCATCCATGTATCTATCTATTATCTATCTATTATCTATCTATCATCTATTATCTATCTATCTATCATCTATCAATTATCTATCTATCTATCATCTATCTATCTATCTATCTATCATCCATGTATCTACCTGCATTCGAATGTCTCCAACAGTCCCAATAACACCCTGATACCTGCTGTTTATCACTGTCCAGGGTCTAATCCAGGGTCACGTGGGGCATTTTGTTTTCCTTCCACCTTCAATCTGGAACAGTCCCTCAGCCTTTCTCGGGGAACTTTGACTTTGGCATCATGAAAGGTAACAGGCATTTATTTTGAAATGTCCCTTAGTTTGAGTTTTCTCTCATTTCCTCATGTTTAGATCCAGGTGACCATTCAGCAGACAGATTCTTGAAGGGATGCTGTGTCTGGAGGCTCAGGATGTCTGGGTACAAAGGCTTCTGATGGTGACCACCTGCTTTGGGGAGTGTCCACCAGGTTCTTTACCTACTGGAAGTTACTCGTTTCCCTTTATAATCACTAGGAGATTCGTGGGGAGATACTCTGAGATTAGGTAACTATTGTGCCCTTAGGTGAACTCTTACATGCACTCGTTTTAGCCTGGGCTGATCATTTCCTAATTCCAGCCTTCCTTCTGCATTCATTGATAGGCATTCTGTAAAGAAGAGCTTTCCCTTCCCTCCCATTCACTTATTAAACTTATCATATTAGTATTTGTTAAATTTGTTTATATTAACCTATGGTATCTATTATATTTTTATTTATTAAATTTATTTATTCATCGACTTAGATATGTCTGGACTCATGATTTCCTATGTTTTTCAATGGGCTGTCATCCATTACCATCATTAGTTACTTTTCTGCTCAAATAGCCCTAGATCTGGCTCATGCGAGCCCCTCCCCCTGCCTGCGGGGCCCTCTGACAGCTCAGCATCCTTCTCTGAGCACGTCCTCACACCAGGCTCACCTGTACTCACCATTTCTCCGGGAATCTTGGTCAGACTTTCTCCTTTGTGTTCTCAGCTGCTGACCACACCCTTCAGGGGCTCGGGGGCCTCAGTGCAGATCTTAGTGGGCTGAAGCGGATGCCTCTCAGATAGTCCATGTTTGCGGAATGCAGATTGTGGTTTGGAGACGTGTATGTTTCCATTTTCAGGCTTGGAGCACGACCAGGTTCAAATCAACTCCTCTCTGATGAAGATGCCTAAGGAAACATGCAGACATCTTGTTGGCCCCAGCACATCAGGGCCTGACATAACCTTCTTCACAGGGTGGGAAGCTGAACATGGGTGATTACTTCCAGCCTCCTGAAATACACGTTTCCAGCATGGCGGGCACTGACCAAGGGTTCCCTCCCTGCCTTCCCTTTTGCCCTGAGGGCAGGGGCTTCTTAACTTCTCTGCAGCCTCCAGATACCCGTGTAGAGTCTCCTGCCAGGCAGAAGCTCAGAAAACATTTGCTAATCCTTTGCAACCTGCATTTGTGTGTGTGTGTGTGTGTGCGCGCTTGCGCGTGTGAATGCATGTGTGAGCGCCTCTGTGCGTGAAGGCATGTGCCTGTGCATATGTGTGAATGCAGGTGTGTGTGTATGTATGTGCATTTGAGCGCATTTGCATGTGTGCCTGTGTGGGTATGTGAGTGTGGGCCTGCCCCTGTATGAATGTACATGTGAGCATATATGCACGTGTGTGCACGTGCCTGTGTGTGTGCGTGAGTGTAGGTCTGTGTTTATGTGAGTGTCTGGGTCCCAGGCTGCTCTGAAGAACTCTCCTCCTGCTTCCCAGCCACCCACCTGCGGGAAGGATAATTTATTAGGGTTAGCAAAGATGCAAATCCTTTCTGTTTAGGGAGGGGGCAAAGAATAGGCACAGACATATTTAAGGGCATGAATCTGGGAGAAAAGAATGTAAGGGATGTAAACTTTCACACCAGGATCACGGAGACTGGCCATTGCCCACCTGCCATTCCCTCCTTCTGAGACTGAGTCCCCCGACCTAGGGGCATTCAAGCCCAGAGGAGCCCCTCAGGTGGTTTGGATGGGCTGGCCTCTAGGATTCCTTCCTACTCTGAGGGGGAACGGCTCCCCCAGACTTGGATGCAACCCTGCGAGGAGAGGGGCCTGGTCATGTTTGCTTTGATCCTCCCACCCCCCCATTCCGCACAAGAGTCCCCACCTGGAGGTCCTAAGGAAGGACTCTGATGCTACTTCTCACTAAAGTGGAAATGACTGAATAGGTCTGAAGTATGTCTCCTTCCAAGTTTGCATTTTTCTTTCTTTTTAATGTTTGCCGAGTCATTCCACTGACTGGGCCAGCCTCAATGTCAGATCCTTCTGTGACTTCTCAATAAATTTTTACAACATCCTTGGGGAATGTGTGTGTGTGTGCGTGTGTGTGCATGTGTGTGTATCCTATCCTTCTTTTATAGGCCAG
The DNA here is from genome assembly GCF_039906515.1 of Pseudorca crassidens. NCBI lineage: Eukaryota > Metazoa > Chordata > Mammalia > Artiodactyla > Delphinidae > Pseudorca > Pseudorca crassidens. The sequence goes on along the minus strand of NC_090297.1, from coordinate 3,973,865 downwards.
GTAAGGCCAGTGAGACTCAGAGAGGTCAGTGATCTCATCTAATTACGCTGCATCAGGGAGAGAGAGAGAGACTGCCAGCCTTAATCCCCTACCAGCCCCACCTGGGACTGAAGGGCAAGGTGTGGCTGCTTCTTACCCACACGTTCAAGGCCAAAGACTTTCAGCCATGGTGCACTGACAGGGCTAGGCCTCCCTCCCTCCCTCCCTTCTCTTCCTGGCAGACGTGTTCCTGGAATATTCCTCTCATGCTCCTACCCCAGGGCCTTTGCATCTGCTCTTCCCACTGCCTGGATGCTCTGCCTGGTGTTGGCATGGTGCCTTCCTGCCCGCATTCAGGGAGATCTGTGATCTCCTCTATCAGGCCTTCCTGGCCACAGGTACTGCCCTGCTCAGGTACACCACCCACCACTGAAACCGAGCAGGACCCTGTGGGGTTCTTGGGCACAGAAGTCCTCCTGTGTTCCCCAGTTCTTGTTTGTAGGGAACAGGCTTCAGCCTCCATGACCTTCTCCGAGTTCCAAAGGACAGATTCAAACAGTTGCTAATCAGGGAAGGGAGGGGATGCAGAGACCAGGGAGCAGAGTCAAGAAACAATAGTGCAGCCTTGGGGCAGGTCCTGGTTCTACCTCGAGGGATACACAAGACAATATCTTTGAACCCTTTATAGAACTAAAACCCCCAACAAATGGAAGATGTTAACTACCTGATGAAGCATTCTTCATTCCAGAGAAAGGTCACAGTTTGATGGCCTTGAGAACCCCAGAAACTCATCAGGAGACCCCCTGAGGCCAGATTAAAGGGAAGCAGGCCCTGCATACACCCTGATCCTTATCAGTAACCCCACCCTTGAACCGTTGCTATAAAACTCCTCACCAAACCCCCCTGCGTGGGGACACAGTTTTGAAGGCATTAGCCCTCCATTTCCCCCTTTGCCTGGCAAAACGATAAAGGTGTTCTTTTCTATTTCACCCAAAGCCCTGTCTCTGAGATTCTGTTTGGCACCGGTGCACAGAGACCGAGTTTCGGCACCATCCCCGCTGTATCCCGTTCACTCCTTTCTGCCTTCCCCAACCAGAGCACCAGCTTTCTGAGGGCAGGCATTTTGCCTGGACTCTGGCCCCAGGCAAGTGGAAGGAGCTGGGCCAGCATGGGGGCAGGTGGGGCTGTCTCTCTCTGGCTCTCTGGGCTCCAGGGAGCCGGTGGGGCATTGCCTGCAGGCCTCCCTGCCACAGGCTGGGGCCACGGACAGCTGGCCCTACACCTGATCCCCCATCTCAAAGTCCACGGGCTTGCGGGGCTGCTCCACAACGCTGCTCCAAAGCGGTCCCTAAGTTGTCACTTTGGACAAGATAAGCACAGACATTGAGAGTAAGCGCTTAGAAGCTGTGTAGCCATTTTCAGGGTAGTTTTATGTCTGTTGCATCTAATAAAGAAATTGGGGGCTCGTATTTTGTGTCTTTCCTCATTTCATTTGTCTAGCTGCTCATTTTCACCATATTTTACAAAAGTACAGGTTTGTGACAAATTGAAGATAAAAACCTGTGTCCTTCTCCATAGAGAGTTGATAAGCTGGCTTTAGAGGACAATCCTGTTTTCGGGGACAGCAGTCAGGGAAAATTGGTGGCCCTGCACAGTGGCCTGAAAGGAGCGCTGAGGGGAACAGGGCAACACGGGTGGGTCAGAGGAGACAGGCCACCAGTGACTGTGTAGGAGCCCATCCCTCAGAGCCTGGGGAATGATTAAGGGAAGATGGGATTGGGAATCTTCCAATACCTGAAAGGCTCTCCTGGGCGGGGCCAACCACATCCATGTAGCTCCAATTGATAGGATGAGAATTTTGTCTCTGGCAGACACCTAGACGTAAGGCACACCACAGAGATACTGCGGGTTCGGTTCCAGACCACTGCAGTGAAGTGAATATCGCAATGCAGCATATCACAGGAATTTTTTGGTTTCCCAGTGCACATAAAAGTGATGTTTACCCATACTGTACCCTGTTAAGTGTGCAATAATAACATTATGTCTAAAGAACAATGTACATACCTTAATTCAAAAACACTCTATTGCTAAAAAATGCGAACCATCGTCTGAGCCTTCAGTGAGCGGTAGTGATCTCGGAGAGGCAGCGGCAGTGAGTGGTGGCTTGAAGCAAGATCTTAGTGCCTTCCCAGGAATTGAACCTGGGCAGCCTGGATGAAAACCAGGAATCCTAGCCACTAGTTCACCAGGGGCTAGAGTCTAGAAGCAAAGTTCCCCTGGCTCTTACCCCCACTGAAAAATGCATTTCTGAAGGAGGCAAAAAGTGTGAAAACAGGTACAGAGTTTATCATTAGAGACATAACACAACACGTGGGAGAGCTCACAGAGAAACTGTTTAGTTAAGACAGAAGCAGGGCAGAGACGCACACCCGGAGAGGAAGGGTGTGGGCGTCCCCCCTAATGAGGAGGAACATTGAAGAGGGTTTAAGTCATTTATATGGGGCAGTTCTTCCGGGTCTTTGTTTACCTTTGGCCAATTATCTGGTTTCTTTTTCCACACCTGACCTGCCCTAGGACCCTCCCCAGCCTGTGTGCACAACTTTTTTCCAAGATGGATTCCGGCCCAGAGGCCTAAGGGGGGCCTTGGCATCACCTATTCTGGGTGATTTTTGACCCCCAAGGAGCCTTTCTGCACAGGTGCGATGTCTCCCTTGCCCCAAGGATGGGAAACATAAGACCTCTTGATCTTTTCCTCAAGCAAGGTTCAGCCCCTCTCTGTTCCTGCCATGGCTGTTATCGTAAAGTGTCCACAGGAGACAAAGTCCAGCTCTTTACCCTGTTCCTCTTGTTATTTCTATCTCGAAGGGCAGACAGGAGGCTGGTCATAAATATCTAACCTGGAGCCCACCTATCTCCTGTCTCAGGAAATGCAAACAGGAGGCTAGTTGTACGTGTCAGGCCTGAAGCCCACCTTTTTCCTGCCCCAAGAAATGTAAGCAGGAGGCCAGTTGTAAAGGCCTAGCCCGGAGCCCATCTATCTCCTGCCTCAGTAGTAGTAACATCAAAGATCACTGATCACAGACAAATATAATAATAATGAAAAATTCTGAACTATTGTGAGAATCACCAACATATGACACAGAGACACAAAGTGAGCAAATATTGTTGGAAAAATGGCAACGATAGACTTGCTCAGTGCAAGTCTATTTTACAAACCTTCTATTTGTAAAAAATGCAATATCTTTGAAGTGCAATAAAGCAAAGCCCAATAAAATGAGGTCTGCTTGTATTCCCTAAATGGGAGCGTGAATTGCAGAGTAACAGCCCATCCATTCATCTTCCATCATCCATCCATCCCAGGTTTATTAAGCACCTATGATGCTGATTATTAGAACAGGCACCTCAGTTCCAGGTGCCAAGGCTACAACAATGGACAAAGCAAGCCAGTCCCTGCCCTCCAGGGGCTGACACCCTAGTGGAGGAGAAAGGTAACCCAGAAAGTAATCAAGTACAGCAATTCCACATTGTGCTAAGTGCTACGAAAGGGAACGAGAGTACAGGGTGGGAAGGATTGACTTTGGTTGGGGGTGGACCGATAGCAGGAGACGGAGCCACTGCCGGGGGTGTCTGGGGAAGGTGGTGCTGGTGGAAGAGGCAGAGGGGTTCGTCCAAGAAGCTGGGAGAAAGTGTTAACACATTGATGGAACAAAGTGAGGCTGGAGAGTTAGGCAGGGCCAGACGGGGCCAGGCCTTGTGCATCATGGTGAGTCCTGCAGGCGATATTCTGGGCATAAAGGTAGGCCCTGGGGGCTTCAGCCAAAGGAGTGGCCTGATCTGACCCACAGGGAAGTACATTTGTCTTTGGATGGGAGAATTGCTCTAATAAGGACAGCTGTCTAATAATGGGGTGAGCTCCCCACTCCTGGAGGTATTTAAGTGGGATGCGATGAGCGTCTGCCAGGCACACTGTATTCCTGAAAGGGGCGGGGTCCTTCTGAAGACCCTCCCACTGCTGAGACTCTGGGACTGCAAAGCCAACGTCCCCGAGGCTGTGCCCTTCAAGTGGGTGAGTGACACCGGCCAGGCGTGAGTGCCCATGTGGCACTTTGGGCCCAGGGGAATGGGGCATGTCGGCCAGATGCCACTTGCTGGTGGCTGCAGGAGGGTGGGCCTGTGTCACCAAATCTCCAGGTTTCTCAGGCAAACCCAGAGGTTGGGATTTTATACGTAACCTCCTGAGTTTTAAGTCTGGCCTCAAATGACCTGGCGGGCCTCGTCTCTGGACTGGATCCAGGTGGCAGATGTCTGTTTGCAAGTCCGGCAGGGACCCAGTCCCTGCGTTGGTTCTGCCATTCAGGTGTCCCAGCTCTGCTGCCTTTGAGGAGCTGACCATCTGGAGGGCGCAGCCCCTCACATTCTGGAAGGTTCTGGAAAAGGAGGTGTGGCTGACCCCCCAGAGGCTTCTTGCCACTTGTCTGGGATGCCTCGTGCTCTGACTCGAGCTCAGTTCTGTTCAGGGCCTTCACACACGATCCTCAGGAGACGCTGAGAGCTGCCCCTGGAAACGCTGCAGGACCGAGAGGACACCCTCTCTCTCAGGGCTGCTCTGCCCCTCCCCGGGTGGAGGGGCCCCCAGACCCGCGGGGAGGTGGCATTTGTGCAGCGTCGAGGTGGGGGAAGGGATGGTGAGTAGCAGGTGGGAAGAGAAGCCCTTATTTTAAATTTTATATATATTTTTCCCTTTTAATGAGGTAGTTCATGATCATTGTAGAATATTTAGAAAACACAGAGAAGCAAAAGGAAGGAAAACCCCACCTAGGGTCTCACCACTCCTAGAAAAGGGTGGTTGATATCTGGTGCCCCCCTGCTTATTTTGAGGGAAGGTGTGGTGGTTTTAACTGAGGCTGTAAATGCTTTGACTCTCCTCCCTATGAGAGGTGGGGTCAGTGCAGCCCCTTGTCTGGAAGGGTCTTTGTGACCGGCTCCACAGACAGAGTATGGTGAACGTGGCCCTGCGACTTCTGGGTTAGGTCATAAAAGGCCAAGCATTGTGCCCCTAGTTAACTAGAACACAGGCTCTTGGAGCGCTGAGCTACCACGCTGAGAATTCCACTGCAGGTGCTCTGGTGGACCGTCCTGGCTGTCCTGTCCTTGTCACCTCAGCTCAGGCGCTGGGCGTGTGAGTCAAGATGACGTCTTGGAGGCAACCTCCAGCTTCCCCCGAAGCTGTGTGTGTTGTGCTAGCCAAGGTCCCCTGTGCCCTGGAGCAGAGAGAAGTCGGCCCGTTGCGCCCCTTGCCATGCTGGGCCCACAGAATCCAGGAGCAGCGCCGAAGGGCACCAGGTTTTGGCATGGATTGCTAAAAGCAGCAGCGGAGAACCAGGGTGAGTGTCCTCAGTAGCGTCCCGTGCAGTCTTTTCAGCTTGCTTCAACCCCCTTAATATTTCATGAGCACCTTTTCATGTCATTAAATGTTTTCCTACAACATCGGCTTTAATGACTACATAATATTCCGTGGTATGGATGCACTATAATTTATTTGGCCAATCCTGCAGGTTAGAACTGGTCTGTAACCAATCTCCCATCACCACTATCTCTCTCCCACCCTTGTGCCGACTCCCACCCCACTTTGCTTGGGGTCCAGCACCCCACATTGGCTGCTTCCAACCCCCTGCTCTGTCCTCACCCTGTTGAAGCTCCAACACCCCACATTGGGGTTGTTATCATGGCAGCTCCCTCTTGTCCCATCTCATGGCCCACCCTCCTCTCTTTCTGCTCATAGCTGGCATCTCCCGCCAGGTGGCCACGGCCCCTCCTCCCCTCCAGTCCCTGCAGATTCCTGCCTGGCTGGGCCCTGACTAAGGGCTTTTGGACTGAACTGTTATGTAGGGAATGAGGAAGAGATTACAGGACTCATTGAACACAGGTACGATGCTGAAAGTTTTATTCTAGGCCACACGTACCTATTTGCCTAACACTAGAAGAATCATTTCTTTTTCCTTTGTCCTGTACGTGTAGCTATGTGATCTCTGGACAGGAACCACTAACTCTTGTTCTTGAAGGAGATTGTTAATCATATCCAAGGCCTGCCTTGGGAAGTCAGCTCCCCAGGAGTACGGACCACCCTGTGGAAGTTTCCTTGCCTCCCTGTAGAATGATTTTATCAGGTGGCCTCCATAAGCGTCCCAAGCCACACTGATTGAGGTTCGTTCAAGACAACTCATTTTCCCCAAACAATACTTTGTGGTTCACAGTAAAGTGATAGGATCACCCGCCCCCCCATAATTGCAGTTTGGAGGACCAGCATATAAGGCCCCTCCCTCGTTTCTGGCAGAGACAGGATTTGAGCTGCTCAAGACACTCAGCTTTCATCATTTGACCCAAAGGTTCTGTTTCCAAATTCATCCATGTGGCAAAGTGGCTGGTGTCTATTTTTTCCAGCTTTATTGAGATGTAGTTGACATACAACATGGTGCAAATTTAAGGGGTACAACATGGTGATTTGATACACTTATATGTTGCAAGATGATGACCGCCATAGCCTTAGCTAACACCACCATCCTGCACATAGTTACCATTTCTTTTTTTGTGGTAAGAACATTAAAAACTACTCTTTTAGCAAGACTCAAGCGTACAGTATAGGGGTGGGATAGGGAGGGTGGGAGGGAGGGAGACGCAAGAGGGAGGAGATATGGGGACATATGTATATGTATAACTGATTCACTTTGTTATAAAGCAGAAACTAACATGCCATTGTAAAGCAATTGTACTCCAACAAAGATGTTATAAAAAAATAAAAGACATATGCACCCCCCCCAAAAATTTATTTTTAAAAATTGAAGTGTAGTTGACTTACAATGTTGTGTTTCAGGTGTACAGCAAAGTGATTCAGTTATACATTTATCTATCTATATATCTGTATCTATTCTTTTTTCAGATTCTTTTCCATTATAGATTATTACAAGATATTGAGTATAGTTCCCTGTGCTATACAGTAGGTCCTTTATAGTACAGTATTGTTAGCAACAATCACCGTGCTGTACATTAGATCCCAGAACTTGTTAATTACATTCCTGGAAGTCTGTACTCTTTGACCAATATCTCCCCATTCCCCCCGACCCCCTGCACACCGGCCCCTGGTAACCACCACTATACTGTTGTTTCTCTGAGTTCAGTCTTTTTTAGATTCCACATATAAGCGGTACCATCCAGTGTTTGTCTTTCTCCATCTGACTTATTTCTCTTAGCATAATGACCTCCAGATCCATCCATGTTATTGCAAATGGCGGGATTTCTTTCTTTTTGATGGCTGAATAATATGCCATTGGGGGGGTGTGTGTGTGTGTGTGTGTGTATATATCTCCATTCATCCATTGGTGTACACTTAGGTTGTTTCCGTATCTTGGATATTGTGAATAATGCTTCAGTGAACATGGAAGTGCAGATATTTCTACAAGATCCTGATTTCAATTCCTTTGGAGTTCTACCCAGAAATGGAATTGCTGGATCATATAGTAGCTCTATTTTTAATTTTTTGAGGAACCTCTATACTGTTTTCCATAGTGTCTCTGGCTGGTGCTTTAACTTCATCATCCAGGGTTCTCGCTACATGGCTGCTGAGGGGTCCGGCAGGGCTGGACACACCCCTGGCCCCAGGCCTGGCTCCCAACAGGAAGAGTATAACCTCACGGCTAATGAGGTTGACCAGAATTCAAACTCTAACTTGAGCACTTACTGGCTGTGTGACCTTGGGCAAGTTACTCAGCCTCTCTGAGCTGCCCTTTCCTTACCTAGAGTTGAGGATAAAAGCAGAACCTACCACATCATAGGCTGATGTGAGAGTTTAATAGAATTATGCACATAAACTCCTTAGCATGGTGCCTGGCACCTAATAAGTGTCCAATATTACTTCTTCTGGAGCATATTAGATAAAGCTGTCCACGTGAGAAACAGTTCTAATATCGGTCAGGTCAATCAGTGTCCATGGCTCAGATACGATGACTGACCTTCAGGTTAGCCCTCCCAGTGGTGACCACTGTGGTTTTCTCCACCCACAGTGATTGCTCCTGAATAAGACTCTGTAATTAAAATAGTGTATTGTAATAGAACTCTCTGTATTTGAGACCCTTTGTAAAGACCGTCTATAGATCACTTGTGACTCCCTCTTCTCTGAATTTCCTTTTGGGGAAAAAATGCGTAAAATTGTCTGACCTGTCCGGGACGTGGGATCTCAGAGGGTCATGACTCAGTTTACCTGCCTGGCTCCTTGCGGTGTTTCTGAAGATCTGTCAAGGAAGAGTCATGAAAGAACACAGAAACAGCACATTGCGTGGCAGGTCTGCCCTCAGCACTCCGGTTACATGTGGTCCCCGTGACCCACAACAGCTCCCCTGCCCCATTTTATAGACGGAGGGACAGAGTCACGAAAATTGTATAAGCTGCCTGTGACCGCAGCTGCCAGGTGGAAAAACAGAACTTCAGCCCTGCACCCCGGGCCTGTAGCAGGCTCACAGCCAATGTTTTAGGATCCACCAGCCCAAGCAAACTCTCCACATCATGCAACCCATCTTCCAGTTTGGGGATGAAAAGGTGACAGATAGACAAACAGAAACAACTGTATTTACATAGATTCCGAGGCAAGAGCACAAAGAGTGGTTCTTTAGAAAGAAAAGAAGAATTAGACATGGAAACCATGGGACCCGGCGATTCCACCCGAGAGAAATGAGAATGTGCGCACACAGTGCTCACAGCAGCGCTATTCACAACAGCCAGAGGTGAAAGCATCTCGAATGTCCCTTGACAGACGAATGGGCAAACGAAGTGTGACGTATTCGTGCAATGGAATAGTGTTCATGCACAAAAAGTTATGAAACCCTGACACGTGGACAAACCTTGAAATCATGGTGCAGAGTGAAAGGAGCCAGACACAGAAGGTCACATGTTATATGACTCCATTTCTATGAGACCTCCAGAAGAGGCAACTCCACAGCGTCAGAAGGTGGATTAGTGGTTGCCAGGGGCTGGCGGAAGGGAGGGATGGAGGGAGATCGCTGAGGGGTGCAGGGTTTCTTTTTGGAGTGACGAAAGTATTCTAAAACGGGCTGTGATGATAGTTGCATATATCTGTGAATAGACTAGAAAAACCCCATAGAGTTGTGAGCTTTACATGAATGAACTGTTAAAAAAATAATAATAAAGAAGAAAGAAAAGAGCAATACCAAAGGTCCGTCTGTGGTGAAATAAAGCTTGCCTTAGGTGTTTTCTAAGAGCTCCCCACATCTGCACCCCAACCCCGCCCCAGCTGTTGTGAAGTGACTTCACAGTGTCCTGGCCGCCTGGGTTCCCCACCGTGGTGCCGTCACTGCCCCATCGCATCCTCTAGACACTGGCTTCGGGCTGCCTCTTTCCTGCCTGCTCCTGGGCAGCAATGACCCAGCCTCTGCCCCATCCCCATGGGGCCCTGGCTCTGACTTCTAAGATGCTGCTTAGCCTGTGATAAACTCCTTCATCTCCACAAATACAACTTCTCTGGGCTGGGACTTTGTCTCCTTCTCTTCTGCATCCCTCTGTGTCTAAAAGAGTGCCTGGTACACAGTAGGTGCCCAATAAATGTTTTTAAATGAATGAACACAGATATTATCTTGCAGTGTTACCAATGAAATAGGAGATTTCTGAAAACCTGGTGCCTTAATGCAAAAAAATGGATTAAAAAAATTGAGGCAGAGTTCACATAACACAAAATGAACCTTTTTTAAGTACATAATTCAGTGGCCTTTAGTCTATTTACCACGTTGTGTGACCATCACGACTATCTAGTTCCAGAACATGTTCGTCACCCTCAAGGAGACCCCGTCGCTAGTAGCAGTCACTCCCCGTTGCCCCTCCCCCAGCTCCTGGCCACCACTAATCTACCTCTGACTCTGGGCATTTGTCTGTTCTGGACATTTCCTAGAAATGGAATCATACACTGTGTGGCTGTTTGTGTCTGACTTCTTTCGCTCAGCATCATGTCTCAAGGTTCATCCAAGTTGCAGTGTGTATCTGAATTTCATTCTTTTTCATGGCTGAATAATATTCCATTTAATGGGTGTGATATATTTTGTTCATCCATTCATAAGTCTACAGGCACTTGGGTTGTTTTGGGGAATGAATTTCAAATGTCTAGGATGGAGCTGGGGGGGCTTTTGGAATGCCCCTTCCCTGTGACTTTCCCTCCCTCCCGGGCTCACCTGAGGCCTTGGCAGCAGGCCACCAGTGGGAGTTAGATGCGGGTACAGGAGCTTCTCCAGCGTCTGTGTGAAAATGGGAGGGGAGGTGCTGGTTGCTTTGACAGTAGCAAGCCAGAAGCATTGGTTAATATTTGGAGCTTTTTTACCTTGGTGTCAACTTCACCTTCATTAGATCAGAAAATGTATTAAAAAACAGAGAGGAGCCTGGAGGGGTGGGGGTGGGCGGGGCTCTCAGGAGGTGTCCATCCCGCAGCAAGCGGTCACTCTGTAGCTCCCTCCTGGCTGGAGGCCAAGCCTCCCGAATCGCCCCCTTGGCCATGACTGTCCGGCCCACAGCCCTCCCAAAGTCGCGGGTGCAAGAAGCAGAGTCATCCCGCCGGGCCCGTGCCTTGCTGCTGAGGTCGGGAGCTGTAACTGACGAGGAATCTCTGCAAAGGTCCCTGATTCCGCAGTTCAGATTCAAGGACGCGGAGCGAGAGGGGCGCAGTGGACACGGAATGGGGACCTGGCTGCTCCTGGACCCTCCTCCACTCCTGGCCTGCCTGGAGCCCAGGCAGCACGGGCACCTGCTCCCAACGGCCTGGGAGCCGCGCCCAGACCCTCGCAGCCCAGGCGCTGCTCCCGGCCTCCTCCTCCAGGAAGTCAGCCTCAAGCCCTCCCTTCCCAGAAAGGACGGAATTCGATCTGAGCTGAGACCTGCAGGGAGGGAAGTTGAGCAAAATCATACCTGAGCACATTACAAACCATCCTCCCCATGGCTGCTCCTGCTTAGACGTCTGATGTCTGCAGAAGGTCCTGGAGACGGTTGCATGCTGTCACACATGGAGGTCGGGACTGGTGACAGGCAGGACTTGGTGTCCAGAGAGGAAGAAGTGGGAGGGCTCCGCTTGCAGTGAGGACCAGACTGGGCCCCTTCCCTCCCTGTGCCACCCCCCCCCCACACACACCTCCATCCTCACCAGGGACAACGCCTCCTCTGCAAGGCTGCTGTGAGGGGCACATGTAGTGGGGCAGTGGCTGCAGTTTACAAAGGGAAGGGGCTGTACCTGTCACTGGAGTCCAATACGATCTGTGGGTGGTGGCCACAAGCAGGAATTTCTATCTGCACCTTCCTTGGAAGGAGCGGAGAGAAGAGAAGGGTCTTACCTAAGGTCATGAAGACTTCAGGGCCACCTGAAGTCTTGGTGATTAAGTCACCTGTGTAACAAAGGTGAAGATGAAATTAAGATCCCAAATCAGTCGACCTTGAGTTGACCTGGGGTGAGCCTGACCTAAGCAGGTGAGTCCTTCAATGGGACTGATGTTCTCCTTCTGGCCTTGAAGAAGCGTGCTGCCATGTGTGAGCAGGCCGGGTGATTTGGGCCTGAGGGTGGCCTGTAGGAGCTAAGAGTGACAGGAACCTCAGTGCTACAAGTGCTAGAACTGGATTCCACCAACCCCTCAATGGGGTTGGAAGAGGACCCTGGGCTCCAGATGAGAACACAGCTGGCTGACACCTTGATTTCAGCCTCTGAGACCCTGAGTGGAGGATTCGGCGTTCCTGCCCAGAATCCCGACCTATGGATGGTGAGAGGTAAGAGATGTCCATTGTTGTAAGTCAGTAAGTTTGTATTAACTAGTTATGCAGCAGTAGATTAACAGAAGGTAGAAGTGGTTACAGCCAGTTTAGGATCTATCTATCTATCTATCTATCTATCTATCTATCATCTATCATCTATCATATATCTATTTTTGGTATGATCCTTAGTTTAGGTTTAAATAATTTCTTCTCTCTCTCTCTCTCTTTCTTTTCTGGTTACACCTTATTCTTAAAGGATGAAATCCACGTCCTGAGTCCTAGTTTTGGGCTCTTCTGGGCTGCCCACTCTCTTTTCCCCTCACATACGGATCTGGTGTCATCAAAGACTTTTGACATGTTCAGAGGGAACCAAAGATCAAACGCCCTTGAATATCATTCTGGGAGACTCATTAACAAATTCATGAATTCAGGTTCTGTTTGACTCGGTGGACTGGCAAAGTCAGCCACTTATTTATTTCAAATAAGGTGTTTTCCAAGAATGTCGTTACCATTCATGATTAAGTGACAGTTTGTTTGACTTTACACAAAGTGTGTTTGAAATTCACACGCTTTGCATGTTGAAACCGGGAGCTGGCCTCACCTGCCACTTCCTGTGGTCAGACCAGCCCTGCCTTGGCCTGACCTTCCCGACCCCAGGGGAGTGGTGCTAGCATCACAGAACACGGACCGGAACACTCGTGCTACTGCAGCACAGGGCACATCCCTGAGGCTGCAGGGCAGGACGGACCTCTGTCTCTCTTTTCCCTTCTGCTTCTCCTCTTTATTCTTCCCTCACTTCATGGCCCAGGTGTTTCCTCCATCCTTGTGGCCACCCTGGCACCTGAGCTTGTGGATTACAGGCTGGCTACTCGGACCAGCGATTTCTTCTGTTGGCTGCAACTCAACCCTCCCAGGAGGGGAACTCCGACTGGGTCAGGTGTGTGCTCCTGAGCTGCCTGCAGGGGGCGGGACCATGCAGAATATATGAGCTGCCAGGGGCCACTCTTGTGGATAAGGGGAGGCTCCCAGAGAGGGGGATCTCTGCCTTGTGGGCAGCCGTATCCATGGGACAGCCTTTGGGAGATCCCCAGTCATGTCTAACTGTTCAACTCGCCGAGCCAAGGATCAAAGTGTCATCATGGTCAACTCACCAACAATCCATGGTCTGGACTGTCCTCTGCTGTGTCCGCCTCTATTTGAAGCCCTCCAGAGTCTGCAGTCCTGCAGCGCCAACCGGCTAATGGAGCATCCAGAGCTGCGTGTGATGTTCAACCACCCGCGATGGCCCAGGTCATCCTGGAATCTGCCTCTGTGGGTCGGCTTGGATCAAGTTAACCAAAATGCATATTCACGTGAAAGCATCTTAGAGAACCTCCTCGCTGGGGGGCCAGGCTGCTGGCATGGAAACCAGCCTTCCCTCTGACCTGGTTGCTTTCCTCCAGGTCAGAGGGTGAGAGCGACCTGGTGAGAGTGAGCTCGCCCCACCCCGAGGTCACCCCACCCCGAGGTCACGTCCTGCCTGTCTGGGGAAGCACCAACCGTGTGATCCAGCGTATTTATCTGGTGACACCGTTGCACAGTGTGGCTAGCCTCATGTCACAGGTTCTTTTAAGATGAAAGCTGTCAGGGCTTCCCTGGTGGTCCAGTGGTTAAGACTCTGTGCACCCAATGGAGGGGGCCCGGGTTCGATCTCTGGTCAGGGAACTAGATCCCGCATGTGGCAACGAAGATCCCGCACACGGCAACGAAGATCCCGTGTGCCGAAACTAAGACCCGGCGCAGCCGAATAAATAAATAAATAAATGTTATGAAAAGATGGAAGCTGTCGACAATCAGATATGGAATCTTTATGCGACATGAGCAATTCTATTAAGTGCTCAATCACAGCCAGATGGCGGGACGTCTGTATGAAATAACGGCTTCACGGAAAGCACATTGGACGAGTTGCCAAAAGTAAAAATAATCCTGAGTGTGGGAAATGGCAAAAACCGCAAACAGACGTCGTCAGGATTTAATAAGTCGAGATGAGGATGGTTGAAGTGAGCCTCGGGTGCGTGTCGCGGCTCCGTCTGGTGCCGTAAGCCGGAGGCCCATCCATCTCTCGCTCTGACCCCTGTAGATGGAGCATGAAGAGTGGCCAGGGATGCAATGAGTAAACATCACATCCTTCACTTTCTGAGAGCACAGGCCCTGGTTCACTCCGACGGACACCTAAATGGAAACAGAGTACCTGGTGGGGCAGGTAAGCTTCACCACACCTTCAACTCCTGCGCGTGGCCCCAGAGGTTTCTGGGATGAATGCCAAGAACACGTTCATGCCCGAGCGATGGACGTTTATTAACAGTGGAAGGTTTGGCAGACCCTTCTGGCCAGTAGAGGATGCCCCATGGCCCTCTTGGCTCTTCCTGGGTACCAGCCACACTCTCATCCTGGGTGGCCCCGCACGGAAGCCTGTACCTGTGTGCTCAGTGAGGGGCTGGGTTTTTTCTGGCCCTATTCCCCTCACTGGGCTTCAGGTCTCTCTGGGGCAGAAACCATACTTCATTTCCAGCCCTTAAGCTCAGCAGAGCACCATGCTTACGAAATGATTGTTTAATGAGACTGAGTGGAAGGGAAGTTGTGCTGGGGGGACAGAGAAGGGAGACACGTTGGGCTCTGAAGTGCGTCTTTTTCTGTGGCTGCTGTGGTCTGAATGTGTGTCCCCAAAGTCCTGTATTGAAATCTTAACCCCCCAGGGCAATGGTGTTAGGAGGTGAGGCATCTGGGAGGTGATTAGGTCATGAGGGTGGAGCCCTCAAGACTGGGATTAGTGCCCTAATTAAAGGGACCACACAGAGCTCTCTTGCCCCCTTCACATTTGAGGGCATGAGAAGCCAGACATCTGCAGCCAGGAGAGGGACCTCCCTACAACCCAACTGTGCTGGCACCCTGATCTCGGACTTCTGGCTTCTAGACCATGAGAAATCAATGTCTGTTGCTTACAATTCACCCAGTCTGTGGTATTTTGTTACAGCAGTTGGAACAGACCAAGTCAGTGGTAAAATATACACAACATAAAATTTACCATTTTAATAATTTTTGAGTGTGCAGTTCAGTTGCATTAAGTACATTCACGCTGTTGTGCAACCATCCCCACCGTCCATCTCCAGAACTTTCTCATCTTCCCCAACTGAAACTCTGTCCCTGTTAAACACTGACTCTCATCCTGCAGGCGCCCACCCCTCTACTTTCTGTCTCTGTGAATTTGACTCCTCTGGGGACCTCACATAGGTGGAATCATACCGTATCTGTCCTTTTGTGTCTGGCTTATTTCACTAGCATAACGTCCTCAAGGTTTATCCTCATTGTAGCAGATGCCAGAACCTCCTTCTTTTTTAAGGCTGAGTAATATTCCACTCCATGTAGAAATGCATCCACTGAACTGTATGAACGGGCCGTGAAGGTGGGAGGTGACCTGAGCAGGTGGCCACACTGCCTTTGGAGCTGGGCTCACCTGGGTTTGAGGGCTGGCGCTGCCCATCGTAGGGGCAAACCTCGGTGCTCCCTGAGCTCTGAGAAATGGGAGCAGAGATGTCCCCACCTGCCAGGGCCACTGCAAGACACCCACATTCTACACACGAGGCCCCAAGGGCAGCTACTTTTCCTGTGAAGTTGCGGGTGACCCTGGGATCCCAGGCCAGTCTGGACTTCATGGATTTTGGAGTGGAGGCAACAGAAGACTCTCGGGGAGTGAAGTGGGGAGCTGCCCTCCCTTTCCCAGCTGTAGACCGGCTTCCGCCTCCAACCAGGGACCCTGGGTGCCTGTCCTCCTGCAGCCTAGCCTTCCCATTGGCAGCTGCCTGGATCGGCTCCCACAGACCCCCGTTGCCCAACCCGGGCCTGTCTGTTCTTCCTCAGTGGCCAGATGAAGCAGCTCTTAGGGACAGGGCGTTGGGGCTAAATTAAAACCAGTGACCTGCAAATTAAGGGCCCCAAATCCCATTTCCCGCTCCACAGCTGCCTCACCATCGTCCTCTCCTTTCCCTCTTAGATGGGGGCCTGTCAACAGCTGTTAGCGCCGCCCGGTTATGAATCCATCACAGGGCAGTGGCCACAGCAGCGGGGCTCCGTTCTCAGCAGACTGAATTGTCTTTGCATTTGTGAAATTTTTTTTTTTTTTAAAGTAATTGCCCATTTTACCCCCATTCTTCTTGTCTGCATGTGAATGTTCTTATTTAAAGTGAAGCTGGGGAGCTATTGTCATCCCAGGCTGGATCAAGGGACCATACAAATGTGCTAAAATGTACCATGACAAATCGAGGTTCTTTTTCTGCAAAGATATTTTGCCGGCCTGGGTTTAGAGTCAAAGGGACCTTCAAAGCATAAAATGTTCAAAGTGTTTTCATCAGCTTTGATATGAGGTAGTGCGTCTGTTGGATCCGAAGGGGAAGGTGACAGGCTGGCACGCAGATGGTCTCTGTGAGTCCAGTCTGTTTCCTTGGGGCGCCTGGGGGCCACTCCCGTGCAGCCCCAGAGTCAGAGACCAGCCCGCCTGCCCTGTGGCCCAGGACTCGGGGTGGCCAGGCACTAGGAGAGCTCTGCAGTGTGCCTCTGTGTGACCTTGGCAATGCCCTTCCCTCCCTGGGCCTCGTCCGTCTGTGAAGTGGTGGGCGGCTGGACTTCACGAGGGCTCCCGGTTTCTCCCAGTGGAGTGTCATCTATTCTTTGTGTTAAATTCTGAGGGGAGAGGGCGTGGGTGCCTGCTTCGGTTCTGGGACACAGAGAGCTGGTGTTTACTGGCCAGTCTCTCTACTGTGACTTCCTTCCTAGCCTCAAGGAAACTCTCTTTCGGGACTGAGCTAAACCTTTATTGGGAAACACTTACTTGCCAAATGGTCGCTACTCAGGCGGTGGGTTTGGAAGTCCAAGGTGGTTTAGGAAGACAGAGTTGTGCTTTGAACCTGAGGGTGGGCTCAGCAGATGGGAGGGGGTCCGAGGTCTTTGGGGAGTGGCATATTTTCTGGGCTGGGCTCAAAGTTGCCTTGGGAAAGCGACTCTGATGAGTCCTTTCGCTAGAGGTCTCTGTGCCGCCCCCGCCTGGGGCTGGGGAGTCGAGGGCCCCAGCAAGGCCTGGCTGGCTGCAGGGGGAGGGTCCAGGGTTGCGTCCCTTCTGTCCCCCACATGCAGCCCCACTTTGCCTCTGTGCCCTCCTGTTCCTTTCATCTCTCTGTGTTTCCTCCTGTTCCTTTGTTTCTCCATCAGACATGGTGCCAGGCCCTGGGGCCTGGAAGGTACCCTGATGCATGAGACACAGCTGGACCCACAAGAGGCCAGAGGAGGCCCCCGGCATGAACCAGAAATCATGGCTCAGGAGCTCAGGGCCTCGGTAGATACCGCGTCCTCAGAATTGCTTCTCGGTAGTTTCCTGGAAGGTTCCCAGAGCTTTGAACTTCAACTTAGCCAACCAACACCGAGCAGGACCCAAGGTCCCAGGGCGGACAAGCTGGTCCCTCCAGCTCCTGCCCCGGGGGGACTGCTGCCCACGCCACCTGCCCTGGTCGGCTCTGTGGTCCACGGAGGTGGTACCAGTCTTGGAGTGAGAGTGCGGGAGCAGGCACCTGGGGGAGCGTGCCTAGGGAGCACAGCTGTGCCACATCCTGTTCTCCAGCCCAGAGCTGCAGCTCAAGTCTGCTTCCTTCTACCAGGAAAAACAGCTTTCTGAAAGGACACAGCCCTCGGGGAGGTCAGGGGGATGGAACCGTGTGCCCCGCGTGTGGGCCTGCGGAAGGATTCGGGTCCTTTGGCCGTCTCTCCAGCCGCAGGGATCCCAGGCTGGGGGGCTGTGTGCAGAGCCTGGCCCATAGAGAGTTTTTAACAATATATATGTACTTTGGGTCATCCTGTGTTTAAAAAATACTAAATAATCTGCCAGCATTTAAAAATCAAATCAAAGCCTGTATTTCTTTTGAAAAACAGGAAGGTCTGGCCCCACTAAGCCTGCATTATCCCATAGTCCCAACTGCCTGGATCTGGGAAGCAGCTGCCCCCTTTCAACTGGATACAGGCTGTGCTTTCCCGCAGTCACCACCACTTCCTATAGCATCTCCCATGCTGAGCCCAGGTGTCTGTCATCTAATTTTCGGCCAGTCATTTACCTGGCTGACTCTATGGGATCTGAATTTTCAGCCTTTGGTGGTAGGATTGGGATTAAGTCCAGTCACCTTTGAGTCCAGCGTCCTGCGTACGGAGTCTAGTTCTGTGGAGCCATGGACAAATCACCCAATCTTCTAGAATCTCAGGTCTTCATCTATACCATGGGCTAAATGCTTTCCACTTCAGAGAGTTACTGGGAGGACTAAAGGAGATGATAGTTCACGTAAAGAGCTTAGCCGACTGCCTGTCACATGGCAATAATAATAATATTATATATATTATGATATTTTAATAATTTATACTATAATAATATTAAAATAATAATGATAATATAATAGTGATATAATACTTTATACTATAATAATAAGACATAATTACAGTGTTGTAAAAATTTATAATAACATAACATATGATAATTACAATATAGTATGTAATGTAAGAATTGTAATAATAACAACAAGACCCAGCACCTACTGTGTGCTTCCCGGGGCAGGCGCTGTCCCGAGTGCTGGACCTGTACTAACCTGTACTAACTTCTCACAATAGCCCCTGGGATGCAGGTCCCACTATCAGCCTCAGTCCCTCATTTTACAGATGATGAAACGGAGGCCCAGAGAGGTTAGGATGCTTGACTGTTGTCCAACAGAAAGTGGTAGAGCTGGGGTTCGGACCTACGCCTCCTGGCTCCTGCCTCTGCTTTCAGTGTATACGGCACCAGGTTGCCTCTACTGCTGGGATCCAGGTCCTTCAGCTCCGCCATTTGCTGGAGGATCTGAGGCTTGAAGTTCTCCCAGGGGTTTTGTTGCAGCTCCAGTGGATGTTGGGTCTTGGGCTTTCTGGACAAAGCCGAATGGGCGGGGGATGGTGGCAGGGTGGGGCGGCATGCAGATGCGAGACCTTGGGTAACTGACCTTCTGGTGGAAGCCAGGGCTCTTGGTCCCCACTGCCCCCACCAGGGCTGTCGGCCTCTGATCCAGCAGCCCCACAGCCCCTGAGAGCATCTCAGCAATAAACACAACAGGCTGAAGGTTTTGTCAGTGGGAGGTTCCAGGGAACGCTGGATCCTTGGGTTTCCAGCCCCTTTTGCTCCTTCAAATCAGAGCTCATTTTGTCAGGAACAAAGCAGCAGCAGAGCGCTCGCAAGCTGGATTAATCCTGTTAAACAATTCACAGATCTGACGCCAGACGCCCTTTTTGAAACCTGGGGGTACGGACTGCAAGTCAAGCATGAGTCTCACATCGCTTTCAGTGGCTCGTTGCCCGGCGGAGCTGAAGGGCCAGGGAACAGAGACGGCGGACAAGGCAGTGTTCCCACGACTTCACTGGCCGGATTCATGCTCACTGCGAGCTCTTCTCCTTTCCTGTGACTGATGTGCAGAAAAGAGACGGACATGAAAGGGAGAGGTTGCCCCTCGCCTCCCAGTTGGGCCCCTTCCTCCCAAACCCTCACAGGGAACAGCCCGATGCACTCTCATCACTCCACTAGGGCCGGCGTGGGAGAGGGAGTCGGGCCGAGTGGCTGAGGGCCCAGGGCAGTGTGTCCAGTGCTTACATAGTCAGCAGGGCTGAAACTGTGCTGGACCACATCCTGCTCACCACGGAAAGGCTGATGGGTCGGTCCTCAGTTTCCCCATCTGCTAAGTGGAGACTGTAGTCCTGCTGATCTCACGGAAAGGTGAGGACGTTTTAGGAGAGTGCCAGGTGTCCCCGCAGCCAAAGGCATCAAGCTTAGCAGTGAGCAGGTGTCCCTGTGCCCCGCAGGGAAGTAGGACACAGTAGGAGGAGCCATTGTCTCACTTGGGGCTGGTTGTCAACTAGAGGAGTGGGGTGCCCTTGGGGATTATTTCTCAGAAAGAGATGTGGGATTCTGGCTAAACTTTCCACGGGTGCGTGAGCCCCATGTAGGTTAAGAGCTCCCAGAATGTTCTGGGGATTTTTGCACGTCTGTGGAGACAGCCCAGTGCCCTCAGTCCTCCAGTTCCCCTGCCTGCTCTTCAGTGCTAAACCAAGTGGCCCTTCTGTCCTCCAGGGATGATGCTGGCCTAGGTGGTCCATACCCCATCCAGCTGGCAGGCTTTCTTCACCTGGAATACAGACTGCTCTCGCTTCTGCATGGACAGAGCTGCTTGTCACCCAGCCCCCGTTGGCTGCCTTCTTGGGCTGCCCTGGGTGGTGGGCAGTGGCCAGGGTAGGGGCTCTGGAGTCAGAGGGCTGGGCTGAATTCCAGCCTCGGTCTGCTGGCTGCGGTGCTGCAGGTGCCTTGTTTAACCTCTTGGTACAAGGAAGTGGGAATAATGGTCATTGGACGAAAGTTAAATGCACTTGTGCATCTAAAGCGTTTCCCACAGCCTGGCTCAAGGAACGCTAGTGATCTCATCGTCACCCCCCTTGATGGATGCTGAAGCCATGTGTCAGAGGGTCTGTGCACACGCGTGTGCACTGAGTACCCGACTTCTGTACCAAGGGAACCATGGGGCTGTGGACCCCCAGCGCTGGTGGAGCCTCTTCTGGTAGAGGGGCTGGTGCTATTGGCTGTGACATCTGTGCTCCTTCTGTGACATCCCTCCTGGGCTGAGTGCAGGGGGCGGTCCTCCTCCCCATCCCCTGCTCATCCCTCAGGCAGGACCCTTGGCCTTGGACCAGGTTCTCCCGGGAGTTCTCTGGCCTTCTGTGTCTGGGCTCTAATGCCGTTTCTAGGTGGGGGTGGAGGGCAGCCAGGGCCGCACTGTCCACGGGAAGAGCCCCAAGGGCCCATTTCTGCAGGCAGTGAGAGCCCAGGCCCTGTCCCATCCCCCTGACTTGAAGTTTCCGCACAGACCTAAGGGCCCTGGACACACCAACCAGCCCCTGACCGCCCAGCAGAAGATCCTGAGGTTCAGGGCAGACAGTAGAGGCTGCCATCCCCAGGCATGGCCAGCGCATGGTGGGTGAGGACGTCCACCCGCTGGGGAGCAGGGAGGACAGAGGGCTGTGCGGGCCAGGGAGCCCCTGGGTAGCTTTCTGATAGTGTGCAGTCTCAGAACAGGGGAGGGGAGGCAAGGGGAGGGGAGGGGCAGGAGGGGAGGCAAGGGGAGGGGAGGGGCAGGAGGGGAGGGGAGCTCCGACAGGGCTGGTGAGCGGGCTGGGTACTGTCCAGGACTTCTGTGGTACTCAGCGCTGGGTGCTGTGACAGTAGGGGAGCGCCTGGATGGGTTCCTGCACATCCTTCCTGTATAGGGACAAAAGAGCTACTAATGTTTACTGAGCATTTACTATGTGACACTTCAGTGGAAACTGACAACTTTTTATCTGCCCAGCCTGCGGCATGTGCTCTCAGCTAGACAATTGCATAACTCTGCCCCCCAGGCATGGTGATTGGCTAAGGGATGGGCACATGACCTAAGCTGGGCCAATCAGATTCACCCCTGGGATTTTTGCTGGGGTAATGGGGAAAGAGGTTCTCTCTCTCTCTTTCTCATTTCTCTCTTTCCTCACCAGCCATAAGATAGTAAAAGCCAGGACCTCCTGGTCTGCTGGTGGCCATCCTGCTGCCTTGTGGGGAGAGCTTTCCTGAAAATGCAGCCAAAGCAGAGGAGTAGGGGGCTGAGAGAGATGGGGAGATGGAGAGAGCGTGTGAGGGAGGGTGGACACAAACATACCCCCCAGTGGCATTTTCGGGGCCCTCAAGGTTGGTCCCACCCCTCGGACCTTCCAATCATGGAAGCTGATGCACCCCCTCTCCTGGCCCAGCCTGTCCCTGTGGGGTTTCAATGATCTTTTCCAGGCGCTGTGCTCAGCACGCGTGTATCATGAATTCCAAGTCTTGCAATTACCCTAAGGGGTAAGTTTCTTATTATTCCTGCTTTCGGAAGAGAAAGACGGAGACTAAGAGGTCTCATCACCCACCGAGGTGCTCCCTGTGGCTTAGAAGGCGCAGAACTGGGATCCAAGCCCACTGCTCTCGCTCCGGAGCCCGTGCTGTGGACACGCATGAACCCTTCCTCCTGACCCCAGCTGCCCGTCAGAGGCATCAAATAAGTATTTGTTGAATTAAACTCATCCTGGCTGCTGGGAATGGAGTCCAGCTCCCCTTCCTTCTTTGGACCTGTGTGTCTGCTCAGGATGTGTCCGAACCCTTTGCCTCTGGCTCCTGGGCTCTCACGGAGGCTGGGGCCCTCCGCTGCGGTCCTCAGGTGGTGGGGCTGGATATCCCGCAGCCATGCCATGGACGCTCCAGGAACACCGCATCACAGAAACTTTCCCAGAACAATTCCGTGAGCCACCTGAAAGTGCGGAACGGGCTGGATCCCCGTGTAGTCGGAAACCATTGCATGGAGGCTTCAGGCGCCTTGTTCCCTTTCAGAAGCAACTTCCTTGTTTGATGGGGAACAGAGACGGTCCTGTAACATCCAGGTCAATGCGTCCTTTGGGAGGTTTGAAATGAGGCCAGAAGTGTGTTCTGAAGAAAGCAAGTGAGTCGGTCTTCGCTCCACGTGGTAAACTTGGGGCAATTTGGGGAAGATCAGAAGTGGCTGCATTTCTTCCTTGGTCTGGGAGAGATCAAAGCTGCGGTTGGCAAAGGTGATCTCATCTGAAAAGTCCCTCAGAAAATCCAGAAAAATTGGTGAGCTGGGGTCACGCGGGGGCTGGGGGCCCGCTTTCCTCTGCTTCCACCCAACTACGCGGCCCCCTCCGCCCGAGTCCTGCTGTGAGGTTCTGGGAGGGCCAGGGAGACTGTGGTCGTGGTCGGGGTGATGCTGGGAAGGGGGGGACGAGCCCTTTTGCTCCTCAGCAGCCTCTCCTTTCCCCGAGGCCCTGCATCTGCCTTCAACGGCAGTCAGCTCGCTCTGTGCCGGGGGTGGAAGGGGGCTTCCCGGGAATGGACCCCGCCTCTCTTGGCCTTTCTCTTCCGTCCGTCGCTGGCTGGGGTGAGGCGCGTTCACCCCTGCGCATTTGTTTTCTGGGTGAGCTGGCAGCTGTGGGCGGTGGCGTCTAGAAAGGATCAGGATCTCTGGGGCAGAGAGCCCTGGGCCCTCGACCCCTGTCTTAGGTGGGGTCTCCTGAAGACGTCGAGATAAGGTTGTGATCGTGAACCGTAAGTAGGGAATTGGGCCCCAGGGAAGGGCATGTGACCGGGCCAGGAAGGCAGTCGGGGTGTGGCCGCTGACTCAGTCTCCCTGGGGAACTCTGCGTGGTGGTGCAGAAACGTATCCTGGGGGCCCCGGAGCCCGTGAGGTACCGATTCTGGCCCAGCAGCTCTGGGGCTGCTTGAATTCTGCATCTCTGACAAACTCCTGATGAAGCCGTTGCTGCCAGTGTACAGTCTACATGGTCCAGAACACACCTCCCAGCTGTCAGGGCTTGACTTGTGTTCCCAGAGGATGAGCTGAAGCCCAGCTCCTGTGAATGTGACCTTATTTGGAAACAGGGTTTTGGCAAAAATAATCAAGTTAAGACCAAGACATACTGGGTTTGGATGGACCCTAATTCAATGACTGGTGTCCTTAAAAGAAGAAGAGAAGAGACACAGAGGGAGGAGGGAAAACAGCTACGTGAAGATGGAGGCCGAGATTGGAGACATGCGGCCATGCGGCAAGCAGTGCCTGGAGCCACCAGAAGCTGGAAGATCAAGGAGGGACCCCCACCCCCCCCCAGAGCCTCTGAGGGCCTCGGAGTCCTGCCCACACCGTGATCTCGGACTTCTGGCCTCCAGACCGTAGGAGAATAAACTCCGGTCACTCTAAGCCCTCCAGGTTGTGGGACTGTTACGGCAGCCCGAGGAGACTAGTACAGCACCCAGGGGGAGATGGAGCTGTCCCGGGCATCAGCCCGCAGCACGTCCAGCTGGACCTGGGAAATGGCCGAGGTAGCAGGTGCAGAATCGGTCAGCGCCGAGGGGAGGTGGGTGGGCCCTGCGGGTTCCTGCTCCTGTCCTGCTTAGAGGTGACCACACCCCTTCCTGGAGGGTGAGGGGCTGGTACTCTGGGGCTGGGACAGGCTGACAAGGGTGAGAGGAGCAATCCCCTCTTCGACCCACATGGATGCGTCACCCGTCCCTTTAGGGCCGATGGGGAGGCTTCCGGGGGAGTGGTGGGGGCGGCGCCGGGTCCTTGGAGGACGGAGGGGTTTGAACCAAAGGGCCCAGGTTGCTAACTTACGTCTCTGAGCCACAGCTTTCTTGGGCGGCACTAGAGTGGAATGACAGCCTGCAGGATTGAGGGCTAGAGGTGATGCGTGTCATTGCCTAGGACGGGCGGGCCCAGCGCAGACGAGGGTAGGCAGAGTGGGGCTCCTCCCACCTAGGGTCCCGCACAGCACCTTTGGGGAAGGTGAGCTCCAAGGGGCAGTGGGCCAGCCGACGTGGTCCCCTTGTTTCCCAGGGACGCTGCTCTCCTGGCTGATGGGGACCATCGCCCCGTCCAGCCATCCGTTCCCCTGCCATTTCAGCCCCGATTTCTAGAAGCTCTTTAGAGGGTCAGATGTTTGCAAGTTGGCCCAGAGCTGTTGATTTACGCTTTAGCAAGCCTTGCTTTTACGATGATCAATATCTGATTTATGCCCTGGGTTTGTCCTGATCTCTTTCTAACTCATTAAATCTTCCTTAATCGAGTCTCTAACTTTATCCTTTGGAACTTATCCTTCAGAGTCAGCTTCCGGTTCCCCTGGTTGGCTTCTGACCCATTTATTTGCCTTTCGAGAAAACAAAAGCACGTTTGGCTGGAGCTGGTTCTAGAGGCTGGCTGCCAGGAGGGTGTGGCTTGTTAGATGTCGCAGCTGTCTCACTGCCACGGAAGCTCCTTCCGCTGATTGAATTTACTTGTGCTGAAAGGGTCGGGCCCTCCCATCAGAGGATGGGGCTGATTTCTGGAGGTGCTTAGCGGGAGTGACTCCAGCCTCCAGTGGTTGTTCCTGGGGTGGGTGATGGCCAGGTGGGGGTACCTGGGCTGGCAGGGCTGGCAGGGGCCTCGCCAAGCATCTGAGGCTGCAGTGGACCCGCTTTCCTTTGGTTCTAGGCAGGTGCCTGGTTAGAAAGCTGGACCCTTCCTATAAACTTAATAATGAGGATGAGCTGAACTTGGGGAATCAGGAACCCGGTGCTTTATATTCACTTTCATACCCAACTCTCACAACAGCCCTGGGAGTTGGACGCCCATTTTACAGATGGGGAAACTGAGGCTGAGCAACGCACCCAGGTGACTTGGCAGCTAAGGGGCAGAGCAGGGATTCCCACACAGGAGGTCTGAGCCTCTGTGCCTTGCTGCCCCCTCCAGGGAGCTCTTATACTGCATCCTGTGGGCAATACGGGGAAACATCCCAAGGTGAGCTGGACTGCCCACCACACAGCTGGTCACCCCCAGTGTCGAGAACGCTGAGGGGGAGAAATTCTGTCGTGGGGACCGGCCTTGACTTTGGATGGCCAGTCCCTCTCGAGGTCTGCAGTTAGCTCTGGATTTATTCATTACAGAATCTGGATGTGGTCAAATATTGGGTTCCCCCACGGGAGGGTGGTAGACTTCATAACAAAGAAAGAATAAAAAGGGGTGGACACGCTTACTGTAAGCAGAATATGCCGCTTACCTGTGTTGGGTGCAGAAAGGATGAAATTTACTCACAAAAGGCCACATACTGTGTGATTCCATTTACATGAAATGTCTAGACCAGGCAAATCCATGGAGACAGAAAGTAGACCAGTGGCTACCAGGGGCAGGAGGTGGTGTGAGGGGTCAGGGGGCCCCAGGAGGCAGGGAGAGGGATGCTGAGAGCTGGAAAGCGGAATGCATTTGCCTTGTGTCCAATTCTCCCTCTGATTTTTCTTCTTTCTTTTGTGTTCTAAGCTTTCTACGATGTAACTTATGTTACTTCGTGTTTTTTTTAGGGTGGTAAAATGATCAGGGTTCCCCCCCCTTTTTCTCTTTCCTGATTTTTGTCAAATGCACATTCTTTTTTATTTTATTTTATTTTTATTTTTATTTTTTTGCGGTATGCGGGCCTCTCACTGTTGTGGCCTCTCCTGTTGCGGAGCACAGGCTCTGGACACGCAGGCTCAGCGGCCATGGCTCACGGGCCCAGCCGCTCCGCGGCATGTGGGATCTTCCCGGACCAGGGCACGAACCCGTGTCCCCTGCATCGGCAGGTGGACTCTCAACAACTGCGCCACCAGGGAAGCCCCAAATGCACATTCTTAATGCCAAGAAAGGGAGCGAATAAAAAGCAAATTGCTACCCCATCCTCTGCACACAGTCACACTCCATAAAATCAAAGGAGGACAGGACTTGAGTCTCAGGGAGCCAAGCCCGATTAAGCAGGTGGCTCTGGCCAGGGCACAGCGCCCCACCCACAGACGCTCTGCCCACTTGGGGAGGGAGGCCCTGTCCTCCCTGTTCTGTGGAAGCACCATGTGAGCCGTGCTGAGCCCAGTGCACCGTGAGAACCTGGGTGCAGCTGCCTCCTGCCCCTGCCCAGTGGGCTCGGCCAGCCTCCATCCCGGTGGGAGGCGGGCCCTCACTGGCGCGTTCCTCCTGCAAGGGGCCCTGATGCCGAGCTCGGGGGTGCGGAAGGAGGGAGGTCCTGACCTGAGCTTCCTCCTCTGATCCAGCTCTCCTGCTGCTTTGTACTTTCATCCTCGTCTGGTCCAGGAGGGGTGGCCTCCCCCCACCTCCATCCCCCCTTGGCCGGGCAGGTCTCTGTCTGCCGCAGCTGCATGTGCGGTACACTTGCCCCGCCTTCTGTTGTTCCCAGGACAGTGTGAGGGGGATGCGTGAGCACTAATCTAGGACAGGCTTCGCTCCTTAGAAGGGACCTGCTGGGCCTGTCCCCCGAGGGCAGGTGAAGACTCAAAGAGGCTCAGGCACCATCACTTCCCAGGCTGGGGCTGGTCCACAGACCCAGAGCCCTTGAATAGGGGAGGCAGGGTCCCTGGAGGAAGGACCCCACTACGATGCTAAAAATTTAGATCGTGAATCTTTCTCCCAGCCCTCCCGGAGGAACCTATGACTTTTTCCAGGAGACTAGGTGCTGGGGAAAGGGAAGTAATCAGGCCATTCGGGGACTGCCGGACACTGGCTCTGAGATGACTTGGATTCCAGAAGACCCTCCAGCCAGTCGGGGTGTATGGGGGTCAGGTGATGGATGGAGTGTCCGCTCAGGGCCGACTCACAGTGGTCCGTGGGTCCCCCATCCTTTCTATGGTTATTTCCCTGGTTCTGGAATGCAAAATCGGGATAGACCGTCAGCAGCTGGCAGAATCTCTGCCCTCTGTACCTGGAGAGTAGTTTCTGGGGCAAAGAGGCCCCAGCAGGCATTGGCCCAGACACAGGCACCAGCCAAAGGAGAAGCACCCAGGCCTGTTAAAGAACCAACTGGGAGAAGTGGGGGCGAGTGGGTCAGAGGGGTCTGGCCTCCACGCTGGGGTGAGGGTGACCTGTGTGAGGGTGGGCTTTGGAGCTCCACCCATGAGCAAGGCCATGAGAGCTAAGAGCGCCTGCCCCCAGGGGTGGGGGATGTGCTGAGAGGGCCGGGTGCCCAGGTGGGCACCAGGATCCAACCTATTGAGCGGGACATGCCATAGAGGCTTTGGGAAGTGGGGAGGGGCTCAGGGAATCAGGCCTCTATACTCCTCCCAGAAACTGGACTCACAGAATGAGAGCTGCAGAGGCAGCTGTGATTTCCGGGCCGTCCTGCAGCGTGGGGTAGGCAGTTGTGACGCCCTGTCAAGGAAGCCCATTTTGCACATTGGGGGTCAGCCTCCTCCTACACATAGGAGGGCCTGGGGGTGGGCTTCAGTATAAGCCAGAGGTTAGAACAAGGACTTTGAGGTCAGCCAACTGGGTTCCACTCCCACCCTCTCCTACCAGGAATCATTAACCCCTGGGAATCTCTTTCCTCATCTTAGAAATGTCAGTAACGGCAGTGACCATCTGCCAAGCTCCTGCAATAGATGCAAAACTTATTACAGCTATTTCCTTGTTCATTCACTCATTCATTCATTCATTCATTCAATATCCAACAAGCATCGAGCATCTACCCCACACTGACCACCTTTCCAGGTACTGGGGAGGCAGCCATGAGCAAAGCGGAGTCTCTGCCCTTCTTCTGATGGAAGGAGACAGATGTAAACAAAGAAACATGAAAAATGACAGAGGTGATAAAGCCTGGAAGAAAGATAAAGCAGAGTTGGGAGAGAGCGCACTTGCTAATTCAGAAAGGGTGGTGGGGAAGCCTCTCTGATGAGGTGACACTGAGCGGAGACTGGGGCTGGGGAATGATGGTCATTTCAACCTTCACAGAAGGCTGAGCCAGGCATAGGCCTATGTGAGGTGTAGTGATTTACTGACGGAGATTTAGAATAATAAGTAGAGGGGAAGTATATGTATTTGTCCATTGTTCTGTAAGCAGGAAGATTCTTCACAGAGTCTAGGCACCATCTCTTCCTGCTGAGGTCCAGAAACCTTCTCTTCCTGGTCTTTACTGTTAAACGCGTCATTCTTGGTTAATCTCATCTCTCCTGCCATGAGCAAAAGGCAGCACTGCTGTGATGACTCAGAGCACCTTGGCACTTTGGAGCCTGTTTGTATTGACCTAATATAGGTCTTCTCAACTCTGCAATTCCTAATTCCATGTATTTAATGCTGGTTACATCATTACTCATGACGCTGCATTATCCATTGCATAGTCTGTGAATCCTGGCTTCTGGCAACTCTCTCAAAGGACCCTGTGCTTTGTTGAAGATGACCACAAATGCTTGTCTTACTCAGAGTACGCAGGAAAATGGGAACACAAATTTGCTCTCTGGTTCTCATGTTACATTCACCGTTTGTAATTTCATAGCACAGACATAGAACAAGTCCTCTTCCTACTATGTTTTCTCTTGAATCTTTAGGCCGTAATCATGTATCCTTAGAATGAGATCTTCTTTGCGTTGAAGGCCCCTTGAACTTTCAGACACCGACACCAGCAGAAAGGGTAGGAAAGGGCCCCATCTGCACAAGAAATGTCTGTCTGTCCTTGGGCAAAACCCAAGACTGACCCAGGAAGACACAATGACACCACATTGACTGGAGGCAAGAGAGAACATCAGTTGGAGAGAACTGTATGCTTTGAAGAGCAATGCCTTAAAAGCCCATGGAGTATGCACCCCAAACACCACTGGGGTTGTGTAGGAGGAGACCAGGTGCAGAACTGAGACTGCCATCCTTGCCAGATAGTGGTAAGGTCCCCCTTTCCTGTGGTGTCACCAGAGACAACATGGGGAGCCTTGACTTCCACTGCCACCTGAAGCATCAATCTCTCTCCTCTCTGGAGTGGCATTAGAGGGAGCCTAATGAAGGGTCTGGATCTTCACCATTACCAAGCACCCATGAGGCTGCACCAAGTGTGGTGTCAGTGAAGACCATGTGGGGATGGGAACACCCACCCCTGCCCAGCAGTAGTAGGAGCTCCCTTTCCCCCAGTCCGGTGTCTGTGGAGGCTGGCTGCAGAGCCTTCACCTGGCAGCAATGAGTCAGCACTCCTCTCCCACTTCTGCTGCTGGAGCAGCCCCAGAGAAAGCCATCTAAAACAGAAGGTTTAAATAAGATCCAGAGTCTCAAGAGAATACAACAATGTCCAGGTTTCAATCAAAAATTTCTCATCATGCCAAGAACCAGTAGCAGGTCAAACTGATTGAAAAATGACAATCTATAAATATCAACACCAAGATGGCAAAGATGTTAGAATTATCTGACAAAGATTTTAAAGCAGTCGTGATAAAAATGCTTCATGAAACAATTAAAAACACTCTTGAAACAAATGTCAAAATAGAAAGTCTAAGCAAAGGAATAGAAGATAAAAAGAGGGACCAAACGGACCTCTTAGAACTGATAAATACAATAACTGAAATAAACAGCTTAGTGGATGGGCTCAAAAACAGAATAAGGAATGAAATGGGGAAATCACTACAGATTCCACAGACATCAACAGGACAATAAAGGAATAATTACAAACAACTGTGTGCACATAAATTTGATAACTTAAGACAAAATGGACCACTTCCTCAAAAATCACAAACTACTACAACTCACCCAATATGAAATAGATTAATTTGAGTAGCTCTATTACTATTAAGGAAATTGAATTTGTAATTTAAACACACACACACACACACACACACACACACACACACACATACACACACACAAGATACCTTCAGGTTCAGAAGTTTTCACTGGACAATTCTGCCAATCATTTAAAGAAGAATTAATATCAATTCTACAAATCTCTTTCAGAAAATAGAAATGGAGAGAAAACTTCTCAGTTCATTTTGTGAAATTAGTTTTACCCTGTTACCTAAACCAAAGACAGTACAAAAAAAGAAAACCAAAGACCAATTTCTCTCATGAATATAGATTCAAAAATCTTCACAAAATATTAGCAAATAAAAGTTAGCAATATATAAAAAGAATTATATAACACATCCAAGGAATTATAGACATGCAAGGCTGGTTCAATATTTGCAAATCAATCAGTATAATCCACCACATTAACAGGATAAAGAAGAAATATCACGTGATCATATCAGTGATGCAGAAAAAAGCATTTGACAAAAATCTACACCTACTCATGATAAAAATTCTCAGGAAAAAATAGGAAGAGGGGGGGATTTCCTTAACTTGATAAAGAGCATCTACAAAAGACTTACAGCTAAGCTTGCATTTAATGTTTAAAGACTGAATGCTTTCCCCATATGATCAGTAGCAAAGCAAAGCTATCCACTTTCCCCATTCTTCTTTTTTTTTTTTTTTTAGAAGATATTGGGGGTAGGAGTTTATGACTTTATTTATTTATTTTTGCTGTGTTGGGTCTTCATTTCTGTGCGAGGGCTTTCTCTAGTTGTGGCAAGCAGGGGCCACTCTTCATCACGGTGCGTGGGCCTCTCACTATCGCGGCCTCTCTTGTTGCGGAGCACAGGCTCCAGACGCGCAGGCTCAGCAGTTGTGGCTCACGGGCCTAGTTGCTCCGCGGCATGTGGGATCCTCCCAGACCAGGGCTCGAACCGGTGTCCCCTGCATTAGCAGGCAGATTCTCAACCACTGCGCCACCAGGGAAGCCCCTCCCCATTCTTATTCAACTTACTTCTGGAAGTTCTAGCCAGGGCTATAAGGGAAGAAAAGGAATTGAAAGGCAAACAGATTGAAAAGGAAGAAATAAAGCAGTCCTTGTTTGTAGATCATATTGTTTATATAGATTATTCCAAGGAATCTTCAAAAAATGCCTCCTAGAACTAGTAAATTCGTTCAGTAAGGTTGCAGAATATAAAATAAACATACAAAAATCAATTGTATTTCTGTATCCAGCAATGAGCACATGGACACCAAATTAAAAATACAATACTATTAGAATTGCTCAAGAATTTAATATTTAGATGCAAATCTAACAAAACATGTGCAGGACTAATATGTTGTATACTACATAATTCTGATAAAAGAAATCAAAGAAGATCTAAATAAATGGAGAAATATATTTTGTTCATGGACTTGAAGACTCAGCACAGTAAAGATGTAATTTCTCCCTAAACTGATGTTTAACACAATCCCCATCAAAATCTCAGCAAGATTCTTTTTTGTAGATATGGCAAGATTATTCTGAAATCTATTTGGAAAGGCAAAGGAACTAGAAAAGTTAAAACAAATTTGAAAAAGAAGAATACAGAGGGAAGAATCAGTCTACCTGAGTCAAGACTAATTGTATAGCTACCATTATCAAGATTGTGTCATGGTGGCAAAGGGAAGTCATGTAAATCAATGGAATAGAATAGAGAACTCAGAAACAGACCCACACAAATATGCCCAACCAATATTTGACCAAGATGTAAAAGCAATTCAATAGAAGAAAGATAACCTTTTCAAAAAAATAGTGTTGGAGCAACTGGACATCCAGAGGCAAAAAATTGAATGTTGAACTAAATCTCACACCTTATACAAAAACTAATTAAAAGTTAATCATGGACTTAAATGTAAAATATAAACTTAGAAAAAAAATAGGGATATAGGCCAGCCGAAAGTTCTTAGAGATGTCTGACACCAAAAGCACAATCCATTAAAGGAAAGATGAACAAATTGGGTTTCCCTCAAATTAAAACTTTTGCTCTGTGAAAGACCCTGTCACAAGGATGAAAAGACAAACTGTGTTATGGGAGCAACTATTTGTAAACCACATATCTGACAAAGGAGCAGTATCTCAAATATATAAAGACCTCTCAAAACTCAACCGTCAAAAAGCAAACTATCCAATAAGAACATGGCCAAAAGGCATGAGCACGTATTTTACCAGAGAATGTCTACAGATGGCAAATCAGCACATGAAAAGATGTTCAGCTTGGTTACCATTAGGGAAATGCAAATTAAAACCATCATGAGATCTTCTTACACATCTTCCAGAATGGTTAAAATAAAAAAAAGTGACCATACCAAAAGCGGGTGAGAATGCGAAAAATCTGGCTGGTGAGAATATAAAATGGGACAGCTATTCTGGAAGACAGTTGGGTAGTTTCTTAAAAAACTAAACTTGCAACTACCATACGTACTAGCAATTGAATCTCTGGGCATTTATCCCAGAAAAGTGAAGACTTATATTCACAAAAAAAAACCCTGCATAAAAATGTTTATAGCAGCTTGATTTGTAATCGTCAAGAGCTCCAAAAACCCAGATGTCCATCCACAGTCTACGGTTAAGCAAACTGTGGTGTCTCCATACCATGGGCTAGTACCCGGTCATACAACTATTGATGTTCACACCTGGACGAATCTCCAGGGAATTTCGCTGTGTGAAAAGAGCCAATCCCCAAAGAGTCTATGCTGTATGGTTCTATTTATATAACATTCTTGAAATAACAAAATTATAGGAATGGAGAACAAGATAGTGGTTGCAAGGAGCTATAGAGTGTGGCTTATAGGTGGGTGTGGCTATAGAATGGCAGCATGTGGGATTCTGTGGTGATGGGAAGGTTCTGTATCTTGAGTATATCAATGTCTAGATCTTGGTGTTTTATATTTTATTGACGTAGAGTTGATGTACAATGTTGTGTTAATTTCTGCTGTACAGCAGTGATTCAGTTATCAATCTATAAATCTATCTATCTATTCTTTTTCATATTCTTTTCCACTATGGTTTACCACAGGATATGGAATATAGTTCCCTGTGATATACAGTAGGGTCTTGTTGTTTATTCATTCTATATATAATGGTTTGTATCTGCTAATCCCAAACTCCCACCCCACCCCTCCCTCACTCTCCCCCCTTGGCAACCACAAGCCTATTCTCTGTGTCCTTGAGTCTGTTTCTGTTTCATAGATAGGTTCACTTGTGTCATATTTTAGTTTTCACATATAAGTGATATAGTATAATATTTGTCTTTCTGACGCCACCTTGGCAAGGAGATCAGGGGTAAGTGGAGGCACTAGTTAGGCCAGGAAGTCCCTCCAAACCCCCTCCCAACAGCGGCCAGAGCCATGCTGTTAGAATCTTTCAAAGGCTTTTTTGCACTTAAAGAAGATTCTGGAAGTGCCTTCCTTCCTAGATCTTGGGGCCTGCATCATTATGCCCCTGTCCACTGGGCTCCCCCAAACCTCCCCCTGCACTGGCCCCTCCTTCTCACTCCCACTCGGGAGCTTTGGACTGGTCCTGCCCCTGCTGCAATTCTGCCACTTCATCCTCAGGAACAACTACGGGTGTGGTGTTGATCATGGTGTTGTGAGTGCTGACTGGGGGCAGCTGGGAGCTGTCTATTTGCCCCTCAGTGGGGATGGCTACATAATCTACACCGTGGCTGCCCTGCAGTTTCCCACAGTGGTGTTTGGGCAGGAAGGACATCACGGCCAGACAGTGGTTCGGACTTCTTAGGTGGCATGTGGCAGGGACCCAGGAACCTAGGGGCAGAGTGTGCCCAGTGAGCTGGAGCAGATGGGCTGCACGCCAGTGGTCCTGTTGGCTGGGGGTCCAGGCTCGCGACCCACCCTGCAGTCTGCAAGGCAGAGCTTGGGCTCCAGGCTCCAGCTGGGCTTGCTTGCTCTGTGAAGGCCAGGTCTCCCCACTGCCAGACTGCAGAGACCATGGCGAAGACACCAGGGGGCCCTGGAGGACACGAGAGCAGAGCAAGTGGTCCAGGAAAGCCCAAAGCAGCCCCAGGCAGGAGACAGCCCTGGTGCCGGGAGAGGAGGGAGCGGTGCCTGTGTGTGTGCGCATGTGTGTGCATGCATGTGTATATGCACACATGTGCATAGATATGGCTGTATGTGTGCACATGCATGTGTATACTGTGCACATGTGCACGTGCCTATGTGTGTATGCATGTGCACACACAGCTGTGCATGTATATATGTTCATGCACATGTGTGCATACATGTGTACACATATACGGGCACATGTGAGAACACATGTGTGTATGTGCATCTATCTATATGTGTCCATGCATACACGTACTGCATGTGCACACACATACATGTGCACATGTATTTGTGTATATGTATGTGCATATACGGCTGTATGTGTATATGTGCACGCGTGTGCACCCATACACGTATATGTGCGCACATGTGCATGCAAATAGGCACATGCATCCATGTGTGCATGCATATGTACATCTGTATGTGTGTACAGGTATGCACGTATGTGCACACATGTGTATGTGTGCACACGTGTACACGTGCATATGCATGTTATGCGTGTGTACTCCTATGTGTACATCTGTGCATGTGTGTATATGCACATGTATGTTTTATATGTATATGTGTACATATATGCATGTGTATGTGTATATACATATGTATGTGTGTATGTATATGTGTGTGTGTGTGTGTGTGTATGTGTGTGTGTGTGTATGATCTCCTAACACAAAGCCTCCTTGCCCATTAAGAAATGCAGTCCTCTTGGAATCAGATTCTGGCCCCATCAGTTTCCCCAGTCAGGAATTGCGGTGGAGCAGGGGATGAGAAGGGGGGAGAACTTTCCCCCCACACATTCCTGATACATTCAGGAGAAAAAGCATTTTGCCAAACAGGAAGAAAGTATGAGCCCATTTTTAGAGAGCTTGCTTTAGAAAAACAGAGAAATGGCTGCTTAGGAAAATCACTGGAAAGATGTACAAAAACATGTCAAGTGGTACATTTGCAGTTTGGGATTTCGGCTAATTTTTATTCCCTTCTTTTGGCTTGTCTGCCTTTTCTAAAATTTCTACAATAAACATCTATTACTTTGTAATAACAACCAAAAAGTTATTCTAACAGTTGGCCCAGAGCTGTGACAAATGTTTCGATGAGTTGCCACCCGAATGTGTGACACGCTTACTTCTGCGGATGCCCAAACACGGCGGGGGCGCTGCTGAGCCATCGGAGATGATCACGGGCTTCCTTCCTCGGCCGCTTCTCGGCTCCCACCGTCGTGCTGCCCGAGCGTTGGAGGGTCCGTCTTCTCGGGATCCGTAGGTCTTGCTGGCCCCTCAGTGGGTCGGGTACTTGTCACAGAGTCCCTCCTGCTACCCTGGCCCCCAGCGCAGAGACTCACGCTGGTTTCCCCGGAGGGGCTGGTGGGTGCTCTGCGGCCTCTGGGTGTTAGGTGTGGTCCTGGTTTCTCAGGGTCTGGTCTTGAGAGCGGTTTTGACGTGAGGTCCTGGGCCCAATGCCTGGGGTCAACAGTGTTTCCAGTGACCTTGAGGAAATCCCTTAGCCTCCCAGAGCCTCTGGTCCCTCTTACATGGAAAGGGGTGCATCATGTGCTTACTGCGAAGGGCTGATTCAGAAGAATAAACAATGTACGATGCATCTAAGGCCCTGGCACGCAGGAAGCACTAAACAGGTGTTGGTTATTGTTATTCCTGTCTGTGCAACGGGAACATTGGTAGACAGAATAATGGTCTCCGAGATGTCCAAGTGCGAATCCCCAGAACCTCTAAATGTGTTAGGTCACACGGCAAAGGGAGGATTAAGATTGCAGGTGGAATCAAGTGTGCTCATGAGCTGACTGTGACCCAGGGACAGTGTCCTGCATTATCCAGGTGGACCCACCATAACCACAGTATCCTTGTAAGTGGACGGAGGAGGCAGAGGCAGAGGCAGAGATGTGATGATGGCAGAATCAGGGTCAGAGAGAGGTTGTGGCTTTGGAGATGGAGGAAGGGGCCATGAGCCAGGGAGTGCACGTGGCCTCTGGGAGATGCAAAAGGCCCCGTGGGACCCGTGTCATCCCTTTGAACTATGCAGCTGTGAGATAACAGACTTGTGTTGTCACTAAATTTGCAATCTGTATGGCAGCGACAGAAAACTACTGCAGGTGCTCTCAGCTTTTCTCACCCAAGACGGGGCTGGGAGATGGGCAAGGTCTCAGGCCCCCGGTACACCCTCCTGCAGCCTGTGTGTGGAGCAGGTTCTAGCAGCTGGCCTGCCTTACCTGCCTAAGAGGTGGGCCCCTTTCTTGACAGCTCTTGGGTGTGGTTTTGGTGGGGTGGGGTTTGAAGCTTTGGAGAGGTGAGTGTCTTCAGGCTCTTGATGTCAGAGCAGGGCCTGCCCAGTGCCTCCAACTGGATCTGGTTTCCAGAGCTTTCCTTTGCCCCCCCTGCGTCCTCCCAGATGCCTCCTTTGCAGGGGCTTCATTGAGGGTGCAAAGGGGGAAGTCCGCCCCCACTCACTCAGAGCTGAGGAATATCTCGAAACCTCCCCAAGGCCAGTCTGTGAAGTGTGCCTGAGAAGCTCTGATACGCTCTCTTGCCGTGAGCGGGGAGAGGTTTGCAGCCACTCTCATTAAAGGCTCCTCTTTTGGCGTGAAATCTCAGCTTCAGAAGGCTGCCGGGGAAGAGGCAGGGGAGGGGAAGCTTGCTCCGGGAGCGGGGCAGTGATGGAGAACCAGCGAGGGCATCACAGCCTCCCGCCTCCAGGGCCATCACACCTGCCCAGGCTTCCAGCGGCTGGGTCAGCAGGGCCAGGGGGCTCACCTGCTGTCCCCACCTTTTGGTCTTCTGCCAGGACCTGGATGGCTTCCTGAGCTCTGCAGAGAAGCCTTCAGAGACCTCCTCTCCAGTCATCCCGACTTTCCCCAGCATTGCAAGCTGGCCACTCTGACAATGACCACTGGGTCCAGCACGGCTCTAAACCCATTTCCTGAATTGGGTAATTTAGCCTCCAGACTCTCAGTGTAGGAGGCACTATTATTGCCCCTATTTTACAGATGGGAAAACTGAGGTATAGAGAGGTGTCTCAATTCCCTCCAAGTCACACAGCTAAGAAAGTAGCAGAGCCAAGATTTGCACTCAGGCATGGGACCCTGGCACCCACATACAGAGCCCCCTGCACACACAGACCAGGGACACACTCCAGGCTGGGGAAGGGTCCAGAGTCGCTCTG
Source organism: Pseudorca crassidens (assembly GCF_039906515.1). NCBI lineage: Eukaryota > Metazoa > Chordata > Mammalia > Artiodactyla > Delphinidae > Pseudorca > Pseudorca crassidens. Next base: position 3,936,621 of record NC_090297.1, on the reverse strand, counting down.
CAGTTATATCCAAGTGAATACGTGGCAGCTCCAGCATTTGGTTCGCTCCAAGATTTCGAGGCCGAGCATTATTTTTAGGTCCAAAAGGATAGATAGACAACGAAGAGTGGAATGCAAAGTTCAAACAGAAAACTTTACAGATGGTTGGGTTTTCGGCGGCCGCCATGGACAGGGGCCCCTGAGAGCCTAAGGTCATACCCTTTGCTGTTTTTGGAGTTTCTCTGCAGGCAACAGGAAGTCTGGAATTGGGCATGAAAGCCCGTTGTGAGTGCGAGGTTCTCGGCGGGGGTGGGCCGTCTTTACCTGTGTTTTTCTCGCCTGTCTGCTGACTCCTGGCCATCTCCTCGGCCTAGTTCATGGTCTTCCAGGGGACTCTTCACACACTGGACTGAAGTGTCCATGGGAAGGGAGAGCAGAGGAATGTTCCTTGAGAGTTTGCAGCTCAAGGACCAGAATCCCCACCAGGGTGACGTTTACTGTTTTGGGAAATCGCCTCTCCAGCAGCTTCACGCTTTCTTTTGAGGACAGGCAGGGGTGGCTGCTGGTGTACTGTCTCCAGGGGCTGGGTTAAGGAGCTGAGAACTGGAGGCTGCTGGCGGCCTCAGCTCCGCGTTGAGCCAGCAGGTAGTCTGTGCTGTGGTCCTGCTCTGGGATAGGGCTTGGTCCCCTCCCAGGTTGGTCTGCCACTTCCTCGTCCCTGAGGGCCTGTGCGCCACCAGCGTGTCACCCCAAGACCCCGAGCGGGCAGGCTCGCTCACCCTCAAGGTTCTCAGGTCAGAAGCGGGATTTCTTACTGACTCATCTGTTTAGTCTGCTCAGTAATGCAAGGATGGAGACCATCCGGGGAGCCAGCATTTGCTGATGTGTGCAGTCCTTTCCCCTCTCTGGGCCTCAGGTTTCTCCCCTGTGAAATGGGCCACAGGCTCTCTCGGTCTGGTGTAGTTCCAAGCATCCCCCATCCCATAGCTTCACCCAACAAATTCCCAGTGCGGGGGCTGCCAGGCAGGGTCTCCAGCGATGGGTAAGGGCAGGCTCAGGGTCAGGAGAGCATGTCAGGACAGAACGGGAGGGACTCTGAGCCAGAGGGGCTGAGTTTATCTCCTGGCTGGGCTGTGATGAACTTAGGAAAATGATGCAATTTCTCTTTTTTTTTTAAGGATTTTTTTTTGATGTGGACCATTTTAAAAGTTTTTGTTGAATTCGTTGCAATATTGTTTCTGTTTTGTTTTCTTGGCTGTGAGGCATGTGGGATCTTAGCTCCCTGACTAGGGATTGAACCCTCACCCCCTGCATTGGAAGGCGAAGTCTTAAGCACTGGGCCATCAGGGAACTCCGAAAATGATGCAATTTCTTGTGCTTTGGTTTCTTGGATTGGAAAACGGGAGTAATGATAGTTTTTACTTCCAGGGTTGTTGTGTGGTTAAGTACCATATTTAATCGTAATAGAAACTTCCAATAACTTTAGCTATTCTTTTCCATCAGTCTGATTTCTATCTTTTGTTCCAGCCCTTCCTGGTTTCTTGTTAGCGGGCCTGGGTTTCTTTCAAGGCCCTGAGCGTGTAGGCTGTCCTTGTGGCCTATTGGAAAAGTCAGCTCTGGGTACAAAGGACTTGGCAATTGGTACTCACAGCTGCTGCTTTAGTGTCATAGGTGGATGCCACTTTGCATGCCCAATTCAGAGTCAGAGCACCTGAGACACGAAGGACTCAGGCTGTCGACTGAGCCGACATTTATTGAATGCACATTACATTGGGCGCTGGGCTGGGACGGCGTCATCCCTTCTGAGTTAATGGATGCTTCCTCTAGGAAGCATCTGCACTCTGCAGCGTCCCCTCCCTAACTCAACCTCTTGTGCAAAATGGGTGCCTTGACTCCCACCTGAAGCCCCTGACACCTCTGTCTGCTCCCCCTGGCTCCAGGGCATGGGGCCCCCACTTTCCAGAGTTCCTGGGGCCTTTACACTCTCTCCAGTTCTTTGGCATCACTGAGCCATCTGGTCTACCTACCATGTGGCCAACAGGGTCTAGAGCCTTCTTGCCTTTGTACCCATTCCCACCTCCCCTGCCTCAGGGAGGGCACTCACGGCCTGAGGGGGAGGGGGGTCCCTGGCCTCCACCCGACTCATGGCCTCGAATCGACAGTGAGGGGTCTGGGCTCAGGGCACAGCTGCAGCTCAGGCCTGTGGGTGCTTCTGCGCATGTGGCTAGCAGGTGACAATGGGGGGAGCTCTTGTCCCTGGAATGGAGAGGGTGAATGAGCCTCTAATGGGATGCTTGTTCTCCCTAAAAGGCTCTTTAAGTAGCTGGCTTGTGCAGAAGAATTTGCATGGAATTTGCAAATATTCCTGCTCCTTCAGCTCTGAGAGCTTTCTCTCTTAATAACGGAAACTTGTCGCTATTGTAGGAGCGGCACACACTGGGTCCAAGTGCCAGACGGGAGGCTTTATTTAGAATAATTCCAGATAAACAGTTCTATGACCCTGCTAAGTGCCTGTGCTTGAAGTGTCTCAGTCTCTCTTTGGTTTTGAAAAATTGCTTCCCTGCCTGGGCTGCTGCAGATCCTCGAGGGAACACCTGCCTCCTACTGTCCGTGTCCTTAGCCTCTGCTGTCTGGGGGCTCTCCCCTGGGGAGGAGTGGAATGACATTCCTGCCCAAAGTGGCAAGTGCTATGGACCCAGGGCTGAACTAACCTTTCAAGATTCTTTGCATTCAACCCAACTGGCTGGGCTTCTCTTGCTCAGAACGAGGCTGGAGCAGTGGTATTTCCAGAGGGCACTTGGGTTGGTAGCTGGTTATTCTACTTGTCAGAGTTTCTACTGGATTCTGCTGGCTATAGAAACCCTGGTCTGGTCATTTATATTAGTCTGCTAGGGCTGCTGCAACAAAGTACCACAGGCCGGGGGGCTTAGACAGCAGAGATCCATTGTCTCACAGTTCTGGAGAAATCCAGGTGTCAGCAGGGTTGGTTCCTTCTGAGGGCTGCTAGGAAGACTCTGGTCCATGCCTCTCCCCTGTGTGTATCTCTGTCTGAATTTGCCCTTTTAATAAGCACACAGTCATATTGGACTAGGATCCTCTCTAATGACATAATCTTAACTTGGTCACATCTGCAAAGACCCTATTTCCAAAAAAGCCACACTCACAGGTACTTGAGGTTAGGACTTCAACACCTTTTGGTGTTGAAGGAGATTCTCTTTCTGGAAGGAGATCCGGTCCCCAGCAGGGAAAACATGGCAAACCATTTCTGGGGCGAATCTGCTTTGCAAATAATGCTTGTGTTGGGGGTTTTCTCACACAAGGTTTCTTGCTGACTGCTACTTCTGTCCTAAAAACAGAGGAGAGGGTTCTTCTCAGAATAAAGAAGGTTGAGAGCCAGAAACCACAGAGAAAGAGTGGGTTTTCAGAAGCAGCAAAATGAACTCGGGCTGTGGCATCTGAGGACCTGGGTGTTGGAGGAGGTCACCGAGAGGACATGACTGCCAGAGGTTCCTCACCCCTCCCTGTCCTTGAATGTCCATCATTCTCACAGTGGGAGCCATGTCCAAGGACGCAGCTCTGAGAGAGTCAGGTGTTGTTAAGACCGTCTGAGCCCTGTTGAGGCCTCTGTATGAACTTTTAAGGTTCACGTGGGCAGGTGCCCAAGTCAAGCCTCTTGTGTCAGTTCCCTGCTCATTGACCTGCCTCCTGCCAATCCTGGGTGTCAGTCTCTTTCTTCTGTCTCCCCTTGCCCTCTGTGTATGAGGCCCTTCTGTGAACCAACACTGGAGAACCAGGCAGGAGAGGGGAAGTGGGCCTTGGGGAAGAGGTGTCCTTGGGGGAAATACCTGCTAGCCATTGCCCTCTATCTGGGGAGGGGAACCTGTATGTCAGATGCTTGTGGATGCTGCATAAATACGGGGGTGCCCTGAAAACACCAGTTGCTTTAATGCACTTGTTTGAGGAGCCGTGCAGAACACACTGTGGCAGAGAAAAATGGATGGCTGTGTAGTGGACTGGCCTCCACCAAGGGCAGGTCGGCTGGACCCTGATGCCCAACTAGAGGCTGAAGTTTGAGTCAAAAAGTAGGAGGAAGAGCTGAGATTAGGGAAGGATGTGTGGGTGTCCACTGCTCTGTTCACTTTGGGCTGGCAGACAGGGTGGGGAGCCCCTTTGTTTTGCAAAGTAGGAGAGTCAATGCACTTGTGACCAACATGATCAGGACATTAAGAGGTAGAGTCCCTGGGAAAATGAGGAGAGTGAAGATGACGACGTTGTGGTGATTAACAGAAAAACAGACAGGTGCCCCATGCCGTCTGACCCCAACACAAAGGAAAATTCTACATAGTAATTACCCTAGACTTCTGATTATAGAGAATTATACCCCAAAACTCCTGGGAGGAAACTTGCATCCTTTCTCTGTCCCTTGAAGTTGTAACTCTTATCACTTCTGAGATGTGAACACCTTGGGAGATGACTAAACACTGCCCGTGATTGCCTGAGACTGAAAAGAAAAAAGGGGAAAAGAGGTGATTTAAAAATGCAGACTGCTATAGAAGCCCCCTTGCTCCAAATCTAGTCTACAGCCTCCATAAGATTACTCGTCAAGGGCAAATACAATCTTAAGTTTTCTCCACAAACACTAGTAAAAGTCTTTAGCCATGTGAGTGGGTACTTGATTCACAGTTCAAGTTTTGGAATGAAAACTATGGGGCCTCTGTGTCTGTCTGTATGAACGTTATATATCTGTGATGTTTTTCTCCCTCCAGAAGTATTGTTAAAATTAATTTGTAAAAGTTTTATTGGACAGGCATAAAAAATAAATTTGATATCAATATCTTTACTTAAAAAGGAAACAATTTTCTTTCATCTGTTAAAAGGACAAAGTTTTATGGGACTACTGGTCTGTTCTTGATGGGATTGTGAAAGGTTTTTCTTTACCTTTTAAGTAATCTGCCTAAAAAACAAAGATTCTGTGTTTTATCAAAATAGTTTCCCATGCTTCATTTTGTCTTTGATTACTTAAGGAAACGGAATCTTCCCTATTAAAAGAGCCAGTTTTTTATTTTTTATTTTTTTTAATAATCACGTAACTTCCTGTATTTGCCTGAGAAGTCATTAGTTGTCACTCTGGTTAAATGGACAACTAAGCATTGTATTACAATGACCTGTAATCCTATTTAATCAAGTGTTTTAAATAAACTTTTTGATATTTTTGACAAGTTTCCCCAAATAAGGTTCAAAGTGAAGTCTTGTTGACCTTGAGCTAACTTTGCGATTTTCCAGGGGCCCCCTGGAACATCTTAATAGATGTGTTTTCTCTCCTTGTAAAAGAGAGATAGTAAACTAATTAGGCTTATTTGATATGTTAAATTACATGGGAAGTATTGTCAAATAAGAAGTGATACTCGACTTTCTTTAGGGTATATTTGCATGAAATTCCTAAAAATCTGATATGTCCTGGTATAATGTTATCACTCATAATTTAAAAATGTATGTCACAGAAATAACCAAATTTCCTTGTCAATTGCATTATAATGAGCTCTCATCAGATCTTTAACCATGACCATTTTAAAGTTTTGTTTTTGTTTTGTCATTTACAGACAGTTTTTGCTCTGCTCTCATGCTTGTGCAAAAGAGTTCCTGTAAAAGGGCTTCATCATCAAGAAGGTTCATGGAAAAGACTGACAAGTACAGGTTTCTGATAACTAAAATCAATTTGCCTTCCTATGGGAGGGGCAACAGTGGACCTTTCAAGTGCATCTTGAGGCTACCTGCACAGCTTGCTCCTACATGTCATGGGACAGCAGCTCGAGACCTGTCCTCATCCTCCTTCCCCACGTTAGTAAGACAAGCCCCTTACATTGATGATACTATGTTAGCATGTGAAGACTGGCCCCTGCTGTAGGATGCTCTGCAGGCTTTGCTGGACCATCTGTGAGGAGGGGGATGGGCAGTAGGACCCACAGAAAAGTCAAGGCTCGGGCAGCACTGTAAGGTTACTGGGAGTTGTTGGGTTGGGTACAGTGCGTGCTGTCCCAGAAGCTGTGATTGATAAGGTACAAGCCTAACCAAGCCCTAAGAACATGATCGAGGTGTGAGCCTTTGCAGGGATTTAGGGTCTGGAGAACTTTTATTCCCTTCCTGGCACAGTGCCTCCATCCCTGGACCTGGGGGCCAGAGCAGCCCCTGCATTTGAGAAGCAAAGACACTAGTGAAGTGTCTTTAGAGCTCTGGGCATCTCCCGAGCAGGGCTGCATTGCGTTAGATGTGCCTGTGACTCTGGAAGGGGTGGGCTGGGCACTGAGGCAGAGACAGAGGAGAGAGAACTCCCTGGATTTGGTCCCAGCCCTGGGATGCAGCAGGTGCCCCAAACACCCGCAGAGGGCACTGGCTCCTGGCAATGCACAAGTGCTCCCCCAGGTAGAGCTGGTCACGGAGCGGGCAGCACAGCAAGGTCAGACCTTCCCTTCCTACCTAGGGGTGGGTTGAGGACATCGACCCCCTCTGCCCCAGCTCATGTCCCCATGTTGACGAGGTGGCAACCTGATTTATAGCAGAGGTGTGCCCTGTCCGCCAGCCCACTGTCGCTAGAAATGCGGGTGGTCCTAGGCCCTTAGAGTACGTGGACCCTCCAGACGCCCCTGCCCTGTTCCTGTGGGGGTCTGTGGAGAGGGAATGGGGGAAATTCCCACTGACGCCTTGTGTTCAGGTGCCTGGAAGCAGGAATGAACCCTAGTAGCCAGCAGGCTGAGCTCAGAGCAGCTTGCCTGTTGGTCACTCACGAGTCCTGAACTGACACTTGGGCTGCTCCAAAGGGATGAACTCTATGGCTTTGACACTGGGAAGCTGAGCGCTGCATGATCACGTATAAGCCCTGTGGGGTCAGGATGTGTGGAAGGACGCTTGGGTTCAGTAACCGCATGGCCTGTGTGTTCTAAACAACACTCAAGGCCATTGCCAGGGGAGTCTGGGGCCATCCTCAGGTGAGGGATTGGCAAACTGAGGACTCTAGATATGCCTTGTTTGGTCTGGGTGCTGCATCTGGCCTAACCCAAGCTCTCCCGTCACCCTGCAAACCTGGCTGCCACCATTAGGGGAGCAGGGAAGCTGAGACCACGTAGGGTGCCTTCCATACACAGACAGTCACCTCACATAGGTCATGATGTGCAAGACCGGGCAGACGAACTTGACACTGACGGAGGGTCTGTCTCCCCTGTAACTGGCAAGCAGCAGCATTGGTAGAAAGCATGGACATTCAAGCAGCAGATTAGATGACTAACAGGAAACCCCTTGGCCGGTGGACCAAGCACTGTCCCAGGCTTTACTACATTTGAATGATCGACCAGGAGGGCCTGTTGCCCCATATGCCCGACTGGGGGCCCCACGTGGTAGAGGTGTGGAAGTGGAGGAGAGAGCTGTCCCCCGACTCTCGAGTAATCCACACGCAATGATGCTGGGAACGCCAGGCGCCATCCTGCCTGGGAGAGGCGTCATCTGCTGAGATTTGTGATGGGATGTCCCACCGGATGGGTGAGTTACTTCACGCCCCTGGGTGAGGGGGACTGCTCAGTCTCCAGCGGGACCCCGTTGTTCTGCTGCCAGCCGGACCTGTAGAAACATATTGTACCTGCAGTGGAACACGTGCCATTGAGTGGAGCGGGTGGGGGGCTGGTCTGGCGTATCCCAGCCCCAGACCGTCGTCTCATGCTGGACAGTGCTGCCTCCCTGGCCAAGATGTATGGCAGGCACACAGGCCAATTTCCCGAAGCTGCTGAGCCCCCTCTCCTCCTGTTTCCCTCTGGCACTGTCACTCGGCCGCCATCTGTGTCCCCTCCATTGGCCGAGAGGATGTTACAGCTCACAAGGACCCCCTTGTGAGTTCAGCCAGCGAGCGTTGAATGACAGCCGGCGCAGCATCCTTACCGAGCACTAAAACTTCTCTAATGAGAAAGGCTGGCCTCTGAAACAGGCTGGCCTTGGACATCATTGCCGCCTTGCAAGGAGGCACCTGTGCCATTATCTGAGCAGAGTGCTGTGTGCTCGTGCTGACGAATCTGCTCACGTGTCATCTTTTTTTTTTTTTTTTTGCGGTACGCAGGCCTCTCACTGTTGTGGCCTCTCCCGTTGTGGAGCACAGGCTCCGGACGCACAGGCTCAGCAGCCATGGCTCACGGGCCCAGCCGCTCCGCGGCATGTGGGATCTTCCTGGACCGGGGCACGAACCCGCATGCCCTGCATCGGCAGGCGGACTCTCAACCACTGCGCCACCAGGGAAGCCCACGTGTCATCTTTATTAAATCACACGAGGGCACAAGTGACGCCCTGAGTGATCCGACCCCCAGCCAAGGGGACTTGGTAAATTGGTGGTTTGGGTCATGGGGCTCTTGGTGGAGGAAACTGTTACTTCGTTGTGTTAAGCTTCGTTGCGTTAAGTTCCCTTGCCTGTGCCTGTACTGTCGCTGTGGCCTCTGCTTCCTGTGCAGCCGGAGAGCCGCCAAGGAGTGGCCTCCAAGCCAGTGGACCCCCTGCTGACTGCTGGGCTCGCTGCAGAAGAGGGGGTGTTGTGAGATTGGGAGAGCCCATCATGGTGGAGGGCAGGTGTTGGAGGAGGTCATCGAGAGGATGTGACCGCCGAGTGACCTGCGAGCTGGACCTCGGCCATCAGAGGTTCTTCACCCCTCCCTGCCCTTGAATGTGCCCTCGGCCCACCACTCCTGCAGCCAGAGCTGTCTCCCGGGACGCAGCCCGGAGAGAGTCAGGTGTTGTTAAGACCATCTGAGCCCCGTCAAGGCCTCTCTACCACCTTTTAAGATCCAGGCAGGCAGGTGCCCAAGACGAGCCTCTTGTATCAGTTCCCTGCTCCCTAAACCTGCCGCCTGCCGATCTGGCGTGTTGGCCTCTTCCTTCTGTCTCTCCTCACCCTCCATGTAGGGGGGTCGGTTTGTGAACCAATACTGGGTTCAAGCCCCATCACTGCTGATAGTACTTGCTGTGTGACTCTGGAAAACTTACTTAATGTCTCTGAGCCCCTTCCCCAATTTGTAAAATAAGGGTAATAAAAGCACCTGTATGGCAGACTCATTTTGGGGCCAATGAGAGCTTGTAGGCAAGTGCCCAGCACAGTGCCTGTCTTTGCCCAGCTCCAGGCACTGGGTCCCTGGGGCCTATGCTTTCAGTGTTACTGCCCTCAGTACCCCCGTGGCACGTGCCCACCCAGGCTAACCTCATTCCCAGCCACCCCAGACCCCCTGGGAGCACAAGGGCCCTGGTTGAGGAGTTCGAGATCTCACTCCTGGGCTGAACTTCTTCTGAAGGGGGAGCCTCAGCTTTCTCATTGGGAGGCCGAGCCTGGGGGTGGGGTGCACTATGGTCTGAATGTTTGTGCCCCCCCAAATTCGCATGTTGAAATATAATGGGATGGTATCAGGAGGAGGTGGGGTTTAGGGAGGTGACTAGGTCATAAGGGTGGGACCCCATGAATGGAATTAATGCCCTTATAAGAGAGTCCCAGAGAGCTCTGTCCCCCTCCCACCATGTGTGGACACACTGAGGAGACAGCGGGAAGGGGGCTGTCACCAGACACGGGATCGGCTGGCGCCTTGATCTCGAACTTCCAGCTTCCAGAACCGCTGTTTATAAGTCACCCAGGCTATGGTATTTTGTTTTAGAGCCCAGACAGACTGAGACAGGGCGGGTCCCTGCTGAGTAGCCGGGATGGCCACAGCCACTCTCTGGGCGGTAGTGGGGTGAGGCGATCTCTCCTGGGCTTCTCTCTCTCATTTGCTTCAAGACCTAAGGGGAAGCCTTCCAATCTTCAGGGGCGGGGGGCTTCTGCGTGCCTCCCTGGGGGCTCAGCTCCTCCCAGAGGCACCCTCAGGGCTCCTGGCTGAACTGGATCTGCTGTGCTTCCAGCAGATGCCTACCCCCCGCCCCCACCGTCTCCTGGAGCAGAAAACAGGGAGGGATTACTCTTCCCTGAGCAAAACTGCTCTGGGTAAGTCCCCACACTCCCTGAAACTTGTCAAATGGCAGGACGTTTAGCTCTGCTTGTCTGGAGCTGGTTGGAGTTCCAGCAACCACAAAGGCAGACAGCTCAGGAGATACTCGTCGGATGAATGAATCAGTGAAGGAAGGAAGGAAGGAAAGGCTGCAGGGGAAGAACCACTTCCTAGGAGAAAGGGACTGAGCCAGGTTCCTCCCCAACTTCCCCCCACCTGGGTGCTGGCCTCAGGGTCAGAGGGAAGCTGGGTCCTTGCCCAGGGGAAGGGATGTCCCAGCTGCAGCTTCGCAGCTGGCATTGGGCTTCCCGCCTGCTCCTGGGGACGTGGGCACAGAGAAGCGGTGAAGCTAAGTGTTTTCAGAGTCGGGAGCTCAGAGCTGAACAGAGGCTGCCTGCCCAGCCGTGAACCTCACCACTGCTTTCCCCTGAGCCCCGTGTTTGGCCGTCCAGCCTCTGCATGGGCAATTCAGTCCCTGGGATGAGCTTCCAACGGGCAAGAGCCCAGCCCACCCTCCACCAGATGCTGTGAGCCCCGCCCAGACGCTGTGATCCCAGCTAAGTGGGCGCGGCTGCCAGTGAGGAAGTTTGAGGGTGTCAGTCTGACTTCCCACCAGGTAACCATCCTGCCCTGGCTCAGTTTCTGCTGGGGACAGTCCCTGTGGGGCTGGAGTGAGCGTCCCCGTGAACAGGAGCTAAGGTGAGGGCGGTACGGACCCGCTGCCCACCTGCTCCCCTTCCTGCGGCCCCCGTGTGGGATCGCACCTGTAGGGGGGGAAAATATCTTTTCCTTCCACCCTTCTAGGTTCTCCATACCCAAACAAGAGAAACGCACACAGGTTTATTTAATATAAGCTTTATGTGACATGGGAGCCTTGACAAGGAAATGAAGACTCAAAGAAACGGTGAAGCCTGAGTGTTTTTATGCTGGGTTGGATTAAGAGTGAAAAGTCATGGGGAAACGTGATGGGACAAAAGAGTGTGGGCTCAGGTAGTGAAGCGGGGAGCTGTTTGTTCAGATCTCTCTCGGCGTCCCCTCGCCTCGGGGATAAGGACGCTGCCATCCTCCGGGTGCAGGGAGGGCACCTGTCACAGAAGGGCACCTGTGACCCACTTCAGGGGAAGGTCAGAGGGTCCTTCCCGCTTCTGCCTTCACCTGAGCAAGTCCAATGTGCCACCGTGCTGTGTTTGGAGTAGCGCGTCTGAACCCCGTCACATTGCAGTCCTTTTCTCCATCAAGAAGAAGTGAAGGGCTTCCCTGGTGGCACAGTGGTTGAGAGTCCGCCTGCCGATGCAGGGGACACGGGTTCGGGCCCCGGTCCGCGAAGATCCCACATGCCGCGGAGCGGCTGCGCCCGTGAGCCATGGCCGCCGAGCCTGCGCGTCCGGAGCCTGTGCTCCGCAATGGGAGAGGCCACAACAGTGAGAGGCCCGCGTACCGCAAAAAAAAAAAAGAAAAAAGAAGTGAAGGCCCAGCAACGTGCACTTAGGTTTTGGAAGAGTCTAGACTCTTGACTGGCCCAAGAGGGAGGGGCGCTCCTGGAGATTAATGGGGCTGTTTGGGGAGGGGCGCTCCTGGAGATTGGGGTGGGGGAGGCCAGGGAGAGGTTGCAGTGCAGACAGACAGATGTGGTGTCCGAGGCAGGCCAGGCCTGGTTTCAGGGCCGAGTGGACCTCTGCTGGGCTGGCTGGAGGCGCTGCTGCGGGGAGGCATTGCAGAGGGGGACCGGACCCTCCAGGCACAGAGTGGGGGCCGAGGAGGAATCTAGAACCTGTGAGATCTGGGCTCCGTGGCTGGAGGGAAATTTTAACCTGGGCCTGGCGGGGTGTAGCCACAGCCCAGAAAATGAAGGGCTGTCCCGGAGCTCCAGGCCCAAGTAGAGCCCAGCAGCCACCCACGGTGGAGCCACAGTGGCCCTGGGGGGACTGTCCCCATCCGCTCCGGTGGGACGCATGGCCTTCTCATCTCTCAGTTCACCCTTCACCCCGAGTGTCTGTGTCTCCCTCTCTCTCTCTGTCTCCTTCTCTCCTTCTCTTAGTCTCTCTCTCATGTCCTGAAAAGCAGCTCTAATTCCCTTGTAGAATCCTTTATTCACACCCTTCCTTCCCTGTCCACTGAGCCGTGAGCCCCTGGAGGGCAGGGATCGTGCCTGGGCCATTCACGGGTCCTGACACATGTGCTGACATACAGCAGCTGCTCAATAAATCCTTGAGGATCGCTGGTTGCTGTACCTCCAGCTGTGCCTGAGGGCACCCCACTGGCTCTGGCTGGTCCGTCACCCAGGTTAGGGTGAGGCCTTCCCCCTGGCTGGTCCGTCACCCAGGTTAGGGTGAGGCCATCCCCCTGGCTGGTCCGTCACCCAGGTTAGGGTGAAGTCATCCCCCTGGCTGGTCCGTCACCCAGATTAGGGTGAGGCCATCCCTCTGGCTGGTCCGTCACCCAGGTTAGGGTGAGGCCATCCCCCTGGCTGGTCCGTCACCCAGGTTAGGGTGAGGTCATCCCCCTGACTGGTCCGTCACCCAGGTTAGGGTGAGGCCATCCCCCTGGCTGGTCCGTCACCCAGGTTAGGGTGAGGCCATCCCCCTGGCTGGTCCGTCACCCAGGTTAGGGTGAGGCCATCCCGCTGGCTGGTCCGTCACCCAGGTTAGGGTGAGGCCATCCCCCTGGCTGGCTGGCACGGCAGTGGCTCTCATTGCATGATTCTCCGGGGAGTTGGCCCCAGGCCTGGTGGGAATTTCAGGCTGCTGGAGGGACCTGGGTGGCAGGAGGGACTGGCTGCCAGAGTCCTGCCGGTCAGGACTGTGGTTCCCTGCTTGGGTCCTGTCCCAAGGAGGGCTCCATGGTGACCCCCACCTTCCATCCTGGGGGGCTGGTCAGGAGCAAAGGCCCCGCCTGCGGGTGGAGGTGCATCCTGGACTCCCTCCGAGGCAAAGCCAGAGGAGGGTCTGAGTTGGCATCACGGTCCAGCTGCTTCCAGGAAAGGTTATTCAGAATCCCTGCAGCTTTGTTTTCCTCATCTCTAAGGTGGGGTCAATAATAATAACAATAGTGATAATGATACTTAGAGTAGCGCCAGCTTATGTGGGTTTAGTGGAGGATCGGTGACCTCATGCCAAGTCCCCGGACTGTCAGAGACACTCAGTAAATGGCAACTGTTATCCCCGTTAACACTGTGACTGTGGCTCTGTTAGGTTTGGGGGGTGGGGTGGTTGGAGCCAGAGTGTCAATTGCTGATGAATCTGAACCTCAGAGGCTGTGCTGACTCCAGGGGGACCCGGGAGGAATCAGCCCAACGGTGGGGGGAGCAGGCAGATGTCCCAGAGCCCTCACCCGGCCCCCATCGCAGAGGGAGTCGTGCTCCCACCATGGGGTGAAACTCCCCTCCGAATCCAGACTCTGAGCTCCTTTTCGCCATGGCAAGGTTTCTGGCATTTCCGGGAAACTTAGCAGCGTTTGCGAGCCTTGTTGCCTTTGGGAGGAGCCTTTGCCTCTGAGCCCTCAGCCGTGTGCTGGGAGCCTGGTCACTGTCTTTCACTGAGTTTCCCAGCAGAAGTGCTCTCCCTGGCTGGGGCCCCAGGGTCTCCGAGACACTGCCACCTCCAGCTCTGTCTGGGGTCCTGCTGATGCCATCTGGCCCTGCTAGGTCCCTGGGGGTCAGACATGGGGGGACCAGGCGGCCTGCACTGCACCCCGATGCTGCCCATCAAGAACCCCCAGAGGGAGCGTGGCCTGATTGGTCAGTGCCGTCCTCCCCTCCCATTTTTCCGAGGACTGTGCTTCTTTGAATGGTTGCAATATCCTTCAGAGCGATTCAATGGTGCAGCCCTGGAACCCACATGGGGACCTTTGCAAGGGCCCTCCCACCCACTCATGCTCTCTGGCTAGCTCCCCTGGGCCCTGGGAGACTGTTCTCTTTCGTTCACCCCATCCCCACAGGCTCAAGATCCCCCAGGATGAGCAGAACTGTGTCCCCAAGTCTGGAGGAAGGAGCCGGTAGGAGAAAAACCCCGGGGGACAAGCAGGCATTCCAGGGGTCCATCTCACGCAGCCAGAGCAGAAGTGGAGCGGGTGTGCCAGATGGGGCTGAGGTCAAGCCGAGTCCTGGGTGGAGAGGGAGGGGCAGCCCGTCCCCCTGCTGACCACCAAGGCAGCCTCGCGGGAAGAAGCGTCTCTGGAAGAGCCTGGAGGGGGCCCACGCACAAACCTCACTGAGCAGCTCCCACGTGGGGCTCACAGCGAGCAGCCCATCTGGTTCTCAAACAGCCCGTGAGAAGCTGCTGCTTCCATCCTATCAAGGAGATGGGGAAACGGAAGATCAGACCTGCCCAAAGTCACACCATTAGCACACTCTGTGCTCTGAGCCCTGGATCCTTTTCCCTCCCTCCTCCCTCCCTTTCCCCATCAACCACCTCTCGGTGCCCATCCTTCCTGGAGAGGAGGCTCTGCCTGGGACCTCAGGGGCTGCTTGCAGGTCTGAGCCTCAGAGCTGCTTGGTCTTCTCTCTCTGTGGCTCCCCTCCCGTCTGGGTGGCCCTCAGCCCTGGGCAGGGGATGGCCACCCACTTACCCAGGCCAGCCTATCTTGACTTCTCCGTGAGGGATGTGAAAAGGGGCAGAGGGAGCCTGTGGTCCCCACCCAACGGCCTGGGTGCTGCCCACCAAAGGCATATCTAGCCAAGCGGGTGGGGGTGGCTTGGTTCCCCACTTTTGGTAGGGAGGTGGGAACCCCAGATGCCTCCAGTCTCTGCAGGGTTGCATGGGGGGCTGATGTGGTCCTGGGATCCTAGGAGGCCAGAGCCCATTGCTCCCAGCAGCAGGGGCCTGGGTCCCAGGACCACGGTGTGGGCCCTTCAGAGTCTCCTCCGGGCCCCGAGAGCCCCTGCTGGCCCAGGTCGCTGCGGCACAGGACGCCAAGGAGCTGTCGGCACCACGCAACTCTCCATGGACAGCTCTGCAGGATGGGCAGAGACGGGCTGGCAGCCTCTGTGTCTGACTCCCCTGTGGAGTGGTACTTGCTTTGCACGCTGCTCCCTCACTGTTGAATTGCAAGTCCTCTTACTTGGAATAACACTGACTTGCACATTTGAGTAGTTCAAGCAGGGAAAATTTAATAGATGCCAACTGAGCAAATGCCAGGGGCTTTGAAACAGAAATTTCAATTGCCAGGTGGATAAACGTTTGGGTAAAAGGACCCTCCTCCCGGCTGCCACCGTGGTGGCTCTGTCTGCGCCCGTCTGCTGGGTGCTGCTCTGTGTTCGCGTCTCAGCGCCGCAGCCAGCACCGTCTGTGCGCAGAAATCATGCTGCAGAGCAAACTGGAGTTCTGGGCGCTTGGTGTGAGGGTGGCTTCCGGGAGCCTGTCCTTAGGCAGCACCAGTGCCAACTCTGCTTTAGACAGTGCTCGGGGTCTGGGGTCCCTGCCTGTAGTCATCACTGGCCCCAGGGCTTGGGGTGGGATGGTGGGGCACTTCCACATCTCTGACCCTGCCTGGGGTCCAGCCTGGGGTCCTGTGCCTGCAGAAGCATTTGCTGCACTGTGGGAAGGACCACAGGCCACAGCCCCCTTACCGGTGGACAAGGCAGCATCTCAGTGTCCGGCAGAGGCTGGGGTGCTAGTTGGTTTCTCTCTTCACTCCTGATCTCCTGAAAAAGGTGCTAGGTGCTGGCTAAGCTGCCCCCATCCTGCCCCACTCTGGCACCTTCCCAGGAGGCTTTCGTAAGGGAGCCCCTGGGACCAGCACCTTCTTCCCTCTTTGGGGTCTGGGAGGAGGCCCGCATCTCAGTGCAGTGCCCCCTAGCTGCCACCAGGGGTCATCAGGCCCACGGCAGGCTGGAGGGTGGACGCCGGTGGCTGGGAGCGGAGTGCGGGGCGGGGGCAGAGGCAGGCAGCCAGCGGCAACCGGGATGCAGGCGTTGGTTGGTGTCCTGGAGGTCAACCCAGCCCAGGACAGCTGAGCTGTGGGCTTTGGCGGCCGGCGTGCCCTGGGAGATCAGCTGTCGTGCCTGAGCTGCAGGTCCTGGGACCTGACACTGGTGGAGACACGAGGCCCGGCACACTGCTTAAGGGCATGGTGGACTTTGGAGTCATTCCAGGAGGCTTTAAATCCCGTGTGGACTTGGGCCACCTCCTTAACCTCTGCAAGCCTCAGTTTCCCCACCTGTAAAATGGGAGAAATGACGGAAGTGTTGTTGGAAGGATTCAGTGAAGTGCTCAGCCCAGGCCTGGTGTCACACCATCGCTCAGCAGACGATAAAGACGGTTCTTACTCCCGTCAATAGAGTTTTCAGAGGGACTGTCCTTTCTGTCACCATCTCCTCCAAGATGCTCTGTGGCTCCTGCCTGTTTTTAATGTTCCTAATCTCCTGTTGATTATTCCTGGGGTTTCAGCCAAATAAGCACTTCCAATTAAAGCTCTTGCCTCAGCTCAGAGTTGGGTTGCCATGGCGACAGGAGCAGGGATTTCAGTTCTTCCCCGGAATGTACACACGTGTGTGTCAGAGTCTTCGTGTGGGTTTCTGCCCGTGTGTCTAGTTGTTACCAGTGTCACTCCTGCGGGGCCTGGAGCTGGCAGGTGGGTGGAGGGAGGGAGGAAAATGGGGTGTCAGGCGTGATGCTGAGGTCCCTTCTGCGCGGGGGAAGCCTTTGCCTGAGTGCTCGGGCCAGTGTTGGGAGGAAAATGTGGGTTTCCTCGTGCAGACTTGGCCTTCCTGGAAGTGGCCTCAAGGCCCCTGTCCAGCCAGGCAGGTGGAATGATGCCCAGGTGGTGGACACGCCTGCCCAGGTCTCTAGAGCCTCACAGGTGTGTGTGTGTCTGAATGTGACTGTGTGCCTGTGTGTGTGTGTGTGTCTCAAGCTGGCTATTGGAGCTGAATCTCAGACAGAAAGTTCTAAACTCAGCTACTCAGCTCTGGCTGGGGGTTGAGAGAGGTCCAGGGAGGGGCTGGGCCGGAAGCAGAGTTGAGAGGCTCCCTCTGACCTCTGGTTTCTCAGAATTCCAGGTGCGTCAGCATCAGGCCTCGTCTTCAGCACTGGAAGTTCTTGGAAGGTAGGCTTGTTGCTTCATGTGTGGGTTGGCTGGGATTTTTTCAGTTGAAAGCGTCAAAGCAGCTTGTGCAAAATTAAATAGACAGAAGGAGAAAAGAAAGAACTTATGTGCACACACACGGATACACGGGCACACACACACAAAATCACACGTGCTCACACACAGACAGGCGGTCATACACAGACACACACACACACACACACAATGGGACCCAGGTGCTGGGAATCCCTGCTCATCCAGCTGCCTGCACAGCTGGATCCAGGGCTCTGACCTTCTCCACGTCTCAGCCCCACCCAGTCCTGGGGGAACCTCCCTCCCAGTTGTGGGAAATCTCTCACAGGGAGGAGAGGTTTCCTCTGGCAGAGCTGAGGAAGCAGATCTCGTGGAAGGATCTGATGGGCCTTGCTGGGTTGTGGCCAGCCCTGGACAATTATTGGGCCTGGGGCAGTGGTCCTGGCCTGTCCCAGGTCTCCTGTCTCCCAGGGTGGGACAGTGAATGTGGATGCACTGTGCCCAGGACCGCATGGGGATGGGGTGCTGGCCCCAGGGTGCGTGACCATGAGCATGGGAAGGGCTGCCTTCTCTGTGGAGTGGCCACTCCTCATCCAGGAGGGGGCTTGATCTTTTGCACGCGCCGTGTGCCCAGCAGAGCTTCCGTGTCGAGAGCGGCTGTGGCCCCTCTCCACCGGCTCTGCATCTGTGGAATCAGGGAGGCCGAGGGTGATGGGAGCTGCTCTGGAGGGACCGACCGCCGGCTCTAGGGGGCCCAGCAGGACCGGAGCCCTCGTGCAGAAGCCAGAGGTCGTGCAGAATCTAGCCTCCTCCACTCTCTTCCCTGGGAGTTGGGGTGAGCAGCTCTGGTCCTGAGGAAACAGTGTCTGTGGATTTGGGGACTGGGGGTAGAAGAGCCAGCCTGCCTTGGGACTGGCCTCATGGGTCAGCTGCGGAGGGTCAGGCAAGGGGTTGGGCAGACCACGACCCCAGCAGATGTCACCACACTTGCCCAGAACCACCCGCGTGCCCCCCACCCCCCCCCACCGGAGGCTCTGAGGAGCTGCCGGCAGCCCAGGTGGCATCTGTCCCTCCCTCTAGGCTGTGATTCTGAGTTTGGGGACAGCGTCTCATCCCCTGCTGAGACCACAGAGCTGGGCCCCCCGGGGGCTCTGTGAGGATGAAGAGCCCGGCTGGCGGCAGGTCCACGGCCGGCTTCCCGCTGGGAATGCGGGCACCCCTCCTCGTCCTGGAGATGAGGTCAGCTGGCTGGGGCGGCACTGCAGGGAGAAGGGGGTGCACGGCCCTCCTGGAATTGGCGACGCCGAGCCCACCTCTTCTCCTTCCTGGGGGAGGGGCTGCTACAATCCCACTGATCTACGAGCCTCCCCGGTGGCAGGCACCGCGCAGGGCTCCCACGCCACCTTCGTGGGGACCCCGTGGCAGTGGTGTTATCCAGTCTGCAGGTGAGGCACTGAGCATGAATACATTGCCCAAAGCCCAGCAGAGCAGGTGGGGCACTGGGGCCAGGAAGCCAGAACCAACCACTGGGCTTTTCTGCCTCTCAGGGACCTTCCTGTCCTCCTCGGGGCCCGAACAGCACCCACGCCTCGGGAAGTGGGCTGTGGAGGGGAGGACGCTTGGATCCTTTCCCCGGGGTCGGTGCTCCTGAGAGAGGCTCCAGCTGTCGGTGGATGCCCACCGCCTCTCACGTGGCTGGAGCCCGGGGTTCCCACTGTCAGCTCCCTTTGTTCCGTCGGAGCCCAGAGAAGGAGGGTGGCGAGGGGCCAGGGGAGGGGCAGCCGCAGACGGGCGTGTGCAGTGCCAGAGGGACGGAGACTAGGATGTCCACATGCCGGAAGCCCCCTCCAGGCAGGAGGCGAGCCCACCTGTGGGGAGGCGGGGCTGTGGGCCGCGCGGGAAATTCCTTGCTGCCTTTTGAGTGGGACTCCACTTGGCTTCCTTCCTGCTGCTTGTCCCTCCCTTTCCCCAGCCAACCCTCGCAGGACCTTAGCAGGCAGCTCAGAACCGCAGCTGAAGCCGCCCTTGTGCCTGGCCAAACCCACTAGCTCCTGGTCCCGCACGAGGCACAGGCCCATTAGAGGAAGGGCGGATGCTTGTCCTTCAAGGAGTGGGGGCCAGAGAGCGGGGCCCAGGCCAGCAGGTGGCTGGTGAGAAGGCAGGTGGGGCTCCCCAGTGCACAGCCAACTTTCTTACCCCTGGGATGGAAGACTGGGCCCACCTGTGCATGCGTGAGTGCATTTGCACACATGTGCCAGTGTGCATGCGTGTATGTTCTGCATGCAATGGACGAACGGATAAGCTTCTAGGAAAGGCCTATGGCGGAACTTCAGCTGCTCGCCTACTTTCCCTCTCAGTCTTTGCCTCACCTCTTTGATTTCTGTGGCACAAGCTGGTTAATTGGTGTGAAAAACCGAGAACGAGAACTCTCCAATTAGTGGAGAGTGACTGCAAGGACCTAGAAGCTGGAAGGAGCCTGGGCCTCTTGGGAGAGAGTCAACCAGGGCATCACCTGACCAGGGGCGTCATCTTGGATTGCTGCCTGATGAAGAGATAACTTGGAGTTTTGTGAAGCCACTAAAATGTTGAGGTTGTTGTTACAGCGGCTGGTCTATCCTGACTAATAAATTCCTAAGATTTCCCTCCTTAAGACTCCTGTCCTATGAGCTCCTGCCCCAGTGTTTACCTGGCCAACTCTTCGTCATCTTTCAGGACCTAGTTGAGGTACCACCCGAACTAGGCTAGCCTTTCTTGGGGAGCCTTCCCCGGTCTTCCGGGGCTATCAGATGCTGGTTCTCTTGGTCCCAACATGGATTTACCTCTGTCATTGTGCTTACCCTGCGGTGCCACAAAGACCTCTTTACTTGTTTCTCTCTTCCACAAACCTATGGGCATCTTGATGGGTGGAAGTATGTCTGTGTCCTCAGTGCCTGGTATGGTATTGGATAGAGTTGGTAGTCACTGTGTTTTTGTGAAGCTGGAAGAAAGAAAGGGAGGGAGGGGGACAGAGAGAGATTCTCTGGAGTCTTTTGGTCCTTCTCTGGAACTAAAGTTACAAAACAAAGATCAAAGTGTTCCAAATACATACTTTGGGGACACAACTGGGTTTCGGTTAAAAACTAGCCTTCTCTCCCACCACCATCCCGCCGTGAGGAGGTTAGATGCCTTTCCTCCGAACCATTCTCCCATTTATAGGTTTTCTCTTAGTCCTGCCTTAACCTTTGCTTTTGTTATTCCTCTTTCTTTCACCTCTCCTCCGTCCATCCATCTATCTTTTCCTTCCAAAAAATGTACTGTATGCCGAGTGATGTTCAAAACTTAAACACTATTGCCATAAGAAAACAGACCAAAATCCATGCTCCTCTCAGGGAACATAATCTATGTACCCAATTATCTATCTGTCTGCCTATCTATCTATCCATCCATCCACCCATCCACCTACCCATCTCTGTATCTATGTAACCACATCTATTTATCTATGCACGAAACCATCTATCCATCCACCCATCTATGCATCTACCTATCTATCTATCTATCTATCTATCTATCCATCCATCCACCCATCCATCTACCCATCTCTGTATCTATGTATCTATATCTATTTATCTATGCACCTATGCATCCATCCATCTATCCATCCACCCATCTATGCATCTACCTATCTATCTATCTATCTATCTATCTATCTATCCATCCATCCACCCATCCATCTACCCATCTCTGTATCTATGTATCTATATCTATTTATCTATGCACCTATGCATCCATCCATCTATCCATCCACCCATCTATGCATCTACCTATCTATCTATCTATCTATCTATCTATCTATCTATCTGTCCAGCCAGCCATCTTACAGCTGTGTTAGAAGTCAAAGCACATGACTTGCTTTGGCCAATGAAATATGAGTAGGGGTGAGGGATGTGTGTCACCACAGGGCAGAAGTTTAGAGGCAGTTCTTGCTTTGCCATATTCCTTTTCCTCTGCACAGAGGTTGGCACATTCTAGGTGTTTCCTGCTTTGTCGACGTGGGCCTTGGAGTGAGGAACACTATGGCCTGCAGACCACCCTCTCCCCCAGCATAACACCCATACTCCTCCAGACATGTGGTATAATAAAGGATCAAAACTTTCCTACGAGCCATTCTGGCTGTTTTTTTCTGTAGCACACCCTGGCCTCGCCTGGCTGATAGATGCAAAGTGACAGATTGTTTTCCAGATGGTTATGCCAGTTTACATTCCCATCCTCAGTGTCTCTGAGTGTCTGTTTCACTCTTTCTTTATTGGCCTGGAATAGTATCTTTCTAATTTACTAAAAATTTTGACCAATTTGAAAGGTGAAAAGGAATCACATTTTAATTTCCATTTCTTGGATTACTAGGGAGGTTGAATGTACATGCAATGGTCATTTGCTTCTCTTTTTTCAGTAACCATTTTTATGTGTGCCTGCTGTGTGTGGGAAGTGTTTCTGAGAAGTTCTGTTTAGTCTGACCCAGAAAAAATCAGGGGTAAGCTTGAGTTATAGGCGTACAAAGTACTGGGAAGGAAATTCCCTTATGAGATTAAAAGGCGCTGCAGGAAATCCCCTGCTGTGGAAGAGCAGGTTTACAGACAGCAGAGGGGCTGGACCTGTGAGGGCAGGTGGGGGCAGAGAGCAGAGAAGGCTGCTCCTAAGTCCTGGAGCTCCCTGCAGAGGTTCCCCTGCTGGCCGCTTCCTGGAAGGCACGTGAAAAGCCTGGTTTATGAACATCCCCTGTTTTGCCTCTGTTTCTGGCCCCGCACTTCTACAGGGGCTACAAGTGGCGGCAGGAGCCAGGTGGGCCCTGCGTGGCCCCGCTCCGGCTTGCCCTGTGCTGAGCGCCGGGCTCTGCCTTCCGACAGCTGCGCTGGGAGGCCTGGAGCAGGCTTGGGGCCGTTCATCACAGCAGCTCGTTATCTCTGAGCTTATGTAAGTGCCTCCCAGGGTCCCTTCTCTGGCCCAGGTCTTTAAAAGTAAGCTGCTTACATAACTGCTTCGACAGCACACGGGAATTAATTTCCAACATTAAATTTGCTTTAGGAGGAAGTCTACTAGAGACAAATGGGGAGTGGGAGGTGGGCTCCAGGGAGAGGATTCCCTCACCCCGCAGCCCGGCTAAGAGCTGATGGCTCCCTGGAATGCTGCTAAGTGGCCGTGGTTGGGAGAGGACCCCAGGATGCTGCGTCTCCCTCAACCTTTATGCCATGGTAAATTAGTCAGGTAAATTTCTCTGGCCTGTAGAAAGAACCAGATCACGCAGAGGCCTTCCACCGCCCGGGTGATGGAATGGAGGCAACTGGGCCATCCATGATGGTGCAGGAGCCCGGGAGCCCCTCACTCATGAAAGAGACAGGTAGGTGGGGGGGGGGGGCGGGGCTGGCAGGGCTGTGGCTGCCCTCCCGGGCGCCAGGCACCTCGGTGTCAGAAAGGGTCTCCTCCAAGAGGGTCTCCCCCAAAGCAGGACCCCCCGTGGGAGGAAGGGAGCACGTGAATGGCCGCAGGGTGGCCCCCTTTGCTTCCAGATACTCCAATGTGTCTCCCGGGTACAAGGTAACGGCTGCCCACTCACGCACCCTCAAGCCCACGGTGTTATCACCTGTCTGAGCTGACCTGGCTGGGATCCTTCCTAGAGGCCTGGAAAGGGCTGAGCGCTAGGGGTCCTCACTGGGCCCAGGGAGTCTGGGCACCAGCGTCTTTGCCCCTGCGATCTGCTTGGCATGCTCCAGTCTGCAGGGAGCTGAGTGCCAGGCAGCTCATGTCCAAGGGCAGTGCCATCTCCAGGGTCCTCCGTGGACAGAGCTGGTCCAGGGCCTCACCCAGCTCATTAAAACACTTGATGATCACACTGGCATTTTTCTTGCACAGCGATGTAGGTTCAGGTGCTGGGAGGAACTTCCTACCCCAGTGCTTGCTACGTGGGCCTCCAAAGCTAAACCCTTGAGTCCTACTTTGTTCTGGGAACTTTCTTGATCCAATCTGACTGATCATGGGTGCTTTCAATTGCTTCATGACCCAGGAGGATCCTCCAGAAAGCCCAGCCTTTGAGAAGTGGCTGGACGGCCAAAGGATGTCTGCTGCTCCAGTCTGGCTGGTTCTACGGGTCCCCTTGGAGCCGGGAAAGCCCTCGGAAGGAAGGACTGATGCACTGAGATGCCTGGTGTGTGGGAGCACGGGGGTGGTGTGAAAATCATGAAAGCTGCATCCCAGAGACAAGAAACACAAGAGGTGAGGGAGAGAGTGAGTTGGAGAACTCGGTGGAAACCGGAACTCGAGCAGGTGGGAGTCTGAAGATGGAAACCTCAGGGACTTGCAGGAATCTTGGGAGGACACAGGACACCCCACAGGCATGAGAGATGTACTGGGGTCCATTCTGACCCAAACTCAAAGGACAATGTGCTCCTGACGTATACCTGGGTGACCTGTGAGTCCCAGGGCTGTGGGATTCCCAAGGCCTCACCTGGCTTACCTGTGGACCCCAGAGGCTGCAGAGCACCAGCATGTATGTATGTCGGGGAGGGGAGTCCCCTGCCTGTCGCTTCTGGTCCCAGATCAGAGCGCACACGCACACACACATGCACACACACACGCACACATACACACACACACACACACACTGCCGGGCAAGCCCTCAGGTTTGGGGCCCAGACAGTGGGCTGGCCTGCCGGAGCAGACAAAAGCCAAGGAAACTCCGTCGCCGGACCAGAGGACAAGACAGGGGACAGAGAGCTGGCCGGGGCCTCTACTGCTCTACAAGGACAGAGGCAGGCAGGAAGCCTGACAGTTTGCTTAAAAAAATCTTTATCTTTCTGAACCCCCAAACCGAACCCATCAGATAGCATTGCAATGAAAACACAATCCCTGGAAAAACCATGTTTTCCGGAAACCAAGCCTCACCTGGGGCAGAGTGGGGCATCTTCCACGTCCCCTGCAGGCTGCCCCCAGCTGCTCTGAAAGGGGGGCTGGGCGAGCAGAGGTGGCCCGGCTGTCGGGTCATTTAGACCCTTGGTCAGAAGCTAACAGCCCCCGGGGCTGTGTCTTCCTGGAGAAGGTCACACAGTTCTGCTGGGGAACTTGTTCTCCTTTTAATTATTCAGCACATGTGCCGTGTGGGGTGCAGGCCCTGCGAGCGGAGACTGGATGTGAATAACATTTCACGCCAGCCGAAAAGCTTAATAAGGTGACGTTAGGGCCCAAGACGCAGCAGGACGTGGCCTCTGCAACGCAATGGCCCGCCTAGAGGCAGCTGCTGGAGGATCCATTTATTCTGCAGCTCGCAGGCCACCAGCCCAGAGGCTGTCCTGCTCAGGGTGGGAGGTGGCATGAGGGGCAGAGCCCCCCCCAGGGCCAGGATGAGTTCTGGGGCCCTCAACCCTTTGAGGAGCAGCTTGGGGCAGCCAGGAGCCCTGGTGGCCGTGTCCTGCCTCCCCCACTTTCTAGAAGCTGGGTCTTGGGCAAGTTACCTCAGTTCTCTGAGCTTCCTCACTCGACAGGTGTTCTTTAAGTGTCCAGGCATCCTGGACACTCTCTATATGTGTGTCCTCTCTGTGCAGCGACATGGAGAGTCCCGGGGCCCACGGCTGCTTCCAGGTCATGAAAGCATCATCAGGGCCCTGCACCTGCAGGCTCTCAGCGAGGCCACGCTGGCTGGTCCTTCCTTCAATCACTCGCTCACACGCCACGTTTTCCCTGGGTGTTGCCATGCGGGCACCGAGGGTGTGAGCACCTGTAGGGGGGCTGGCAGGTGGGCACGGCAGAGGGGTGCAGGTGGGCGCGGCAGAGGGGCGCAGGTGGGCACGGCAGAGGGGCGCAGGTGGGCGCGGCAGCGGGGTGCAGGTGGGCGCGGCAGAGGGGCGAGCGGGCTGCACGTGGCACTTTTCCTGCGCTGAGCTTTCCTGGACCCTGGGATTTGGCTGAAAAGCCCATCTTTGTCCTCAGGAGCGCCTGGCCTTGACTCCTGGTGCCCCTCTCTCTTTCCTCCCTCTCCCTCTCTTTTCTCCAATAGTTTTTGAGCACCTGCTGGGTGCCAGGTGCTCTTCTAGGTACTGGGGACCCAGCAGAAGACAGAACAAAGTCCCCACTGTGCTTGCTACCAAGAAGGGCCCGGAGCCAGGTGGTAGGCCCTGTGCGGACCACCCCTCAGAGTTTGGGGCTCCTGGGGCCCTCCAGGGTTCTGGCTTTCACAGCAGAGGTCGGGGCTCCATTTCCTGGAGCCCAGATGTCCCTGGCTTGTGCACCCAAGAGCCCAAGGGACAGGGCTGGGGAGGGGGGGGCTTTCAGACTGGGGGACACTTGTGAGCTGAGATGGAATCCTAGCTTGATGCTCTTTCTTTTCCTTTTTGCAATTGGAGTAGAGTTGATTTCCAATGTTGTGTTAATTTCTGCTGTACAGCAAAGTGACTCAGTTTCACA
Source organism: Pseudorca crassidens (assembly GCF_039906515.1). NCBI lineage: Eukaryota > Metazoa > Chordata > Mammalia > Artiodactyla > Delphinidae > Pseudorca > Pseudorca crassidens. The sequence goes on along the minus strand of NC_090297.1, from coordinate 3,911,161 downwards.
TGTATGCATGTGTGTATATATGCGTTCTTCCTTACATTCTTTTCCATTATGGTTTATCTCAGGATGTGGAATATGGTTCCCTGTGCTCTACACTATGTCTTTGCTGTTTATGCAAGCTGTATATAATAGTTTGCATCTGCTGACCCCAAACTCCCAGTCCTTCCCTCCCCCACCCCACCTCCCCCTTGGCAACCACACGTTCGTTCTCTATGTCGGTGAGTCTGTTTCTGTTTCATAGATAAGTTCATTTACGTCATATTTAGGGTCCACATATAAGTGATATCATATGGTATTTGTCTTTCTCTGTCTGACTTACTTCATCTCCAGGTCCATCCATGTTGCTGCAAATGGCATTATTTCATTCTGTTTTATGGCTGAGTAATATTCCATTGTATATATGTACCACACCTTCTTTACCCATTCATTTGTCTGTGGACGTTTACGTTGCTTCCAGGTCTTGGCTGTTGTGAAGAGTGCTGCAGTGAACATAGGGGGGCATGTATCTTCTTGAATTATAGTTTTGTCCGGATATATGCCCAGGAGTGGCATTGCTGGATCATATGCTAACTCTACTTTTAGTTTCCTGAGGAACATCCATGCTGTTTCCCGTAGTGGCTGCACCAACTTACATCCCCACTAACAGTGTAGGAGCGTCGCCTGCTGCTTATTTCTTGACTGTGTGACCTCAGACCCGTGTCACTCGCCAATGACTGTGGGTGGTCTAATATTTTTCCCTACTTGCGAGCAGCCCGCCGCCCTTTCATGGATGCTGGCAGGAGACGTGAGGCCCCCGGCACAGAGACAAATGCTGTCATTACTCACTGCTTGGCAGGCAGGACCTGCTTCACTGGTCTCCCTGGTCACTGTTTGTCCCACAACCCCACGTGTGATGCCAGGTGGCCTAGATGCTGTGTGCAGGACGTTCACCTCACAGCTGCGGACTCCAACTTCAGGAACCCTGATCTTTTTGAATGGGCTACAGGCAAACCTGCTTGGCTTTTGCCCTGGAGGGAGACATTATCTTTACAATACTGATGCAAAGAGACCTGCTTCTGTCCTGGAGGGAGATGATCTCCCCGGTCTCCTTGCTATTTAAACACCCGTGAAAAGATAGTCTGGAACCAAAGCTGTAGGTGCCTCTCTGAGAGGTGCAGAAACACAAGACCTGGGAGAGCTGCGTTCCAAGAGTGAGGAACTCAGCCTTGCAGAGCCTATTCCCCCATCCGGAGAAGGGAGACCAGTGGTGCCTCCCAGATCCAAGGGTCCCTCCAAGCCAGATGTAGTTACAGGCCATCCCTCTCCACCCCACCACCCTTCACTCCCCCAGCCCACAGGCAGGGTGTGGGAGCTAGAGGAGGAGCTTTACAGACTTGGGTGGTTGGTCCCATCCATGTCTGGTCATTCTGTGAGCCCTCCTGCCAGTTTGCATATGGCATCTCTCTGCAGCCTCAGTCTTCTGGGACCCCCGCTCCAGGCTCTACAACCTCGACCACCTGAGGCACCCTGGCTGGCACGCCCTTCTCCAGTGAGGGGTGATCGATGATGGATGGCTGTGGAGACTGTCTCTCTGTGTTCTAGCTCTGCCCTCCCTGAATGAATAGGACCAAGGTCTAGTTTGGACAGAGTTGGGTCTATGAGGTAAGCTCATGAAGAGATGGTTCTTTATTCTCCTTCCTGCAGCCTCAAGATGTATAATTGAGTTCTTATTAAATTTCCATTTAATGCCAACAGTTTATATAAAACAGCAAAGTGAAAAAGAGATCAGGGAAGATTTATTTAACCTGAAAGAGCACACAAACGGGGTGTGTGTGGAGAATAAAGACTCAGTGTCCTTAGAGATTGTCACACTGAGTGAAGTAAGTCAGACAGAGAAAGACAAATATCATGTGATATCACTTATATGTGGAATCGAAAAACGGTGCAAATGAACTTATTTACAAAACAGAGATAGAGTCACAGATGTAAAAAACAAACTTATGGTCACCAGTGGGGAAAGGTCGGGGAGGGATAAGTTGGAAGATTGGGACTGACATATACACACTACTATATATGAAATAGATAACTAATAAGGACCTACTGTACAGCACAGGGAACTCTACTCAATACTCTGTAATGACCTATATGGGAAAAGAATCTAAAAAAGCGTGGATATATGTATATGTGTGACTGATTCACTTTGCTGTACCCTGAAACTAACACAACATTGTCAATCAACTATAACCCCACCCAGTAAAAATTATAAAAAAAAAGAAGACTCAGTGTCCTGCAGAGAAGGCACAGCAGACACAGCTGCTGGGGGTACATGGAGGAGGGGTACTGGGCCCCCAGCTTGGGGCTTGGGCAAGATTTCAAGGAGGAGATGACACGCTGGCTCCTAAAGATTGCATTTCATATTTAAGAGGTTAATAGATTTGGAGCAATATTTAAAGAACTAAACATCTAGGCACATCTGAGTGCCTCTTCTACCGTACATGAATGTTCTCAGGCTGTGAACTCCACGTGTCACCAGTGCCCAGCGCAATATAACTGCCTAATAAATGCCTGTGGAAAGAATGAAAGAGCATTCGTTATTTTTTCTCTATGTCTTTTGAAAGGGAGCCTTTAACTTTTCCTCTCACTAATCCAGTGGTTTTCCACCAGGGGCTGTTTTGTCTCCTAACGGACACTTTTTTTTTTTTTTTTTTTTTGCGGTACGCGGGCCTCTCACTGCTGTGGCCTCTCCCGTTGCGGAGCACAGCCTCTGGACGCGCAGGCTCAGCGGCCATGGCTCACGGGCCCAGCCGCTCTGCAGCATGTGGGATCTTCCCGGACTGGGGCACGAACCTGTGTCCCCTGCATCGGCAGGCAGACTCTCAACCACTGCACCACCAGGGAAGCCCCAGGGACATTTCTTAATGTCTGGAGACATTCTGGTTGTCGCCATGGGGAGGAGGCATCGGGGGGTGTGGGGAGAGGGGAGACATGTTGCTAGACATCCCACAACCCACAGGACAGACCCTCATAACAAAGGTTTATTCCCCAAAACATCAATAAGTGCTGAGGTGAGAATCTCTGCACCAATAGTACTTGGGGCGTGGAAGGCTTTGGGCTGGAACCTGGTGATGGGGGGCTGACCCCTGCAGCCAGCCCTCCATTTTTTTTTTTTTTCCCCCCCCGGTACGGGCCTCTCACTGTTGTGGCCTCTCCCGTTGCGGAGCACAGGCTCCGGACACGCAGGCTCAGCGGCCATGGCTCACGGGCCCAGCCGCTCTGCGGCATGTGGGATCCTCCCGGACCGGGGCACGAACCCGTGTCCCTTTCCTCGGCAGGTGGACTCCCAACCACTGCGCCACCAGGGAAGCCCCAGCCCCTCCATTTTATGGTCATTTTATGCCTTGTGTCTGGCAGGGAGGTTGGTATTTGGTGATGGATGGGCTCAGGAACTCCCAGCATTTTGCACTCCTGTGGCTTCTGCAGTTGGTCCTTCGCCCCGTAGCCCTGCGTTTGAATGCTGACAGACTGTTCACCCTACTGGACCCTCAGCTATGGTCCCGCTCCTCCAGCCCTGGGGATCCTATGGCCTTTTAGAGCAGGAACTCTGGGGCAGAACGTCCCCTACCTTTCCTCTGGCTGCTCTGGCCACGGCCCCTGCGTATACCATTGTCACCCCAGCTTGGGACTCTCTGTCTGCCCCTGGGCAAGGTCACCCCGCATCCTCCGTGTGCTTTAAGCCCCCTCCCGTGTGCCCGACCCCCTGTAGCCGCACTCAGCCTTCTCCTCCGCATTCTATGACACATTCTATGACGGAGCACAGTATCACCCTCAGCCTTCAGCTGATTCTCCCTGGAAGTGCCCTTTTGAGCTGCATGATGGCGGAGTCCGTGACCCCTCACAGACAGCCTAACACACAGCTGCTAGAATCTGCAGAGGACTTGCTCCATGCCAGCACCCTGCTAAGGGCTGTGCATGTGTGATCACACAGTCTGACGAGTTGATGGTCCCATTGTCACTTGTAAGAGGAGGGAGAGGCTGGGCGTGGAGAAGGAAGCGCTCCCGGCCGTGGCAGGGCTGGGCTGTGGGCCAGGGGGCTGGTCAGGACTGGTTCCTTGTGCTCCCCAGGATGGCCGTGGGCACGCAGTGAAGACCTCACAGCATGGGGGGCAATGCTGATGAGGACAGAGCTGGGGCGTGCCCACCAACACCCCGGGCAGGTGGCAGGGATGAGAGAGACTTAGGAAAACTCGGATTTCTCCATCGGAGCCTTCTGTCCGTTCTCTGTCCACGTCAGGACCTGCTCTAGGCTGGAGGCCTCAGGAAGGAGGGAGCTGAGGGTGCCTGAGTCCTTCCGTCTCGTGGAGGGTTAGGGTGCCTCCTTGCCAGCAGGGGCTGAGCCGTTCTCCGCATTGTGCCGCCCTGCGTCCTGCGGACTGACCACAGATCACACTCTGGGTTTCAGGTTGTCTCTCTGTTTCCCCGGGGACCGTAGGGCATGTGACACGTTGCTCAGGGATTCATTAGCTGCTGCTCAGCAAGCAGTCAGGGGGTGAGATGGGATCTTGCTGGTGCCATGTGGCACTCGGCCCCAGGGGTAAAGGAGGACACCTCTGTGACCCAGAGGTCAGGCGGGGAGCCGCAGCCCTGTCTCGCCAGCCTGGACGGACCTCAGGGGCGGCTGTGTCCCAGGGAGCCTCAGCAGAGAATGTTCATTTTGTTTGGTGCAGGAATGCTCTTCCCAGCGCAGGTATCGCAAGGAGGCACAGAGAAAAATGCACGTTGGGTCTTGCCGAGGTCACCGGTGAGCAGACAGCAGGCACCCCCTGGCTCTGCCCTGGCCTCAGAATAGCTTCATTTGCTGCGAGGAAGGTTCAGGCTGACCAGATGCAGGCGTGTGGTGGTCTTTGGAACTGGCTTACTGCCAGACACCCTCAGAAGAATTATACAAGGAGGCCCCTGTCACCACGTAGATGAGAAAAGCACAGCCCTGAGAGGCCTGCCTGGGGCCAGCCAGTGTGGGCAGCTCAGGGTTAGAACTCGGGATCAACCGGTCCCAGGGCCCACTAACGGCCCACGACCCCACGCTGCTCTGACGAGGCATCGTCCACACCAGGCTGGAACTTGGAAGGTAAGTGAGGCTCCTGGGTCGTGAATTTAAGGAGGGGCTCACTTGCATGGTTGTGCAATGCCTTACTTGCCTCGCCCTGGTCCAGGCCCTGGTCCACGTATGTGAAGGAGAGAAACCAGCTGGGGGGACCCGTTCAGCCCCAGTGCCCTTTGAATTCCCTCCCGCAAAGCAAAGCTTGGGTGGGGGCCCCAGCGCCGGGTCTGTTTGCATCTCAAGAAGGGTGTGAAACACATCAAAATAATCTCAGAGCAAATTGCTGGAAAGCTCCTTTAAAAGTCCAAGAGACGCATCTCTGGTCTTTACCTCTAGGGGTGGCGAGGGGGTGGCTTACATCAGTGGAGTCCTGGTTGGGACATCTTTGTCAGTTGCTAGTGACCCAGGTGGAAAGGAGGCCTCCATCCAGGGGTTCAGACAGACTCCCCAGGCCCACTCTCTTCCTTTCCTGCATTGGCTCTGCTCCTTTTCTGTTTTCTCGTTGGCTGCATCCTCATGATGGCAAGATGGCTGCTGTTGCTCCGGTCTCACCTTCCCCTAGGCCTCTCTCCCAGTAGGCACTGTAAAAATTCTATGGCATCTATTGGCTCAGCTGGGATTACACACTCATCTCTGGACCTATCATAGTGGCCAGAGAAATGCAGTACAGCAACCCAAACTCAGTGTGTAGGGATGGGTGGGTGGGGGAGGGAATTGGGCAGACAGAGCATGCTGGCAAACGTGCAGCCTAGCACAAACTAAGAAAGGCCAACACCCACTGGACACACACACCCTCTGCTTCTGACCCTGAGTCAGTCATCATCCACACCTCCGGATGTCCTGGTCCCCGCTTACATTTACATTTAAACGCCAGTTCAGTCCAGTCAAATAGAATTGTCTGTAACTAATCTAGGCCTGAAAGTGAAATTTCAAGGTGGCCTTTAGTTTAGACTTAATCATGATTTCCAGTGGTCCTGCAGGCATTAATTGTTTAAAGACGCTTAATGAAACTTAATCAGTCCGTCAAACATACCTCGGGGCCGGAACGATTTGTTCACACCACGACCAGATGCTTCCAGATGCCTCCCAGGCAGGGGACAGCCACAGAGCGGGTGGCTGGCTTGCCCTTCCTTCCAGGAACCGCACCGGGTAATGTCTCATGAGGTCCCACCTCCACCCGTCTCTGAGCTCCTGTCTTCATTGTGTCCTCTGGCGCTGTTTCCACTTTCCAGGCTCAGGAGGTTTCCAGGGCTCCTCGAGAGAGTGCTAGAATTCTTGTCATGTCCGCTCAGTATTATACCTTTTAAAGGACAGCTGCGGTGGGGCGGGGGCTTGACCTCTCCAGGCCACGCTGGGCCGGTTCTCAGGCCTCCTGGGCCTCCTGCACTGATACACGGATGAAATCCCCCTTCCCTCACCCCTCCCACCCTGTGTTGAGCTCACCGCAGTGCTGGGTGGAGGGTGTTGGGACCTACAGCCTCTGTCCCTGGACAGTGAACTGACTCTGGATGAGGAATTTAACCCATCTAAATGGGTCATCACATGCAACCAGGGCACAGAGTAGCAGCATTTTTGGGCTCAGGCAGGTAAAGAGTCCGCCTGCGCTGGCCCAGAGCCCGCAGTTGTGTTGGCCATTATTATTGTTATTACTGGATCTGCGACATTTATTATTTCAGCCCTAATGATGGGCAGGCACCTCGCCAAGTTCTGTGCGTGCAATGGCAAACACAAGTGAATAGGCAATTACAATTCAGTGGGATGTTAGCTTTTATACCCATCTTGCTCCAAATGGCATTAAGGTAGCCATAGGGTGTATTGAGAGCATGAATGGCGGGCGATGTGCCCAGGTGCTCCAGGAGCCCTGGGAAGTCCCTTGTCTTGCAGCAGAGGGGAGTCAAGGTTGGCTTCCTGGAGGTGATGCCCTGAATGTGTGTCCTGCCATGAGAAGCCGCCTCTCCCTTGCCTCTGCTGGGGAGGCTGGCTGTAGGTCTTTAGGCCGTGGTCTGAGCCTGCTCGAGCTCGGGGTTGTATGAAATTATCACAGGAGGGCACTCAAGCTAGCACATTCTCCCTGGGGGGAGAGATGCTGGCCTCCTACTCCACCAACCAAAGGGTTTTTTTTTTTTTTTTTTTTGCGGTACGCGGGCCTCTCACTGTTGCGGCTTCTCCCGTTGTGGAGCACAGGCTCCGGACGCGCAGGCTCAGTGGCCATGGCTCACGGGACCAGCCGCTCCGCGGCATGTGGGATCCTCCCGGACCGGGGCATGAACCCGCGTCCCCTGCATCAGCAGGCGGACTGTCAACCACTGCGCCACCAGGGAAGCCCCAAAGGGGTTTTTAATGCCCCCGGCTCAAGAGCTGGGTTTCCAGGTACATGGCCTTTCCTTTCAACTCAACGCCTCCGTGGAGCCACCCCTGTTTCGTGGGGTCCCTGCCATGCTCCTCCTGTCCGGGACAGTCTGGGCTTCAGGGCTGGGGCTGGTGCGGGCCCAGCTCGAGGCCGGCCAGCAGCCCCGCTCCTGTCCCCCCTCACAGAAGAGGGCCATGGGGCCCACAGGTATCATCCAATGGTGTCCATCCTCTTCCGGCTGGGGGCTCCTAGGCCGACGTGCTTATATGTAGTGCTCTTCGAACCCGCACTGGGTTAGTTTTGTGCCTCGTTGGCAGTAGCCACTGTCATGAGAGCCACCTCGGCACCCGGTGGAAAGTTCCAGAGACAAGGAAGCAGTGACTGTTGGTGGCAGCAGCAATAGCACCAACGGGGGCTCCGGTGGCGCCTTTACCCTCCTGGTGGCATGGCTGCTCTGCATGTCCATTTCCAACCACACGCGAGGCTTCTGGACGCTCTCTGCTGCTTCCAAACTGCCGCAGCAGAAAGGCAGTCCCTTGACCCTGTAACCTTCCTTCCACTGGAGCAGCTGGTCAGACGTGCAGAGTCGATATTAACCATCACAGAATTATTTCTCAGCCTGGGAGGCTTGGGACAACGTGTGTCGCTAAGGTAATTCCTGACTATTTAAATCACAGGATTTCAAAGGCTGGATCCAGGGTGTTTTAGAAGAAGGACGTGTCTTCTTCATACAGCGATGGTGGCTGCCTCTGGGAGTTGCACGATAGGACGAGGGGGCAGGACACGGTGGAGGCCCCAGCCCTGCATCTCTGTCACCATGGTGACACAGGTGTCTGGGCCTGTTCCCATCACAGAGACAGGCTGTGGTGACTTCCATGGTCCTGCTTGGTTCTAAGTTTCTCTGTTAGCCTCACCCCCTTATGCTTTAAAAATTTGTGTTTGGAAATATGGTTTATTACAGAGATTGGTTGGTTTTGGTTTGGGGACTGTTTGCTTGTAAAATTCTTACACTGTGGATTTGGACCAGGACATCCCAGCCTGGGGGACTCTTGTCTCTCCTGAAGGGACAGCTGCCTGCAGTCTCCCCCTTGGGGAGGCGGTGGGCTGGGTCGGTCCTCGCGAGGCTGGGCTTGCTGTCTTTGCCAGCTGTGACTCTGTTTCTAGATGTGGGCTCTGACCGTCGCATCTGGGTCCAGCGTCAGGGGAGCATCGTGGCAGCAGGGGGAAGAGGTTTTGGAGAATGGGCCGCTGGGTTCTGAGTCTTCCCCGAAGCTGAGCTTGGTGGGCAGAGAGGGGTTCCTCCAATCTGGCCTTTGTGGGGTGGCCACAGTCGAATATGAAACTTCGACTTCCAGAAACATCTGTCCGAAAAAGAGCAGAACTCGACCAGATCTCGAGGCTCCATTTACACATCCTGATTGCACCACAGCCCGCTCTGGCCCCCTTGGCATCTGGGGGGTGGTGCCCAGGCCGCTTCTGGTGACTGCTTTTCCACGGGATCCAGTTTTACCAACAGCGTTCTCCTTCTGGCTGACCTTTCTGCATTGAACTTGCCTCTCACAGAACATGGTACAGCCTGAGGTTAGGATGTCCCTTCATTTCATTCTTTTGCTGGAAAAAAAAAACAAAACTCCGCTAAAACAGACAATTGAGCCACATCACACCGTGCTCTGGAGGGTCCCTCTGGTCCTTGCGGAGGGAAAGTGAAGGGAGACGATTTGTTCTGCAGTTTCTAATGGGGGAGACTGCTTTCTCCAAGGAAGCCTCCTCCTTGTTTGGGGAAAGAAGACTCAGAGACGGGGTTCGCCTGCGGGAGCCCCAGGAAGGGTCCAGGTCTGGCCTGGCGGCGCCGGGAGGCGGCAGGCCCCGGAACACAGCATGTCTCCTGAGGCATCGTTTGCTCCTCTCTGTTGGTTCTCATCACTCGCTGGTATTTCACGAGCAGGATGTTTATCCCCCAGGGGTTTTGAAACATAGCTTCATCGGGCTTGGAAGTTCTGGACTTCTGTGCAGAGCACAAGCCAGCAGGACCCAGGCCGGTTGGGGGTGCGCTGTCCCTGGGGGCGCTTTCAGAGCGGCCGAGCCATTTGTCCCCATGGGATGCAGTCGCCCGGCCCTGACTGGGCTGGATCAGGGCCCTCCCCATGGGCGGGGAGGGCATGGCCTCCCAGGGCCTCTGAAGGCTTGTGCTGGCTGTGCGCTGCTCCAGGGTGCCTGGCCTAGCTGCTGGGCAGGTGCTGCAATCCGGGCTGCATCCGCCTGCCAAGCCTCGGGCCTGGCTCAAGGCTGTGTCTGCCTGGAGGATGGGGAACCTTCTCCTTTGTACAGAAGCCTCTGTGTGGGTGGCCCTGGGACCTCCCTGGGTTGATTTCCGAGGAAACGTGTATTACCATAGCTTTGAGTTGCTGTATTCTGATACTTTGGCATCTGGGGCCTGCCTGAGCCTGGGGGTTCCTCCTCCCAGGACTAGCCAGTTCTCAGAGATAGACCCAAGGGGAGGGTGCCTTTCAGATGCAAACCGTCCAATCCAGAATCCCTACCCAGAAGAACCTTCTTAGACTCCGATACTCCGGGCTACTACCCTCCTGCTCCAGTCACGCCAGGGCAGGTACCAGCCAACTAAGGAAAGCCAATGTCCCGGAACCCGCTGACCACGCCCCCTTCCATCCCACAGAAACCACAGTAAAGGCTCTTGCCCACATGCCCCCAGGCCCTGTGCTTCCCCGTGTGGCCCTGTGTGGTAGGACCCCTCCTCTGGGATCTGTGAGCGTTAACACACTTCTTTCAGTGTCAGCCATGCGCATGTCTGTGTGTCTCACATCCCAGATTAGAACAAATCCTGGGCCCTCTGTGCTTTCAATTGCGCTGATCTTCCAGGCTGTTAGCCCAGCCTAAGGAAATCAATTTGGCCCCTTAAGACTTGCACATATGACACTTCTGTTATAGCCAATGTGAATCGCATTTGATCTGCCCAGTTACTGCTGGTTCTGCCCAGAGGGGTAGTCATGAGGGGTTTCCTTACCCTTAAAACATGTTGTCGGAGAGGCTGCCTGGGGAAGGGCCCCCAGAGATCGCCCTCTGCAGACCCACTGCCCGCCAGACCCCACCTGTCCAGGTCAGGAGTCCTGGGGATGAGAGTCCATCTGGGCAGGAGTGTTTCCCACAGGGTTGGGGGCCTTGTGTCCTGGAGAAGAGTGGGGTTGGGGGTGAGCGGGAGGTGAGTGAGTCAGGGCCCCTGGGACTTCTCAGGGGTCAGACAGACCTGGATCGTAACCCTGGCTCCGCCACTCAGGAGGTGGGTGACCTCGGGCCGGATGATTCATCTTACTGACCCTCGGTTTCCTCATTGTAAAACGGGACAGAATCTTCTCCCTTGAGCTGTGGGGAGTAAATCATGAGTGTCCAGGACAGGCTGTCACGGGGCTATGCTGTCGGCTGAGACGATATAGACAGTGAAGGCCCCAAAGGCGTCCACGTGCGAATCCCCAGAACCTATGGCAATTCTCTCACATGGCAAATGAGAATTTGCAGTTGTGATCTTGGGATAGGAGATTGTCCTGGATTATGCAAGTGGGCCCGATGTCATCACAAGGACCCTCAGAAGAGGGCAAGGAGAAGGCAGCGTGAGCACGGAAGCAGAGATTGGAATGATGTGGCCACAAGCCAAGGAATGCTGGACGCCTCTAGAAGCTGGAAGAGGTAAGGAACAGATTCCCCCTGGAGCTTCTGGAAGGAACCAGCCCTGCCGCCACCTTGATTTCTGCCTGTAAAGCTCATTTCTGACTTCTGAGGACTAGAACTCTAACAGAATAGATGTTCTTTTGCTGTTTTAAGCCACTTGGTTCGTGGTCATTTGTTACGGCGGCAGTGAGGAACTAATACAGGCTGGTTGTAGTTGCTCTGACTGCAGGGTGGTGTGTATGGCCTCAAGTTCTGAGGAGCGGCCTCCCTGGAGGAGAGTCTTGGGTTGTGTGACCTTGAGGATATTACCTAACCTCTCTGTGTCTTGGTTTCTCCATCTGTAAAGTAAGGATGGAATCGTGCCCACCTCATGCCACAGTTAGCATTGCTCCTGACAGCTTGTGAGAGCCGTGGAATGCTCTGGTTTAGAATGTTTCAGACAGATGTTATTAATATTTACATTTAGAGACCCTGAACCCAGGACCTGCTCTCTTGTCTGCTCAGGACACAGGGTCTCCTTGTAGTAGATGTTTCATGAACACATGTTGGAGCGAGGAATGAGGTCTCGGATCTAGTTCCTGCTTCTCATGTAACAGATAAAGCATCTGAGGGCAGAGCAGGGGCTTCTAGGTTAGCACAGTAGGTCAAGGTCAGTATGACTTTCAGTGTTCCAAGTCCCAGGGTGGTGATCTCCAGACCCACTCGGCTACCCTGGTGCTCATGTGACAACGGGGGGACAAGGCATCTGTAGGCAGCTGTTGGGTCAGTGACTGGGCTTACACCTGAGATGATGGCCATCAGAGCCCAGTGCTCTCTCCTCACCTGCCCGGTCTTCCTGCCACCTCTGCAGGTCAGCTGCCCTCCCCTCTGAGAAAGATCAACAAGACCCTTCCTCATGTCGATGGGACCTTCCTGTGGCACTGAGGTGTGATTTGGCTGCCAGGGTTGGGTGGGTGTGAACGTAGACCACCCAGAATGAAGGAAATGAGGTGAAAACACTGTCAGAGGCTTTCCTGACCCAGGAACACTACGATTCATCTTAGAAATTCTCTGTTGCGTCGATGTGGGTGCACACACCCGAGGCCCCGAGTATCATTTCCAGTTGGTTAACTCAGATAGGCAGCTATAAAACATCACTGAGAACAGCCACACATGATAAGGACGGGGAGATAAATCCAGGGAGGGAGGGTAACGAGAGGCCAGATGTAAGGAGTGCCTTTTCAGAATTGAAACCCTTTGCACAGATGCTCCAGGGCTGGATGGGGTGTCAGAAAACCAGGGATTAAGTCGACGGCTCAATAATGACAAGTGCCCTTAGGTATGCATTTCCTTCTTTCTCCCCAACTAGAGTCCTTCAAGGTCAGACCATTACCTCCACTTTGTGGCCAAAGACATTGGACTCAGGGAGTTAAGTGACCACCGAGTCACATGGGGTGGTGACTTCAGGAACGTGCTCAGGTCCAGCTCAGACTTCTTGCATCTTAGCCATTCTTTGCTACCACCCTGATTTCCGAAGCGTTAGAGGTACAACTTGGATGGGGGGGAGGCAGACAGCCACGCTTCCTCTGGGAGCTGAGTAAGACAAGTCCCATGTGGGGGGTGGTAGAGTCTGAGGCCCCGGGTGCTGACCTGGCAGTCACATGGAGGTCTGGCCACCTGACCATAAGTCTTCTGTGAGGAGGGTGACAAGGGCATTCCATGGGGGAGGTAAGAGCGCCACAGAGATAGAGATTTGTGGACTGGTCTCTTGTTGGCGTCAAAGTCTGTTCTTGGAGCTCTGTCCCTCTCTGTTCACTTGGCAAGTTTGCGGAGCATCAACTACGTGCCAGGTGCTGCCTTAGGGCTGGGGATGCAGCTGAGTGAGAGCAAGCCTGCCCTCGCTGAGCTTGTCCTGTTGTCTTCCCAGAACGCTGGTGCAGAGAGAAGGAGCAGGACGAAGGCCTTGGAATGTTCTCATTTGCCAGGAAAGCAAAGGACACAGGGACTGGGGGTAGGGGAACAGAGGAGCAGGTAGACCAGATGGATGGGTGCTGAACCTTAGGATTAGTATTCAGCCCATCACTGGAGGCTTCTGAACACAGGCTGGGGATGTCTGGGGGGGTTGCTGTGCTTTTAACCTGCCCTTCATCACTTCTCAAGGTCACAGACAGTGTGCTACACAGGCTGTACAGAAGCTGTGCTGGTCCCTGAGCTGGATCTGGGGGCAGGCCCTTGATCGCCCCCAGTTCAGAGTGTACTGGGGAGCCTGCCTTGTGCTTTCCCACTGGAACTTCTTCTGGTCCACTGACCTGACTGCTGTGTGACTTTGGCCTCGGTTTCCTCATGTGACTGAAGCAGCTGCCCTAGATGGTCCGGTGGGAGGGGTGGGGTGGGGCGCTTCCCTTGCTGGGCAAAGATTCCCCACGTGTTCCAGGTGCCGGCTTCTGACTAGCTGCTCACGAGCTGTGACACAGCACCTTTCCACCAAGGACAGTGAGAGATTTGTGAGATGATGGGCCTCCTTTTCTCCCCACTGCATACTGCAGTAATGCCGGAGCACCCAGGAGTGCCAGAGCCATTTTACTTTTATCTCATTTCTTCCTGAAGTTCAGTGCTTTCCAGAGCACCTCCACACGGTAATGCTATTTTCCTGGCAGGAGTGCGTTTATTGGAGCTGTCACTCACCGCTGAGCTGCTCCATCTCGGCCCTGCGGCAGGCCTGGCGGAGCGATAGAGCTGTCTATAACTTAAAGGCTAATGGACCCCAGTTGCCAGCCCAGACCTTGCTGGTGGCACAAGCTCTCTGCAAATTGGTTACTAGTAGGTTCACGTCCCTAAGTGACTGATTTTTTTTTTGGCCGGTTTCCCACCTGGGGCTGGCTGAGGGTCCGCTTTGCCTCCTAATATCATCCTTGCCAGTCTGCCTTGTTGCAGTGAGTGGCTTGGGGGGGTACCCTGCTACTACCTGCTGTGTTTAGATGGACCACAAGGCGGTAGGACCCTGATGAGGGAGCTTGGGGCTGGGGGTCATGACCCAGCAATGACCCCAGGCAGGTGGCAGAAGGAACATGGGTTTGAGAACCAGGTCTTGGCTTTGGACTTGAGTCTGAATCCTGCTGGCCCCTTCTCAGCAGTGAGCTTCAGGGTTCCCATCTGTGATGAGGGTCAGTGTTACCCTGGCTTCCAAGGCGTTTGTGAAAATTACAAGGGGTCCAGGGCAAAATGGAGGGCTTGGGACACAGCTGATGCTCCTGCCTGGATGGCCATCTTGCCCAGGGTGGTCTCAGCCCACTTGTCCACAACTCAGCATTCTAGGTCTGGGGGAGGGTGATGTTGACCCCCCAAAGCAGAGGAGTTTTCCCTTGCTCTCTGAGTCTTGGGCTGGATCTGCTGGCTATTCAAGTTCTGCATTGAGAACCCTCTCTCTCCTCCACAGGGTGTCCATCTCCCCATGGAGGTCTCCATCTCCCCCCACGGGGTCCCCATGTCCATCTCCACAGAATCTCCATCTCCCCACAGGGATCTCCATCTCCCCCATGAGGTCTCGCTGTCCCTCGTGGGGGTCTCTATCTCTCCCACACTGGCCCCCAGAACCCCAAGGGGGTGTCCATCTCCTCCATGGGGTCTCCATCTCCCCACAAAGAAGCACCTATTTCATTTGCTTTATTGGGAAGCCAGAAAAAAAATCCACGTGAAAAAAAGAATCTGCTGAAAACCCAATGCCATGGGGGAGTTAACTTGAGATAGGTTACCTGCAAATGACCAAGTAAGATGATTTCCGCTTAAAACATTCAGGGGCTGTAGGCATATAAGGTTTTAAACATACTTAAAATGTTTGTTTTTCTTCGTAGACTAAACATTTTCCTTGTTGATTTGTCGCAGTAACTTGCTAAATATCACTTTCTCATATCTTCTGTTTTAAACTATTTTGTCTTTTCCTGAGTCCATCCCTCCAGCTGAGTGACTGCACCTTTCCCAGGAATGATTGGGACCAAATAGGGGTATTTGCATTTGTCAGTTGTGGTTGGAAATAGCAGGAACACAGCCTGCACTGCCTTCAGCTCACCACTTCGAAACAGGGAAGCGGATGGAGCTGGTCCAAGGGAACGGGCCTGAGTGCTGTCAGCCACCCCCTGCCTTGGTTCTGCAGGGGGCTTTGTTCCTTCGGATACGCTGCCTTTCCACCTCCGGAGCCAGGGCTGCAAATGGGCCTCCTTCGCCATCTTCCAACCCAGGAAAAGAGACTCCTTTCTCCTATCTGGAGGGAGAAAAAAAATCCCAGAACAGGCATCTCATTGGCTCAGCTCACATTGCATGCCCGTTCCTTGACCAATCAATTTGGCCTCAGCATTCAAATGCACGAGGGACAGCTCTCCCCACCAATCAGGTGATTGGACCATAGCCGAGCAGGAAAGAGGAGGCACAGAGGTGGCCCAGGTGGGGAGAGGGGATCCAAGAGTCTAGGAGTCTCGTTTGCATCCCCTGGAGTGTTTCTTTTCAGGCTTCTTTCTCCCTGAAGAGAGGAAATGGAGGCAGCTCAGACCACATTTCTCAAAGAACAATCTCTAGGACACAGCTCCCGTGACATTCAAAGAACAGACTCAGGATTTCCACTCTGCCCGGCTTCACTGGAGGGAATTACCTCAGCTGTAATCGGCTTTTCCTCACGTTCCCAGAAATGCCAGGTTTTTCATTGCCCCTCCCTCCTGTGTGAGGGAGGGTGATTAGTTGGTAGAACAACATCCCAATGTTTTGGCTGGAAATCAAGGTACCTGGGGAGAGCGTTCGTACTCATCAGATACATGTGTTCCCACACATCTCCCCCCTGCTCCGCTGCTCGGAAGATGAAGGGGAGAAGCAGGAGGAATTGGGGGGGACCAGCTGGAACCAGCACATCTTCACAGACGTGGTCCTGGCTGCTGGGGTGCTTTGTGTTGCTTATTTTATGCCCCCTCTGTGTGCAGGGGTGAGGGCTGAGAGTCACGGGGCATTTTCCAGGTTCAGCCATGGTTCACCTGGTGTGCAGCCACACCCAGGGCTCCCAGGTGGCTGTCTGGGGGAAAGGAGCAGGAGAGGAAGAGGATGGTGGGGACACCGATGTCCCCCCTTGCCTTTCTCTCCATCCCAGGAGAACTGTAGCCAATGGGGGAGAGCTGGGTCTCTGCTTTCCTCTAATCCTTGGAGACACGTGGGGAAGTGGGAAGCATGGGGAGGCTGGGGGAGGGATGTCTTGTATGGACAGAGTCCCCCTTGTGCATCCCGACACTGAGACCCGAGAGTGGGGTGAGCTGGGCTGGGGTGGGGCGGGCACCGTTCCTGGGGGTGGGTGGGGAGGGCTGAGCCCAAGGAAGACTATCCTGAACCTGAGCCTCTTTTCCATCTCACTACACCATTGATTAATCAGGTTCTTTGGTTTTAATAAGTCAGTAGGTCCAGATGTTTCCCATTGTATGTTACAAATGTTAATTATCTTCTAATTACTTATTAGCCGAGGCTGCGTTGGCGATGGGTGCCCCAGAAGCCCAGCCGAAGGAGTCCGGAGCTTCAGAAAGGACTAGATTAACTAACTGCTTCTTCTGGCTGCAGCTTCCCGAAGTTTCTCCTCGCCCTTAGGGTTTTTTCCAATAGTTATTATTTTTGGAGGGGAGAGACCTGGTGGCCTGTGCACTGGGGACCCATATGACTAAGCGTTTGGAGGCCTGGGGGCAGCCTGACACCAGCCACGCTAGTGTATTCAACTCAGCTGCTCAGGGCCCAGGGCCTGGGAGGATTAGTTCAGGCATCAGAGGGCGGGCTTACCTCTGGGGCCGCTGTTCCTCCGCGGCCCCCCTCATTCTTGCTCCTTCTCTTGGAGCCACTGGGCATCCATTCCCCGGGACCTAGGTCAAGGTCAACAGGATGGACGGTGCCCCAAGCTGAGTCTTTGATGAAGCTTCACCCCTCCAGGTACACACGGTGGGATGGTGTGTGGTTGCTCACTCTCTAATGCCCGGATCTGCACCTTGACAGGTGGCTCTGTCCCCAGGGCCTCAGTCCCATCAGTCCTGGTCAGTGGTTGGACCCTCTCATGTTGTCGGCCAGCACCTGCTACTGAGGTGCCTCCCACAGATGGCACACCTGGGGGCTGGCATCCCCTTCTTGCTGCCCCTTGCTGTGCTCACCTGTCTGGCAAAGAAATTCTGCAGGACACCCTCCTTCATGGAAGGACCTGCCCCATCACCCAGTCCCGTTACAGCGAACCCTCCTCCGGCTTCCTCCCTTGAGACCCCTGTGTTACTCACGAGGTATAAAAATAGGTGGTGTGAAAAGTAAAACCAGACGGATGTCGTCGTTGATCGGGGCAGTTTGTGGCAGTTCTACAGAACACGACGACCTGTTTTTTCCTGGTGTTGAGGCTGATTGATTTCCGTGGAATCCACGGGTGTGATGCGGCCACACTTCCAGCTGCACACGCTGGACTGAGGTGTGAGCACTTGTAGGCGTGTGATGCATTTGGCAGAATCCCTGTAGCGTCTGGTAGCTGCCTTGTGTGTTCATTCATTCATTCGTTCATTCATCTGCTCATCTACCTACCCGCATGCCCATCCATGCACCCGCATCTTTACATCCATGTATCCATCCGTTCAACCATCCATCCATCCTCCCACCTGTCCTCCTACCAAGAAACATTGAGTACCAACCAGTCGGTGAACTGTGATGCTTAGAAGGTAAACTCCTGAAGGACGAGGGTGATGTGGGTGTAACTTGCTGTATGAGTCTGCTCGGGCTGCTGTAACAATGTACCACAAACTGAGTGACTTAAACAACAGAATTTATTATCTCACTGTTGTGGAGGCTAGAAGTTGAAATCAAGGTGTTGATAGGGCTGTGTTCTCTCTGAAGGCTCTGGGGAAGGATGTTCCAGGCTTCTCTCCTGGCTTCTGGTAGTTCCTTGGTTTGTGTCAACAACACCCCAGTCTCCACATGGAGTTCTTCCTGTGTGTTGTCTGTGTGCAAATTTCCTCTTTTTTTAAGGACATTAATCATATGGAATTAGAACCCATCCTACTTACCTCTTCTTAACTAATTACATCTACATTTTGGGGTGGGGGGACACAACTCAACCCATGGTGCCTGCTGTATTTCATCTCCCCAGAGAGCCATCCCAGGCCAACCTGGGGCCTGAAGATCCAGGTGCAATCACAGCTCAGACCTTCTCTCCTGGCGTGGAATCCTGATCACTTCAGCCAGCAAATGCCACATTGTTACCCGCCTCTGTGTTCCAGTGGGTGGTGATTTCGGTAAACTCAATGAATCGCCTTGGCTGGGCATAGACAGTGAAACCCCCCATACCACACAATTCCCACTTGAGGCACACAAGAGAGGCCGAGCTAACCCTGCCCTGGGTGCCCACCGCACGTCAGGCTGGCAGGGTGCTTGGTGAGATGATGTGTGTGAGTGGTCATTGTATATATCTACCGGCCCAGATTCGGTGAAATTCTGCAGCATTTAATCAAAACTTCCTGGCAACAGTGTCTGAAACAAGATAGATGTTTTCTTGATGAGTCTGGCAAATGGTTTATCAATTTTGTTTATCCTTTCAAAGAACCAGCTTTTAGTTTTATTGATCTTTGCTATCGTTTCCTTCATTTCTTTTTCATTTATTTCTGATCTGATTTTTATGATTTGTTTCCTCCTGCTAACTTTGGGGTTTTTTTGTTCTTCTTTCTCTAATTGCTTTAGGTGCAAGGTTAGGTTGTTTATTCGAGATGTTTCCTGTTTCTTAAGGTAAGATTGTATTGCTATAAACTTCCCTCTTAGAACTGCTTTTGCTGCATCCCATAGATTTTGAGTCGTCGTGTCTCCATTGTCATTTGTTTCTAGGTATTTTTTGATTTCCCCTTTGATTTCTTCAGTGATCACTTCGTTATTAAGTAGTGTATTGTTTAGCCTCCATGTGTTTGTATTTTTTACAGATCTTCTCCTGTGATTGATATCGAGTCTCATAGCGTTGTGGTCGGAAAAGATACTTGATACAATTTCAATTTTCTTAAATTTACCAAGGCTTGATTTGTGACCCAAGATATGATCTATCCTGGAGAATGTTCCATGAGCACTTGAGAAAAATGTGTATTCTGTTGTTTTTGGATGGAATGTCCTATAAATATCAATTAACTCCATCTCGTTTAATGTATCATTTAAAGCTTGTGTTTCCTTATTTATTTTCATTTTGGATGATCTGTCCATTGGTGAAAGTGGGGTGTTAAAGTCCCCTACTATGAATGTGTTACTGTCGATTTCCCCTTTTATGGTTGTCAGTATTTGCCTTATGTATTGAGGTGCACCTATGTTGGGTGCATAAATATTTACAATTGTTATATCTTCCTCTTGGATCGATCCCTTGATCATTATGTAGTGTCCTTCTTTGTCTCTTCTAATAGTCTTTGTTTTAAAGTCTATTTTGTCTGATATGAGAATTGCTACTCCAGCTTTCTTTTGGTTTCCATTTGCATGAAATACCTTTTTCCATCCCCTTACTTTCAGTCTGTATGTGTCTCTAGGTCTGAAGTGGGTCTCTTGTAGACAGCAAATATATGGGTCTTGTTTTTGTATCCATTTATCCAATCTGTGTCTTTTGGTGGGAGCATTTAGTCCATTTACATTTAAGGTAATTATCGATATGTGTGTTCCCATTCCCATTTTCTTAATTGTTTTGGGTTTGTTATTGTAGGTCTTTTCCTTCTTTTGTGTTTCTTGCCTAGAGAAGTTCCTTTAGCAGTTGTTGTAGAGCTGGTTTGGTGGTGCTGAACTCTCTCAGCTTTTGCTTGTCTCTAAAGGTTTTAATTTCTCCATCAAATCTGAATGAGATCCTTGCTGGGTAGAGTAATCTTGGTTGCAGGTTTTTCTCCTTCAACACTTTCAATATGTCCTGCCACTCCCTTCTGGCTTGCAGAGTTTCTGCTGAAAGATCAGCTGTTAACCTTATGGGGATTCCCTTGTGTGTTATTTGTTGTTTTTCCCTTGCTGCTTTTAATATGTTTTCTTTGTATTTAATTTTTGACAGTTTGATTAATATGTGTCTTGGCGTATTTCTCCTTGGATTTATCCTGTATGGGACTCTCTGTGCTTCCTGGACTTGATTAACTATTTCCTTTCCCATATTAGGGAAGTTTTCAACTATAATCTCTTCAAATATTTTCTCAGTCCCTTTCTTTTTCTCTTCTTCTTCTGGAACCCCTATAATTCGAATGTTGGTGCGTTTAATGTTGTCCCAGAGGTCTCTGAGACTGTCCTCAGTTCTTTTCATTCTTTTTTCTTTATTCTGCTCTGCAGTAGTTATTTCCACTATTTTATCTTCCAGGTCACTTATCCGTTCTTCTGCCTCAGTTATTCTGCTATTGATCCCATCTAGAGTACTTTTAATTTCATTTATTGTGTTGTTCATCGTTGCTTGTTTCATCTTTAGTTCTTCTAGGTCCTTGTTAACTGATTCTTGCATTTTGTCCATTCTATTGTCCATTCTATCTCCAAGATTTCGGATCAACCTTACTATCATTATTCTGAATTCTTTTTCAGGTAGACTGCCTATTTCCTCTTCATTTGTTAGGTCTGATGGGTTTTTATCTTGCTCCTTCATCTGCGGTGTGTTTTTCTGTCTTTTCATTTTGCTTATCTTACTGTGTTTGGGGTCTCCTTTTTTGCAGGCTGAAGGTTCGTAGTTCCTGTTGTTTTTTGTGTCTGTCCCCAGTGGCTAAGGTTGGTTCAGTGGGTTGTGTAGGCTTCCTGGTGGAGGGTACTAGTGCCTGTGTTCTGGTGGATGAGGCTAGATCTTGTCTTTCTGGTGGGCAGGTCCACGTCTGGTGGTGTGTTTTGGGGTGTCTGTAGACTTATTATGATTTTGGGCCGCCTCTCTGCTAATGGGTGGGGTTGTGTTCCTGTCTTGCTAGTTGTTTGGCATAGGATGTCCAGCACTGTAGCTTGCTGGTCGTTGAGTGAAGCTGGGTGCTGGCGTTGAGATGGAGATCTCTCGGAAATTTTTGCTGTTTGATATTATGTGCAGCTGGGAGGTCTCTTGTGGATCAGTGTCCTGAAGTTGGCTCTCCCACCTCAGAGGCACAGCACTGACTCCTGGCTGCAGCACCAAGAGCCTTTCATCCACAGGGCTCCTTAATTTGGGATGATTGGTTGTCTATTCAGGTATTCCACAGATGCAGGTACATCAAGTTGATTGTGGAGCTTTAATCCGCTGCTTCTGATGCTGCTGGGAGAGATTTCCCTTTCTCTTCTTTGTTCTCACAGCTCCCAGGGGCTCAGCTTTGGATTTAGCCCCGCCTGTGCGTGTAGGTCGCCGGAGGGTGTCTGTTCTTTGCTCAGACAGGACGGGGTTAAAGGAGCCGCTGATTCGGAGGCTCTGGCTCACTCAGGCCCGGGGGTAGGGAGGGGCACGGAGTGTGGGGCGGGCCTGCAGCGGCAGAGGCCGGCGTGACGCTGCAGCCTGAGGCGCGCCGTGCGCTCTCCCGGGGGAGCCGTCCCTGGATCCCGGGACCCTGGCAGTGGCGGGCTGCACAGGCTCCCCGGAAGGGCGTGTGGCTAGTGACCTGTGTTCGCACACAGGCCTCCTGGCGGCGGCAGCAGCGGCCTTAGCGTCCCATGTCCGTCTCTGGGCTCCGCACTCTTAGCCGCGGCTCGCGCCCGTCCCTGGAGCTCTCTCAAGCAGCGTTCTTAATCCCCTCTCCTCGTGCACCAGGAAACAAAGAGGGACGTAAAAGTCTCTTGCCTCTTCGGCAGGTCCAGACCCCTCCCCGGACTCTCTCCCGGCCAGCCGCGGCGCACCAACGCCCTGCAGGCTGTGTTCACGCCGCCAACCTCAGTCCTCTCCAGGCGCTCCGACAAAAGCCGGAGCCTCAGCTCCCAGTCCCGCCCGCCCCGGCGGGCGAGCAGACAAGCCTCTCGGCTGGTGAGTGCCGGTCGGCCCGATCCTCTGCGCTGGAATCTGTCCGCTTTGCCCTCCGCACCCCTGTTGCTGTGCTCTCCTCCGCGGCTCCCAAGCTCCCCCACTCCGCCTCCCGAAGCCTCCACCCGCGAAGGGGCTTCCTAGTGTGTGGACACTTTTCCTCCTTCACAGCTCTCTCCCGCTGGTGCAGGACCCGTCCCTATCCTTTTGTCTCTGTTTAGTTTTTTCTTTTGCCCTACCCAGGTACATGGGGGGTTTCTTGCCTTTTGGGAGGTCTGAGGTCTTCTGCCAGCGTTCAGTAGATGCTCTGTAGGAGTTGTTCCACGCGTAGATGTATTTCTGGTGTATCTGTGGGGAGGAACGTGATCTCCGCGTCTTACTCTTCCGCCATCTTCAAGATAGATGTTTTATATCACTTTTTATGTAACAGTGGTTTGGAGGTGGGTGGCTCTAGGAAACTGTTTGGGGTCAACACTCCAGCATGGCCTCATCCTCATGGTCCAAGATGGGTGCTGGAACTCCTGCCATCTCATCCATGACCCTTAGGGAGACTTTCTGGAAGTACCATACAAGGCTCACATCTCATTGGCCAGAACTGAATCACGTGACCACATCTAGGGCAAGGGAGGCTGGGATATATAGTCTTTTAGTTGGGCTCATCGCTGTCCAGCTAGAAATCGTTCTGTTTCTAAGGAGGATATAGCGAGATTGGATATTGGGCAGGGAATTAGGAATCTCTGCCCCCTCTGCCAAAGGACTCGTCTGCCTGCCTCTCAGAGATGGGGGTTTAATAGATTTGGGATGCACAGTGCGTAGGGAGGGGGTGGGCATGGAGTCTCACCCCACTCTCCTTGCAGTGGGCTGTAGTAGTGCGTTTGTTTTCAGTCACTTGGGGGCTTGAGTTCTCAGGCAGTCAGCTCAGCTTCCAAGGGGTGTCCAGGGCCTGGGACAGCTGCTTGTGTCCCTCAATACCTACGTGGCCTCTGGTTCTTCTCCTTCAGGCTGCCGAAGCCTTTCCTGGAGTGAATGGGGCCCACGAAGCGTGCTGAGCCCCTGACTTGTACGGTTCATCCAGACCCTGTGGTGTCCCTGGTCTCTCTCGGAAAATAAAGTCTTATTGTTTGTTTTAGTTTCAGCAGTTGTCTGATTTTTCTTTAAAGCAGGGTGTTTAGTCCAGTAAAATACTTAAAACCCTGATCTCCGGCCCACATCGGTGTCTGCTCCTCCGGCACGGGCCTGGCCGAGGCAGCAGCTTGCGGTGGGGGCCGGCTGGGGGCCGGTGGCTTTCTTTGCTCTGGCCTCTGCCCAGACCCCACTGCCCTCTCGGTCCCAAGGCCCATGGTCCTTCTGAGGTTGGAGTGGGAGGGGAAGAGGAAGGGACAGAGAGAGCATTTGGCGCTGAGGGCTCTGGGGCTTCTTGGAGATGCCCCGCTCTCCGGCTTCTCTGCAGCAGCCCCATGATGGAGGCCAGCCCCCTCCTCACTCTCCTGTGCTTCCTCGATGGCCCGGGGCACCTGGCCGCCCACTCCCCACAGACGATCCCAAGCCGTCACCCCTTGAGGCATCCTCTTGGGAAGAGTCTCTTTAAAGTGGTCCCAGGATATAACCCTACAGGTAGTGCCATCTGTCCCCAGGAGACCCACAGCTGGCCGTGTCCTGGGTGGCATGTGACCCCCTGCAGCCCTCTTGCCCTGCAGCCTCCCCGAGGCTGTGCCGCTCACAGCCTTTGCTACGGAGCCTCTTCCGGAGCCAGTTGACTTCCGTCTGTGCCCTGCACACTCATGTCAAATCCTCCCAATGTCTCCTCGAAGCTTCTCTCCCCTCCTCCAGGTGAGAGCAGGTACCCCCACCAATTCCCCGGAGGGGCTCACAGCAGACTGGCCTCTTTCCCAAGAAGTGGACTTGCAGATGTAGCCTCTTCCTTCACCTCTTCAGCTCCGATACTCCGTGCCCTCCAGGTGGCTCAGGACAAGGAACTGGGACCAGTTTGCTGGTCACGCACAGGTGCTCGGGCTCTCTACCTTTGATGGTGGAGGTCACCCCTGGCATCTCTTAACTTTGGCCCTCAGCAAAAACCAAGTCAGAAGCCGCATTGCAACGTCCTGTTCCGTGCAGAGAATTGTCTGAGAAAGTGTCACAAGGGAGGCTTCCTGGGGACCAGCTCCTGGGCTCTGGCTCAGCAGGGCTGGCGTGGGACCAGGCAGCCTGCGTGTTTGAGTGGCACCCCAGGTGAGCCGATGCTGGGTCCTTCCAGGACTCTGGGGCTGTCATTAGTGGTGCAAGATGGAACGTGCTCCCCATGACAGCCCCACTCGGTCATTCCGAAGCCCGCCGGCCCCCAGGCTTTCTGCGGCTGGGCAGCATTTCCAGACACTCTGCTTAAATGCGTGTTTCATTTTTCCATAGCCCACTGATCAAGTCAAATGCCTATGATACAGCAGTGCTATCTGAGGGAGACACGCACAATTTCTTGGCTAGATTTCCAAGAAATTTTATGAAAGGCTGATTTGCTTTGAGAGGCCTGGCTCCTTTATGTGCTGAAATAGAATTGGTTGGAATTGACTTTCACGGGGACGGTGAGAGCCCTCCCCCATCCTCTGCTGGTCTAAGACATTATGGTCCCTCCTTTCCCGTCTTCATCTTCAAAGGCATAGAATACATTAGACGAAAATAGGTTTTCAAAACAATATTTAACCCCTCCTTTGTAGACAATCACAGCCTCACTCTTGTGACTGCAGCCCTTCATGCGTGGATGTGGCACTGAAACCAGCAGTGAGATAAACACAGCCGGGGGAGCATCCTGCAAATTCCGGACAGCACCCCAGGGCCTACCGCCAGCCTCCCTTTCCATCCAGCTCCTGCCGCCTCCTCCATCCGCCCTCCTGGATTCAGTCTCCTGTACTCTCACCGGGTCCCTGGAGGGTCTTGGACCCCTCCCCTGCCTGGGCTAACGGTGTTTTTTTTCCCAACATCAGTTTGGCTTTTATCTTCCTCATCAGTCATGGGTACCTTTTCCAGCCTCCACATGTACCATCTTGTAACAAAGGTCATGTCATCTGCCTGGAGGAGACGAGGATGGGCAGGTGCCCAGAGGTGCCAAACACGGGGGGCTCAGGTGACTGCCCCCAGCCACGCTGGTTTTTCAGGGGCAGGCTGCCTTAGAGATGGTGGTTCAAATCCAGGTCGACTGTAATATTATTCGGTCTTGAACAGGAAGAAAATTCTGACACATGCTATGGCACAGATGGACCTTGAAGACATTATGCCCGGTGAAATAGACCAGTCACAAAAAGAGAAGTACCGCATGGATCTGTTTATGTAGGGTTCCTAGACTAGTTAAATTCATGGAGACAGAAAGTATCAATAGAAGGATGGGTGACAGGGGCTGGAGAGACTGGGGAGTTAGTGTGTAATGAACACAGTTTCAGTTTTATAAGATGAAGAATTCTGGAGATGGATGGGGTGACGGCTGCGCGAGAATGTGAAAGTACTTAATGCCACCGAACTGTATACTTAAAAATGGTTAAAATGATAGATTTTGTGTTATATATATTCTACACAACTAAAAAATCAATTAGAGAAAGAAAATAGTCTAGTTCTATCTCCGTCTAGGAGTTGAAGCACAGGGAAGTCTCTAACCTTTGCTTTCTCATCTGTAAAGCAAGGATGTTGATAGAATGACAATTTGTAAACTGAAACCCAAATATAAATATCAGATATTACTGGAAACGTTTGCTTTTTTACTGTTGAGTTTTGAGAGGTCTTTGTGTATTTTATTGATAGATACTAGGCCTTTGTCAGATATGAGGTTTGCAAATATTCTCTTCACTCTTCAGCTTGCCTTTTGTTTATTTATTTTAATTAATTTTTATGGAGTATAGTTGCTTTTCAATGTTGTGTTAGTTTCTGCTGTACAGCAAAGTGAATCAGTTATACGTATACATATATCCACTCTTTTTTAGATTTCCTTCCCATTTAGGTCACCGCAGATCATTCAGTCTGCCTTTTCATCCTCCTAAAAGAGTCTTTCAAAGAGCAAACTTTAAAATTTTGATGAGGTCCAATTCATCAGTTTTTCCCTTTGCCAATTGTGCTTTTGATGTCAAGTCTAAGAACTCTTTGTCTAGTCCCAGGTCACAAAGATTTTCTTCTATCTTTTGTTCTAAAAGTTTTATAGTTTTATGCTTTACTTTACCTATGATACAGTTTGAGTTAATTTTTGTATAAGAACATGGGTTTTTGTTTTTGTTTCTTTTGGACTACGGATGCCCAGTGGCCCCAGTACCATTTATTGGATAAGCTATCCTTCCTCCATTGAATTGCTTCTGCACTTTTGTACAAAATCAGCTGGGCATATTCACGTGGGTCTATTTCTGGTTCTCTGTTCTGTTTGATTGACCTATGTGTCTAGTCCTCCACAAAAGCTACACACTCTTATTTACTGTATCTATAAGACAAAATTTGAAATTGGGTAGGCTGATTCCTCCTACTTTATTCTTTTTCAATAATGTTTTAGCTATTCTAGTTCCTTTGCTTTTCCAAATACATTTTAGAATAATCTTGTCTATATCTACAAAAACTGTGCTGGGATTTTGCTAGGAATTGTGGTAAACTTGTATGTAAATTTAGGGATTTAAGGAGAAATGACAGTTTTACTATGTTGAGTCTTCCAATGCATGAACACAGTATGTCTCTCCACTTATTTAGATCTTTGATTTCTTTGGTCAGAATTGTGTAGTTTTCAGCATATGAGTCCTGTACATATTTTGTTAGATTTACAACTAAGTATTTAAATTTTTTAGTGATTATAAATAGCCCTGTATTTTATTTTATTTTTTTAAAATTTATTTTATTGATGTATAGTTGATTTACAATGTTGTGTTAATTTCCACGGTACAGAAAAGTGACAGATGTGTGTGTGTATGTGTATATATATATATATATATATATATATATATATATATATATATTCATTCTTTTTCATATTATTTTCTATTATGGTTTATCACAGGATATTGAATATAGTTCCTTGTGCTATACAGTAGGACCTTGTTGTTTATCCTATATATAATAGTTTGCATCTGTTAATCCCAAACTCCCACTCCATCCCTCCCCCACCCTCCCCTACTTGACAACTACAAGTCTGTTCTCTATGTCTGTGAGTCTGTTGCTGTTTTGTAGATAAGTTCATTTGTGTCATATTTTAGATTCCACATATAAGCAACATAATATATTTGTCTTTCTCTTTCTGACTTACTTCACTTAGTATGATACTCTCTAGCTCCATCCATGTTGCTGCAAATGACATTATTTCATACTCTTTTATGGCTGAGTAGTATTCCATTGTATATATGAATGGTACTGTATTTTAAATTTCAGTATCCTGGTGTTCATTGCTAGGAATACAGAAAGCATTCAGTCGTACGCCACTAAGTAAAGTATTAGCTGTAGGTTTTTTAGATATTCTTTACCAAGTTGAGGAAGTTTACCTTTATTCCCTTTTCTGGGGGAGAGTTTTACCATGAATGGGTATAGATTTTGACATATGCTTTTTATGTACTGGTTGACATGATTGTGTGATTCTTTTTTCTTTAGCCTATTAATATGGGGGATTATACTGATTCACTTTTCAAATGTGGAACCCGCCTTGCATCTCCGGAATAAATCCTACTTGGTCGTGGTGTAAGTCTTTATTTATTGCTAAGTTTATATTTGCTAATATTTTGTTAAAGACTTTTGTGTCTGTTGTCATGGGGGATATTGGTCTGTAGTGTTTCTTTTTCGAATTGTATTTGTCTGGTTTTAGTATCAGGATAATACTAGCTTCATAACATGAATTGGGGAGTGTTCCTTCCTCTTCTATTTTCTGGAAGAGGGTATGCAGAATTGGTGTTGATACTTCTTTAAGTGTTTGGTAGATTTCTCCAGTGAAATGACCTGGGCCTGGAGAAATCTTTTTTGGGGGGGAATTTCAATTAAATGACAAATTTAATTTCCTCAAAAGTTATAGAAGTATTCAAACACTTTCTTGCTTATTGGGTGGGTTGCGGTAGTTTGCATTTATCAAAGATATGTTCTACTTAGTCAAAGTTGTCAAATTTATGTGTGTAGCATTGTCCACAGTGTTCTTTATTATCCTTTTGGTACCTACAGGCTCTATAATAATACTCTTGTTCCATTCCCCATATAGGTAATTAGCGTCTTTTATATTTTTTCTTTCTCCATCTTGCTAAAGGTTGGTCAATCAGTTGAAGGCCTGAATAGAACACAGGACTGACGCCCCCCAGGAAGGAATTCTGCAGGAGATGCCTTTGGACTTGAACTGCAGCATCGTCTCTTCCCCAGGTTTCCAGCCATTTGAGCACCTACTGTGTGCCGGGTGCTATTGTAGATTCTGAGAATAGGGCTGGGAGCAAGGCAGAGACTGTCCATGTCTGCAGGGAGCCTGCTGACTAGTACAGGAAAGAGACTGGCAAACACACAAGAGGGCATCAGGCAAGGTTGATGTCAGGAGGAAACTAGGCTCGGGTTATGATGAAAGGGGTTGCAGGTGGGAGAATCGAGGTTTGGTGATGAGGGTGGGCTTTCCTGAGGAGGTGACATTTAATTTGAGGGGAAGGAGGAGCCCACTGTACAAAGATTCTGAAACACTCCAGGCAGTAGGAATAGCAAATGCCAAAACCCTGAGGCAGGAATGAGCCTGGGGGTGTTGAGGAAGGAAAATGGGGGCAGTGTGGGCGGAGCTGAGTGAGCGAGCAGAAGGAAGGGATGGGGTGAGGCCACAGAGGTCACTTACATGTGGGGAAACTTCCCCTGAGTGGATGGGGGCCCACAGATGTCTCTGAGCAGAGGAGTGGCTGTGTCCAATTTTCTCTTTATAAAGACCTCTCTGGCTGCCATGTAGTGGAGGGGGTGAGGTGAGGTGGGGTGTGGTGGGAGAGGAGGAGAAAGAAATAAGGGCCAGCTTTACATGGCTTTGGCTCCTGTTGGAAGGCAGTGCAGGCCCTAGAGAGAGGGTGGGAGGCTTGGACCAGGATGGTTGTCATGGCAACGAGAAGCAGGTATGGGATGGGCTTTGGAGCGCGAGGGATTGGCCTGGAAGGCTCCGTTGGAGACCTCCAGGACTTTTCATGGATTGAAAAATCAAATCAAATCAAACCCCCAAGTAAAACCAGGCAAACGACTGTCTTTCTGAAGAGTGATGTGTTTCCTGTCTTCTGATGATGAAACCGAATCTCCATCATCTTCCCTTCCTGCGCACTTTCCTTTCCTCACTCCTTGGAGGGCCTTCCTGTTCATTGGCTGTGGCTCTCTCTGGTGCATGTTGTCTGCATGGGGGCGTTCTGGGCTGTGGAAAGCTCTGCCTGCTCCAGGAGGCTGCCTCCTTTTCAGCGCTGGCTGTGGGGATGAGACGCACCCAGGCCACAGGGGCCTTGTCGGGTGGGTCCACAGTGTTCTCTGTGCTCAAGGCTTCAGGGCCCAGAACTGGGTGGCTGCAACTTTGACATCAGCTCCTGTAGGGGGGCCTCAGATCCCTCCTGCTGAGAGCAGCCCTCTGCCCTCTGTGTTGCAGGAAGCTTGCAGCAAGCTGATGGGAAGCAAACTCGACTTCACCCACAATTAACTGCATTCAAAGGAGGGGAGAATGAACCAGATCCATGAGGGCCTGAGCCTAGCTTTTCTGTTATCAGCTCAGTTTTTCATCTACAATATAAGAAATAGTAAGAATACTTGTGGTGTTATCATGAGACCCATTGAAGCCATATAGGTAAGGCATCTCACAGGAGGTGTAGCCAAGTGGAGTTCCCTTTGCTGGGGAAATAAAAAAAATTTTTTTAACTTAATCATAATAGCTGGAAAATAAAGCCTTATCTCTTCAAGGGCAAAACCATTAAAAATAATTTAACCACTGTTGAGAGAAATCTTTCTGAAATACGTCAGGGGGTTCCAGCCTCAGGTGCAGTAGTCTTCCTGCCATTCTGGACCCTCAGCACACACCGTGCTTTGGTTGGAGATGCCTTGAGGGTGGGCTGGGGTAATGAGGAGGCCAAGGCCTGGACACCCAGGCTGTTGGGTGTCTGCCCTTCTCTGACCTTCCCTGTTGCCTCACACGAGGTCCCTCTTGGGGTGTGTGCAGTTCCCTCTGCTCAGAAGAGTCTGGGGGAATGAAATGCCCGTGTGCCTGTTCTGTTTGGCTGTCAGAATTCTGCCCTATGAACATGTTGGGGGATGGTGGGGGGAGTGTTCTGTATTGATACCCAAGGTTATTTGTGGAAATGTGTGTGTGTGTGTGTGTGTGTGTGTGTGTACAAAGTGCCTGACATTAAAGCATCCACTTCAAAGACATCCATCTCCAATAAACTCATTGCCAGCCACACAACTAGGTAAAGAACCCAGCTGTCCCGCCCTGACGGCCCTCTTTCAGAAAGCCCTAGGTGACCAGATAATGGGTCTTGGAGTGACCCTGCTTCTCCCTTTCTGCACTTTAATTCTTGCTCTTATAGTCACCAATAAAGAGTGAACCTGTGAAACCAACCCTCAACCCCAATAAAGGCAGAGCCCCAGAGCTGCTCTCGCTTGACCCCAAGACCTCATTGTGTGGCCCTGGTCATGCCCACCGTGTACCCTGTGGAATCTGTGGGTAACACACCTTGAGTTTTCAAAGTTCCCTGATGCTGCTGTTGAGGTGCATCGTGCAATCATAATCAGAACCACAAGGGCTGGTCCAGCCACAACACTGGCTCCAAGTGGGGAAATGTCAGTGGGGAGGGGGCTGCTGCAGGTTAGTGTCCCCAAGCATTCCTAGCTGAGAGCAGCAATATTGACAGGCGGACACCATCATAAAACCGTATATCTACATATATGTATGTACTTTTTTTTTTTTTTTCCGGTACACGGGCCTCTCACTGTTGTGGCCTCTCCCGTTGCGGAGCACAGGCTCTGGACGCACAGGCTCAGCGGCCATGGCTCACGGGCCCAGCCACTCCATGGCATGTGGGATCCTCCTGGACTGGGGCACGAACCCGTGTCCTTGCATCGGCAGGCGGACTCTCAACCACTGCGCCACCAGGGAAGCCCTATATACGTAATTTTTAAAAGAATAGCTTGAGAGTTACAGAAAAGTTGCAAAGATAGTGCAGTTTCCATAAATCTCAAACTCAGTTCCCCCCATTTTTATAGTACATTTGTTACAATTAATAAACCAATGTTGATATATTATTATTGACTAAACACTCATTATTCAGATTTCACTAGTTTTCCCCTAATATCCTTTTTCTCTTCCAGAACAGGACACCACATCATATTTAGTTTTCACGTCTCCTCGGGTGCCTCTGGGCTGTGACAATTGCTCAGACTTGTTTTGTTTTGATGACCTTGACAGTTTTGAGGAGAACTGGTCAGGTAGTCTGCAGACTGTCCCTCTGTTGGGATTTGTCTTGTGTTTCTCTCATGGTTAGACTGGGTGATGGGATCTCAGGAGGAACCACAGAGGTGCAGTACTCCTATCACATGGTATCAGGGGTACCTGCTGTCACCACGACCCACCGCTGCTGACGCTGACCTTGGTCACCTGGCTGAGTCAGTCACTTTTCTCTCCTGGAAATTTACTCCATTTTTCCCTTTCCAATCTGTCCTCTTTGGAATGAACTCGCCATGCCCAGCACACACTTAAGGGGAGGGGAGCTATGCTCCACCTCCTTGAGGGGAAGTAGCTACGTAAATTATTAGGAATTCCTCTGTAAGGGAGATCTATCTATTCTTACCCATTTATTTATTTATTCCATCATTTATTTCTATTAGTACAAAATCATGGATTTTCTCTTTATACTTTGGGTTGTATTTATTTTGTTGCTTAAACTGATCTGGCTTTGACCATTGAGCACTCTTTTGGTTGGCTCCTGTGTTCCTTTGATATATCCCCATCGTTTTGATTTTTTGAGCACTTTCTTATTTTCTGGCAACTTGTACATGTCCTGCTCCAACCCTAGAATCAGCAGTTTCTCTAAGGCGCTCTGGTTCCTTTTATTGGAGAATGGTATCTAGAAACCAAGATCTGGCTTCTGGGTATGCTCATTGCTACTGGGATATCATAGCTTCTAGGCCCTCGGTAGACAGAGCAAGGAAATAAAGGTATGTTTACTAACTAACAGGTTTTTTGAGACCAATTTCCAATGTGTGTGTGTGTGTGTGTGTGTGGTTTCCCCACACATGCAAGGAATTCTTCAGATACCAGCTGGGTGTCCTGCAATTCAACTCAATTAGGATGCTATCTACCTGGAGATAGTGTCAGGTCCCACAGGTTAATGGTTCAGTCCCCAAAGACTGCCTTCTCCCCATTTCAGAATGAATTGCAAATCCAGGTTGTTATCTGTTCTTCTGACAAATCAGCTATGAATCAGAGGTTCCAGTGACACCCTCCTTGGGTTTGATTAATTTACTAGAGCAGCTCACAGAACTCAGAGAAATTTTATTTATTAGATTACTGGTTTACTATAAAAGGATGTAACTTAGAACATCCAGATAGAAGAGATACACAAGGGAAGGTATGGGGCATGGAGCTTCCATGCACTCTCCAGGCATGCCACTCTCCCTGAGTCTGCACATGTACCACCCAGAAGCTCTCTGAACCCTCTCCTTTCGGGTTTTTAAGGAGGCTTTATTCCATAGGCATGAATGTTTAAATCACTGGCCACTGGAGATCGATTCAGTTTCCAGCCCGTTCCCCAGAGTTCAGAGGGGTGGGGCTGAAAGTTCCCACCCTCTAATCACATGGTTGGTTTTCTTGAGCACCAGTCCCCATCCTTAGGAGTAGTCCCAAAGTCACCTATTTTTTTTGTTCATCTGTTTTTAAAAGTCGGGTTTATTAAGACATAATTTACATATAGAAAATTACCCTTTTCAATGTACAGTTTGATGAGTTTTAATAAATATATACAGTAAGTGTAATCATCATAATCAAGATACAGAAAATTTCCATCACCCCCAAAATTTCCTTGGGCACTTATGCAATCTACCCTCTCCCCCAACACACAGCTCTGATTTCTGTCCTTATAATTTCGCTATTTGTAGATTGACATATAGATAGAATCATACAGTACGTAGCCAAAGTCACCTCATTAACATAAGATATGCCTTTGCTGCTCTCATCATTAAGAAATTCCAAGGTTTTTAGGAGCTCTGTGTCAGAAATGGAGATGAAGACCAAATACATATTTCTTTTCATCACAATATCACACTAACCCATGTGTCTACGCACATTATGAATCATCTATCTCTTATCTCTCCATCTATATCCATATTAAGTTAAACATGAGTTCATACTCACGTCTCCAGCTCTAATCCACTACCATATGGATCATTCTCGCCTCCTCCCCCTGCTTCTCTGTAACCTTCACTTCAAAATTGGGAAACCCGGATACCACTCTCTTCCAACCATTTACTTGTTTTTTCAGTCCTAGTGTATATGTATAGTGGTTTCAGAACTGTTAATGAAGGAAGCAACTTTACCAACTAGAGTACAATGCCTATGTGAAATTTCTTTCATCTTTAGTCCAACAGACTCCACACATTTCCAAAGGCACCTTAGATCAGCACCTCCCCCACCCCTTCAGTGAGGTTATGTCAGGGGCTTGTATTACAGCCAGTCTTTTGTCACAGTCTCCATGCCACCTTGGAATCCCCTGACTTCCTAATTGATTTTTAAAAAATTTACATGCATTAAGGTTTACTCTTTGTGATGTAAAAGTCTATGGGTTTTGACAAGTGCAGGGTGTCATGTACAGAATGAGTGCACTGTCCTAAAATATTCCCTGTGCTTCACCAACTCGACCTCTTCCGTCCCTAAACCTCTGGCAACCACTGATCTGTTTTCCATCTCTATACTTTTGCCTTTTCCTGAGTGTCATATAATTGAAATCATAAAGTAGATGGCCTTTTAAAACTGATTTATTTCACTTGGTAATATGCATTTAAGGTTCCTCCATATCTCTTTGTGGCTTGGTAGCTCATTTCTTTTTAGCACTGAATGCTGAATAATGCCCCATTGTCTGGACCTATCACAGTTTGTTTATCCATTCACCTACTGAAGGACATCTTGGTTGCTTTTAGTTTTTGGCAGTTATTAATGAAGCTGCTATGAACATTCTTGTACGGGTTTTTGTGTGGACAAGTTTTCAGCACACTTGGGTAAATACCAAGGAGTGTGATTGTTGGATCATATGGTAACAGTGTGTTTATCCTTGTAAGAAACTGCCCAGCTGTCTCCCAAAGTGGCTGTACCATGTGGCATTGCCACTAGCAATGGGTAGGGGTTCCCGTTGCTCCACACTCTCAACAGCATTTGGTGTTGTCAGGGTTCTGGATTTTAGCCATTCCAGTAGATGTGAATTGGTATCTCGTGGAAGTGTAGTTTTAAGTCCACCCTTTATAGACGGAGACTATTTGTGTGTCCAGTGTGCTCAGCAATCCCTCATGGTCAGGTGAACCTTTGTGAAATACATGGAGAGTCCTGCAATCCTATTAATGGTCTTTGTTCCCTCCTGTTTGGGGTGGTCCCCAGGCCTTTGCCTTTTTCAATTCACTGTTAGTGTATATGCAACTGTCTGCATGAAAAGCACTCTGAAAAACCTAGAAGCGCAATTAATCCATGAGTAATTTATTGTTTATGCAGTAGTTACCCAAGCTGGTAATGTGACGCTAGTGCAGGAAATAGAGATCTTCCCCTCCCGATAAGATAAATTGGTCAATCTTCACTGCAATGGGCATCTGTTTCCAGGAGTGGGTGATAAATAATCACCACTAAATTACAGGCAGACTTTCTTCCTTTATTTTAAAAATATGGATTGTGGTTTCCAACTAGGAGGCGAAGGCAGCAGAATGAGAAGCAGCTCTGACTTGAAGGAAGTTGAACGGAAACACAAGTGGGCTCCGGGTGAGGCATCTGAATGAAGCTTTTTCTTTCTGTTTCTTTTCCCTTTTCTTCCTATTTGTTTTTGTCAGTTTTTCAAAAGTGCCTGTTGATTTGATTTTTGAGATATGAGGCTTTCAACTTTTCTTGCAGTATTTCTCAGCAGAGCAGAAACGCTGAATCCTATTAAAATGATCCAAATACCCTGGATGTGGGTGTGCACGTGGCCACATTTTTTGATAACTTTGGAGAAGATTTTGGAGCGTGTTGAGCCCAGACCTGGATATTTACAGAAAAGCAACCAGGGCTCCATTCAAAGACACGCCCCTTGTGGGATGAGACAGATCAAGAAAACAGCTGGCCATTCAAAGCAAGTCTTTGTGCTCAGGAAGTAGGCTTGGGCAGGAACAGGGAAGGCAGCTGGGCTGGTTACAAAGGACCCCGGGGAGCATCAGAGCCCCTGGAAGACCCTGCTCAGGCCCTCCCTCCTTGCAGGAGAGGCTGGGCTTGTGGCAAATTACCTGCTAGGGACCTGGAGCTCACATAGTAGGGATAACAAAGAGGAAGCACCTGGAACTCCTTGGCAGGAGTGAGGCCCAGTGAGGTCCTGGCTTGCCAAGATCGTGTAGCTGGGAAGTGGCAGCTGGGTTCTCCGACTTGGCCTGTATGCCTAAGAAGGTGGCTGATAATAGCTTGTGCTCTTTGGCTGCTAAGTGATCCATACATTGCGAGGTGTTTCCAATACAAGGTAGAAACATGCATTAGTAAATTCTTCAAGTGAGGGCTTTGGGGACTCCCCCCATCACAGTGTCCATCCAGCCATTCAAACAATGTTTACTGAGTGCCTCCTGTGGGACAAGCCCTGCTCAGTGCTGACAATCAACAAGGCAAAGCCCCTATTCTCCTGGAACTTGCTCGGGGGGTGGGGGTGGTCCAGGTGTCCCGGGGAACCATCTGCCGCAGAGCATCCTGGCTGACCCCGCTGCCTCCATCCGGCATTCCCTACTGCCTCCATCCGGCATTCCCTACTGCCTCCATCTGGCATTCCCCACTGCCTCCATCCGGCATTCCCTACTGCCTCCATCTGGCATTCCCCACTCCTTCAGGGGCCCCAGCCATGTTCCCAAGGCTGCTGCAGCTTCCAAGGACCCCCTGAGCCGCGCCCTCGGTCCTCAGACTTTCTGAACTGGTTTGAGAAGGGAGCACCAGGTGGGTGGGCGGGGGTTGGCTCTGAGCATGCTGCCTGAAGCTATCACCTGCTTCTCTGCCCACAGGCGTAAGATCTCTTTCCTCTCCTGCCCCCCTTATTGGTCTCCACTCAACAAACATTTATTGGGCACTGACTGTATGCTAAGTTCTGCGCTGAACAGACGCTTAAAAAGGGGAAGAGGTTGTGTGTGGTCCCAGCCCTCAGGGCCCTTGGTCTTTGCTCGGTCAAAGTCATTGTGGACAGTGCTGAGATGAAGAAACCCCGGGCTCGAGGAATGGGCCCTGCTTCCAGCCCTTCTCCCAGGGACTGCTGCCATAATGGGGCAAGTGGGCAGAGTTCACAGTTTACGGGCATCAGGGGCTCCCCCTGTTCAGGTGGAGGATGCCAAGGTGTCAGACCCCCAGACTTCCAGGCTGAACGGTTCCTGGGCACCCAGGAATCCTCGCCCAGGCCTGTCTCCTGTGGGGGCAGGTAGAAGTCAGCAGAATGCCCCTGCTCGTGCTGGCAAGATCTGCCTGGCCCTGGGCGCTTGGGCTTCTATTAAATTGTTAATACAACCATCAGAGTGTCAGCATATTATCTCCCTGCCTGGGAGGGATCAGATGGTACCCACACGTCTGTCACTTCATTTTTATTTATCTGGCTTTCATCTTGATGGGTAACAAGTTTATACAAAGTCCCAGTGGATGGAGAGACACAGGAACCAGGAGACAACCCCACGGGGGTTTCATGTGGGCAACCCCAGGTTGTCTGGGGGTCCTGCAGGGGTCACTCCAACACCAGGAGCGACAGTGAGGTCAGGCTACAGCTGATCCACCAGACACTGACCTGTGTTGGCTGGTTCCTCGTTCACCAGCCCTCCTGTCATGTGCACGTGGACAGCTCGGATGCCAGGGGCTGCGCTCGGTGCTGGAGACGGCAGTAACGAACGCAGATGCCACCCACGCCTTTGCGGGGTTGAAGGTTTTGAGAGCAGAGGCCCTCAGTCATGGGTGGTTCTGTCCCCAGGGGATGCTTGGCCAAGTCTGGATCATTTTTGGTTGTCGTAACTGTGAGTGGGGAGGGACTCTACTGGCATCCAGTGAGTGGAAGCCGGGACACTGCTAAGGGCTGTGCAGTTCCCAGGGCAGCTCCTCAAACAGAGACTGACCCAGCCCCTGTGTGATGGAGCTCCTGGAAGAAAGATGGGCTTCGGGAAGGGCCTGCTGATGTGTCTTGTTAAACTGACATCCTGCAAGCAAGTAGGGTAAATTAGCAGGGGGAGGCGTGTGCGTGTGTTTGTGTTTGTGTGTGTGTGTGCATGTGTGTTTGCTTTTTGGGAAGGGAGGGAGGGAGGGGATGAGAGGAGCATCTCATGGTGACCTGGCACATCCTGGAGTCGGAGTGGATGGGAAAACCCATCAGGAGGGCCTGCGGTCTCTGCTGAGATTCCAGTCTCTGCTTCTAGATTGTTTAAGCACTATTATGACAGGCTCAGGTTTAAAAAAAACCCTGACTGCCTTGTAGAGACTCCTTATATTTCGTTTCCTGTGGCTGCCATCACAAATGACCACAGACAGGGGGCCTTAGACAACCTAAGTCCATTCTCTCTCAGTCTGGAGGCCAGACGTCTGAGATCAAGGTGTGGGCTGGGTTGATTCCTCCTGAGGCCTCTCTCCTTGGTTTGTAGACAGCCGCCTTCTCCTTGTGTCCTCACATCATCTTCCCTTTGTTTGCGTCTCTCTCTGGGTCCAAATTTCCCCTTTTAATAAGGACACCTTCATACTGGATGAGGGTCCACCCTGATGACCTGGCTTTAACTTGATCACCTCCATAGAGACCCTCTCTCCAAACAAAGTCACATTCTGAGGTCCTGGGGGTGAGGACCCCAACATATCTTCTTTTGGGGCAGGAGGTGTGAGAGGCAGGGAGATGGGTTATGTTGTCAAGATCAGGTGTGAAGGGAAGTGGCTGGGACAGGAGATGGTGGCAGTGGAGGGGTGGGCAGATGGCCCGGGAGGGGCCTGGGGTTAGAGTCCTGGCGGGTAGGGCCTGGGTTAATTGGGTCCCATGAGGTCTGCTTCAGAGTCTTGAGAAACTACCTCGGGTAGGTTTTAGCTTCACTTCTCTTTGTTGTTAAAAGTACAGCCTTGATGTGTTAGAGGAAGTGTGACAAAGGACCGACTTCACGCGGAGCCCCCATAACTTTGCGCAACTGTTTTCAAACGCCTAACTCTTAGCCCCAGGCATAAATTAAAAAAATAATTTATCTGGTCTCAGTAAAGTCATGCATACTGATTGTAGGACATAGATGATTCAGAAAGTCTGGAAAAGCATAAATTATAAGACAAAAATCACCCATAGTCATGTAAATGGCAACATGGAATTCCTTCGAATGGGTACTTAACTGCGCTCTCCAGGTTGGATGTTTGAATTATTGTAAAAACTTGCACTGTATGTTAAAATGTCAGCTTCCCCCAACCTCATATCACAAAAGTGTTTGTCTGCAAATTGAAAGAGGCACTTCATCAGTATTATACTTTGCATTTCTTTATTCAAGGAGGGTCACGTCTCTCCTGTTTTGCTGTCGCGCTTGAATGGAGCCAGCCTGACTTTGTCCTCCTCCCTTCATTCACTGGGTCTTGGGGATGTTCCTGTAGCCCTGCAGGAGTTCACTGTGAAGCAGGAGGGATTTCTTCCAAAAGAGAGTAGATGCCATTTAAAACCAGCCCTGGGGGCTTCCTTGGTGGCACAGTGGTTGGGAGTCTGCGTGCCGATGCAGGGGACACGGGTTCGTGCCCCGGTCCGGGAAGATCCCACATGCCATGGAGCGGCTGGGCCCGTGAGCCATGGCCACTGAGCCTGCGCGTCCGGAGCCTGTGCTCCGCAATGGGAGAGGCCACAACAGTGAGAGGCCTGCGTACCGCAAAAAAAAACCAACCAAACCCCCCCCAAAAAACCAGCCCTGGGAATTCACCCACCCTGACCCGGCCCTTGGTGTGGCTCCAACCACGCGCTCTGCCCAGTTGTTCCCGCTCCACGTGAGGAGCAAGGGGGCCTCAGACCCATGGTTTTTCTCATTCGGTCCTCGCTGCTGGGGGAAGAACTCCAGTGATTTGCCCACGTCATCCTGGGAGCTGGCTGAGCTGGGGTCTGAACTCCATTGTCAGACCCCAAGCCCCAGGTCCACGCCCCTGTGCCCTCCTGCCTCCCTGTGGGCTCCTGGGACACCTTCTGTTTTCTGAGGGTCCCACTGCTTGTGGAGGTCCTGCCTACTCAGGCCCAGGTCTTACCTGGTTCTACTCTCTACTTATAACCCAGGTTGGAGCCCATGTGTCTCTGCCATCATGGAAGACGAGCAGCCTAAGTTCTCCAGAGGGAAACCTGGTCAGCCTGGGCATCAGACTGCAGAAGGGAGGTTCTCCAACATGGATGGGAAAAGTTGGCGTGCCGGGCACCAATGCACCTTCACCTTTATCTGCACAGTGGTGTGATTATTTCCATTTTACAGATGAGGAAACAAAACTGGAGATGCTAAGTAATTGCACCTAAGGTCTGGCCGCGAACAGCATCAGAGCCGGGGTCTGAACTCTGCCCCTCCTGCCGCGCCCCTCCTCCCAGCCAGGGCGTCCTTCGGGGACTGCATCGGCCTCCTGTCCTGGGTTCAGCTGCCAGTGTGATCACCTTTGATCACACACACAAGTTCACACACCCACGTGGACCCACATTTTACACACATGCACACTCATACATACATAAAGACTTGCACATTTACACGTACACGCTCGTACACACACACACACTCACTCACACTTATGCTTTGCTTCGTCTGGCTCTCTCCACATTTATTATTGTCTCCAAATGGACACTGGGGCCGTACAAGGTCTTTATCTCGCTGGGATATCGACTCTGTCCTGTTTGATGCTCTTATTTCCCCCGGTCCGTTGTTTCTCTTTTTGTTCTAGTTTTGTGTGCTTTCACTGTACAGCTGCCTCCTTTCCTCCTTATTCTTCACTGCCTCCTTCTAGATGTGTTTCTGTTACCGGTGACTGCAAATCGTTTTCAGAGGAACATGCTGACTCACACAGGTGTACGGAGCTCCACTGGGTGGTCTTGGCTGCTGGAGCCTGAAGGTCCCCTCGGAGGGTCCCAGCCATGGCTGGCCCAGGGGACAGGCATCTGTGGAGAAGAGGGGGTGGTAGGAATGACGGGGGCGGGGGCAGGGCAGTGGTCATTACGGCTCCTCGGCGGGTTTGTACGCAAAATAAGGTGATCTTTCAACACTGGCGTGATAAAAAAACACTTTCCGGGAACTATTTTTCTGGTGACTTCATGTGGCTTCAGACACAGGGAGACTCTTTCAAGGGTTTG
Organism: Pseudorca crassidens; assembly: GCF_039906515.1. Taxonomy (NCBI): domain Eukaryota; kingdom Metazoa; phylum Chordata; class Mammalia; order Artiodactyla; family Delphinidae; genus Pseudorca; species Pseudorca crassidens. The sequence goes on along the minus strand of NC_090297.1, from coordinate 3,870,677 downwards.
CGAACAGTTTCCCTTCTACTGAAAAGGGTAAATTTCTTGCCCTCTCTATGGATCCTGGGAGAAGCTATTCTTAGAACTAGTCTGAAAAATTCTATATGCTTAGAAATGCCATAGATTGCAGAAAATTTGAAGGGAGGGAAACTATAATTCCTCTAAACAATTGTCGTCTTCTATTGAACAGAGATATCATTAGTTCTATTTTTAATCAGCAAATGCTATATTTCCAAATATAAATACAAAGGGGCTCTGCCAGCCCTCAGCCCACTTGGGAGGGGAGCCCTGGAGCCTTGGTCTTGCCAGCAGGGCTCGGCCAGGGTTTTGGGTGAGGCACGGGGGCCTCGACCCCAGGTCTGCCCACGGCCCCTCTGGCTCAGGTGTCTATGAGCTAAAAAGACAAGTTGCCTGCACCCCCTGCCCCAGACAGGAGAGCGGAACACGGACAGGGTCTCCCTAATAAATGATCTCATCCTGAAGGGGGCAGAGTGGGGACCAGAGAGCACACCTGTTTGCGGCAGTCCTGAAACCCCACTGGGCAAATGTTTCGAGGTGTCAACCCTGCTGTGGGTGGGGAATGTTTTTTGATTAGGCCCCAATTCTGCTCCCAGGGGGCAGCTCCCTTGGACCCCTGCAGCCTCTGGCTCCAGCCACTGGGGATTTGGCTTTCCTGGTGCCCTCCTCAGCTGCATCTGAAGCAGGCCTCGGGGACGTGCTCTGCATGGAGGGTGAGCAGCTTTCCCAGGTGTCTCCCTGCCTGGAGAAGAGCAGGGCTCTTCTTGCTTCAGATGCCACAGTGCTCTGCTCCCCAGTGCCGACTGTCCTTGTAGACATACAGTCACCTCAAACATGTGGTGACTTCCCCTTCTCCAGCCCAGTAAGCTCTGTATTCCAATAGCCAAAGTCACACTTCCTCTGGAGGCATGATTCTCACATTCTCTCTATTTCTTTCCCTTCTCACCCCCTTGCTTCCCTCTGGTCTCTCCTCCTAAGACATAATCACACTTTCTTGTCATACCAGGCTTGGTTGGAAGAGCCACACATATGGACTTTTTTCCATGGGCTACTCTGTCCAGCTGGAAGGATGTACTGGGTACAACACTCCTAGTTGGAATATTATCCTGAGCCACTGAATCCTTTCATTTATCCCTGGAGGGGACACCACTCCCTTGATTTGGTCCTTCACCACATGGCTCAGTTTCAGTCTTTTCTCAAAGTGTTTACATTTACCACTTGTGTTTGGGAAGAACTTGGCTATTCCAGACCTACGAATTCCTGAATTTGGGAATTCCCTGGGCTCCCTTTCATTTGTGTCTGCAAACCAGCCATTTCCTTTCTGATCTCACCTCTTTCTTGCAATGCTTTGCCAAATTCTGACAGCAACCAGAGCACGCTCTTCAGTCCCCTTTCCAGCCCCTCCCCCAGGGCAACAGCTGCGCTGGGTACATGATTTACTCTTCAGGTCACCAAAGGTGACAGGGTTCCCAAATGTCTCACCACCACATAACAGGGGCCACCATCTTCCCGGCCTTCAGTATCAGTTTCCTAAACTCGTTGCCTGATCTCAAAGCCCAAGCTACAGAGTTTGGATTTTTGTTACAGCAGCATCTTACTTCTAGGATCAACTTCTGTATTCGTTAAAATGGGCTTGATTTTGATGAAGTGGCAACTAGCCCCGAGATCTCAGTGGCTCAAGCAACAGAGGCTTATTTCTCACTCTGCTCCATGTCCATGTTGGGTTGGCTGGGGGCTCTGATGCATGCCGTCCATGCTGGGAAGCAGGGTGCAGAGACTTAACCATCTGCAGTATTACTGGGCACCAATGGCCAGGTGAAGGCAGCATGGTGGCTTACAGACTTCTACTCTCCTGCCATTGGTCAAAGCATGTCACATGATCAAACCTAACTTCTGCTCCCATTCCATTGGCCCAAATAAGTCACATGACCATACAACTTCTCCTCCAATTCCATTGGCCAAAGCAAGTCACATGACCATACCTAACTTCTATTCTCATTCTTCTATTCTACTTCTCATAATCATACGTCTATTCTCATTCCATTGGCCAGAGCAAGTCACATGACCATACCTAACTTCTGCTCCCATTCCATTGGCCCAAATATGTCACATGACCATACAACTTCTGCTCCAATTCCATTGGTGAAGCAGGTCACATAATTATAGCTAACTTCTGTTCTCATTTCACTGGCCAAATCAAGTCACATGACCATACCTAACTCCAGGAAGGGTAGGGGAAACAGATTCTCTGCTGAGAAGGAGAGAACCTGGATGTTGGGAGCAGCTCTAGAGAAGGTTGCAGGATTTAAACAATAATAATGGTTTCTTTGGTCTTTCCTCCTGCCAAATAAAGACTCAGTTCCTTCTACAGTTTCTCATACAATATTCCACACCCAGCTTTTCCCCAAAAGCCTTCTCTGGATGCCTCCAGTTCCTCACCCTGCTGCTTAGAAGCTGTTATTCTCATATAACGCAACCCTCAGATCTGAAACCTGGCGCTATGGGAAGAGCCAAGAACAAGGCTGGATGTGACCTGTGTCCACATAATGGTTCAGGTGGCAGGGTGGCCAGTGCAGAAGAGGGAGGAGCCAGGAGTGCTGTGTCCTCAAGGGAGCGGGTGCTTTCTTCTAGGCTGTTTTCATAGATTTAACCTCAAACTCCCACATCCCCACCCAGGAGGGCCTCTGGGATGAATCACTGCCCCCTCTCTTCCTCTCTTACAGTGTCACAGCAACATGGGCAGCGTGGCCTGGGTCTCTGAGAAGCTCCATAGTCGAGATACCTCTTGCATTTGGATTTTGTGATTTTCTTCAACTTGGTGTTTTCCCAACCTATTTGATGAGACAGCCCTCTCTCGCCCCCATCCAGGGCAGCCTGGAAGTACTGCTGTCGCAGGACCAGAGGCTCGCCCATCCTGGTGGAGAGAGCCTTCCCGAGTCAGCACACTGCTGCAGGCTCTGGCGGCCGGGCACAGGCTCAGCGATGGTCTGGCTGTTAATCAAAGCAGACAGCTGTTTATTGTTCGGTGTGCTCCAGAGTTGGAGAGATTCTTCCTTAATTATAATTTAGAGATTTCATCCAAATGAATTAGTAACTGCAGCCCACCCCCACTTCCTGCCACCCCCCTGCAGTATGTCCTCCCCTCTCTGGTGCATAATTCTACTCGTGCTGTGCTTCCCAGACCTGCTGGACTCTTCCTTACAGCCTGGGGTCCCTCAGGTCAGCTTCCAAAGCTTCAAGGAGGTGTAGGCAAAAAACGCGCAAACCAAACTCTCTGAGAATTTGTCTCTGGGACTTTGAGATCTTTGTATCTCTGTGCCTGAGATGTAGCAATTGCTCAATTCCTGCTTTTGGAATTTAATTTACTTCTTTGAAAAGCAGGATGATATTTCCTGTTCAGATGGCTGCTGTCTGCTTCCCGGGAAGAACTGGGGTGGGGGGCTGCCTGCCGAATATTCCCATCACCCATCAACCCAGCCACACGTGGCTCCTGGAACAGCCACCTCAGAGGAACTTTGAATCACCTGACAGAGGAACAAAATGACAAATGGAATCCCTTGTTTGACCGACCTCTGTCTGCAGGGCTGCTTTGCCAGGCTCCCTCCTGGCCTCAGCCTGTGCCACTGGCCCCAGGCCCTGACACTAATCGGCTCTCTTTCCAAAAGGTCACAGCCTTCTCTTCGAACATTTTAAAAGGCAGTGAGCAAATCACACGATTTTAAAATAGTTATACCCACTGTCCTCATGTCTCTTCTGGCCAATGTCCTAAGGGTGTGTGATGTGATAAAACAGCTCAGGCACAGTTCATTAATTCATTCAGCAAATCTGTATTTTGACTGAACACCCTACATCACACGTGCCTGGCAGTGGGCTAACTTCGGGGATGCATAGAGGCATAAGCCTGGGTCCCTGCCTTCCGGGGGCACATGGTCTGCTGGCAGGGAGAGGTGGGCAGACACTGGCAGGCTCTGTGTGGGGCCCGGTGCGTTGCGAAGGAAGGAGCCGTCAGCCATTCTGCATCCAAGAGGGCAGGGAAGGCGTCACGGAGGAGCTGAAACGCTGGGAAGTCCCAGGAGAGGCTGGATCAGACACAGGGCCCTGTGCAGGCCGTGCTGAAGCTTCTCTGACGCCTGTGCATCAATCCGCGGGCATCTGGTAAAGGGCAGGTTTTGCCCCAGCAGATCCGGGGTGGGGCCTGAGATTCTGAATTCCCAGCAAGCTCCCAGGGGCGACTGATGCTGCTGGGCTGAGGACCGTGAAGATGAAGACAGGCGGAAAGTTGCGGTGTGGCAGTGAGAAGGATCCAGAGCATCGAAGGTCCTTATGGGTGTAGCAGAGTGTGGATGGGGGGCAGGGGAAGAGAGGCAGGGTCCCATATTCAGGGCTTTATATGCCCCGAAGAGTGCCAGTTTCTTCTCTGGGTTACTGGAATGTTCTCCTCAGGTGCCTACCTGAGCCCTCATCCCATTGCTTATGGCTCATCAGGTGTGTTCTCTTTCCTCCTTTAGCACATGCAGAGCTGGGGTGGGTCACGACCTTGTCTTCCTGACACCCGAGGGTGACTGGATCCACCTGCCTTCTCTGGGTTCTCCCAGGTCTTATTCACTGAACTTTGAATCTCTGTGCCTGAGATGTAGGAACTGCTCAATTCCTGCTTTTGGAATTTAAATGACTTCTTTGTCTATGCATTTAAAACTTCTTTGCCTGCTGGCTGGCATTGGGGTCCCATGACAGTGGGCAAGGTTGCTATGTCTGGTTGTCCAGGTTGGACACTGCCGGAGGTGCCCTGCCAACATGGCCCGAGCTGGGTGGGAGTTTCCCTAGTGAGGAAGTGTGTGCTGGGGCCTCCAGTCTTTGGGCCTAAAGTGGCATCTTGCCACCAGCCGCTGCTCCCTGCTTCATCTCAATCCCCCAAGGGCCTTTGGCAGGTCCTGGTCTGGGACCTGATCAAAGTGAGGAGTGGCAATGTCATCCGTCTAAGATGGTTGTGCTAGTGTCATGTCCGGGCTCTGATTCTTCTATCTAGGCACGTAACACACTTGCTGTTGCTTCATGCCTTAGTAAACGCATGCTCGTGAGGGGTGGGGTGGTCCCCAATACTTGGCTTCCCGCTGGGATTCCAGGTAAGGGATGACCAGGGCGACATGGGGAGTGATTGGCACTGGGTGAGTTGGTTGACGCTGAGCTGGTGCGTGGCCTGAAAGTCTTGTGGCAACAGGAGGTCCCGCCTGGGATCGCTAACCGGGAGAATGCGACTCCTGCAGGACTTGTGAGCCTTCCGTTGCAGTGTGAGGGGAAGCTTCGAGGTGACATGTCCTCCCAGCCTCCACAAGCCTGACAGATGGGCCCAGATTAAAACGTGACGGATGCACAGTGATAACCCCTCCCAGTTATCTCTTGCTTTTCACAGAGCAGCTCACGATGCACTGGCCACTCCCTCCTAGTGCGGGGTTCCAGAGCTCTCGACGGTGCCTCTCGGTGGCAGTCCTGTTGGGTCTGGGCTGGGGGCTCAGGACAGCCAGAGGGAAGCAACAGGCCACAGCACAGCCACCTTAATTTCAGCGCCCTTCCTAACTGCCTTTGTGTGGCCCTCAGTGGCGCCTTCTGCTTGGAGGATGATATCTGGGCGGAGCCAGGGGCACTGAGCCACGGACAACTGTTACCATTTCAACCAGGACCCTGGGCTCAACTTCTCAGCGTTCTGTTCCCGCGTGGCTCCTTCTGCCAGGGGCAGGGTCACTCTCTCTCCTTCCCCTCGACATCTTTGCAAAGGAGCTTCTTGGTGCGGATGGATTCCCTGGTGAGCGCTGCTGTCCTGGGCTGGAGGGTTGGGCGGCGTTTACACCAAGAGCTTAAAACCTCAGACAATAAGAGTAGAAAATGCACACCTTTGAGCACTGGGTACAGAGTCAGGCCTGGAAATGTTTCAGCAGAAGGCTCTCCTGGCTGCTCTTTCTCTCTCCTTTCTGCTCCTTTTCTCCCAATTGCTGCTCCATCCTCTCAAGAGTTCATTATACTTTCCCACCAGGAACCAGGAAATCATCTGGTTAAGGTCCCAGGCTCCAGAGCCCACGTGGTTCAAACCCTGGCTGCGTAGCTTACAAGCTCTGTACGTTGGGGCCAGTTCCTTAGTTAGCCTGATCCTCAGTTTCCAATTCTGCAAAACGAGGACATCAAATGCGGTTGCTGTGAATGTGAACGGGGGACGTTGTGGGAAAGTGCTCACGGCAGCGTGTGGCCTGCGGTGAACACTCCGAGCACTGATCACGCCGGTGACTCAGCGAGGCTGTGGAGGTGCAGGCAGCCTGAAGCCAGGGCTCTTCGGTGACTTCTGAATCCATACGACTGCTTTCACTGGTTTTGACTCAACACAAGGTTCTCAGTGCCAAAGCTTTTCATGAAGCTAATTTTAACACAGCGTGACAGGTAGAAGATGACACAGGCTATGCAGACAAGTTAGTAAGGGCTGGGACTCGAGCCAGGTGAACAGAGAACAGGTGTTACAGGGTGGAGCAGCTGTGGTAAAATTGATGTTGACGTCATTCACTGCAGATGGAGGGCGGGGGGAAGGAAAGAAAAGAAAGACGGGTGAGAAGGGAGGGCAATTTGCTTCCTGCTACATCTGAGGTCTCCCTCTCCAGAACTGCCGTCCTGGGGCTCACGGGTGGGGGATGGGTAGGTGGGTTTGCAAGGCTGGGTTGGTCCTGGATGCACTTACCGGGCCAGAGGGGGAGGCACGGGTGGGCGCCCGATGGGTCTTCCGGAAGCCCTGGGCACTCTCTCCCACCCACTTGAAATATATCCTCTTTTGTTTTAAGCCTCTATGGCCTGAATGCTTTGTAAGAGCAGCTGTACTGCTGCACTGGTCCAAACACCACCTCCCCTTCTCCCAATACTAACATGAGTCTGCGCTAATCAGTGAAACAGGAAAGTCGCGACGCATCCCCAGATATTGACAATGGCCCTGGTACTCAGTAGGAAGAGTGGAGGAGATTAACAGAGTACCACTGGGGGCAGCTATCAGGAGGGAAATAAAACACGTCATGTTTATGCCCTGACATGTTGAGTCTTTTATTAAACTGGTACAAAGAATTCATCCTTTTATTCCTCTTAAAATGTGAATAGAATGGGGTGAGGATCCTCAGCTAATATCTTCAGTGGTTATTGGCCACTTAGGCCACGGTGAGAATGAGTTTCCAGATCCCGTCTTGAGAGTGAGGTTCTACAGAATGATGCAGAAATGGTCCTGGAGGCAGGCAGAAGACAGGATGCGGGGTGAATGGGTAGGTGGGTGAGTGGGAGGGGATGTGCAGGAAAGAGAGGCTAGTTGTCAGAGAAAACTCGGCCATCAGACTTGGGGACGGCAGGGCCGGCTGCGGCTGCTGGAGGTTGCTCAGGTGCCCTCACTGCTGTCAGACGGAGAAGCAGCTTGTGGAGGGGCCTGGCTGTGCTCCTTTCTGGGGAGGGGACAGAGGGAAGACTTGAGGACAGAGGTGGTCACTGCTACTGTTTCTGGCGCCTGGATTCCCTTCTCCTCTCCAGGTGGAACTAAGACAAGTGGCTGCTTTCATTTAGCCAGCAGCATAGGGGCTGAGCAATAAATTACAGACCGTTAGTTTCACTCTAGTTGGAGAAGGACCCTCTTGGAAGCTGGAGCAGCAGCTACTGCCAGGGGTTGTGTGTGCGTGTGTGTGTGTATGTGTGTTTATGTGTGTGAGATGGTGGTGGTGGGGCGTGGTGGCCAGCTGGCTAGTGAGATGAGTAGGTCGACATGGTCAGGAAGACAGGCAGGCATGGGCTGAAGGGACGAGAGAGTCCCCAGGGCAGGACAAGGGCAGTGCTTTGTCTCTCAGGGCAGCATCCCTGCACCAGGAGGATTTCTCTGCTGCTGAAGCTGGGCCCACGAAGGCTGTAATTAATTGAGACAGGACAAGATGCTTTAAAATTTTTACGAGCGATTTGCATAATGGATCTTTGTTTTAAAAAAAGAAGAGAACAAAACGCAAGCTCTCAGCCGTCCTGGCGGCTCTTCCTGCAGATACAACCTGGCAGGAGTTGGCGTTTCTGACCACCAAGCTTTTCAATGAAAAGTCAGGTTTATTGCCTTTTCTTGTCTGATTATCAAAATAACTCAGACTCACTGTAGAAGGCTTGGAAAGTTCGGAAAGGGACAGCCACGTTTTAATATCTTGTCACAGGGAGGATCTGGCAGGGGCGGATGAGGTGTTTTTTGTTTTTACCTCAGAAGTGATCCCCTGACAACTTCTCTTGCAGCAGTACAAGCTTCCGTGGTGTTCATAAATCCCTCTGGCAGCCCAGCCGACAGCTCTGTGTACTTTTATGACCAAAGGCTAATTGCTCCATCTCTGTCTGCTCCTGGGATGGAAGAGGATGCTGAAGGTGTGGAGAGGGGAGGGTGGTGCTTTGGGGGAAAGAGGATCTCGGTGCTGACACTGCACTGGGGAAGAAGGATGGAATCAGGCCAAGTCAGGCATCTAGCGAGCGCTCCGTGTCCCCCCGGCTTTGTGCAAAGTGGGCCACATGCTTATGTCATTTAAACTTCAAAACAACCTAGCAGATGGGTACTATTATTGAACCCAATTTACAGATGAGAAAACAGAGGCACAGAGAGGTTAGGGGGCTTGCTCAAGGTCACACAGCTAGTGGGAGTCAGAGCAGAGATTCAATCCAGGCAGCCTGAGTTGCCGCGCCACCGAGGCCAGGAGGTGCGTGTACAAAAGATAATGTAAGCTGCGGTGGGCACACCCTTGTATAGTTCCCTCTCCTTGGGTGTGGGAGGGACTGTGAATACAATGGGAAGTCATTGGCCTGATTAGGCTATATTATATGACAAGGTGAATACAGATGTGATAAAGGTCCTTAATCAGTTGACTTTAAGTTCACGAAAAGGGGGATTTTCCTGGGTGAGCCTGACCCAATCAGGGGAGCCCTTTAAAAGAGAGCCCAGAAACCAAAGAAGGAAGAAGTCAGAGAGAGCTGAAGCAGCAGATACCCTTCTGTTGACCTTGAAGAAGCTTCCATGCTGTGGAGGGGGCCCCGTGGAAGAGAATGGTGATTGACTTTGAGGTGTTGAGGGCCTCAGTCCTACAACCGCAAGGAGCTGAATTCATCCAACAAACAGTGAGTTTGGAAGAGAACCCCAAGCTTCTCACATGAGATCCCAGCCCTGGCTGTCACCTTGATTTCAGCCTGATGAGACCCAGAGCAGGGGATCCAGCTAACCTGTACCTAGACTCCTGACCACTGGAAACTGTGAGATAATAACAAATGGGTGTTGTTCTAAACCTGCTGAGTTGGTGGTAATTTGTTACACAGCACAGATAATGAATACACATGCAAATTAATGCAAACTAGACACTAGAAGGCACAGCACCTTTGCATAGCAGGTACTTAATTAGAATTGCTCCGCCCTCATCTTCATCCCAGAAGCCACCTGTCTTGAGCAAGGACTGGGTGCCTACGGACAGACAGGTGAACTTGAAGGCAGGTGCGTTTAGGTCACCTCACTCATTTGGCAGCGTCAGGTGGCCCAGACACTTGTCACTTAGGAAAAGCCAGCGAAGACTGGATTCCTTCTCCAGCCACCAAAGTTTCTTAAGAAGCCACAGCAGTCTCACGGTTGCATAACTTTTTTCCCTCTAGGCGTAGAGGCTTAGAAATGAAAATATTTTGTCTCTTTCACATGGCAGTGGGGTGTGGGTGTTGGAGTCCTGCAGATCCTTCGGCTGTAACACACAGCACTGTAGGCAGCCCTATTACCAGCCCCTAAAGTATGCAATTGAGGGGAAAATGGATAATGAGATGAGGTTTGGAGAGTGAGCTCTGCCTGGTGTAGGAGCAGCCAGAAGATAGAAAGGGAGTCATAAACAAGTGGAAGAGAAAACATAGCAATCATGTCCTATGAACAAACACCCTAATCATCTTTCTAAGACCTCACGCCAGGCTGCCACAGGGCATGTGGGTTAAGAATGACACCCTCTGCTGCTTCCGCTCCAAGTCACAGCTGAAAAACACCTCCGTGTGCTCAGTGAGATCCAGTCTCGAGAGGCAGAGGAAAGAGCTCATAAGGACTCTGAGATGATGTGATCTAAGTTGGAGGCAGCTTGGCTCTCACAGCTGAGCAATTCCCCTGGGGCCTGATGAAGGATCCACAGAGTTAGGGTCCGGCCCACCTCCCCAGACCTCAGAGTGAGACCCCCGGGCACGTGTCATCTCTTTCCCATCATCTGCCTAATCTCTTCCTGTTCATCTGTGACAGTCATCTCCTCCAGGAAGCCTCCCTGACTGCAGTCTGGGTCAGGTTCCCTGTCCAGGGTTTTGTTGCTCACTGGATTTTGCTCTCAGAGCAACTATTACAACTGTGATAGCCAACGTTCTTGACTTACCATCTGACTTGTCTTCTGGACCTTAAGCTCCAGGAGGGCAGGGACAGTGTGTGGTTCATTGTTATACCCTAGTGTCCAGTCCAGTCCTGGACACATAGAATATTTATAAAATCAAATGAAGAGAATACTGGGGATGTGGGTAAGGGACAGTGCAAGCCATCTAAGGAGGGTTGCCCTAAAGGTTTTTGCAGGTCTCTCTCTTGTCTTTTCCACCCTCATTTGGAACCTGAGGTGAACCCGACCTCCCTTGTTTTACAGAGGAGACTGAAGCCCAGAGAGGCAAAGCAGGCTGATGGCATGGATCTGGGTCTAGAACCATGCAAACGGTTGTTCTGTTACATCACCTAGTCTCAGCAAAGGACCAAAGGACAGGAGGTGGAATAGACTATTGGGACACCCTGAGCTTTTGCACCAAGTCACACTGACAGAGCCATCTGATGGAGGGTCCATTTTCTTTACAGAAGAAGTGTGTGGGTAATGCTCAATTCGGCCAGGACTAGGGTGAGGTGAGTGAGGTTCCAGGCCACACATTCAAGGAGCTGTCCACTTGAAGGGTACTTGCCTGGCTCTGAGAGTGAGCTTCTCCCTACAGTTCACCTTGTCTCAGCCCTGACACTCGATCATGTCTTAGGACCATGGAAGGTGATGCTGAAGGATTGAAGGCTTGGGGACAAGTTCATCTCAGGAAGATCCATCCACCATCCACCCATCTGTCCAACAAGCTATCCATCCCTCCATCCCTCCACCTATCAGCTTCAGTGAGTTTATATTTTCAACGAATCCTTTCATTATCTATCTATCATCTAATCTATTATCTATCTATCTATCATCGACCTATCTATCTATCATCTACCTGTCTTTCTCTCTTTCTTTCTTCTCCTTCTCTTTCTTCCTTCTTCCCTCCTCTCCTCCTCCCCCTTCTTCTTATTCTTCATCATCATCAACTATCCACACACATGTATTTACTCTGTGTATCTTTATGCACAGATCAGTTCCCTTTCCTTTAGATAATGGCATTCACTTCTTATTACCTGACATAAGCTCTCACCCCGGAGCCTTTGCACATTCTGTCCCCACTCCCTGTACTACATTTCCCTCCACTTTCAAATGTTTGTTCTTCTTTATTCTTCAGTCTCATTTCTAGGCAGTGTCTCCTCCTGTGGTCGGCATTTCTGGTGCTGCAGCATCTATTCTCCATGCCTAACAGCACCTGATTTTTTTTTTAAAGAACCACCTCTCCTTATTATGAATAGCCTTGATGGGGCAGCAAATATTAAGATGTCCTCTTGACACCCATCCAAGGGTCAGGCGCATGATGCAAGCCAGGCCAACTGGACTCTCCCCTTCTTCACTGGACTTCCCAGGAGTTCTGTCTTGAGTAGAGGGAGGAAAGGAAGGGGGAACAAATGGTTGTAAGCCCTTCATTCCAGCAGCTCCACCAGGAGCGGTTTCTGCTGCCAGACCCTTGGGGGACCCCATTCCTGATCTCCTCTGAACTCTGGCCCCTACAACATCCCTTTACTCTGAGGGATATGGAAGTGGTCTTTCTTGCTTGTCCAAAGGCTCCTAACAGACAGACCTCTTCAGAGAGGACTGGGATGACTTTCTTTTTTTGAGGTACGCGGGCCTCTCACTGTTGTGGGCTCTCACATTGCGGAGCACAGGCTCCAGACGCGCAGACTCAGCGGCCGTGGCTCATGGGCCCAGCCGCTCCGTGGCGTGTGGGATCTTCCCAGACCGGGGCACGAACCCGTGTCCCCTGCATCGGCAGGCAGACTCTCAACCACTGCACCACCAGGGAAGCCCGACTTTCTTTTTTAAGTCAGCCGCCTTCCCCTCCTCAGTGTCCTCCTTGTTTCCTTAATAACGATAACACAACTTGTGTTTATTTTATTTTATGTCTATGTACTTGTTTGGTTTCTGTTAGTGATGGCTGTGCATGTGTTTGTTTTCTCTCCCAGTAGAATATAAATTACAAGCTTCCTGAAGGCAGGGGCTGTGCCTGTCTTGCTCATAGTTTTCTCAGTGTCTTGCACAGTGCCAGGCACATCGTAGGCACTCAACACACATTTGCTTGATTATGATGAAATTTTGAAGTTCCTGTTAAGGAAGTAAAGTTTCCAAGTCTTCTTCTCATTTGTGGCATCAGGACCTGAGTACTTGCCCTTCTGGACCTCAGCTCTCTCACCTTCTGTCCCACCATCCTATTTATTTCCTGCAGTGTTTATGTGGTCCTAGATTTAAAGATGCTTTAGAAAAATAAGGCCTTGAAAGCTTGGAGTTAGAAGTTCTGGCTCTGGATCCAGAGAGACCTAGGCTCCAGTTCTGCCTCTGCATCCTTCCTGCCTGTAGGACCTTGAGCCTCAGGGTGCTCATCCCTAAAATGGGAGTAACAGCACCTCCATCAAAGGGTTGCTGTGAGGATTAAATAAGGTACAACGGGGAAGAGCTTAGCACGGTGTCTGGCATCTGGAAAGCATTCAATAAATATTGGGTGAATAAGAAAGAATCCAGGAATGAAGTTTGAAAAAGTATCTGTACTTGGAAGAAAATGTTCTACCTTAGAATCCTGATGAGCCATAATGCATTTAAAATGCATGCTGTTGCCATCATCCCATTATTACTCCTCAGCTCCTCTCTCCTTCCTCCCCACCCTCCGCCCATCTGTGCCCACCTGGCTAATCACAGGGAGCTATTTTTACACTTCACATAGTGGAACGGTAGCAGATTAACAGCTCCAGAGATGTCCATTGCTTCCATTAATATTAAACAGGGTATTAATTTTACCAGTAACTGAAACATTAAACATGTATATCCATTAACGGTCATTATTTTAATCTCCAGAAACTGTCTAGCATAGTCCAGGAATAGGTCTGCTCCACTCTTTTCTATATTCTTTTCCTAAATTCACTGGTGAACCAGGGATCATGGTTTTTATTTCCCCGAGGGGATGTAGATAATTATAAACTCATAGCTGTTGAGGGAGAAAGTCTGAGAAACCATCACATTCAATTCCCTGATTCAGTACTATAAGACTCTCAAGACTAGACCTGCAGCATGTGGAGCACTTGCTGAGAGTGGTCTTTCTAAGACTCTTCTTCTCATAGGGCTGCCATCCTGATGTGCTGACTGTGAGCACCAGCTCTTAACGTAATTGTTAAACATCAAGATCTTGACTGCTAATGACCCTGAGTGGATCTAGCTCAGCACATTTGGAATGGTGATATGAAGGGCTAAGAGTAGTTAATAATGATGGGACACATGCCATGGAGTGAGTGATAGGCAATTTACTAAGTAGTAACATAAGGACATCCAACGTCTGCTAATAACGCATAGAATAGTGCTGATGACAGCTCCCAACTACTCCTCTCTAGGAAGCTGGTGAAACCCTCAGGGTGGAACTGAGGGACAAGTGTGGCCCAGTCGTTAAGAGCATGGCCTCTGGTGTCAGACCATTTGGGCTCAAATCCTAACTCGACAACAGGAACAGAAGGAACAGTGCTTGAACCTCACACAGAACCAGACACACTTGGTACTCTCACCAGTAACAGTTGAAAAACCTTATTCTTCCCAGGACGTTGGGTAGAGTACTCAAAAATATTGCCTCAGTTGTGTGGAAAATTAGCCCTAGGACAAAGCTGCTCTAGTCCCACTTAAAAAGGCTCAAAAGAAAGTCTTCAAAGGACCAACATCTTTCCAGTTAATTTAACTGCATCCTAGAACAAAACTCAAGAATATTTATAGAAACACAATAATATCCAGTACACAGTAAGTTAAAATTTACATTGTCTGCCATCCAATAAAAATTACCAGGCATGCAAAGAAATAGGAAACTACAATCCGTAATGAGAAGAAAAGTCAATCAGAAGATACAGACACAGAAATGGCACATATGATAGAATTCGTAGAAAAGGATATTAAAACTCTTCTTATAACTAGATTTTCCACATCAAGAAGGTAAAGGAAAGCTTGAGTATGTTAAGTGCAGACATGGAAGACCAACATTGAACTTCTAGAGATGAAAAATATAATGCTTGAGATAAAAAATATACTGGATGGGATGATTAACAACAGATTATACATTGTAGAATAAAAGATTTGTAAACCTGAAGACATAAGCAATAGAAACTATCAAAAATGAAACACATAAGAAAAGATTGAAAAAAATAAACAGAGAATCAGCTTCAACAGACCTAATATATTTGAGTCCCCCAAAGTGGTGAGAATGGAAGAAGAAAAAATATTTGAAGAACTTATGGCAAAAAATTTCAAACTTGATGACAACTATAAACCCAGAGATCCAAGAATCCCAAGCATAAGACACACAAAGAAAACTACCTCAAGACACGTAATAATCAAATTGCTCAAAACCAATCATAAAGAGAAAATCTTAGAAGAAGCTAGAGGAAAAAAGATACATTACTTAGAGAAGAACAAACATAAAAGTGATGGCAGACTTCTAGTCAGTAACAATGTCACCCAAAGGATAGTGGGGTAACATCCATAAAGTATGTAAGGATAAAACAGTTGTCAATCTAGAATTCTATACCCAGCAAAAATATCTTTCAAATATGACAGTAAAATAAAGACTTTCAGACATAAAAAGCTTAAAGAATTCATTACTAACTGATTACCACTGTAAGAAATGATAAAGGAAATTCTTCAGGCAGAAGGAAAATTATACCAGTTGGAAATCTGGATTTACACAAAGGAATAAAATGTACCCCAAATGGCAAATATGTGGGTAAAAGTGAAACATTAAAAAAATATCTTTTAAAGATAATCCACTGTTTAAAAAACAACAACAATGGAGTGTGGGTTTATAGCATATGTGGAAGCAAAAATGCATGAAAACAATAATGCAAGAGCCAAAAGGGGGAGATGAAAGTATTATTTTAAGGTTCTTGTCCTATATGTGAAGCAGCATATCATTTGACAGTAGCCTATGATAAGCTGAAATGTACACTATCAACTGTAAAGCAACTACTAAAAATCAAAGCCAAACCAAACAAAGTAGTTATACCTAATGCCAAAAAAGGAATAAAAAATACTCAACCCAAAAGGAGACCAAAAAAACAAAACAAAACAAAACAAAACACAAAAGAGGAAAAGGAATAAACAACAGATGGGGCAAATAGAAAGCAAATATTGAGATGACAAATTTAAATCCAACTCACCGATGTTCTACCAGTTGTGCATGATTATTTAACAGCTCTGCGTCCCAGACAACAACAGTCCTTGCACACAGGCTTGCCAACACACATGCTGTCTACACCCCAGTAGGCTCTCATTACTACTTGTGATTACTGCTGTTGGCAGAGAGCATGTCTGTGTTGGTCACGTCGAGAGGTTCCTTTTTGGTCCTGTCTCCCCATCCCTCCTACTTGGGTCCCTTTCTGTACTTCCACACCCAAGCCTTCTGGGCTGGGGAAGATTCTCAGCCTCTTAGTCTGCACGTGTTCCAGGTCCATGAACTGAAGATTCCACAAAAGTCTTCCTGGACATTTAACCACGTCCCGTGGATCCAGGAGGGTTGCTTGCTTTCCTGCAGAAAGCCTGTGGCTGGGAATGCCAAGAAGTTGCTCTCTCTGTTCTCTCCTCTCTTCTGATGGTATATTTCTCAGCTTCCCTGCATCTCTGGGGAGGCTTTATAGGGACGGCTATGAATTTTGGGAGGGAGAAGAGAAGATGACTGGGGACATAAACAGTCCATAAATTGTTAGCCCGAGGTGGACTCAGCCATGCTTCTGGCTTCTCTACCCAACACCTGTCCCCTCCTGGGTTGGCTGTAGCAACTTGAGTTTGCTGTTCAGCTATGGCAATGCCTACCTTTAAGGGGCTGTGGCTTGTTTTATGCCCCAGCCAATAGCACACCAAGAAGCTGCTCAATACACATCTGTGGAGGGATTTCATCATCACAGCACCTGTAGGGAGACCAGTGGCTGAGTGAGATGCTCAGGCCACACAACTGGTCAAGGCTCAGTAGGGCCTGGGTCCAGGCCTTCTGGGCTCTGCTACGGTGCTGTATTCATGCTGCACGTGGCCTCTCATAGTGGTCTGCCTCTGCTCTGTGATGCCACCACTGTAGGGGTGGGGACAGGGGAGCCCTCTGCAGATGGAGCTCATTCTTGGGAAAATGGCCCAGCTTTGTGCTGTAGGCCTGGAAGCATCCATCAGCTGCCTTACCTCCTCTTTGACTCAGGTGTGTGGGTCCCCCCAGACCACCCCATCCTTTACCTGCCCTACCTTTCTTGGTACCCTCTTGCAATTAGAGAGCCAGGGATGTTTGCTGTTAGTTCATGCTCTTCGCAGCTGTTTGGTAGCAATGCCTAGGTGGGAGAATCTCTTTTCTGTTGTTTTCTAAGAGCACCGGTGCTTCTTCCAGTCTCTGCGCCTAACTCCCCTGATTACCCCCCCTCACCCTTGGGGACAGGAGATAGCTGGGCACACAGAGCGCGAGGCCTCTTCTATGTGAAGATCTGTCATTCTGTGGCTCTTTCATTTTCTGCCGGTGTCCAGACAAGAGACCATAGGTAAACACACTCCAGAATCCCAAAGCACTGGCCATTTTCTCTCCTTAGCTCAGGGTATTTGCTCTGCTCCCCCATCCCCACCCCCGGCCCCCTCAATACATGCCATAAAATGTACAATGTCACTTTGACTAAGGACCCTGCTGAGTATTTAATCCTTACTTACTGATGTTTATTTTACTTTGGAGTTTAAATTAATCAGCCTCAGGATACAAAATTAGATAAGGCAGGGATGTAGGTCTCCTGGAATGATTCTTTTCACATTGACCTTCTTAACGCTTTGGCTGCAGGTGAGGAGTGCCCATATCTTTCTCTGCAGAGCTGCCCCGGGGACTGGCCAGGTGAACAGCTGTGTTCCTGCCCCACCATCCCCTCAACCCGGGGCATGCTGTGCTCATGACACAGCGGGTTAATACACATGCTTTTCTATCATAACAGTAGTAAATCCTCGCAAAAGGAAAAAAAGATAATATAAGAGCGGAAAAAAAGGAAAAAGAACCTACCTATAAGCCTACCACCTAAAGATAACCATTGTCATCACTCAGGCATGCTTCCTTTCATGCACATTATCTCTTTAAAACTATTACACAGTCTTGCAAGCACACAGAACAGGGTACAGAATAATGGTACCCAACTTTCATGGAGCTACCAGTTACACTTAATATGTCGTAGCTTTATGACACATTTGATTCAGGTTTTTTTTTTTTTTTTTTTTTTTTTGTGGTATGCGGACCTCTCACTGTTGTGGCCTCTCCCGTAGTGGAGCACAGGCTCCGGACGCGCAGGCTCAGCGGCCACGGCTCACGGGTCCAGCCACTCCGCGGCATGTGGGATCCTCCCGGACCGGGGCAGGAACCCGGATCCCCTGCATCGGCAGGTGGACTCTCAACCACTGCACCACCAGGGAAGCCCCAGGTTTGTTTTTAAGGGAATAAAATATGACAGATTCAACTGATACTTGAGTTATGCGTCCTTTATCTAGTCTGCTACCCTCCCCCACCTCCCCACTATTCTGAAGTCAATGTGTATCCCTCCCAGCCACATTTTAATACTGAGTATGCCTGTTCATGAAGGATGTGTAGGCTTTTTTTGTGTGTGAAATTTTATACAAATGGTCCATACAAATTCTTCTGCAAGTTGCTTTTTCCCTTCACCAACATTTTCCGGATGAGTCTAGAATTCTGCATGTCTGATAAACAGGTGATCCTCTCCCCTCCCCCAGGTGATGCTGGAGTTCTGGTCCTCCCAGTGAAGTGTGGGGTCTCAGGATCTGCCCATCTTAAGTTCTGCTGATGAAACACAGCCCGCTGATCTTCAGGATGGAGGCTTCACTTTGCAGCTTCATCAGCAGCGAGCAATTTCCTCTTTGCTCATCTTCAACTTCCGACATCCTGCTGAGCTCATGGGTGTGAAATAATATTTCCTTGTTTTCATTTGAGGTTCCCTGATACCTTCCTGCCTTGTGTTCGTTGGCCCTTTGGGTTTCCTCGCCTGTGAATTGCTTCTTTGTCTCTGTGTCTCTGGTTTGTCCTGCTGACTTCTAAGTGTTTTTTTTTTGTGTGTGTGATCTGGACATCAGTGTTTTTGTGGCTAAATACATGACAGATACGTTTTTCCTACCTCTGCATTATCTTTGTCTTTTCACTTTATTCATGGGCTCTTTTGTCAGATCAAATTTTCCACTTTTAATGTAGCCACATTTGTGAGTATTTTTCTGTATGGTGCTGGCTTTTCTGTGTCTCATTGTAAAACAGCCTCTTTACCCTGTTGTCATAAAAACATTGTCCCTAATTTTCTTCTAAAAATTTGTCTTTTCTGTTGTATTTTTTAATCCTTTAGTTATTTGTTCTATAGGAAACGTGGAATAGGGATCTGTATTTCATAACTCGTGCCACATACCAAATGACCCCAAATCTCAGAGACGTACCATCATAGGCA
Source organism: Pseudorca crassidens (assembly GCF_039906515.1). Taxonomy (NCBI): domain Eukaryota; kingdom Metazoa; phylum Chordata; class Mammalia; order Artiodactyla; family Delphinidae; genus Pseudorca; species Pseudorca crassidens. The sequence continues at coordinate 3,851,794 of NC_090297.1, read as the reverse complement.
AGCATTTCTCACTCCTGAGTCTGTGGGCTGACCAGGCAGCCGGGCTCAGACTGCAGCAGCCAGGGTCCTCTGCTCCAAGTGAGACAGGCTGGGACCTGGGACCTGGGACCCTGTGCTGCAGTGCCTGCACCTGGACAAACGTCTCCTCCAGCACAAAATACAAAGTCTCTATAAGGGACTAAAAATAACTGCATGCATGCTCAGCTGGGGCAAATTATGCACAACAAGATACAAAAAGACCAAACATCCAACTGCCACTTCTGAAGACCCGGAAGTAAAAGCAGGGCGTCAGGAGCAAAAGCAGGGCACTGCGCATGCCCGCTGCACACACCACCACCACCAAAGGGGTGGGCAAAATTCCTAAGCCATCCTCCTGGCCTGACCCCTGGACACTCCTACCCTCACCCCATGTAAGGAACCAGCTGCCCCCTCCTCGGGGAGCCAACAAGGAAACCTGTTACTTGTTCTCACTCCCCTCTGTTCCATCAGGGGCCTGAGTTTCTCATCCGATCAATTTCTCATCTGATCAATTTCTGTTGATTGGGGAAGGCTGAGAACCCTGGTCGGTATCACAAGCGTCTCTCATCCCCTTCCTGGGGGCAGGGCCAGCCTGGGCACATTCTTCTCCTGGCAAGGGCAGAAGCAGGGAGGGCATGGAGGCCTCTTAAGTTCTGGGCTCAGAACCCGCACGCTGGTGCTCCCACCCCATCCCATTGTCTGAAGCGGGTAACGTGGCCACACCAGAGGTCAAAGCCCAGGAAGAAAGTTCAAGGGCGGACCCCATGTCCATATGCTGTGGTTGCCTTCAGTTTTTGGTGGGTTCTCCATTTCTTGAGGTTGAATGATTGTATCCTTGCCTCCCCAAACCTCAGAAGACACATTTTCTCCTGATTCCCTGAGCCAGAGGGCAGATTTATTCTGGTGTATAAAGACCAGAGGAGACCTTGAGATTCCAGGCTCTGCCATGGACTGATTCCACACTTCCACCACTTGACGACCAAGGCCATGTCCCTGGTCCTCACGTGGGGCTGAGGTTTTGTCCAGGTCCTCCCCTTCTTTCTCCTCAGGCTGCCCAGGCATCAGCTTCTTACTTCTCTGGCATGGTTCCCTCTTTCACATCTATTATGTGAGGGAATCCTTTTAATTAATGTATTTTTTTACAATGTCTGGCTTTATTTTGGTACAGTTCAGCCTTCCACGTGCCCACCTTAGCCTCCATGTCCCCCTGTGTGGTCAGCAAGAGTGGGTCCTCCCGTCTTCTCTCCCAAGGAGGCCGTGTCCTGGAGGCATCGGGACTGGATAGACGCTTGGGAGACCTGAGCTTTGGTCCTGATTCTGCCATCATTTTTCCGTGGGAACTTGGGCCAATCACCAAAACTCTCTATGCCTCAGTGTTTTAGTTCTTTGAACAATCTAGTAATGCTAACTTCAGTGCATAAGTAAAGGCGATGGATCAATTCTCCTGCTGCCCCCTAAACTGACACTCCACCCCCCCCCACCCAGTTCCATGCCTGCCACAGTCTAAGGCTTTCGTGTCTGGGCAAGAATACAGAGAAAGAAGCTTTGGGCACAGATATTTACGGGGCCTCATTTAAAGGAAGGAAGTCGGGGGACAGAGAGGGGTGGGGAAGCAGTCCCTTGGACCGATGATAGGGAAAAGCTGCCATGTGGGTCTGCAAGCGTTCGGATGTGTAGGAGTCTGGGTCCAAGCAGGAGATAGAAACCACACTGTAGGTTAAACAGGGATGTTTAACATAAAGAATTATTAGTGGATAAAAAAAAGTAGCTACAAGGTACAAGGAAACCCTACGTGGTTCTCAGGGCTGCAAGGGGGCATTGAGGAGCACAACTTGAATGGTGTCCAGACGTCATTGGAGACAGCCGTGTGGTTCAGCCCTTGGATAAGAGAATTTTGTGGATTTGGCCAGGCTGGAGCTGCTGGGCAAGCTGCAGGCCACCCTCTGGAGGGTGACGGAGTGGCCAGACAGGGCACAAGGTTGCAAAGCACACGAGCCCTGTGGGGTCCTGCAGAAGGAATGGCTCAGTGTGGACCCTCAGGACACAGGTGGCTATGTGACACTGGCAGAGGGCTTGCAGAGAGAGTCTGGGTGCCCTTGCAGGGACCTTCGGATCACACGGGCCTGTGGTTTCTGTGTCAAGAGGCTGTAAAATGGTGATTGCCAGGCGGAGGCCACGAGGCTGCAGAGTGATCACGTTCGGGTCTGTGGCTGGGGATCTCCCAGCATCCCACCCCTTGGCCCAGCCAAGTCTCTCCAGCCTCCTTTACTAAGAAAGCCGCCAACTGTGCTCATTTCGAAGGAGAAGTATTGAAAGGAATCTGGTTGTTGACCACGCTGCTTATGCTGAAAGGTGCGGTTGGGGATGGGAGGCAGTAAACTGATAATGACTGTAGAAAATGTTTACTCCAAGGAGTGAGGAGGGGCTGGGAGGAAGCCAGAAGGAACCACCTGGTATTTGACACAAATGATCTGAATCTTTGTTTCAATTCTTTGCGGCCCCTGCCTACGGAACTATTATCCATGTGGCGTCTCTTAAGTTGGGCGTGGCCTGTGGCTCATTTGAGCCACAGCTTGTGAGCAGAGGGAACGGGTATCCCTTCTGGGCAGGTTTAGGAAGGGGCACGCGGCGTATCATGTTTTCTTTTCTCAGCCTCTGGAACTGTGGAAGCACCTTTGGGAGGGGTGTCCATCTCTCTGAGCCCCTGAGTGATGACAATGAGCCCACCTGTCTCCCCTTCTCCACCTGTGATGGACATGAGACCAGAGTGGGAGGCGGCTTTGGTGGCCGAGCAGCTGAGATGTTCTTGTTACAGCGGCATAAACGACTGAGCCTGACTGACGTGAGATCCCGTTTAATCCTCAGCATGGCCTGTGGGACGAATGGTCTTTCCCTTATTCCACAAATGAAGAAAATGAACCTCAGCGAGGTCAGCGACTGTGCTGGGCTCTCACGGCGGGGGGTGGGGCCGGGATCTGGATTCAAGTCTGTCTAACCCCAGATGCTGCAGTGGGATTCAAATAAATCATCACTGTTGCTTTCTGCCTTCCTGGGAACCCATGTGTGACTCAATGGATGTGGTGGAAATGTTTCTCGTTCAGAGATAGGAGAAGGACCATAAATGCATACACTGAATTATTCCTTTGGACCGGAAGTTTTGAATGTGACGATGCATGAAAAGGTACTTGAAAAGTTAACCAGGGATCATCACTAGTGATTCCAGGATGCGCTCCTGCACGAGCACACAGCTCAGGAGCAGGGGTTTAACACTGCTTCCCTGGGCTGGGGGCTCAGCAGATCCCTGGGAGGGAAAAGAAGGAGGCGCACGATAGATACATGTACCCACCCCTCACCGTGTGTGAATAGAGATGCATGCACGTACATGCGCACACACAGGCGTGCACACACACACACACACGTGCACACTTTAGCCTGTGTTTCCCTGCCACATATGCACACACAGATGCACAGCCCTGCTCATGGCATGGCTGGGGGAAGGGGAACTGGTCCTTGAGGGTATTTTTTCCTCTGGGCCATGATGCGTCTGCTTCCTGCCTCTGTTTCCACCACCATGAGGTAGACAAACACGTTTTGCTCAAGCACAGGCTTTATTGAACATTTCATTCATATTTTATAGGCAGTTTTAATCCAGCCGTCAAACCCCAGGTTGTGAGGCCCAAGGGGAGCTGTGCGGGTGGCCGTGTCGGGCTGGCCTCTGCGAGTTTGTACATTCGAGCTGAATCTTGCTGATTCGGATCCCCCTGTGAGCGCAGTGCCCGCTGGCTGGTTCACGCCCAGTCCAGAAGGTGGGGTCCTCTGAGCTGCAGCTTGTCCTGAGCAGGGACACCGGAACACTCCCTGCCCAGGGCGGAGGCCTCTCAGCCCCTGCTCAGGCGCACTCATCTGTACACACAGCCTCAGGGTCCGGCAGGAGTGCTGCGGGAGGTAGTGTGGAAGCAGGCCTGCCCTCAGCACATGCTCTCGGGGGAGGAAAGTCTAACCAGCACCCAGCGATGCCTCTGTGCCCTGGATGTTGGGTTTCTTGGGTGAGGCACAGATCTGGAGCCCGCACTGCCCCACTCTGGCTGTGCGACCCTGGGGGAGAGAGTTAGTCTGTGTGTGCAGTTTGCTCGCCTGGAAGATGGGGCTAGTTGGGGTCTCCTGGATAGACCTACGGGAGGATTGCAGCCCCTCTGTTCACAGCTGCCCCCTCCCCACTTATTCCTCTGTAGTGGTGGGAGAGAGGGAGGAAGGGGCTGGGCCGGAGTGTCCGCCC